>NC_064562.1:63684605-64284605 GCF_937001465.1 Orcinus orca | reverse complement strand
CCCTTTGTGATGTATGTCCTCTGATATGAGGCCGCATGTGCTGGGTTCCTCACCTTTCGATGATGTGGCCCCACTGGTGGGAGGACAGTCCTGACTGGTTCCCATCCCCTTGGTGTTGTGGGCCCTCTGGCGAGAGTCTCATCCTGCCTCGGTTCCTCACCCTTCTGTTAGATAGGCCCTCTGCTGTGAGGTCACTACTGCCTGGCTGGCGCATGCCACCTTGTAGACGTGGGCCCTCTGTTGGCAGTTGGAACCTGCTGGGAGTCTCCTCCCCTCAGTTATGAGGGCCCCCTGGCGTCAGGCCCTAACTGCTGGGCTCCTAACATTTTCTGATATGTGCTAAGTGGTGCGAGGCCACTCCTGCCAGGTTCCCATCCCAATGGGGATGTGGGCCTTCTGTTCTGAAGTCCCAAAGGCTGGGCTGCTCACAGGTTCATGATGTGGGCCCTCTGCTGTGAGTTCACTGCGGCCTGGATCCCATAGCCTCGGTGCTCTGGGCCGCTTGCTGGGAGGTTCCAACTGCTGGATTCCTCAACTTTTATATTCTATGGACCCTGTGTTGTGAGGCTGGTCCTGCCAGCCTAATTCTGAACCCCTTGGTGATGTGGTTCCTCTGGTTTGAGGCTACATGTGCTGGGATCCTCACCTTTCGATGATGTTGTCCCACTGGTGTGGGGACACTCCTGCCTGGTTCCCATCCCCTTGGTGAAGTGGGCCCTCTGGTGTGAGGCTGATCCTGACTGGGTTCGTCACACTTCTCTGAGGTGGGCCCTCTGCTGTGAGGTCATTCGTGCCTGGTTGGCACACATTGCCTTGGCGACGTCAGCCCTCTGGTGGCAGTTGGAGCCTGCTGGGAGTCTCCTTCCCTTGCTGATGAGGGCCCTCTGGCGTCAGGCCCTAAGTGCTGGTCTCCCAAACTTTTCTGATAGGTTCTCAGTGGTGCGAGGACACTCCTACCAGATTTCCATCCCCATGGGTATGTGGGCCTCCTGCTCTGAGGTCCCAATGGCTGGGTTGCTCAGTTTCATGACATGAGCCCTCTTCTGTGAGTTCACTGTGGGCTGGATCCCATAGCCTCGGTGCTCTGGGCCGCCTGCTGGGAGGTTCCAACTGCTGGATTCCTCACTTTATTATTCTATGTGCCCAGTGTTGTGAGGCTACTCCTGCCTGCCTCACTCCGAGGCCCTTGGTGATGTGGGTCCTCTGGTTTGAGGACACATGTGCTGAGTACCTCACCTTTCGATGATGTGGCCCCACTGGTGTGAAGACACTCCTGCCTGGTTCCCATACCCTTGGTGATGTGGGCCCTCTGGTGAGAGTCTGATGTTGGCTGGGGTTCTCACCCTTCTGTGAGGTGGGACCTCTGCTGTGAGGTAACTCCTGCCTGGCTTGCTCACGTTGCCTTGGCAACGTGAGCCCTCAGGTGGCAGTTGGAGCCTGCTGGGAATCTCCTCCCCTCGGTTATGAGAGCTCTGGATAAAATACATATGCACTTTTTTGCCAAGTGCATTATTTTCCAAGTTCTGTCTCTTTTCCTATGCTTTAAGAGCGACTCCCCTGTACCTTCTGAAATCGGTTTCCTGCAATTCTGCCCCGCTTTCAAGTCCTCTTGGCAGCCTTACTTCAATATATTTTTGGACCATAGCTGTCATTTATAACTCTGCAGGTTTGTGAATGACAGTGCCCCTGAGCTCCTTTCTTCAACTTGCTTTCTTGTGAGCTGGCCACAACACCGCAGGATTGCTTCAGGCCCTAGTGTGGTTCCAGCATGGCACGCTGAGCCTTTGGTTAATTCCTCTTCCTGGTGGGAAATGAGAGTTAAATTTGCCCATCCAGACACCTCCAGATAGTCTCTCATGGGTTATCCCTATTCCTGTTCATTTTCCGCAGAAATTGCAAACTGGGCCAAACAGGAGGTTAAAGGCACTGACTCTCCAAGTGGGGAGAGTGTTAGTAAAGCATCTGGAATTTTGCACGCGAGTACCAGGGGACAAAAACTGAGTCACATTTGAACATGTTTCCCGATCACACGGTGGATCATACTCTGGGTTCCACATGCATGTTTAAGCTGAAGGAAGAATCCCTTAAACATGGAGAGTTGAGACCCATGGAATGGGTAATATGCAATATGTCTTCATAGGGTCTGCATTTCCGCACCGAACCTCACCAATCCTATCACTGCTGCGTTTATGTCACTGTACACACGCTTGATTCTCTTTCGGAGACATATAAATCCATAGGTTTTAAGATTCTTACTAGTCAGGTATATTCTTAGGCGTTTAATATGTGGTGTTGAGTCCACTTCGTTGAGCAAGGAGTAGCTCTTGTCTATTACATATTTGGCTTATGGAACGGTATCTGTGCTACTTTCAAGCTCTGGTTTTATGCAGCACCCCAACTCACCTTTCCCCTTAAGCAAGCATAAGTTGGTTTTCTGCATTTGAGACCCGGTTCTGTTTTGTAATTCAGTTCCTGTTCAACCAAGTTTACATTCCGTGTAGTAGTGATATCTTATGATGTTTCTTTTTCTGTGTGACTTATTTCACTTAGAATCATCGTACCTGAATCCACTCATTATGCTGCTACGGGCCTGATGACATAGATTTCATTGCTGAGTGATATTGCATTGTACGTAAGTACCACAACTTCTTTATCCATTTTTCGCTTTCTGAGATATTGAACTTGTACCGTACACGAGGTTCTTGTAAACAGAGCCGTCCCAAACTTTGGGGTGGCTGTGTCTTTTTGATTTTAATTTCCCTAAGCTATAGGACCATAAGTGGAAGTGCCCTAGGCTCTGTTGCTTTGTTTTTTAGATGTTTCAGGAAACACCATACACTTCTTCAGAGTGGCTGTTGGCAATTTACATCCCGCCCATCAGCATAACAAGGCTCCCAGTTCTCCATGGCCTGTCCTGCCTTTCTGGATTTCACACTTTTTTCAGATGTCCCTTTTGACCGGGGGGCAGTGAGACTTCATTGTAGTGCAGATTTCCTTTGCAAGCTTGCTTGGTTGGCCAAAAAGGGCGTATGCGTTTTTTCCTGAATATATTCAGGAAAAAACTCATACGCCCTTTTTGGCCGAGTGCATCATTGTGGACCTTCTGCCTCTTTTCCTATGCTTTACATGCAATTCCAGTCTACCTCCTGAGATCGGTTTCCTGCAATTCTGTCCCGCTTGCAAGTCCTCTTGTCAGCCTTACTTCAATATATTTTTGGACGATAGCTGTCATTTATAACTCTGCAGGTTTGTGAATGACAGTGCTCCTGAGCTCCTTTCTTCAACTCGCTTTCTTCTGAGCTGGCCACAACAACGCAGGATTGCTTCAGGCCCTAATGTGGTTCCGGCATGGCACGCTGAGCCTTTGGTTAATTCCTCTTCCTGGTGGGAAATGAGAGTTAAATTTGCCTATCCAGACACCTCCAGCTAGTCTGTCATTGGTTCTCCCTATTCCTGTTCATTTTCCGCAGAAATTGCAAACTGGGCCAAACAGGAGGTTAAAGGCATTGGCTCTCCAAGTGGGGAGAGTGTTAGTAAAGCGTCTGTAATGTTGCACCCAAGTACCAGGGGACGAAAACTGAGACACATTTGAACACATTTCCCGATCACACGGTAGATCATTCTCTGGGTTCCACATGCATGTTTTAGCTGAAGGAAGAATCCCTTAAAACTGGAGAGTTGAGACCCATGGAATGGGTACCATGCAATATGACTTCAAAGGGTCTGCATTTGCTCACCGAACCTCACCAATCCTATCACTGCTGCATTTATGCCACTGTACACACGCTTGATTCTCTTTCGGAGACATATAAATCCATAGGTTTTAAGATTCTTACTAGTCAGGTATATTCTTAGGCGTTTAATATGGGGTGTTGAGTCCACTTCGTTGAGCAAGGAGTAGCTCTTGTCTATTATATATTTGGCTTATGGAACGGTATCTGTGCTACTTTCAAGCTCTTGTTTTATGCAGCACCCCAACTCACCTTTCCCCTTCAGCAAGCATAAGTTGGTTTTCTGCATTTGAGACCCTGTTCTGTTTTGTAATTCAGTTCCTGTTCAGCCAAGTTTACATACCGTGTATTAGTGATATCTTATGATGTTTCTTTTTCTGTGTGACTTATTTCACTTAGAATCATCGTACCTGAATCCACTCATTATGCTGCTACGGGCCTGATGACATAGATTTCATTGCTGAGTGATATTGCATTGTACATAAGTACCTCAACTTCTTTATCCATTTTTCACTCTCTGTGATATTGAACTTGTACCGTACACGAGGTTCTTGTAAACAGAGCCGTCCCAAATTTTGGGGTGGCTGTGTCTTTTTGATTTTAATTTCCCTAAGCTATAGGACCTTAAGTGGAAGTGCCCTAGGCTCTGTTGCTTTGTTTTTTGCATGTTTCAGGAAACACCATACACTTCTCCAGAGTGGCTCTTGGCAATATACATACCGCCCATCGCTAAACAAGGCTCCCAGTTCTCCATGGCCTGTCTTGCTTTTCTGGATTTTATACTTTTTTCAGATGTCCCTTTTGACCGGGGGGCAGTGAGACTTCATTTTAGTGCAGATTTCCTTTGCAAGCTTGCTTGGTTGGCCAAAAAGGGCGTATGCGTTTTTTCCTGAATATATTCAGGAAAAAACACATACGCCCTTTCCGGCCAAGTGCATCATTGTGGACGTTCTGCCTCTTTTCCTATGCTTTACATGCAATTCCAGTCTACCTCCTGAAATCGGTTTCCTGCAATTCTGCCCCGCTTTCAAGTCCTCTTGGCAGCCTTACTTCAATATATTTTTGGACGATAGCTGTCATTTATAACTCTGCAGGTTTCTGAATTACAGTGCCCCTGAGCTCCTTTCTTCAACTTGCTTTCTTGTGAGCTGCCCGCAACACAGCAGGATTGCTTCAGGCCCTAGTGTGGTTCCTGCATGGCACGCTGAGCCTTTGGTTAATTCCTCTTCCTCGTGGGAAATGAGAGTTAAATTTGCCCGTCCAGACACCTCCAGCTAGTCTCTCATTGGTTCTCCCTATTCCTGTTCATTTTCCGCAGAAATTGCAAATTAGGCCAAACAGGAGTTTAAAGGCATTGGCTCTCCAAGTGGGGAGAGTGTTAGTAAAGCGTCTGGAATGTTGCACCCAAGTACCAGGGGACGAAAACTGAGATACATTTGAACACATTTCCCGATCTCACGGTGGATCATACTCTGGGTTCCACATGCATGTTTTAGCTGAAGGAAGAATCCGTTAAACCTGGAGAGTTGAGACCCATGGAATGGGTACCATGCAATATGACTTCAAAGGGTCTGCATTTGCTCACCGAACCTCACCAATCCTATCACTGCTGCGTTTATGCCGCTGTACACATGCTTGATTCTCTTTTGGAGACATATAAATCCATAGGTTTTAAGATACTTACTAGTCAGGTATATTCTTAGGCGTTTAATATGGGGTGTTGAGTTCACTTCGTTGAGGAAGGAGTAGCTCTTGTCTATTAAATATTTGTCTTAAGGAACGGTATCTGTGCTACTTTCAAGCTCTGGTTTTATGGAGCACCCCAACTCACCTTTCCCCTTAAGCAAGCATAAGTTGGTTTTCTGCATTTGAGACCCTGTTCTGTTTTGTAATTCAGTTCCTGTTCAGCCAAGTTTACATTCCGTGTATTAGTGATATGATGTTTCTTTTTCTGTGTGACTTATTTCACTTAGAATCATCGTACCTGAATCCACTCATTATGCTGCTACGAGCCTGATGACATAGATTTCATTGCTGAGTGATATTGCATTGTACGTAAGTACCACAACTTCTTTATCCATTTTTCGCTTTCTGCGATATTGAACTTGTACCGTAAAGAGGTTCTTGTAAACAGAGCCGTCTGAAACTTTGGGGTGGCTGTGTCTTTTTGATTTTAATTTCCCTAAGCTATAGGACCATAAGTGGAAGTGCCCTAGGCTCTGTTGCTTTGTTTTTTAGATGTTTCAGGAAACACCATACACTTCTCCAGAGTGGCTGTTGGCAATTTTCATCCTGCCCTTCAGCATGACAAGGCTCCCAGTTCTCCACGGCCTGTCCTGCCTTTCTGGATTTTACACTTTTTTCAGATGTCCCTTTTGACCGGGGGGCAGTGAGACTTCATTGTAGTGCAGATTTCCTTTGCAAGCTTGCTTGGTTGGCCAAGAAGGGCGTATGCGTTTTTTCCTGAATATATTCAGGAAAAAACGCATACGCCCTTTTTGGCCAAGTGCTTCATTGTGGACGTTCTGCCTCTTTTCCTATGCTTTACATGCAATTACAGTCTACCTCCTGAAATCGGTTTCCTGCAATTCTGTCCCGCATTCAAGTCCTCTTGGCAGCCTTACTTCAGTATATTTTTGGATGATAGCTGTCATTTATAACTCTGCAGGTTTGTGAATGACAGTGCCCCTGAGCTCCTTTCTTCAACTCGCTTTCTTGTGAGCTGGCCGTAACACCGCAGGATTGCTTCAGGCCCTAGTGTGGTTCTGGCACGGCACGCTGAGCCTTTGGTTAATTCCTCTTCCTGGTGGGAAATGAGAGTTAAATTGGCCCGTCCAGACACCTCCAGCTAGTCTCTCATTGGTTCTCCCTATTCCTGTTCATTTTCCGCAGACATTGCATACTCGGCCAAACAGGAGGTTAAAGGCACTGACTCTCCAAGTGGGGAGACTGTCATTAAAGAGTCTGGAATGTTGCACCCGAGTACAACGGGACGAAAACTGAGACACATTTGAATACGTTTCCCGATCACAAAGTGGATCATACTCTGGGTTCCACATGCGTGTTTAAGCTGAAGGTAGAATCCCTTAAACGTGGAGAGTTGAGACCCATGGAGTGGGTACCATGCAATATGACTTCAAAGGGTCTGCATTTGCTCACCGAACCTCACCAATCCTATCACTGCTGCATTTATGCCGCTATACACACGCTTGATTCTCTTTCGGAGACATATAAATCCATAGGTTTTAAGATTATTACTAGTCAGGTATATTCTTAGGCGTTTAATATGGGGTGTTGAGTCCACTTCGTTGAGCAAGGAGTAGCTCTTGTCTATTACATATTTGGCTTATGGAACGGTATCTGTGCTAATTTCAATCTCTGGTTTTATGCAGCACCCCAACTCACCTTTCCCCTTAAGCAAGCATAAGTTGGTTTTCTACATTTGAGACCCTGTTCTGTTTTGTAATTCAGTTCCTGTGTAGCCAAGTTTACATTCCGTGTAGTAGTGATATCTTATGATGTTTCTTTTTCTGTGTGACTTATTTCACTTAGAATCATCGTACCTGAATCCACTCATTATGCTGCTTCGGGCCTGATGACATAGATTTCATTGCTGAGTGATATTGCATTGTACGTAAGTACCACAACTTCTTTATCCATTTTTCGCTTTCTGCGATATTGAACTTGTACCGTAAACGAGGTTCTTGTAAACAGAGCCGTCTGAAACTTTGGGGTGGCTGTGTCTTTTTGATTTTAATTTCCCTAAGCTATAGGACCATAAGTGGAAGTGACCTGGGCTCTGTTGCTTTGTTTTGTAGATGTTTCAGGAAACACCATACACTTCTCCAGAGTGGCTGTTGGCAATATACATCCCACCCATCAGCATAACAATGCTCCCAGTTCTCCATGGCCTGTCCTGCTTTTCTGGATTTACACTTTTTTCAGATGTCCCTTTTGACCGGGGGGCAGTGAGACTTCATTGTAGTGCAGATTTCCTTTGCAAGCTTGCTTGGTTGGCCAAAAAGGGCGTATGCGTTTTTTCCTGAATATATTCAGGAAAAAACGCATATGCACTTTTTGGCTGAGTGTATCATTGTGGACGTTCTGCCTCTTTTCCTATGCTTTACATGCAATTCCAGTCTACCTCCTGAAATCGGTTTCCTGCAATTCTGCCCCGCTTTCAATTCCTCTTGGCAGACTTACTTCAATATATTTGTGAACGATAGCTTTCATTTATAACTCTGCAGGTTTGTGAATGACAGTGCCCCTGAGCTCCTTTCTTCAACTTGCTTTCTTGTGAGCTGGCCGCAATACCGCAGGATTGCTTCAGGCCCTAGTGTGGTTCCGGCATGGCACGCTGAGCCTTTGGTTAATTCCTCTTCCTGGTGGGAAATGAGAGTTAAATTTGCCCGTCCAGACACCTCCAGCTAGTCTCTCATGGGTTCTCCCTATTCCTGTTCATTTTCCGCAGAAATTGCAAACTGGGCCAAACAGGAGGTTAAAGGCACTGACTCTCCAAGTGGGGAGAGTGTTAGTAAAGCGTCTGGAATTTTGCACGCGAGTACCAGGGGACAAAAACTGAGTCACATTTGAACATGTTTCCCGATCACACGGTGGATCATACTCTGGGTTCCACATGCATGTTTTATCTGAAGGAAGAATCCCTTAAAACTGGAGAGTTGAGACCCATGGAATGGGTACCATGCAATATGACTTCAAAGGGTCTGCATTTGCTCACCGAACCTCACCAATCCTATCACTGCTGCGTTTATGCCGCTGTACACACGCTTGATTCTCTTTCGGAGACATATAAATCCATAGGTTTTAAGATTCTTACTAGTCAGGTATATTCTTAGGCGTTTAATATAGGGTGTTGAGTCCACTTCGTTGAGCAAGGAGTAGCTCTTGTCTATTACATATTTGGCTTATGGAATGGTATCTGTGCTACTTTCAAGCTCTGGTTTTATGCAGCACCCCAACTCACCTTTCCCCTTAAGCAAGCATAAGTTGGTTTTCTGCATTTGAGACCCTGTTCTGTTTTGTAATTCAGTTCCTGTTCAGTCAAGTTTACATACCGTGTACTAGTGATATCTTATGATGTTTCTTTTTCTGTGTGACTTATTTCACTTAGAATCATCGTACCTGAATCCACTCATTATGCTGCTACGGGCCTGATGACATAGATTTCATTGCTGAGCGATATTGCATTGTACGTAAGTACCACAACTTCTTTATCCATTTTTCACTCTCTGTGATATTGGACTTGTACCGTAAACGAGGTTCTTGTAAACAGAGCCGTCCCAAATTTTGGGGTGGCTGTGTCTTTTTGATTTTAATTTCCCTAAGCTATAGGACCATAAGTTGAAGTGCCCTAGGCTCTGTTGCTTTGTTTTGTAGATGTTTCAGGAAACACCATACAGTTCTCCAGAGTGGCTGTTGGCAATTTACATCCCGCCCATCAGCATAACAAGGCTCCCAGTTCTCCATGGCCTGTCCTGCCTTTCTGGATTTTACACTTTTTTCAGATGGCCCTTTTGACCGGGGGGCAGTGAGACTTCATTGTAGTGCAGATTTCCTTTGCAAGCTTGCTTGGATGGCCAAAAAGTGCGTATGCGTTTTTTCCTGAATATATTCAGGAAAAAACGCATATGCCCTTTTTGACCAAGTGCATCATTGTGGACGTTCTGCCTCTTTTCCTATGCTTTACATGCAATTCCAGTCTACCTCCTGAAATCGGTTTCCTGCAATTCTGCCCCGCTTTAAAGTCCTCTTGGCAGCCTTACTTCAATATATTTTTGGACGATAGCTGTCATTTATAACTCTGCAGGTTTGTGAATGACAGTGCCCCTGAGCTCCTTTCTTCAACTCGCTTTCTTGTGAGCTGCCGCAACACAGCAGGATTGTTTCAGGCCCTAGTGTGGTTCCGGCATGGCACGCTGAGCCTTTGGTTAATTCCTCTTCCTGGTGGGAAATGAGAGTTAAATTGGCCCGTCCAGACACGTCCAGCTAGTCTCTCATTGGTTCTCCCTATTCCTGTTCATTTTCCGCAGAAATTGCAAACATGGCCAAACAGGAGGTTAAAGGCACTGACTCTCCAAGTCGGGAGAGTGTTAGTAAAGCATCTGGAATGTTGCACCCGAGTACCACAGGACGAAAACTGAGACACATTTAAACACGTTTCCCGATCACACGGTGGACATACTCTGGGTTCCACATGCATGTTTTAGCTGAAGGAAGAATCCCTTAAACCTGGAGAGTTGAGACCCATGGAATGGGTGCCATGCAATATGACTTCAAAGGGTCTGCATTTGCTCACCGAACCTCACCAATCCTATCACTGCTGCGTTTTTGCCGCTGTACACACGCTTGATTCCCCTTCGGAGACATATAAATCCGTAGGTTTTAAGATTCTTACTAGTCAGGTATATTCTTAGGCGTTTAATATGGGGTGTTGAGTCCACTTCGTTGAGCAAGGAGTAGCTCTTGTCTATTACATATTTGGCTTATGGAACGGTATCTGTGCTAATTTCAATCTCTGGTTTTATGCAGCACCCCAACTCACCTTTCACCTTAAGCAAGCATAAGTTGGTTTTCTACATTTGAGACCCTGTTCTGTTTTGTAATTCAGTTCCTGTGTAGCCAAGTTTACTTTCCGTGTATTAGTGATATCTTATGATGTTTCTTTTTCTGTGTGACTTATTTCACTTAGAATCATCGTACCTGAATCCACTCATTATGCTGCTACAGGCCGGATGACATAGATTTCATTGCTGAGTGATATTGCATTGTACGTAAGTACCACAACTTCTTTATCCATTTTTCGCTTTCTGTGATATTGAACTTGTACCGTAAACGAGGTTCTTGTAAACAGAGCTGTCCCAAACATTGGGGTGGCTGTGTCTTTTTGATTTTAATTTCCCTAAGCTATAGGACCATAAGTGGAAGTGCCCTAGGCTCTTTTGCTTTGTTTTTTGTATGTTTCAGGAAACACCATACACTTCTCCAGAGTGGCTGTTGGCAATTTACATCCCGCCCATCAGCATAACAAGGCTCCCAGCTCTCCATGGCCTGTCCTGCCTTTCTGGATTTTACACTTTTTTCAGATTGCCCTTTTCACCAGGGGGCAGTGAGACTTCATTGTAGTGCAGATTTCCTTTGCAAGCTTGCTTGGTTGGCCAAAAAGTGCGTATGCGTTTTTTCCTGAATATATTCAGGGAAAAACGCATACGCCCATTGTGGCCATGTGCGTCATTGTGGACTTTCTGCCTATTTTCGTATTCTTTACATGCAATGCCAGTCTACCTCCTGAAATCGGTTTCCTGCAATTCTGCCCCGCTTTGAAGTCCTCTTGGCAGCCTTACTTCAGTATATTTTTGGATGATAGCTGTCATTTATAACTCTGCAGGTTTGTGAATGACAGTGCCCCTGAGCTCCTTTCTTCAACTCGCTTTCTTGTGAGCTGGCCGCAACACTGCAGGATTGCTTCAGGCTCTACTGTGGTTCTGGAACGGCACACTGAGCCTTTGGGTAATTCCTCTTCCTGGTAGGAAATGAGAGTTAAATTTGCCCGTCTAGACACGTCCAGCTAGTCTCTCATTGGTTCTCCCTATTCCTGTTCATTTTCCGCAGAAATTGCAAACTGGGCCAAACAGGAGTTTAAAGGCACTGACTCTCCAAGTGGGGAGAGTGTTAGTAAAGCGTCTGGAATGTAGCACCCAAGTACCAGGGGACAAAAACTGAGACACATTTGAACACGTTTCCCAATCACACGGTGGACCATACTCTGGGTTCCACATGCATGTTTTAGCTGAAGGAAGAATCCCTTGAACCTGGAGAGTTGAGACCCATGGAATGGGTGCCATGCAATATGACTTCAAAGGGTCTGCATTTGCTCACCGAACCTCACCAATCCTATCACTGCTGCGTTTATGCCGCTGTACACACGATTGATTCTCTTGCGGAGACATATCAATCCACAGGTTTTAAGATTCTTACTAGTCAGGTATATTCTTAGGCGTTTAATATGGGGTGTTGAGTCCACTTCGTTGAGCAAGGAGTAGCTCTTGTCTATTACATATTTGGCTTATGGAACGGTATCTGTGCTAATTTCAATCTCTGGTTTTATGCAGCACCCCAACTCACCTTTCCCCTTAAGCAAGCATTAGTTGGTTTTCTACATTTGAGACCCTGTTCTGTTTTGTAATTCAGTTCCTGTGTAGCCAAGTTTACATTCTTTGTAATAGTGATATCTTATGATGTTTCTTTTTCTGTGTGACTTATTTCACTTAGAATCATCGTACCTGAAACCACTCATTATGCTGCTATGGGACTGAAAACATAGATTTCATTGCTGAGTGATATTGCATTGTACGTAAGTACCACAACCTCTTTATCCATTTTTCGCTTTCTGCGATATTGAACTTGTACCATAAACGAGGTTCTTGTTAACAGAGCCGTCCCAAACTTTGGGGTGGCTGTGTCTTTTTGATTTTAATTTCCCTAAGCTATAGGACCATAAGTGGAAGTGCCCTGGGCTCTGTTGCTTTGTTTTGTAGATGTTTCAGGAAACACCATACACTTCTCCAGAGTGGCTGTTGGCAATATACATCCCGCCCATCAGCATAACAAGGCTCCCAGTTCTCCATGGCCTGTCCTGCTTTTCTGGATTTACACTTTTTTCAGATGTCCCTTTTGACCAGGGGACAGTGAGACTTCATTGTAGTGCAGATTTCCTTTGCAAGCTTGCTTGGTTGGCCAAAAAGTGCGTATGCGTTTTTTCCTGAATATATTCAGGAAAAAACGCATACGCCCTTTTTGGCTGAGTGTATCATTGTGGACGTTCTGCCTCTTTTCCTATGCTTTACATGCAATTCCAGTCTACCTCCTGAAATCGGTTTCCTGCAATTCTGCCCCGCTTTCAATTCCTCTTGGCAGACTTACTTCAATATATTTGTGAACGATAGTTTTCATTTATAACTCTGCAGGTTTGTGAATGACAGTGCCCCTGAGCTCCTTTGTTCAACTTGCTTTCTTGTGAGCTGGCCGCAACACCGCAGGATTGCTTCAGGCCCTAGTGTGGTTCCGGCATGGCACGCTGAGCCTTTGGTTAATTCCTCTTCCTGGTGGGAAATGAGAGTTAAATTTGCCCGTCCAGACACCTCCAGCTAGTCTCTCATGGGTTCTCCCTATTCCTGTTCATTTTCCGCAGAAATTGCAAACTGGGCCAAACAGGAGGTTAAAGGCACTGACTCTCCAAGTGGGGAGAGTGTTAGTAAAGCATCTGGAATTTTGCACGCGAGTACCAGGGGACAAAAACTGAGTCACATTTGAACATGTTTCCCGATCACACGGTGGATCATACTCTGGGTTCCACATGCATGTTTTAGCTGAAGGAAGAATCCCTTAAACCTGGAGAGTTGAGACCCATGGAATGGGTACCATGCAATATGACTTCAAAGGGTCTGCATTTGCGCACCGAACCTCACCAATCCTATCACTGCTGCGTTTATGTCACTGTACACACGCTTGATTCTCTTTCGGAGACATATAAATCCATAGGTTTTAAGATTCTTACTAGTCAGGTATATTCTTAGGCGTTTAATATGTGGTGTTGAGTCCACTTCGTTGAGCAAGGAGTAGCTCTTGTCTATTACATATTTGGCTTATGGAATGGTATCTGTGCTACTTTCAAGCTCTGGTTTTATGCAGCACCCCAACTCACCTTTCCCCTTAAGCAAGCATAAGTTGGTTTTCTGCATTTGAGACCCTGTTCTGTTTTGTAATTCAGTTCCTGTTCAGCCAAGTTTACATTCCGTGTAGTAGTGATATCTTATGATGTTTCTTTTTCTGTGTGACTTATTTCACTTAGAATCATCGTACCTGAATCCACTCATTATGCTGCTATGGGCCTGATGACATAGATTTCATTGCTGAGTGATATTGCATTGTACGTAAGTACCACAACTTCTTTATCCATTTTTCGCTTTCTGAGATATTGAACTTGTACCGTACACGAGGTTCTTGTAAACAGAGCCGTCCCAAACTTTGGGGTGGCTGTGTCTTTTTGATTTTAATTTCCCTAAGCTATAGGACCATAAGTGGAAGTGCCCTAGGCTCTGTTGCTTTGTTTTTTAGATGTTTCAGGAAACACCATACACTTCTTCAGAGTGGCTGTTGGCAATTTACATCCCGCCCATCAGCATAACAAGGCTCCCAGTTCTCCATGGCCTGTCCTGCCTTTCTGGATTTTACACTTTTTTCAGATGTCCCTTTTGACCGGGGGGCAGTGAGACTTCATTGTAGTGCAGATTTCCTTTGCAAGCTTGCTTGGTTGGCCAAAAAGGGCGTATGCGTTTTTTCCTGAATATATTCAGGAAAAAACGCATATGCCCTTTTTGGCCGAGTGCATCATTGTGGACGTTCTGCCTCTTTTCCTATGCTTTACATGCAATTCCAGTCTACCTCCTGAGATCGGTTTCCTGCAATTCTGTCCCGCTTTCAAGTCCTCTTGGCAGCCTTACTTCAATATATTTTTGGACAATAGCTGTCATTTATAACTCTGCAGGTTTGTGAATGACAGTGCTCCTGAGCTCCTTTCTTCAACTCGCTTTCTTGTGAGCTGGCCACAACACCGCAGGATTGCTTCAGGCCCTAATGTGGTTCCGGCATGGCACGCTGAGCCTTTGGTTAATTCCTCTTCCTGGTGGGAAATGAGAGTTAAATTTGCCTATCCAGACACCTCCAGCTAGTCTCTCATTGGTTCTCCCTATTCCTGTTCATTTTCCGCAGAAATTGCAAACTGGGCCAAACAGGAGGTTAAAGGCATTGGCTCTCCAAGTGGGGAGAGTGTTAGTAAAGCGTCTGTAATGTTGCACCCAAGTACCAGGGGACGAAAACTGAGACACATTTGAACACATTTCCCGATCACACGGTAGATCATACTCTGGGTTCCACATGCATGTTTTAGCTGAAGGAAGAATCCCTTAAAACTGGAGAGTTGAGACCCATGGAATGGTTACCATGCAATATGACTTCAAAGGGTCTGCATTTGCTCACCGAACCTCACCAATCCTATCACTGCTGCGTTTATGCCGCTGTACACACGCTTGATTCTCTTTCGGAGACATATAAATCCATAGGTTTTAAGATTCTTACTAATCAGGTATATTCTTAGGCGTTTAATATGGGGTGTTGAGTCCACTTCGTTGAGGAAGGAGTAGCTCTTGTCTATTACATATTTGGCTTATGGAATGGTATCTGTGCTAATTTCAAGCTCTGGTTTTATGCAGCACCCCAACTAACCTTTCCCCTTAAGCAAGCATAAGTTGGTTTTCTGCATTTGAGACCCTGTTCTGTTTTGTAATTCAGTTCCTGTTCAGCCAAGTTTACATACCGTGTATTATTGATATCTTATGATGTTTCTTTTTCTGTGTGACTTATTTCACTTAGAATCATCGTACCTGAATCCACTCATTATGCTGCTACGGGCCTGATGACATAGATTTCATTGCTGAGTGATATTGCATTGTACGTAAGTACCACAACTTCTTTATCCATTTCTCGCTCTCTGTGATATTGAACTTGTACCGTATACGAGGTTCTTGTAAACAGAGCCCTCCCAAATTTTGGGGTGGCTGTGTCTTTTTGATTTTAATTTCCCTAAGCTATAGGACCATAAGTGGAAGTGCCCTAGGCTCTGTTGCTTTCTTTTGCAGATGTTTCAGGAAACACCATACACTTCTCAAGAGTGGCTGTTGGGAATTTTCATCCCGCCCTTCAGCATGACAAGGCTCCCAGTTCTCCATGGCCTGTCCTGCCTTTCTGGATTTTATACTTTTTTCATATGGTATTTTTGACCTGGGGGCAGTGAGACTTCATTGTAATGCAGATTTCCTTTGCAACCATGCTTGGTTGGCCAAAAAGGGCGTATGCGTTTTTTCCTGAATATATTCAGAAAAAAACGCATACGCCCTTTTTGGCCAAGTGCATCATTGTGGACGTTCTGCCTCTTTTCCTATGCTTTACATGCAATTCCAGTCTACCTCCTGAAATCGGTTTCCTGCAATTCTGCTCCACTTTCAAGTCCTCTTGGCAGCCTTACTTCAACATATTTTTGGACGATAGCTGTCATTTATAACTCTGCAGGTTTGTGAATTACAGTGCCACTGAGTTCCTTTCTTCAACTCGCTTTTTGTGAGCTGGCCGCAACACCACAGGATTGCTTCAGGCCCTAGTGTGGTTCCGGCACGGCAAACTGAGCCTTTGGTTAAATCCTCTTCCTTGTGGGAAATGAGAGTTAAATTTGCCCATCCAGACACCTCCAGCTGGTCTCTCATTGGTTCTCCCTATTCCTGTCCATTTTCGGCAGAATTTGCAACCTGGGCCAAACAGGAGTTTAAAGGCACTGACTCTCCAAGTGGGGAGAGTGTTAGTAAAGCGTCTGGAATGTTGCATCCGAGTACCAGGGGACGAAAACTGAGACACATTTGAACACGTTTCCCGATCACACGGTGGATCATACTCTGGGTTCCACATGCATGTTTCAGCTGAAGGAAGAATCCCTTAAACCTGAGAGTTGAGACCCATGGAATGGGTACCATGCAATATGACTTCAAAGGTTCTGCATTTGCTCACCGAACCTCACCAATCCTATCACTGCTGCGTTTATGCCGCTGTACACACGCTTGATTCTCTTTCGGAGACATATAAATCCATAGGTTTTAAGATTCTTACTAGTCAGGTATATTCTTAGGCGTTTAATATGGGGTGTTGAGTCCACTTCGTTGAGCAAGGAGTAGCTCTTGTCTATTACATATTTGGCTTATGGAACGGTATCTGTGCTACTTTCAATGTCTGGTTTTATGCAGCACCCCAACTCACATTTCCCCTTAAGAAAGCATTAGTTGGTTTTCTACATTTGAGACCCTGTTCTGTTTTGTAATTCAGTTCCTGTGTAGCCAAGTTTACATTCCGTGTATTAGTGATATCTTATGATGTTTCTTTTTCTGTGTGACTTATTTCACTTAGAATCATCGTAACTGAATCCACTCATTATGCTGCTACGGGCCTGATGACATAGATTTCATTGCTGAGTGATATTGCATTGTACGTAAGTACCACAACTACTTTATCCATTTTTCGCTTTCTGTGATATTGAACACGTACCGTAAACGAGGGTCTTGTAAACAGAGCCATCCCAAACTTTTGGGTGGCTGTGTCTTTTTGATTTATTTTCACTAAGCTATAGGACCATAAGTGGAAGTGCCCTAGGCTCTGTTGCTTTGTTTTTTGGATGTTTCAGGAAACACCATACACTTCTCCAGAGTGGCTGTTGGCAATTTACATCCCGCCCATGAGCATAACAAGGCTCCCAGTTCTCCATGGCCTGTCCTGCCTTTCTGGATTTTACACTTTTTACAGATGGCCCTTTTGACCAGAGGTAAGTGAGACTTCATTGTAGTGCAGATTTCCTTTGCAAGCTTGCTTGGTTGGCCAAAAAGGGTGTATGCGTTTTTTCCTGAATATATTCAGGAAAAAACGCATACGCCCTTTTTGGCCAAGTGCATCATTGTGGACGTTCTGCCTCTTTTCCTATGTTTTACATGCAATTCCAGTCTACCTCCTGAAATCGGTTTCCTGCAATTCTGCCCCACTTTCAAGTCCTCTTGGCAGCCTTACTTCAATATATTTTTGGACGATAGCTGTCCTTTATATCTCATCAGGTTTGTGAATTACAGTGCCCCTGAGCTCCTTTCTTCAACTCGCTTTCTTGTGAGCTGGCTGCAACACCGCAGGATTGCTTCAGGCCCTACTGTGGTTCCGGCACGGCACGCTGAGCCTTTGGTTAATTCCTCTTCCTGGTGGGAAATGAGAGTTAAATTTGCCCGTCCAGACACCTCCTGCTAGTCTCTCATTGGTTCTCCCTATTCCTGTTCATTTTCCGCAGAAATTGCAAACTGGGCCAAACAGGAGGTTAAAGGCACTGACTCTCCAAGTGGGGAGAGTGTTAGTAAAGCGTCTGGAATGTTGCACCCGAGTACCAGGGGACGAAAACTGAGACACATTTGAACACGTTTCCCGATCACACGGTGGAACATACTCTGGGTTCCACATGGATGTTTTAGCTGAAGGAAGAATCCCTTAAACCTGGAGAGTTGAGACCCATGGAATGGGTACCATGCAATATGACTTCAAAGGGTCTGCATTTGCTCACCGAACCTCACCAATCCTATCACTGCTGCGTTTATGCCACTGTACACACGCTTGATTCTCTTTCGGAGACATATAAATCCATAGGTTTTAAGATTCTTACTAGTCAGGTATATTCTTAGGCGTTTAATATGGGGTGTTGAGTCCACTTCGTTGAGCAAGGAGTAGCTCTTGTCTATTACATATTTGGCTTATGGAATGGTATCTGTGCTAATTTCAATCTCTTGTTTTATGCAGCACCCCAACTCACCATTCCCTTTAAGGAAGCATAAGTTGGTTTTCTACATTTGAGACCCTGTTCTGTTTTGTAATTCAGTTCCTGTGTAGCCAAGTTTACATTCCGTGTATTAGTGATATCTTATGATGTTTCTTTTTCTGTGTGACTTATTTCACTTAGGATCATCGTACCTGAATCCACTCATTATGCTGCTACGGGCCTGATGACATAGATTTCATTGCTGAGTGATATTGCATTGCACGTAAGTACCACAACCTCTTTATCCATTTTTTGCTTTCTGTGATATTGAACTTGTACCGTAAATGATGTTCTTGTAAACAGAGCCGTCCCAAACTTTGAGGTGGCTGTGTCTTTTTGATTTTAATTTCCCTAAGCTATAGGACCATAAGTGGAAGTGCCCTAGGCTCTGTTGCTTTGTTTTTTAGATGTTTCAGGAAACACCATACATTTCTCCAGAGTGGCTGTTGGCAATTTACATCCCGCCTATCAGCATAACAAGGCTCCCAGTTCTCCATGGCCTGTCCTGCCTTTCTGGATTTTACACTTTTTTCAGATAGCCCTTTTGACAGGGGGGCAGTGAGACTTCATTTTAGTGCAGATTTCCTTTGCAAGCTTGCTTGGTTGGTCAAAAAGGGCGTATGCGTTTTTTCCTGAATATATTCAGGAAAAAACGCATACGCACTCTTTGGCCAAGTGCATCATTGTGGACGTTCTGCCTGTTTTCCTATGCTTTCTTGCAATTCCCGTCTACCTCCTGAAATCGGTTTCCTGCAATTCTGCCCTGCTTTCAAGTCCTCTTGGCAGCCTTACTTCAATATATTTTTGGACGATAGCTGTCATTTATAACTCTGCAGGTTTGTGAATGAGAGTGCCCCTGAGCTCCTTTCTTCACTTCGCTTTCTTGTGAGCTGGCCGCAACACCGCAGGATTGCTTCAGGCCCTAGTGTGGTTCCTTCACGGCATGCTGAGCCTTTGGATAATTCCTCTTCCTGGTGGGAAACGAGAGTTAAATTTGCCCGTCCAGACACCTCCAGCTAGTCTCTCATTGGTTCTCCCGATTCCTGTTCATTTTCCGCAGAGATTGCAAACTGGACAAAACAGGAGGTTAAAGGCACTGACTCTCCAAGTGGGGAGAGTGTTAGTAAAGCGTCTGGAATGTTGCACCCGAGTACCAGGGGACGAAAACTGAGACACATTTGAACACGTTTCCCAATCACACAGTGGATCATACTCTGGGTTCCACATGCATGTTTTTCCTGAAGGAAGAATCCCTTAAACCTGGAGAGTTGAGACCCATGCAATGGGTACCATGCAATATGACTTCAAAGGGTCTGCATTTGCTCACCAAACCTCACAAATCCTATCACTGCTGCGTTTATGCCGCTGTACACACGCTTGATTCTCTTTCGGAGACATATAAATCCATAGGTTTTAAGATTCTTACTAGTCAGGTATATTCTTAGGCGTTTAATATGGGGTGTTGAGTCCACTTCGTTGAGCAAGGAGTAGCTCTTGTCTATTACATATTTGGCTTATGGAACGGTATCTGTGCTAATTTCAATCTCTGGTTTTATGCAGCACCCCAACTCACCTTTCCCCTTAAGCAAGCATAAGTTGGTTTTCTACATTTGAGACCCTGTTCTGTTTTGTAATTCAGTTCCTGTGTAGCCAAGTTTACATTGCGTGTAGTAGTGATATCTTATGATGTTTCTTTTTCTGTGTGACTTATTTCACGTAGAATCATCGTACCTGAATCCACTCATTATGCTGCTATGGGCCTGATGACATCGATTTCATTGCTGAGGGATATTGCATTGTACGTAAGTACCACAACTTCTTTATCCATTTTTCTCTTTCTGTGATATTGAACTTGTACCGTAAACGAGGTTCTTGTAAACAGAGCCGTCCCAAACTTTGTGGTGGCTGTGTCTGTTTGATTTTAATTTCCCTAAACTATAGGACCATAATTGGAAGTGCCCTAGGCTCTGTTGCTTTGTTTTTTGGATGTTTCAGGAAACACCATACACTTCTCCAGAGTGGCTGTTGGCAGTTTACATCTCGCCCATCAGCATAACAAGGCTTCCAGTTCTCCATGGCCTGTCCTGCCTTTCTGGATTTTACACTTTTTTCAGATGGCCCTTTTGACCGGGGGGCAGTGAGACTTCATTGTAGTGCAGATTTCCTTTGCAAGCTTGCTTGGTTGGCCAAAAAGGGCGTATGCATTTTTTCCTGAATATATTCAGGAAAAAACGCATCCGCTCTTTTTGGCCAAGTGCATCATTGTGGACGTTCTGCCTCTTTTCCTATGCTTTACATGCAATTCCAGTCTACCTCCTGAAATCGGTTTCCTGCAATTCTGCCCCACTTTCAAGTCCTCTTGGCAGCCTTACTTCAATATATTTTTGGACGATAGCTGTCCTTTATATCTCATCAGGTTTGTGAATTACAGTGCCCCTGAGCTCCTTTCTTCAACTCGCTTTCTTGTGAGCTGGCTGCAACACCGCAGGATTGCTTCAGGCCCTACTGTGGTTCCGGCACGGCACGCTGAGCCTTTGGTTAATTCCTCTTCCTGGTGGGAAATGAGAGTTAAATTTGCCCGTCCAGACACCTCCTGCTAGTCTCTCATTGGTTCTCCCTATTCCTGTTCATTTTCCGCAGAAATTGCAAACTGGGCCAAACAGGAGGTTAAAGGCACTGACTCTCCAAGTGTGGAGAGTGTTAGTAAAGCGTCTGGAATGTTGCACCCGAGTACCAGGGGACGAAAACTGAGACACATTTGAACACGTTTCCCAATCACACGGTGGAACATACTCTGGGTTCCACATGGATGTTTTAGCTGAAGGAAGAATCCCTTAAACCTGGAGAGTTGAGACCCATAGAATGGGTACCATGCAATATGACTTCAAAGGGTCTGCATTTGCTCACCGAACCTCACCAATGCTATCACTGCTGCGTTTATGCCACTGTACACACGCTTGATTCTCTTTCGGAGACATATAAATCCATAGGTTTTAAGATTCTTACTAGTCAGCTATATTCTTAGGCGTTTAATATGGGGTGTTGAGTCCACTTCGTTGAGCAAGGAGTAGCTCTTGTCTATTACATATTTGGCTTATGGAATGGTATGTGCTAATTTCAGTCTCTGGTTTTATGCAGCACCCCAACTCACCTTTCCCCTTAAGCAAGCATAAGTTGGTTTTCTACATTTGAGACCCTGTTCTGTTTTGTAATTCAGTTCCTGTGTAGCCAAGTTTACATTCTGTGTAGTAGTGATATCTTATGATGTTTCTTTTTCTGTGTGACTTATTTCACGTTGAATCATCGTACCTGAATCCACTCATTATGCTTCTACGGGCCTGATGACATAGATTTCATTGCTGAGTGATATTGCATTGTATGTAAGTACCACAACTTCTTTATCCATTTTTCTCTTTCTGTGATATTGAACTTGTACCGTAAACGAAGTTCTTGTAAACAGATCCATCCCAAAATTTGGGGTGGCTGTGTCTTTTTTATTTTAATTTCCCTAAGCTATAGGACCATAAGTGGAAGTGCCCTAGGCTCTGTTTCTTTGTTTTTTGGATGTTTCAGGAAACACCATACACTTTTCCAGAGTGGCTGTTTTCAATTTACATCCCACCCATCAGCATAACAAGGCTCCCAGTTCTCCATGGCCTGTCCTGCCTTTCTGGATTTTACACTTTTTTCAGATGGCCCTTTTGACGGGGGGCAGTGAGACTTCATTGTAGTACAGATTTCCTTTGCAAGCTTGCTTGGTTGCCCAAAAAGTGTGTATGCGTTTTTTCCTGAATATATTCAGGAAAAAACACATACGCCCTTTTTGGCCAAGTGCATCATTGTGGACATTCTGCCTCTTTTCCTATGCTTTACATGCAGTTCCAGTCTACCTCCTGAAATCGGTTTCCTGCAATTCTGCCCCGCTTTCAAGTCCTCTTGGCAGCCTTACTTCAATATATTTTTGGACGATAGCTTTCATTCATAACTCTGCAGGTTTGGGAATTACAGTGCCCCTGAGCTCCTTTCTTCAACTCGCTTTCTTGTGAGCTGGCCGCAACACCGCAGGATTGCTTCAGGCCCTAGTGTGGTTCCGACACGGCACACTGAGCCTTTGGTTAATTCCCCTTCCTGGTGGGAAATGAGAGTTAAATTTGCCCGTCCAGACACCTCCAGCTAGTCTCTCATTGGTTCTCCCTATTCTTGTTCATTTTCCGCAGAAATTGCAAGCTGGGCCAAACAGGAGGTTAAAGGCACTGACTCTCCAAGTGGGGAGAGTGTTAGTAAAGCGTCTGCAATGTTGCACCAAAGTACCAGGGGACGAAAACTGAGACACATTTGAACACATTTCCCAATCACATGGTGGATCATAGTCTGGGTTCCACATGCATGTTTTAGCTGAAGCAAGAATCCCTTAAACCTGGAGAGTTGAGACCCATGGAATGGGTACCATGCAATATGACTTCAAAGGGTCTGCATTTGCTCACCGAACCTCACCAATCCTATCACTGCTGCGTTTATGCCACTGTACACACGCTTGATTCTCTTTCGGAGACATATAAATCCGTAGGTTTTAAGATTCTTACTAGTCAGGTATATTCTTAGGCGTTTAATATGGGGTGTTGAGTCCACTTCGTTGAGCAAGGAGTAGCTCTTGTCTATTACATATTTGGCTTACGGAACGGTATCTGTGCTAATTTCAATCTCTGGTTTTATGCAGCACCCCAACGCACCTTTCCCCTTAAGCAAGCATAGGTTGGTTTTCTACATTTCAGACCATGTTCTGTTTTGTAATTCAGTTCCTGTGTAGCCAAGTTTACATTCCGTGTATTAGTGATATCTTATGATGTTTCTTTTTCTGTGTGACTTATTTCACTTAGAATCATCGTACCTGAATCCACTCATTATGCTGCTACGGGACTGAAAACATAGATTTCATTGCTGAGTGATATTGAATTGTACGTAAGTACCACAACTTCTTTATCCATTTTTCGCTTTCTGTGATATTGAACTTGTACCGTAAACGAAGTTCTTGTTAACAGAGCCGTCCCAAACTTTGGGGTGGCTGTGTGTTTTTGATTTTAATTTCCGTAAGCTATAGGACCATAAGTGGAAGTGCCCTAGGCTCTGTTGCTTTGTTTTTTAGATGTTTCAGGAAACACCATACACTTCTCCAGAGTGGCTGTTGGCAATTTACATCCCGCCACCAGCATAACAAGGCTCCCAGTTCTCCATGGCCTGTCCTGCCTTTCCAGATTTTACACTTTTTTAGATGTCCCTTTTGACCGGGGGGCAGTGAGACTTCATTGTAGTGCAGATTTCCTTTGCAAGCTTGCTTGGTTGGCCAGAAAGGGCGTATGCGTTTTTTCCTGAATATATTCAGGAAAAAACGCATACGCCCTTTTTGGCCAAGTGCATCATTGTGGACGTTCTGCCTCTTTTCCTATGCTTTACATGCAATTCCAGTCTACCTCCTGAAATCGGTTTCCTGCAATTCTTCCCCGCTTTCAAGTCCTCTTGCCAGCCTTACTTCAATATATTTTTGGACGACAGCTGTCATTTATAACTCTGCAGGTTTGTGAATTACAGTGCCCCTGAGCTCCTTTCTTCAAATCGCTTTCTTGTGAGCTGGCCGCAACACAGCAGGATTGCTTCAGGCCCTAGTGTTGTTCCGGCATGGCACGCTGAGCCTTTGGTTAGTTCCTCTTCCTGGTGGGAAATGAGAGTTAAATTTGCCCGTCCAGACACCTCCAGCTAGTCTCTCATTGGTTCTCCCTATTCCTGTTCAGTTTCCGCAGAAATTGCAAACTGGGCCAAACAGGAAGTTAAAGGCACTGACTCTCCAAGTGGGGAGAGTGTTAGTAAAGCGTCTGGAATGTTGCACCCGAGTACCAGGGGACGAAAACTGAGACACATTTGAACACGTTTCCCAATCACACGGTGGACCATACTCTGGGTTCCACATGCATGTTTTAGCTAAAGGAAGAATCCCTGAAACCTGGAGAGTTGAGACCCATGGAATGGGTACCATGCAATATGACTTCAAAGGGTCTGCATTTGCTCACCGAACCTCACCAATCCTATCACTGCTGCGTTTATGCCACTGTACACACGCTTGATTCTCTTTCGGAGACATATAAATCCATAGGTTTTAAGATTCTTACTAGTCAGGTATATTCTTAGGCATTTAATATGGGGTGTTGAGTCCACTTCATTGAGCAAGGAGTAGCTCTTGTCTATTACATATTTGGCTTATGGAATGGTATGTGCTAATTTCAGTCTCTGGTTTTATGCAGCACCCCAACTCACCTTTCCCCTTAAGCAAGCATAAGTTGGTTTTCTACATTTGTGACCCTGTTCTGTTTTGTAATTCAGTTCCTGTGTAGCCAAGTTTACATTCCGTGTAGTAGTGATATCTTATGATCTTTCTTTTTCTGTGTGACTTATTTCACTTAGAATCATCGTACCTAAATCCACTCATTATGCTGATACGGGCCTGATGACATAGATTTCATTGCTGAGTGATATTGCATTGTACGTAAGTACCACAACTTCTTTATCCATTTTTCGCTTTCTGTGATATTGAACTTGTACCATAAACGAGGTTCTTGTAAACATCGCATTCCCAAATTTTGGGGTGGCTGTGTCTTTTTGATTCTCATTTCCCTAAGCTATAGGACCATAAGTGGAGGTGCCCTAGGCTCTGTTTTTCTTTGTTTTTTAGATGTTTCAGGAAACACCATACACTTCTACAGAGTGGCTGTTGGCAATTTACATCCCGCCCATCAGCATAACAAGGCTCCCAGTTCTCCATGGCCTGTCCTGCCTTTCTGGATATTACACTTTTTTCAGATGGCCCTTTTGACCGGGGGGCAGTGAGACTTCATTGTAGTGCAGATTTCCTTTGCAAGCTTGCTTGGTTGGCCAAAAAGGGCGTATGCGTTTTTTCCTGAATATATTCAGGAAAAAACGCATACGCCCTTTTTCGCCAAGTTCATCATTGTGGACGTTCTGCCTCTTTTCCTATGCTTTACATGCAATTCCAGTCTACCTCCTGAAATCGGTTCCCTGCAATACTGCCCTGCTTTCAAGTCCTCTTGGCAGCCTTACTTCAATATATTTTTGGACGATAGCTGTCCTTTATAACTCTGCAGGTATGTGAATTACAGTGTCCCTGAGCTCCTTTCTTCAACTCGCTTTCTTGTGAGCTGGCCGCAATACCACAGGATTGCTTCAGGCCCTAGTGTAGTTCCGGCATGGCACGCTGAGCCTTTGGTTAATTCCTCTTCCTGGTGGGAAATGAGACTTAAATTTGCCCGTCCAAGCACGTCCAACTAGTCTCTCATTGGTTCTCCCTATTCCTGTTCATTTTCTGTAGAAATTGCAAACTGGGCCAAACAGGAGGTTAAAGGTAATGACTCTCCAAGTGGGGAGAGAGTTAGTAAAGCGTCTGGAATGTTGCACCCGAGTACCAGGGGACGAAAACTGAGACATATTTGAACACGTTTCCCGATCACATGGTGGATCATACTCTGGGTTCCACATGCATGTTTTAGCTGAAGGAAGAATCCCTTAAACCTGGAGAGTTGAGACCCATGGAATGGGTACCATGCAATATGACTTCAAAGGGTCTGCATTTGCTCACCGAACCTCACCAATCCTATCACTGCTGCGTTTATGCCGCTGTACACACGCTTGATTCTCTTTCGGAGACATATCAATCCATAGGATTTAAGATTCTTACTAGTCAGGTATATTCTTAGGCGTTTAATATGGGGTGTTGAGTCCACTTCGTTGAGCAAGGAGTAGCTCTTGTCTATTACATATTTGGCTTATGGAACGGTATCTGTGCTAATTTCAATCTCTGGTTTTATGCAGCACCCCAACTCACCTTTCCCCTTAAGCAAGCATAAGTTGGTTTTCTACATTTGAGACCCTGTTCTGTTTTGTAATTCAGTTCCTGTGTAGCCAAGTTTACATTCCGTGTATTAGTGATATCTTGTGATGTTTCTTTTTCTGTGTGACTTATTTCACTTAGAATCATCGTACCTGAATCCACTCATTATGCTGCTACGGGCCTGATGACATAGATTTCATTGCTGAGTGATATTGCATTGTACGTAAGTACCACAACTTCTTTATCCATTTTTCGCTTTCTGCCATATTGAACTTGTACCGTAAACGAGGTTTTTGTAAACAGAGCCATCCCAAACTTTGGGGTGGCTGTGTCTTTTTGATTTTAATTTCCCTAAGCTATAGGACCATAAGTGGAAGTGCCCTAGGCTCTGTTGCTTTGTTTTTTAGATGTTTCAGGAATCACCATACACTTCTCCAGAGTGGCTGTTGGCAATTTACATCCCACCCATCGGCATAACAAGGCTCCCAGTTCTCCATGGCCTGTCCTGCCTTTCTGGATTTTACACTTTTTTCAGATGGCCCTTTTGACAGGGGGGCAGTGAGACTTCATTGTAGTGTAGATTTCCTTTGCAAGCTTGCTTTGTTGGCCAAAAAGGGCATATGCGTTTTTTCCTGAATATATTCAGGAAAAAACGCATACGCCCTCTTTGGCCAAGTGCATCATTGTGGACGTTCTGCCTCTTTTCCTATGCTTTACATGCAATCCCTGTCTACCTCCTGAAATCGGTTTCCTGCAATTCTGCCCCGCTTTCAAGTCCTCTTGGCAGCCTTACTTCAATATATTTTTGGACGATAGCTGTCATTTATAACTCTGCATGTTTGTGAATGACAGTGCCCCTGAGCTCCTTTCTTCAACTTGCTCTCTTGTGAGCTGGCCGCAACACCGCAGGATTGCTTCAGGCCCTAGTATGGTTCCAGCATGGCACGCTGAGCCTTTGGTTAATTCCTCTTCCTGGTGGGAAATGAGAGTTAAATTTGCCCGTCCAGACACCTCCAGCTAGTCTCTCATTGGTTCTCCCGATTCCTGTTCATTTTCCGCAGAAATTGCAAACTGGGCCAAACAGGAGGTTAAAGGCACTGACTCTCCAAGTGGGGAGAGTGTTAGTAAAGCGTCTGGAATGTTGCACCCGAGTACCAGGGGACGAAAACTGAGACACATTTGAACACATTTCCCGATCACACGGTGGATCATACTCTGGGTTCCACGTGCATGTTTTAGCTGAAGGAAGAATCCCTTAAACCTGGAGAGTTGAGACCCATGGAATGGGTACCATGCAATATGACTTCAAAGGGTCTGCATTTGCTCACCGAACCTCACCAATCCTATCACTGGTGCATTTATGCCGCTGTACACACGCTTGATTCTCTTTCGGAGACATATACATCCATAGGTTTTAAGATTCTTACTAGTCAGGTATAGTCTTAGGCGTTTAATATGGGGTGTTGAGTCCACTTCGTTGAGCAAGGAGTAGCTCTTGTCTATTACATATTTGGCTTATGGAACGGTATCTGTGCTAATTTCAATCTCTGGTTTTATGCAGCACCCCAACTCACCTTTCCCCTTAAGCAAGCATAAGGTGGTTTTCTACGTTTGAGACCCTGTTCTGTTTTGTAATTCAGTTCCTGTGTAGCCAAGTTTACATTCCGTGTAGTAGTGATATCTTAAGATGTTTCTTTTTCTGTGTGAATTATTTCACTTAGAATCATCGTACCTGAATCCACTAATTATTCTGCTACGGGCCTGATGACATAGATTTCATTGCTGAGTGATATTGCATTGTATGTAAGTACCACAAATTCTTTATCCATTTTTTGCTTTTTGCAATATTGGACTTGTACTGTAAACGAGGTTCTTGTAAACAGTGCCGGACCAAATTTTGGGGTGGCTGTGTCTTTTTGATTTTAATTTCCCTAAGCTATAGGACCATAAGTGGAAGTGCCCTAGGCTCTGTTGCTTTGTTTTTTAGATGTTTCAGGAAACACCATACACTTCTCCAGAGTGGCTGTTGGCAATTTACATCCCGCCCATCAGCATAACAAGGCTCCCAGTTCTCAATGGCCTGTCCTGCCGTTCTGGATTTTACACTATTTTCAGATGGCCCTTTTGACCGGGGGGCAGTGAGACTTCATTTTAGTGCAGATTACATTTGCAAGCTTGCTTGGTTGGCCAAAAAGGGCGTATGCTTTTTTTCCTGAATATATTCAGGAAAAAACGCATACGCCCTTTTAGGCCAAGTGCATCATTGTGGACGTTCTGCCCCTTTTCCTATGCTTTACATGCAAATCCACTCTACTTCCTGAAATCGGTTTCCTGCAATTCTGCCCCGCTTTCAAGTCCTCTTGGCAGCCTTACTTCAATATATTTTTGGACGATAGCTGTCATTTATAACTCTGCAGGTTTGTGAATGACAGTGCCCCTGAGCTCCTTTCTTCAACTCGCTTTCTTGTGAGCTGGCCACAACACCGCAGGATTGCTTCAGGCCCTACTGTGTATCCGGCATGACATGATGAGCCTTGGGTTAATTCCTCTTCCTGGTGGGAAATGAGAGTTAAATTTGCCCGTCCAGACACCTCCAGCTAGTCTCTCATTGGTTCTCCCTATTCCTGTTTATTTTCCACATTAATTGCAAACTGCGCCAAACAGGAGGTTAAAGACATTGACTCTCCAAGTGGGGAGAGTGTTAGTAAAGCATATGGAATGTTGCACTTGAGTACCAGGGAACGAAAACTGAGACACATTTGAACACGTTTCCCGATCACACGGTGGATCATACTCTGGGTCCACATGCATGTTTTAGCTGAAGGAAGAATCCCTTAAACCTGGAGAGTTGAGACCCATGGAATGGGTACCATGCAATATGATTGCAAAGGGTCTGCATTTGCTCACCGAACCTCACCAATCCTATCACTGCTGCGTTTATGCCACTGTAACCACGCTTGATTCTCTTTTGGAGACATATCAATCCATAGGATTTAAGATTCTTACTAGTCAGGTATATTCTTAGGCGTTTAATATGGGGTGTTGAGTCCACTTCGTTGAGCAAGGAGTAGCTCTTGTCTATTACATATTTGGCTTATGGAACAGTATCTGTGCTAATTTCAATCTCTGGTTTTATGCGGCACCCCAAGTCACCTTTCCCCTTAAGCAAGCATAAGTTGGTTTTCTACATTTGAGACCCTATTCTTTTTGGATTTCAGTTCCTGTGTAGCCAAGTTTACATACCGTGTATTAGTAATATCTTATGATGTTTCTTTTCCTTTGTGACTTATTTCACTTAGAATCATCGTACCTGAATCCACTCATTATGCTGCTACGGGCCTGATGACAAAGATTTCATTGCTGAGTGATATTGCATTGTACGTAAGTACCACAACTTCTTTATCAATTTTTCGTTTTCTGTGATATTGAACTTGTACCGTAAAAGAGGTTCTTCTAAACAGAGCCGTCCCAAACTTTGGGGTGGCTGTGTCTTTTTGATTTTCATTTCCCTAAGCTATAGGACCATAAGTGGAGGTGCCCTAGGCTCTGTTGGTTTGTTTTTAGATGTTTCAGGAAACACCATACATTTCTCCAGAGTGGCTGTTGGCAATTTACATCCTGCCCATCAGCATAACAAGTCTCCCAGTTCTCCATGGCCTGTCCTGCCTTTCTGGATTTTACAGTTTTTTCAGGTGGCCCTTTTTACCGGGGGGCAGTGAGACTTCATTGTAGTGCAGATTTCCTTTGCAAGCTTGCTTGGTTGGCCAAAAAGGGTGTATGCGTTTTTTCCTGAATATATTCAGGAAAAAACGCATATGCCGTTTTTGGCCAAGTGCATCATTGTGGACGTTCTGCCTCTTTTCCTATGCTTTACATGCAATTCCAGTCTACCTCCTGAAATCGGTTTCCTGTAATTCTGCCCTGCTTTCAAGTCCTCTTGGCAGCCTTACTTCAGTATATTTTTGGACGATAGCTGTTATTTATAACTCTGCATGTTTGTGAATGACAGTGCCCCTGAGCTCCTTTCTTCAACTCGCTTTCTTGTGAGCTGGCCGCAACACCGCAGGATTGCTTCAGGCCCTAGTGTGGATCCGGCACGACATGATGAGCCTTTGGTTAATTTCTCTTCCTGGTGGGAAATGAGAGTTAAATTTGCCCGTCCAGACACCTCCAGCTAGTCTCTCATTGGTTCTCCCTATTCCTGTTCATTTTCCGCAGTAATTGCAAAGTGTGCCAAACAGGAGGTTAAAGGCATGGACTCTCCAAGTGGGGAGAGTTAGTTAAGCATCTGGAATGTTGCACCCGAGTACCAGGGGACAGAAACTGAGACACATTTGAACACATTTCCCGATCACACGGTGGATCATACTCTGGGTTCCACATGCATGTTTTAGCTGAAGGAAGAATCCCTTAAACCTGGAGAGTTGAGACCCATGGAATGGGTACCATGCAATATGACTTCAAAGGGTCTGCATTTGCTCACCGAACCTCACCAATCCTATCACTGGTGCATTTATGCCTCTGTACACACGCTTGATTATCTTTTGGAGACATATAAATCCATAGCTTTTAAGATTCTTACTAGTCAGGTATAGTCTTAGGCGTTTAATATGGGGTGTTGAGTCCACTTCGTTGAGCAAGGAGTAGCTCTTGTCTATTACATATTTGGCTTATGGAACGGTATCTGTGCTAATTTCAATCTCTGGTTTTATGCAGCACCCCAACTCACCTTTCCCCTTAAGCAAGCATAAGTTGGTTTTCTACATTTGAAACCCTGTTCTGTTTTGTAATTCAGTTCCTGTGTAGCCAAGTTTACATTCCGTGTATTAGAGATATCTTATGATGTTTCTTTTTCTGTGTGACTTATTTCACTTAGAATCATCGTACCTGAATCCACTCATTATGCTGCTACGGGCCTGATGACATAGATTTCATTGCTGAGTGATATTGCATTGTACGTAAGTACCACAACTTCTTTACCCATTTTTCACTTTCTGTGATATTGAACATGTACCGTAAACGAGGTTCTTGTAAACAGAGCCCTCCCAAACTTTCGGGTGGCTGCGTCTTTTTGATTTTAATATCCCTAAGCTATAGGACCATAAGTGGAAGTGCCCTAGGCTCTGTTGCTTGTTTTTTAGATGTTTCAGGAAACACCATACACTTCTCCAGAGTGGCTGTTGGCAATTTACATCCCACCCATGAGAATATCAAGGCTCCCAGTTCCCCATGGCCTGTCCTGCCTTTCTGGATTTTACACTTTTTTCTGATGGCCCTTTTGACCGGGGGGCAGTGAGACTTCATTGTAGTGCAGATTTCCTTTGCAAGCTTGCTTGGTTGGCCAAAAAGTGCGTATGCGTTTTCTCCTGAATATATTCAGGAGAAAATGCATACGCCCTCTTTGGCCAAGTGCATCATTGTGGACGTTCTGCCTCTTTTCCTATGCTTTAAATGCAATTCCAGTCCACCTCCTGAAATCGGTTTCCTGCAATTCTGCCCCGCTTTCAAGTCCTCTTGGCAGCCTTACTTCAATATATTTTTGGACGATAGCTGTCATTTATAACTCTGCAGGTTTGTGAATGACAGTGCCCCTGAGCTCCTTTCTTCAACTCGCTTTCTTCTGAGCTGGCCGCAACACCGCAGGATTGCTTCAGGCCCTAGTGTGGTTCCAGCATGGCACGCTGAGCCTTTGGTTAATTCCTCTTACTGGTGGGAAATGAGAGTTAAATTTGCCCGTCCAGACACCTCCAGCTAGTCTCTCATTGGTTCTCCCTATTCCTGTTCAGTTTCCGCAGAAATTGCAAACTGGGCCAAACAGGAAGTTAAAGGCACTGACTCTCCAAGTGGGGAGAGTGTTAGTAAAGCGTCTGGAATGTTGCACCCGAGTACCAGGGGACGAAAACTGAGACACATTTTAACACGTTTCCCAATCACACGGTGGACCATACTCTGGGTTCCACATGCATGTTTTAGCTGAAGGAAGAATCCCTGAAACCTGGAGAGTTGAGACCCATGGAATGGGTACCATGCAATATGACTTCAAAGGGTCTGCATTTGCTCACCGAACCTCACCAATCCTATCACTGCTGCGTTTATGCCGCTGTACACACGCTTGATTCTCTTTCGGAGACATATAAATCCATAGGTTTTAAGATTCTTACTAGTCAGCTATATTCTTAGGCGTTTAATATGGGGTGTTGAGTCCACTTCATTGAGCAAGGAGTAGCTCTTGTCTATTACATATTTGGCTTATGGAATGGTATGTGCTAATTTCAGTCTCTGGTTTTATGCAGCACCCCAACTCACCTTTCCCCTTAAGCAAGCATAAGTTGGTTTTCTACATTTGAGACCCTGTTCTGTTTTGTAATTCAGTTCCTGTGTAGCCAAGTTTACATTCCGTGTAGTAGTGATATCTTATGATGTTTCTTTTTCTGTGTGACTTATTTCACGTAGAATCATCGTACCTGAATCCACTCATTATGCTTCTATGGGCCTGATGACATAGATTTCATTGGTGAGTGATATTGCATTGTATGTAAGTACCACAACTTCTTTATCCATTTTTCTCTTTCTGTGATATTGAACTTGTACCGTAAAGGAGGTTCTTGTAAACAGAGCCATCCCAAAATTTGGGGTGGCTGTGTCTTTTTGATTTTAATTTCACTAAGCTATAGGACCATAAGTGGAAGTGCCCTAGGCTCTGTTGCTTTGTTTTTTGGCTGTTTCAGGAAACCCCATACACTTCTCCAGAGTGGCTGTTGGCAATTTACATCCCAACCATCAGCATAACAAGGCTCCCAGTTCTCCATGGCCTGTCCTGCCTTTCTGGATTTTACACTTTTTTCAGATGGCCCTTTTGACGGGGGGCAGTGAGACTTCATTGTAGTGCAGATTTCCTTTGCAAGCTTGCTTGGTTGGCCAAAATGGGCATATGCGTGTTTTCCTATTCAGGAAAAAATGCACACGCACTTTTTGGCCAAGTGCATCATTGTGGACGTTCTGCCTCTTTTCCTATGCTTTACATGCAATTCCAGTCTACCTCCTGAAATCAGTTTCCTGCAATTCTGCCCCGCTTTCAAGTCCTCTTGGCAGCCTTATTTCAATATATTTTTGGACGATAGCTGTCATTTATAACTGCAGGTTTGTGAATGACAGTGCCCCTGAGCTCCTTTCTTCAACTCGCTTTCTTGTGAGCTGGCCGCAACACCGCAGGATTGCTTCAGGGCCTAGTGTGGTTCTGGCATGGCACTCTGAGCCTTTGCTTAATTCCTCTTCCTGGTGGGAAATGAGAGTTAAATTTGCCCGTCCAGACACCTCCAGCTAGTCTCTCATTGGTTCTCCCTATTCCTGTTCATTTTCTGCAGAAATTGCAAACTGGGCCAAACAGGAGGTTAAAGGCACTGACTCTCCAAGTGGGGAGAGTGTTAGTAAAGCGTCTGGAATATTGCACCCGAGTACCAGGGGACGAAAACTGAGACACATTTGAACACATTTCCCGATCACACGGTGGATCATACTCTGGGTTCCACATGCATGTTTTAGCCGAAGGAAGAATCCCTTAAACCTTGAGAGTTGAGACCCATGGAATGGGTACCATGCAATATGACTTCAAAGAGTCTGCATTTGCTCACCGAACCTCACCCATCCTATCACTGCTGCGTTTATGCCGCTGTACACATGCTTGATTCTCTTTCGGAGACATATCAATCCATAGGTTTTAAGATTCTTACTAGTCAGGAATACTCTTAGGCGTTTAATATGGGGTGTTGAGTCCACTTCGTTGAGCAAGGAGTAGCTCTTGTCTCTTACATATTTGGCTTATGGAACAGTATCTGTGCTACTTTCAATCTCTGGTTTTATGAAGCACCCCAACTCATCTTTCGCCTTAAGCAAGCATAAGTTGGTTTTCTACATTTGATACCCTGTTGTGTTTTGTAATTCAGTTCCTGTGTAGCCAAGTTTACATTTCGTGTATTAGTGATATCTTATGATGTTTCTTTTTCTGTGTGACTTTTTTCACTTAGAATCATCGTACCTGAATCCACTCATTATGCTGCTACGGGCCTGATGACATAGATTTCATTGCTGAGTGATATTGCATTGTTCGTAAGTACCACAACATCTTTATCCATTTTTCGCTTTCTGTGATATTGAACTTGTACCGTAAACGAGGTTCTTGTTAACAGAGCTGTCCTAAACTTTGGGGTGGCTGTGTCTTTTTGATTTTAATTTCCCTAAGCTATAGGACCATAAGTGGAAGTGCCCTAGGCTCTGTTGCTTTGTTTTTTAGATGTTTCAGGAAACACCATACACTTCTCCAGAGTGGCTGTTGGCAATTTACATCCCGCCCATCAGCATAACAAGGCTCCCAGTTCTCCATGGCCTGTCCTGCCTTTCTGGATTTTATACTTTTTTCAGATGGCCCTTTAGACTGGGGGGCAGTGAGACTTCATTGTAGTGCAGATTTCCTTTGCAAGCTTGCTTGGTTGGTCAAAAAGGGCGTATGCGTTTTTTCCTGAATATATACAGGAAAAAACGCATACGCCCTTTTTGGCCAAGTGCATCATTGTGGACGTTCTGCCTCTTTTCCTATGCTTTACATGCAATTCCAGTCTACCTCCTGAAATCGGTTTCCTGCAATTCTGCCCCGCTTTCAAGTCCTCTTGGCAGCCTTACTTCAATATATTTTTGGACGATAGCTTTCATTCATAACTGTGCAGTTTTGGGAATTACAGTTCCCCTGAGCTCCTTTCTTCAACTCGTTTTCTTGTGAGCTGGCCGCAACACCACAGGATTGCTTCAGGCCCTAGTGTGGTTCCGACACGGCACACTGAGCCTTTGGTTAATTCCTCTTGGTGGTGGGAAATGAGAGTTAAATTTGCCCGTTCAGACACCTGCAGCTAGTCTCTCATGGGTTCTCCCTATTCCTGTTCATTTTCCGCAGAAATTGCAAACTGGGCCAAACAGGAGGTTAAAAGCACTGACTCTCCATGTTGGGAGAGTGCTGGTAAACCGTCTGGAATGTTGTACCCGAGTACCAGGGGACGATAACTGAGACACATTTGAATACGTTTCCCGATCACATGGTGGATCATACTCTGGGTTCCACATGCGTGTTTTAGCTGAAGGAAGAATCCCTTAAACCTGGAGAGTTGAGACCCATGGAATGGGTACCATGCAATATGACTTCAAAGGGTCTGCATTTGCTCACCGAACCTCACCAATCCTATCACTGCTGCGTTTATGCCGCTGTACACACGCTTGATTCTCTTTCGGAGACATATAAATCCTTAGGTTTTAAGATTCTTACTAGTCAGGTATAATCTTAGGCGTTTAACATGGGGTGTTGAGTCCATTTCGTTGAGCAAGGAGTAGCTCTTGTCTATTTCATATTTGGCTTATGGAATGGTATCTGTGCTAATTTCAATCTCTTGTTTTATGCAGCACCCCAACTCACCATTCCCTTTAAGCAAGCATAAGTTGGTTTTCTACATTTGAGACCCTGTTCTGTTTTGTAATTCAGTTCCTGTGTAGCCAAGTTTACATTCCGTGTATTAGTGATATCTTATGATGTTTCTTTTTCTGTGTGACTTATTTCACTTAGGATCATCGTACCTGAATCCACTCATTATGCTGCTACGGGCCTGATGACATAGATTTCATTGCTGAGTGATATTGCATTGTACGTAAGTACCACAATGTCTTTATCCATCTTTCGCTTTCTGTGATATTGAACTTGTACCCTAAACGAGGTTCTTGTAAACAGAGCCGTCCCAAACTTTGGGGTGGCTGTGTCTTTTTTATTTAATTTCCCTAAGCTATAGGACCATAAGTGTAAGTGCCCTAGGCTCTGTTGCTTTGTTTTTTAGATGTTTCAGGAAGCACCATACACTTCTCCAGAGTGGCTGTTGGCAATTTACATCCCGCCCATCAGCATAACAAGGCTCCCAGTTCTCCATGGCCTGTCCTGCCTTTCTGGATTTTACACTTTTTTCAGATGGCCCTTTGGACCGGGGGGCAGTGAGACTTCATTGTAGTGCAGATTTCTTTTGCAAGCTTGCTTGGTTGTCCAAAAAGGGCGTATGCGTTTTTTCCTGAATATATTCAGGAAAAAATGCATACGCCCTTTTTGGCCAAGTGCATCATTGTGGACGTTCTGCCTCTTTTCCTATGCTTTACATGCAATTCCAGTCTACCTCCTGAAATCGGTTTCCTGCAATTCTGCCCCGCTTTCAAGTCCTCTTGGCAGCCTTACTTCAATATATTTTTGGATGATAGCTTTCATTCATAACTCTGCAGGTTTGGGAATTACAGTGCCCCTGAGCTACTTTTTCAACTCGCTTTCTTGTGAGCTGGCCGCAACACCGCAGGATTGCTTCAGGCCCTAGTGTGGTTCCGACACGGCACGCTGAGCCTTTGGTTAATTCCTCTTCCTGGTGGGAAATGAGAGTTAAATTTGCCCGTCCAGACACCTCCAGCTAGTCTCTCATTGGTTCTCCCTATTCTTGTTCATTTTCCGCAGAAATTGCAAGCTGGGCCAAACAGGAGGTTAAAGGCACTGACTCTCCAAGTGGGGAGAGTGTTAGTAAAGCGTCTGCAATGTTGCACCCAAGTACCAGGGGACGAAAACTGAGACACATTTGAACACATTTCCCGATCACATGGTGGATCATAATCTGGGTTCCACATGCATGTTTTAGCTGAAGGAAGAATCCCTTAAACCTGGAGAGTTGAGACCCATGGAATGGGTACCATGCAATATGACTTCAGAGGGTCTGCATTTGCTCACCGAACCTCACCAATCCTATCACTGCTGCGTTTATGCCACTGTACACACGCTTGATTCTCTTTCTGAGACATATAAATCCGTAGGTTTTAAGATTCTTACTAGTCAGGTATATTCTTAGGCGTTTAATATGGGGTGTTGAGTTCACTTCGTTTAGCAAAGAGTAGGTCTTGTCTATTACATATTTGGCTTATGGAACGGTATCTGTGCTAATTACAATCTCTTGTTTTATGCAGCACCCCAACTCACTATTCCCCTTAAGCAAACATAAGTTGGTTTTCTACATTTGAGACCCTATTCTGTTTTGTAATTCAGTTCCTGTGTAGCCAAGTTTACATTCCGTGTATTAGTGATATCTTATGATGTTTCTTTTTCTGTGTGACTTATTTCACTTAGAATCATTGTACCTGAATCCACTCATTATGCTGCTCCTGGCCTGATGACATAGATTTCATTGCTGAGTGATATTGCATTCTACGTAAGTACCACAACTTCTTTATCCATTTTTCGCTTTCTGTGATATTGAACTTGTACCGTAAACGAGGTTCTTGTAAACAGAGCCGTCCCAAACTTTGGGGTGGCTGTGTCTTTTTGATTTTAATTTCCCTAAGCTATAGGACCATAAGTGGACGTGCCCTAGGCTCTGTTGCTTTGTTTTTTACATGTTTCAGGAAACACCATACACTTCTGCAGAGTGGCTGTTGGCAATTTACATCCCGCCCATCAGCATAACAAGGCTCCCTGTTCTCCATGGCCTGTCCTGCCTTTCTGGATTTTACACTTTTTTCAGATGGCCCTTTTGACCGGGGGGCAGTGAGACTTCATTGTAGTGCAGATTTCCTTTGCAAGCTTGCTTAGTTGGCCAAAAAGGGCGTATGAGTTTTTTCCTGAATATATTCAGGAAAAAACGCATACGCCCTTTTTGGCCAAGTGCATCATTGTGGACGTTCTTCCTCTTTTCCTATGCTTTACATGCAATTCCTGTCTACCTCCTGAAATCAGTTTCCTGCAATTCTGCCCCGCTTTCAAGTCCTCTTGGCAGCCTTACTTCAATATATTTTTGGACGATAGCTGTCCTTTATAACTCTGCAGGTTTGTTAATGACACAGCCCCTGAGCTCCTTTCTTCAACTCGCTTTCTTGTGAGCTGGCCCCAACACCGCAGGATTGCTTCAGGCCCTAGTGTGGTTCCAGCATGGCATGCTGAGCCTTTCGTTAATTCCTCTTCCTGGTGGGAAATGAGAGTTAAATTTACCCGTCCAGACACCTCCAGCTAGTCTCTCATTGGTTATGCCTATTCCTGTTCATTTTCTGCAGAAATTGCACACTGGGCCAAACAGGAGGTTAAAGGCACTGACTCTCCAAGTGGGGAGAGTGTTAGTAAAGCATCTGGAATGTTGAACCCGAGTACCAGGGGACGAAAACTGAGACACATTTGAACACGTTTCCCGATCACACGGTGGATCATACTCTGGGTTCCACATGCATGTTTTAGCTGAAGGAAGAATCCCTTAAACCTGGAGAGTTGAGACCCATGGAATGGGTACCATGCAATATGACTTCAAAGGGTCTGCATTTGCTCACCGAACCTCACCAATCCTATCACTGCTGCATTTATGCCGCTGTACACACGCTTGTTTCTCTTTCGGAGACATATCAATCCATAGGTTTTAAGATTCTTACTAATCAGGTATATTCTTAGGCGTTTAATATGGGGTGTTGAGTCCACTTCGTTGAGCAAGGAGTAGCTCTTGTCTATTACATATTTGGCTTACGGAACAGTATCTGTGCTAATTTCAATCTCTGGTTTTATGCAGCACCCCAATGCACCTTTCCCCTTAAGCAAGCATAAGTTGGTTTTCTACATTTCAGACCCTGTTCTGTTTTGTAATTCAGTTCCTGTGTAGCCAAGTTTACATTCCGTGTATTAGTGATATCTTATGATGTTTCTTTCTCTGTGTGACTTATTTCACTTAGAATCATCGTACCTGAATCCACTCATTATGCTGCTACGGGACTGAAAACATAGATTTCATTGCTGAGTGATATTGAATTGTACGTAAGTACCACAACTTCTTTATCCATTTTTCGCTTTCTGTGATATTGAACTTGTACCGTAAACGAAGTTCTTGTTAACAGAGCCGTCCCAAACATTGGGGTGGCTGTGTGTTTTTGATTTTAATTTCCGTAAGCTATAGGACCATAAGTGGAAGTGCCCTAGGCTCTGTTGCTTTGTTTTTTAGATGTTTCAGGAAACACCATACACTTCTCCAGAGTGGCTGTTGGCAATTTACATCCCGCCCATCAGCATAACAAGGCTCCCAGTTCTCCATGGCCTGTCCTGCCTTTCTGGATTTTACACTTTTTCAGATGGCCCTTTTGACCGGGGGGCAGTGAGACTTCATTGTAGTGCAGATTTTCTTTGCAAGCTTGCTTGGTTGGCCAGAAAGGGCGTATGCGTTTTTTCCTGAATATATTCAGGAAAAAATGCATACGCCCTTTTTGGCCAAGTGCATCATTGTGGACGTTCTGCCTCTTTTCCTATGCTTTACATGCAATTCCAGTCTACCTCCTGAAATCGGTTTCCTGCAATTCTTCCCAGCTTTCAAGTCCTCTTGGCAGGCTTACTTCAATATATTTTTGGACGATAGCTGTCATTTATAACTCTGCAGGTTTGTGAATGACAGTGCCCCTGAGCTCCTTTCTTCAACTCGCTTTCTTCTGAGCTGGCCGCAACACCGCAGGATTGCTTCAGGCCCTAGTGTGGTTCCAGCATGGCATGCTGAGCCTTTGGTTAATTCCTCTTCCTGGTGGGAAATGAGAGTTAAATTTGCCCGTCCAGACACCTCCAGCTAGTCTCTCATTGGTTCTCCCTATTCCTGTTCAGTGTCCGCAGAAATTGCAAACTGGGCCAAACAGGAAGTTAAAGGCACTGACTCTCCAAGTGGGGAGCGTGTTAGTAAAGCGTCTGGAATGTTGCACCCGAGTACCAGGGGACGAAAACTGAGACACATTTTAACACGTTTCCCAATCACACGGTGGACCATACTCTGGGTTCCACATGCATGTTTTAGCTGAAGGAAGAATCCCTGAAACCTGGAGAGTTGAGACTCATGGAATGGGTACCATGCAATATGACTTCAAAGGGTCTGCATTTGCTCACCGAACCTCACCAATCCTATCACTGCTGCGTTTATGCCGCTGTACACACGCTTGATTCTCTTTCGGAGACATATAAATCCATACGTTTTAAGATTCTTACTAGTCAGGTATATTCTTAGGCGTTTAATATGGGGTGTTGAGTCCACTTCATTGAGCAAGGAGTAGCTCTTGTCTATTACATATTTGGCTTATGGAATGGTATGTGCTAATTTCAGTCTCTGGTTTTATGCAGCACCCCAACTCACCTTTCCCCTTAAGCAAGCATAAGTTGGTTTTCTACATTTGAGAACCTGTTCTGTTTTGTAATTCAGTTCCTGTGTAGCCAAGTTTACATTCCGTGTAGTAGTGATATCTTATGATGTTTCTTTTTCTGTGTGACTTATTTCACGTAGAATCATCGTACCTGAATCCACTCATTATGCTTCTATGGGCCTGATGACATAGATTTCATTGCTGAGTGATATTGCATTGTATGTAAGTACCACAACTTCTTTATCCATTTTTCTCTTTCTGTGATATTGAACTTGTACCGTAAACGAGGTTCTTGTAAACAGAGCCATCCCAAAATTTGGGGTGGCTGTGTCTTTTTGATTTTAATTTCCCTAAGCTATAGGACCATATGTGGAAGTGCCCTAGGCTCTGTTGCTTTGTTTTTTGGCTGTTTCAGGAAACCCCATACACTTCTCCAGAGTGGCTGTTGGCAATTTACATCCCACCCATCAGCATAACAAGCCTCCCAGTTCTCCATGGCCTGTCCTGCCTTTCTGGATTTTACACTTTTTTCAGATGGCCCTTTTGACGGGGGGCAGTGAGACTTCATTGTAGTGCAGATTTCCTTTGCAAGCTTGCTTGGTTGGCCAAAATGGGCATATGCGTGTTTTCCTATTCAGGAAAAAACGCATACGCCCTTTTTGGCCAAGTGCATCATTGTGGACGTTCTGCCTCTTTTCCTATGCTTTACATGCAATTCCAGTCTACCTCCTGAAATCGGTTTCCTGCAATTCTGCCCCGATTTCAAGTCCTCTTGGCAGCCTTATTTCAATATATTTTTGGACGATAGCTGTCATTTATAACTGCAGGTTTGTGAATGACAGTGCCCCTGAGCTCCTTTCTTCAACTCGCTTTCTTGTGAGCTGGCCGCAACACCGCAGGATTGCTTCAGGGCCTAGTGTGGTTCTGGCATGGCACTCTGAGCCTTTGCTTAATTCCTCTTCCTGGTGGGAAATGAGAGTTAAATTTGCCCGTCCAGACACCTCCAGCTAGTCTCTCATTGGTTCTCCCTATTCCTGTTAATCTTATGCAGAAATTGCAAACTGGGCCAAACAGGAGGTTAAAGGCACTGACTCTCCAAGTGGGGAGAGTGTTAGTAAAGCGTCTGGAATATTGCACCCGAGTACCAGGGGACGAAAACTGAGACACATTTGAACACATTTCCCGATCACACGGTGGATCATACTCTGGGTTCCACATGCATGTTTTAGCCGAAGGAAGAATCCCTTAAACCTTGAGAGTTGAGACCCATGGAATGGGTACCATGCAATATGACTTCAAAGAGTCTGCATTTGCTCACCGAACCTCACCCATCCTATCACTGCTGCGTTTATGCCGCTGTACACATGCTTGATTCTCTTTCGGAGACATATCAATCCATAGGTTTTAAGATTCTTACTAGTCAGGAATATTCTTAGGCGTTTAATATGGGGTGTTGAGTCCACTTCGTTGAGCAAGGAGTAGCTCTTGTCTATTACATATTTGGCTTATGGAACAGTATCTGTACTACTTTCAATCTCTGGTTTTATGAAGCACCCCAACTCATCTTTCGCCTTAAGCAAGCATAAGTTGGTTTTCTACATTTGAGACCCTGTTGTGTTTTGTAATTCAGTTCCTGTGTAGCCAAGTTTACATTCCGTGTATTAGTGATATCTTATGATGTTTCTTTTTCTGTGTGACTTTTTTCACTAAGAATCATCGTACCTGAATCCACTCATTATGCTTCTACGGGCCTGATGACATAGATTTCATTGCTGAGTGATATTGCATTGTTCGTAAGTACCAAAACATCTTTATCCATTTTTCGCTTTCTGTGATATTGAACTTGTACCGTAAACGAGGTTCTTGTTAACAGAGCCGTCCTAAACTTTGGGGTGGCTGTGTCTTTTTGATTTTAATTTCCCTAAGCTATAGGACCATATGTGGAAGTGCCCTAGGCTCTGTTGCTTTGTTTTTTAGATGTTTCAGGAAACACCATACAATTCTCCAGAGTGGCTGTTGGCAATTTACATCCCGCCCATCAGCATAACAAGGCTCCCAGTTCTCCATGGCCTGTCCTGCCTTTCTGGATTTTATACTTTTTTCAGATGGCCCTTTAGACTGGGGGGCAGTGAGACTTCATTGTAGTGCAGATTTCCTTTGCAAGCTTGCTTGGTTGGTCAAAAAGGGCGTATGCGTTTTTTCCTGAATATATACAGGAAAAAACGCATACGCCCTTTTTGGCCAAGTGCATCATTGTGGACGTTCTGCCTCTTTTCCTATGCTTTACATGCAATTCCAGTCTACCTCCTGAAATCGGTTTCCTGCAATTCTGCCCCGCTTTCAAGTCCTCTTGGCAGCCTTACTTCAATATATTTTTGGACGATAGCTTTCATTCATAACTGTGCAGTTTTGGGAATTACAGTTCCCCTGAGCTCCTTTCTTCAACTCGCTTTCTTGTGAGCTGGCCGCAACACCGCAGGATTGCTTCAGGCCCTAGTGTGGTTCCGACACGGCACACTGAGCCTTTGGTTAATTCCTCTTCCTGGTGGGAAATGAGAGTTAAATTTGCCCGTCCAGACACCTCCAGCTAGTCTCTCATTGGTTCTCCCTATTCTTGTTCATTTTCCGCAGAAATTGCAAGCTGGGCCAAACAGGAGGTTAAAGGCACTGACTCTCCAAGTGGGAAGAGTGTTAGTAAAGCATATGGAATGTTGCACTTGAGTACCAGGGGACGAAAACTGAGACACGTTTGAACACATTTCCCGAACACACGGTGGATCATACTCTGGGATCCACATGCATGTTTTAGCTGAAGGAAGAATCCCATAAACCTGGAGAGTTGAGACCCATGGAATGGGTACCATGCAATATGACTTCAAAGGGTCTGCATTTGCTCACCGAACCTCACCAATACTATCACTGCTGCGTTTATGCTGCTGTACACACGCTTGATTCTCTTTCGGAGACTTATAAATCCGTAGGTTTTAAGATTCTTACTAGTCAGGTATATTCTTAGGCGTTTAATATGGGGTGTTGAGTCCACTTCGTTGAGCAAGGAGTAGCTCTTGTCTATTACATATTTGGCTTAAGGAACGGTATCTGTGCTAATTTCAATCTCTTGTTTTATGCAGCACCCCAACTCACCTTTCCCCTTAAGCAAACATAAGTTGGTTTTCTACATTTGAGACCCTGTTCTGTTTTGTAATTCAGTTCCTGTGTAGCCAAGTTTACATTCCGTGTATTAGTGATATCTTATGATGTTTCTTTTTCTGTGTGACTTATTTCACTTAGAATCATCGTACCTGAATACACTCATTATGCTGCTACTGGCCTGATGACATAGATTTCATTGCTGAGTGATATTGCATTGTACGTAAGTACCACAACTTCTTTATCCATTTTTCCCTTTCTGTGATATTGAACTTGTACCGTAAACGAGGTTCTTGTAAACAGAACCGTCCCAAACTTTGGGGTGGTGTGTCTTTTTGATTTTAATTTCCCTAAGCTATAAGACCATAAGTGGACGTGCCCTAGGCTCTGTTGCTTTGTTTTTTAGATGTTTCAGGAAACACCATACACTTCTCCAGAGTGGCTGTTGGCAAATTACATCCTGCCCATCAGCATAACAAGGCTCCCAGTTCTACATGGCCTGTCCTGCCTTTCTGGATATTACACTCTTTTCAGATGGCCCTTTTGACCGGGGGGCAGTGAGACTTCATTGTAGTGCATATTTCCTTTGCAAGCTTGCTTGGTTGGCCAAAAAGGGCGTATGCGTTTTTTCCTGAATATATTCAGGAAAAAGCGCATACGCCCTTTTTGGCCAAGTGCATCATTGTGGACGTTCTGCCTCTTTTCCTATGCTTTAAATGCAATTCCAGTCTACCTCCTGAAATCGGTTTCCTGCAATTCTTCCCAGCTTTCAAGTCCTCTTGGCAGGCTTACTTCAATATATTTTTGGACGATAGCTGTCATTTATAACTCTGCAGGTTTGTGAATTACAGTGCCCCTGAGCTCCTTTCTTCAACTCGCTTTCTTCTGAGCTGGCCGCAACACCGCAGGATTGCTTCAGGCCCTAGTGTGGTTCCAGCATGGCATGCTGAGCCTTTGGTTAATTCCTCTTCCTGGTGGGAAATGAGAGTTAAATTTGCCCGTCCAGACACCTCCAGATAGTCTCTCATTGGTTCTCCCTATTCCTGTTCAGTGTCCGCAGAAATTGCAAACTGGGCCAAACAGGAAGTTAAAGGCACTGACTCTCCAAGTGGGGAGAGTGTTAGTAAAGCGTCTGGAATGTTGCACCCGAGTACCAGGGGACGAAAACTGAGACACATTTTAACACGTTTCCCAATCACACGGTGGACCATACTCTGGGTTCCACATGCATGTTTTAGCTGAAGGAAGAATCCCTGAAACCTGGAGAGTTGAGACTCATGGAATGGGTACCATGCAATATGACTTCAAAGGGTCTGCATTTGCTCACCGAACCTCACCAATCCTATCACTGCTGCGTTTATGCCGCTGTACACACGCTTGATTCTCTTTCGGAGACATATAAATCCATACGTTTTAAGATTCTTACTAGTCAGGTATATTCTTAGGCGTTTAATATGGGGTGTTGAGTCCACTTCATTGAGCAAGGAGTAGCTCTTGTCTATTACATATTTGGCTTATGGAATGGTATGTGCTAATTTCAGTCTCTGGTTTTATGCAGCACCCCAACTCACCTTTCCCCTTAAGCAAGCATAAGTTGGTTTTCTACATTTGAGAACCTGTTCTGTTTTGTAATTCAGTTCCTGTGTAGCCAAGTTTACATTCCGTGTAGTAGTGATATCTTATGATGTTTCTTTTTCTGTGTGACTTATTTCACGTAGAATCATCGTACCTGAATCCACTCATTATGCTTCTATGGGCCTGATGACATAGATTTCATTGCTGAGTGATATTGCATTGTATGTAAGTACCACAACTTCTTTATCCATTTTTCTCTTTCTGTGATATTGAACTTGTACCGTAAACGAGGTTCTTGTAAACAGAGCCATCCCAAAATTTGGGGTGGCTGTGTCTTTTTGATTTTAATTTCCCTAAGCTATAGGACCATAAGTGGAAGTGCCCTAGGCTCTGTTGCTTTGTTTTTTGGCTGTTTCAGGAAACCCCATACACTTCTCCAGAGTGGCTGTTGGCAATTTACATCCCACCCATCAGCATAACAAGCCTCCCAGTTCTCCATGGCCTGTCCTGCCTTTCTGGATTTTACACTTTTTTCAGATGGCCCTTTTGACGGGGGGCAGTGAGACTTCATTGTAGTGCAGATTTCCTTTGCAAGCTTGCTTGGTTGGCCAAAATGGGCATATGCGTGTTTTCCTATTCAGGAAAAAACGCATACGCCCTTTTTGGCCAAGTGCATCATTGTGGACGTTCTGCCTCTTTTCCTATGCTTTACATGCAATTCCAGTCTACCTCCTGAAATCGGTTTCCTGCAATTCTGCCCCGATTTCAAGTCCTCTTGGCAGCCTTATTTCAATATATTTTTGGACGATAGCTGTCATTTATAACTGCAGGTTTGTGAATGACAGTGCCCCTGAGCTCCTTTCTTCAACTCGCTTTCTTGTGAGCTGGCCGCAACACCGCAGGATTGCTTCAGGGCCTAGTGTGGTTCTGGCATGGCACTCTGAGCCTTTGCTTAATTCCTCTTCCTGGTGGGACATGAGAGTTAAATTTGCCCGTCCAGACACCTCCAGCTAGTCTCTCATTGGTTCTCCCTATTCCTGTTAATCTTATGCAGAAATTGCAAACTGGGCCAAACAGGAGGTTAAAGGCACTGACTCTCCAAGTGGGGAGAGTGTTAGTAAAGCGTCTGGAATATTGCACCCGAGTACCAGGGGACGAAAACTGAGACACATTTGAACACATTTCCCGATCACACGGTGGATCATACTCTGGGTTCCACATGCATGTTTTAGCCGAAGGAAGAATCCCTTAAACCTTGAGAGTTGAGACCCATGGAATGGGTACCATGCAATATGACTTCAAAGAGTCTGCATTTGCTCACCGAACCTCACCCATCCTATCACTGCTGCGTTTATGCCGCTGTACACATGCTTGATTCTCTTTCGGAGACATATCAATCCATAGGTTTTAAGATTCTTACTAGTCAGGAATATTCTTAGGCGTTTAATATGGGATGTTGAGTCCTTCGTTGAGCAAGGAGTAGCTCTTGTCTATTACATATTTGGCTTATGGAACAGTATCTGTACTACTTTCAATCTCTGGTTTTATGAAGCACCCCAACTCATCTTTCGCCTTAAGCAAGCATAAGTTGGTTTTCTACATTTGAGACCCTGTTGTGTTTTGTAATTCAGTTCCTGTGTAGCCAAGTTTACATTCCGTGTATTAGTGATATCTTATGATGTTTCTTTTTCTGTGTGACTTTTTTCACTAAGAATCATCGTACCTGAATCCACTCATTATGCTTCTACGGGCCTGATGACATAGATTTCATTGCTGAGTGATATTGCATTGTTCGTAAGTACCAAAACATCTTTATCCATTTTTCGCTTTCTGTGATATTGAACTTGTACCGTAAACGAGGTTCTTGTTAACAGAGCCGTCCTAAACTTTGGGGTGGCTGTGTCTTTTTGATTTTAATTTCCCTAAGCTATAGGACCATATGTGGAAGTGCCCTAGGCTCTGTTGCTTTGTTTTTTAGATGTTTCAGGAAACACCATACAATTCTCCAGAGTGGCTGTTGGCAATTTACATCCCGCCCATCAGCATAACAAGGCTCCCAGTTCTCCATGGCCTGTCCTGCCTTTCTGGATTTTATACTTTTTTCAGATGGCCCTTTAGACTGGGGGGCAGTGAGACTTCATTGTAGTGCAGATTTCCTTTGCAAGCTTGCTTGGTTGGTCAAAAAGGGCGTATGCGTTTTTTCCTGAATATATACAGGAAAAAACGCATACGCCCTTTTTGGCCAAGTGCATCATTGTGGACGTTCTGCCTCTTTTCCTATGCTTTACATGCAATTCCAGTCTACCTCCTGAAATCGGTTTCCTGCAATTCTGCCCCGCTTTCAAGTCCTCTTGGCAGCCTTACTTCAATATATTTTTGGACGATAGCTGTCATTTATAACTCTGCAGGTTTGTGAATGACAGTGCCCCTGAGCTCCTTTCTTCAACTCGCTCTTGTGAGCTGGCCGCAACACCGCAGGATTGCTTCAGTCCCTAGTGTGGTTCCGGCATGGCACGCTGACCCTTTGGTTAATTCCTCTTCCTGGTGGGAAATGAGAGTTAAATTTGCCCATCCAGACACCTCCAGCTAGTCTCTCATGGGTGCTCCGTATTCCTGTTCATTTTCCGCAGAAATTGCAAACTGGGCCAAACAGGAGGTTAAAGGCACTGACTCTCCAAGTGGGGAGAGTGTTAGTAAAGCGTCTGGAATGTTGCACCCGAGTACCAGGGGACGAAAACTGAGACAGATTTGAACACGTTTCCTGATCACACGGTGGATTATACTCTGGGTTCCACATGCATGTTTTATCTGAAAGAAGAATCCCTTAAACCTGGAGAGTTGAGACCCATGGAATGGGTACCATGCACTATGACTTCCAAGGGTCTGCATTTGCTCACCGAACCTCACCAATCCTATCACTGCTGCGTTTATGCCGCTGTACACATGCTTGATTCTCTTTCGGAGACATATAAATCCATAGGTTTTAAGATTCTTACTAGTCAGGTATATTCTTAGGCGTTTAATATGGGGTGTTGAGTCCACTTCGTTGAGCAAGGAGTAGCTCTTGTCTATTACATATTTGCCTTATGGAACGGTCTCTGTGCTAATTACAATCTCTTGTTTTATGCAGCACCCCAACTCACCTTTCTCCTTAAGCAAGCATAAGTTGGTGTTCTACATTTGAGACCCTGTTCTGTTTTGTAATTCAGTTCCTGTGTAGCCAAGTTTGCATTCCGTGTAGTAGTGATATCTTATGATGTTTCTTTTTCTGTGTGACTTATTTCACTTAGAATCATCGTACCTGAATCCACTCATTATGCTGCTACGGGCCTGATTACATAGATTTCATTGCTGAGTGATATTGCATTGTACGTCAGTACCACAACTTCTTTATCTATTTTTCGCTTTCTGCGATATTGAACTTGTACCGTAAACGAAGTTCTCGTAAACAGATCCATCCCAAACTTTGGGGTGGCTGTGACTTTTTGATTTTAATTTCCCTAAGCTATAGGAACATAAGTGGAAGTGCCCTAGGCTCTGTTGCTTTGTTTTTTAGATGTTTCAGGAAACACCATACACTTCTCCAGAGTGGCTGTTGGCAATTTACATCCCGCCCATCAGCATAACAAGGCTCCCAGTTCTCCATGGCCTGTCCTGCCTTTCTGGTTTTTACACTTTTCTCAGATGGCCCTTTTGACTGGGGGGCAGTGAGACTTCATTGTAGTGCAGATTTCCTTTGCAAGCTTGTTTGGTTGGCCAAAAAGTGCGTATGCGTTTTTTCTTGAATATATTCAGGAAAAAACGCATACGTCCTTTTTGGCCAAGTGCATCATTGTGGACGTTCTGCCTCTTTTCCTATGCTTTACATGCAATTCCAGTCTTCCTCCTGAAATAGGTTTCCTGCAATTCTTCCCCGCTTTCAAGTCCTCTTGGCAACCTTACTTCAATATATTTTTGGACGATAGCTGTCATTTATAACTCTGCAGGTTTGTGAATTACAGTGTCCCTGAGCTCCTTTCTTCAACTCGCTTTCTTGTGAGCTGGCCACAACACCGCAGGATTGCTTCAGGCCCTAGTGTGGTTCCGGCACGGCACGCTGAGCCTTTGGTTAATTCCTCTTCCTTGTGGGAAATGAGAGTTAAATTTGCCCGTCCAGACACCTCCAGCTAGTCTCTCATTGGTTCTCCCTATTCCTGTTCATTTTCCGCAGAAATTGCAAACTGGGCCTAACAGGAGGTTAAAGGCACTGACTCTCCAAGTTGGGAGAGTTAGTAAAGCGTCTGGAATGTGGCACCCGAGTACCAGGGGATGATAACTGAGACACATTTGAACACGTTTCCCGATTACACGGTAGATCATACTCTGGGTTCCAAACGCATGTTTTACCTGAAGGAAGAATCCCTTAAACCTGGAGAGTTGAGACCCATGGAATGGGTACCATGCAATATGACTTCAAAGGGTCTGCATTTGCTCACCGAACCTCACCAATCCTATCACTGCTGCGTTTATGCCGCTGTACACACGCTTGATTCTCTTTCGGAGACATATAAATCCATAGGTTTTAAGATTCTTACTAGTCAGGTATAATCTTAGGCGTTTAACATGGGGTGTTGAGTCCATTTCGTTGAGCAAGGAGTAGCTCTTGTCTATTACATATTTGGCTTATGGAATGGTATCTGTGCTAATTTCAATCTCTTGTTTTATGCAGCACCCCAACTCACCATTCCGTTTAAGCAAGCATAAGTTGGTTTTCTACATTTGAGACCCTGTTCTGTTTTGTAATTCAGTTCCTGTGTAGCCAAGTTTACATTCCGTGTATTAGTGATATCTTATGATGTTTCTTTTTCTGTGTGACTTATTTCACTTAGAATCATCGTACCTGAATCCACTCATTATGCTGCTACGGGCCTGATGACATAGATTTCATTGCTGAGTGATATTGCATTGTACGTAAGTACCACAATGTCTTTATGCATTTTTCGCTTTCTGTGATATTGAACTTGTAACCTAAACGAGGTTCTTGTAAACAGAGCCGTCCCAAACTTTGGGGTGGCTGTGTCTTTTTTATTTAATTTCCCTAAGCTATAGGACCATAAGTGGAAGTGCCCTAGGCTCTGTTGCTTTGTTTTTTACATGTTTCAGGAAGCACCATACACTTCTCCAGAGTGGCTGTTGGCAATTTACATCCCGCCCATCAGCATAACAAGGCTCCCAGTTCTCCATGGCCTGTCCTGCCTTTCTGGATTTTACACTTTTTTCAGATGACCCTTTTGACCGGGGGGCAGTGAGACTTCATTTTAGTGCAGATTTCCTTTGCAAGCTTGCTTGGTTGGCCAAAAAGTGCGTATGCGTTTTTTCCTGAATATATTCAGGAAAAAACGCATACGCCCTTTTTGGCCAAGTGCATCATTGTGGACGTTCTGCCTCTTTTCCTATGCTTTACATGCAATTCCAGTCTACCTTCTGAAATCGGTTTCCTGCAATTCTGCCCTGCTTTCAAGTCCTCTTGGCAGCCTTACTTCAATATATTTTTGGACGATAGCTGTCATTTATAACTCTGCAGGTATGTGAATTACAGTGCCCCTGAGCTCCTTTCTTCAACTCGCTTTCTTGTGAGCTGGCCGCAACACCGCAGGATTGCTTCAGGCCCTAGTGTGGTTCCGGCATGGCACGCTGAGCCTTTGGTTAATTCCTCTTCCTGGTGGGAAATGACAGTTAAATTTGCCCGTCCAGACACGTCCAGTTAGTCTCTCATTGGTTCTCCCTATTCCTGTTCATTTTCCGCAGAAATTGCAAACTGGGCCAAACAGGAGGTTAAAAGCACTGACTCTCCAAGTTGGGAGAGTGCTGGTAAACCGTCTGGAATGTTGCACCCGAGTACCAGGGGACAAAAACTGAGACACATTTGAATACGTTTCCCGATCACATGGTGGATCATACTCTGGGTTCCACATGCATGTTTTAGCTGAAGGAAGAATCCCTTAAACCTGGAGAGTTGAGACCCATGGAATGGGTACCATGCAATATGACTTCAAAGGGTCTGCATTTGCTCACCGAACCTCACCAATCCTATCACTGCTGCGTTTATGCCGCTGTACACACGCTTGATTCTCTTTCGGAGACATATAAATCCATAGGTTTTAAGATTCTTACTAGTCAGGTATAATCTTAGGCGTTTAACATGGGGTGTTGAGTCCATTTCGTTGAGCAAGGAGTAGCTCTTGTCTATTACATATTTGGCTTATGGAATGGTATCTGTGCTAATTTCAATCTCTTGTTTTATGCAGCACCCCAACTCACCATTCCGTTTAAGCAAGCATAAGTTGGTTTTCTACATTTGAGACCCTGTTCTGTTTTGTAATTCAGTTCCTGTGTAGCCAAGTTTACATTCCGTGTATTAGTGATATCTTATGATGTTTCTTTTTCTGTGTGACTTATTTCACTTAGAATCATCGTACCTGAATCCACTCATTATGCTGCTACGGGCCTGATGACATAGATTTCATTGCTGAGTGATATTGCATTGTACGTAAGTACCACAATGTCTTTATGCATTTTTCGCTTTCTGTGATATTGAACTTGTAACCTAAACGAGGTTCTTGTAAACAGAGCCGTCCCAAACTTTGGGGTGGCTGTGTCTTTTTTATTTAATTTCCCTAAGCTATAGGACCATAAGTGGAAGTGCCCTAGGCTCTGTTGCTTTGTTTTTTACATGTTTCAGGAAGCACCATACACTTCTCCAGAGTGGCTGTTGGCAATTTACATCCCGCCCATCAGCATAACAAGGCTCCCAGTTCTCCATGGCCTGTCCTGCCTTTCTGGATTTTACACTTTTTTCAGATGACCCTTTTGACCGGGGGGCAGTGAGACTTCATTTTAGTGCAGATTTCCTTTGCAAGCTTGCTTGGTTGGCCAAAAAGTGCGTATGCGTTTTTTCCTGAATATATTCAGGAAAAAACGCATACGCCCTTTTTGGCCAAGTGCATCATTGTGGACGTTCTGCCTCTTTTCCTATGCTTTACATGCAATTCCAGTCTACCTTCTGAAATCGGTTTCCTGCAATTCTGCCCTGCTTTCAAGTCCTCTTGGCAGCCTTACTTCAATATATTTTTGGACGATAGCTGTCATTTATAACTCTGCAGGTATGTGAATTACAGTGCCCCTGAGCTCCTTTCTTCAACTCGCTTTCTTGTGAGCTGGCCGCAACACCGCAGGATTGCTTCAGGCCCTAGTGTGGTTCCGGCATGGCACGCTGAGCCTTTGGTTAATTCCTCTTCCTGGTGGGAAATGACAGTTAAATTTGCCCGTCCAGACACGTCCAGTTAGTCTCTCATTGGTTCTCCCTATTCCTGTTCATTTTCCGCAGAAATTGCAAACTGGGCCAAACAGGAGGTTAAAAGCACTGACTCTCCAAGTTGGGAGAGTGCTGGTAAACCGTCTGGAATGTTGCACCCGAGTACCAGGGGACAAAAACTGAGACACATTTGAATACGTTTCCCGATCACATGGTGGATCATACTCTGGGTTCCACATGCATGTTTTAGCTGAAGGAAGAATCCCTTAAACCTGGAGAGTTGAGACCCATGGAATGGGTACCATGCAATATGACTTCAAAGGGTCTGCATTTGCTCACCAAACCTCACCAATCCTATCACTGCTGCGTTTATGCCGCTGTACACACGCTTGATTTTCTTTCGGAGACATATAAATCCATAGGTTTTAAGATTCTTACTAGTCAGGTATAATCTTAGGCGTTTAACATGGGGTGTTGAGTCCATTTCGTTGAGCAAGGAGTAGCTCTTGTCTATTACATATTTGGCTTATGGAATGGTATCTGTGCTAATTTCAATCTCTTGTTTTATGCAGCACCCCAACTCACCATTCCGTTTAAGCAAGCATAAGTTGGTATTCTACATTTGAGACCCTGTTCTGTTTTGTAATTCAGTTCCTGTGTAGCCAAGTTTACATTCCGTGTATTAGTGATATCTTATGATGTTTCTTTTTCTGTGTGACTTATTTCACTTAGAATCATCGTACCTGAATCCACTCATTATGCTGCTACGGGCCTGATGACATAGATTTCATTGCTGAGTGATATTGCATTGTACGTAAGTACCACAATGTCTTTATCCATTTTTCGCTTTCTGTGATATTGAACTTGTACCCTAAACGAGGTTCTTGTAAACAGAGCCGTCCCAAACTTTGGGGTGGCTGTGTCTTTTTTATTTAATTTCCCTAAGCTATAGGACCATAAGTGGAAGTGCCCTAGGATCTGTTGCTTTGTTTTTTACATGTTTCAGGAAGCACCATACACTTCTCCAGAGTGGCTGTTGGCAATTTACATCCCACCCATCAGCATAACAAGGCTCCCAGTTCTCCATGGCCTGTCCTGCCTTTCTGGATTTTACACTTTTTTCAGATGGCCCTTTGGACCGGGGGGCAGTGAGACTTCATTGTAGTGCAGATTTCTTTTGCAAGCTTGCTTGGTTGGCCAAAAAGGGCGTATGCGTTTTTTCCTGAATATATTCAGGAAAAAATGCATACGCCCTTTTTGGCCATGTGCATCATTGTGGACCTTCTGCCTCTTTTCCTATGCTTTACATGCAATTCCAGTCTACCTCCTGAAATCGGTTTACTGCAATTCTGCCCCGCTTTCAAGTCCTCTTGGCAGCCTTACTTCAGTATATTTTTGGACGATAGCTGTCATTTATAACTCTGCAGGTTTGTGAATGACAGTGCCCCTGAGCTCCTTTCTTCAACTCGCTTTCTTCTGAGCTGGCCACAACACCGCAGGATTGCTTCAGGCCCTAGTGTGGTTCTGGCACGGCACGCTGAGCCTTTGGTTAATTCCTCTTCCTGGTGGGAAATGAAAGTTAAATTTGCCCGTCCAGACACCTCCCGCTAGTCTCTCATTGGTTCTCCCTATTCCTGTTCATTTTCTGCAGAAATTGCAAACTGGGCCAAACAGGAGGTTAAAGGCACTGACTCTCCAAGTGGGGAGAGTTAGTAAAGCGTCTGGAATGTTGCACCCGAGTACCAGGGGATGATAACTGAGACACATTTGAACACGTTTCCCGATCACACGGTAGATCATACTCTGGGATCCACACGCATGTTTTAGCTGAAAGAAGAATCCCTTAAACATGGAGAGTTGCGACCCATGGAATGGGTACCATGTAATATGACTTCAAAGGGTCTGCATTTGCTCACCAAACCTCACAAATCCTATCACTGCTGCGTTTATGCTGCTGTACACACGCTTGATTCTCTTTCGGAGACATATCAATCCATAGGTTTTAAGATTCTTACTAGTCAGGTATATTCTTAGGCGTTAAATATGGCGTCTTGAGTCCACTTCGTTGAGCAAGGAGTAGCTCTTGTCTATTACATATTTGGCTTATGGAATGGTATCTGTGCTAATTTCAATCTCTGGTTTTATGCAGCACCCCAACTCACCTTTCCCCTTAAGCAAGCATAAGTTGGTTTTCTACGTTTGAGACCCTGTTCTGTTTTGTAATTCAGGTCCTGTGTAGCCAAGTTTACATTCCGTGTATTAGTGATACCTTATGATGTTTCTTTTTCTGTGTGACTTATTTCACTTAGAATCATCGTACCTGAATCCACTCATTATGCTGCTACGGGCCTGATGACATAGATTTCATTGCTGAGTGATACTGAATTGTACGTAAGTACCACAACTCCTTTATCCATTTTTCGCTTTCTGTGATATTGAACTTGTTCCGTAAATGAGGTTCTTGTAGACAGAGCCGTCCCAAACTGTGGGGTGGCTGTGTCATTTTGATTTTAATTTCCCTAAGCTATAGCACCATAAGTGGAAGTGCCCTAGGCTCTGTTGCTTTGTTTTTTGGATGTTTCAGGAAACACCATACACTTCTGCAGAGTGGCTGTTGGCAATTTACATCCCGCCCATCAGCATAACAAGGCTCCCAGTTCTCCATGGCCTGTCCTGCCTTTCTGGATTTTACCCTTTTTTCAGATGGCCCTTTTGACCGGGGGGCAGTGAGACTTCATTGTAGTGCAGATTTCCTTTGCAAGCTTGCTTGGTTGGCCAAAAAGGGCCTATGCGTTTTTTCCTGAATATATTCAGGATAAAACGCCTACGCCCTTTTTCGCCAAGTGCATCATTGTGGACGTTCTGCCTCTTTTCCTATGCTTTACATGCAATTCCAGTCTACCTCCTGAAATCGGATTCCTGCAATACTGCCCCACTTTCAAGTCCTCTTGGCAGCCTTACTTCAATATATTTTTGGACGATAGCTGCCATTTATAACTCTGCAGGTTTGTGAATGAGAGTGCCCCTGAGCTCCTTTCTTCAACTCGCTTTCTTGTGAGCTGGCCGCAACACGGCATGATTGCTTCAGGCCCTAGTGTGGTTCTGGCATGGCACGCTGAGCCTTTGGTTAATTCCTCTTCCTGGTGGGACATGAGAGTTAAATTTGCCCGTCCAGACACCTCCAGCTAGTCTCTCATTGGTTCTCCCTATTCCTGTTTATTTTCCGCAGAAATTGCAAACTGGGCCAAACAGGAGGTTAAAGGCACTGACTCTCCAAGTGGGGAGAGTGTTAGTAAAGCGTCTGGAATGTTGCACCCGAGTACCAGGGGACGAAAACTGAGACACATCTGAACACGTTTCCCGATCACACGGTCGATCATACTCTGGGTTCCACATGCATGTTTTAGGTGAAGGAAGAATCCCTTAAACCTGGAGAGTTGAGAACCATGGAATGGGTACCATGCAATATGACTTCAAAGGGTCTGCATTTGCTCACCGATTCTCACCAATCCTATCACTGCTGCGAGTATGCCGCTGTACACATGCTTGATTCTCTTTCAGAGACATATCAATCCATAGGTTTTAAGATTCTTACTAGTCAGGTATATTCTTAGACGTTTAATATGGGGTGTTGAGTCCACTTCGTTGAGCAAGGAGTAGCTCTTGTCTATTACATCTTTGGCTTATGGAACGGTATCTGTGCTAATTTCAATCTCTGGTTTTATGCAGCACCCCAACTCACCTTTCCCCTTAAGCAAGCATAAGTTGGTTTTCTACATTTGAGACCCTGTTCTGTTTTGTAATTCAGGTCCTGTGTAGCCAAGTTTACATTCCGTGTAGTAGTGATATCTTATGATGTATCTTTTTCTGTGTGAATTATTTCACTTAGAATCATCGTACCTGATTCCACTCATTATTCTGCTACGGGCCTGATGACATAGATTTCATTGCTGAGTGATATTGCATTGTAGGTAAGTACCACAACGTCTTTATCCATTTTTCGCTTTCTGCGATATTGGACTTGTACTGTAAACGAGGTTCTTGTAAACAGTGCTGGCCAAATTTTGGGGTGGCTGTGTCTTTTTGATTTTAATTTTCCTAAGCTATAGGACCATAAGTGGAAGTGCCCTAGGCTCTGTTGCTTTGTTTTTTAGATGTTTCAGGAAACACCATACACTTCTCCAGAGTGGCTGTTGGCAATTTACATCCCGCCCATCAGCATAACAAGGCTCCCAGTTCTCCATGGCCTGTCCTGCCTTTCTGGATTTTACACTTTTTTCAGATGGCCCTTTTGACCATTTAGATGTGAGACTTCATTGTAGTGCAGATTTCCTTTGCAAGCTTGCTTGGTTGGCCAAAAAGGGCGTATGCTTTTTTTCCTGAATATATTCAGGACAAACGCATATGCCGTTTTGCGCCAAGGGCATCATTGAGGACGGTCTACCTCTTTTCCCATGCTTTAAATGCAATTCCAGTCTACCTCCTGAAATCGGTTTCCTGCAATTCTGCCCCGCTTTCAAGTCCTCTTGGCAGCCTTACTTCAATATATTTTTGGACGAAAGCTGTCATTTTTAATTCTGCAGGTGTGTGAATGAGAGTGCCCCTGAGCTTCTTTATCCAACTCACTTTCTTGTGAGCTGGCCACAACACAGCAGGATTGCTTCAGGCCCTAGTGTAGTTCTGGCATGGCACGCTGAGCCTTTAGTTAATTCCTCTTCCTGGTGGGAAAGGAAAGTTAAATTTGCCCGTCCAGACACCTCCAGCTAGTCTCTCACTCTTTCTCCCTATTCCTGTTCATCTTACGTAGAAATTGCAAACTGGGACAAACAGGAGGTTAAAGGCACTGACTCTCCAAGTTGGGAGAGTGTTAGTAAAGCGTCTGGAATGTTGCACCCGAGTACCAGGGGATGAAAACTGAGACACATTTGAACACGTTTCCCGATCACACGGTGGATCATACTCTGGGTTCCACATGCATGTTTTAGCTGAAGGAAGAATCCCTTAAACCTGGAGAGTTGAGACCCATGGAATGGGTACCATGCAATATGACTTCAAAGGGTCTGCGTTTGCTCACCGAACCTCACCAATCCTATCACTGCTGCATTTATGCCACTGTACACACGCTTGATTCTCTTTCGGAGACATATAAATCCATAGGTTTTAAGATTCTTACTAGTCAGGTATATTCTTAGGCGTTTAATATGGGGTGCTGAGTCCACTTCCTTGAGCAAGGAGTAGCTCTTCTCTATTACATATTTGGCTTATGGAATGGTATCTCTTCTAATTTCAATCTCTGGATTTATGCGGCACCCCAACTCACCTTTCCCCTTAAGCAAGCATAAGTTGGTTTTCTACATTTGAGACTCTGTTCTGTTTTGTAATTCAGTTCCTGTGTAGCCAAGTTTACATTCCGTGTAGTAGTGATATCTTATGATGTTTCTTTTTCTGTGTGACTTATTTCACTTAGAATCATCATACCTGAATCCAGTCATTTTGGTGCTATGGGCCTGATGACATAGATTTCATTGCTGAGTGATATTGCATTGTACGTAAGTACCACAACTTCTTTATCCATTTTTCGCTTTCTGCGATATTGAACTTGTACTGTAAACGAGTTTCTTGTCAACAGAGCCATCCCAAACTTTGGGGTGGCTGTGTCTTTTTGATTTTAATTTCCCTAAGATATAGGACCATAAGTGGAAGTGCCCTAGGCTCTTTTGCTTTGTTTTTTAGATGTTTCAGGAAACACCATACACTTCTCCAGAGTGGCTGTTGGCAATTTACATCCCACCCATCAGCATAACAAGGCTCCCAGTTCTCCATGGCCTGTCCTGCCTTTCTGGATTTTACACTTTTTTCAGATGGCCCTTTTGGCCACTGGGCAGTGAGACTTCATTGTAGTGCAGATTTCCTTTGCAAGCTTGCTTGGCTGGCCAAAAAGTGCGTATGGGTTTTTTCCTGAATATATGAAGGAAAACACGCATACGCACTTTTTGGCCAAGTGCATCATGGTGGACGTTCTGCCTCTTTTCCTATGCTTTACATGCAATTCCAGTCTACCTCCTGAAATCGGTTTCCTGCAATACTGCCCCGCTTTCAAGTCCTCTTGGCAGCCTTACTTCAATATATTTTTGGACGATAGCTGTCATTTATGACTCTGCAGGTTTGGGAATTACAGTGCCCCTGAGCTCCTTTCTTCAACTCGCTTTCTTGTGAGCTGGCTGCAATACCGCAGGATTGCTTCAGGCCCTAGTGTGGTTCTGGCATGGCACGCTGAGCCTTTGGTTAATTCCTCTTCCTGGTGGGAAATGAGACTTAAATTTGCCCGTCCAGACACCTCCAGCTAGTCTCTCATGGGTTCTCCCTATTCCTGTTCATTTTCCGCGGAAATTGCAAACTGGGCCAAACAGGAGGTTAAAGGCACTGACTCTCCAAGTGGGGAGAGTGTTAGTAAAGCGTCTGGAATGTTGCATCCGAGTACCAGGGGACAAAAACTGAGAACACATTTGAACACGTTTCCTGATCACACGGTGGATCATACTCTGGGTTCTACATGCATGTTTTAGCTGAAGGAAGAATCCCTTAAACCTGGAGAGTTGAGACCCATGGAATGGGTACCATGCAATATGACTTCAAAGGGTCTGCATTTGCTCACCGATTCTCACCAATCCTATCACTGCTGCGAGTATGCCGCTGTACACACGCTTGATTCTCTTTCAGAGACATATCAATCCATAGGTTTTAAGATTCTTACTAGTCAGGTATATTCTTAGGCGTTAAATATCGGGTGTTGAGTCCACTTCATTGAGCAAGGTGTAGCTCTTGTCTATTACATATTTGGCTTATGGAATGGTATCTGTTCTAATTTCAATCTCTGGTTTTATGCAGCACCCCAACTCACCTTTCCCCTTAAGCAAGCATAAGTTGGTTTTCTACATTTGAGACCCTGTTCTGTTTTGTAATTCAGTTCCTGTGTAGCCAAGTTTACATTCCGTGTATTAGTGATATCTTATGATCTTTCTTTTTCTGTGTGACTTATTTCACTTAGAATCATCGTACCTAAATCCACTCATTATGCTGATACGGGCCTGATGACATAGATTTCATTGCTGAGTGATATTGCATTGTACGTAAGTACCACAACTTCTTTATCCATTTTTCGCTTTCTGTGATATTGGACTTGTACCATAAACGAGGTTCTTGTAAACATCGCATTCCCAAATTTTGGGGTGGCTGTGTCTTTTTGATTTTCATTTCCCTAAGCTATAGGACCATAAGTGGAAGTGCCCTAGGCTCTGTTTTTCTTTGTTTTTTAGATGTTTCAGGAAACACCATACACTTCTCCAGAGTGGCTGTTGGCAATTTACATCCCGCCCATCGCATATCAAGGTTCCCAGTTCTCCATGGCCTGTCCTGCCTTTCTGGATTTTACACTTTTTACAGATGGCCCTTTTGACCGGGGGTCAGTGAGACTTCATTGTAGTGCAGATGTCCTTTGCAAGCTTGCTTGGTTGGCCAAAAAGGGCGTATGCGTTTTTTCCTGAATATATTCAGGAAAAAACACATACGCCGTTTTTGGCCAAGTGCATCATTGTGGACGTTCTGCCTCTTTTCCTATGCTTTACATGCAATTCCAGTCTACCTCCTGAAATCGGTTTCCTGCAATTCTGCCCCGCTTTCAAGTCCTCTTGGCAGCCTTACTTCAATATATTTTTGGACAATAGCTGTCATTTATAACTCTGCAGGTTTGTGAATTACAGTGCCCCTGAGCTCCTTTCTTCAACTCGCTTTCTTGTGAGCTGGCCGCAACACCGCAGGATTGCTTCAGGCCCTAGTGTGGATCCGGCACGACATGATGAGCCTTTGGATAATTCCTCTTCCTGGTGGGAAATGAGAGTTAAATTTGCCCGTCCAGACAACTCCAGCTAGTCTCTCATTGGTTCTCCCTATTCCTGTTCATTTTCCGCAGAAATTGCAAACTGGGCCAAACAGGAGGTTAAAGGCACTGACTCTCCAAGTGGGGAGAGTGTTAGTAAAGCGTCTGGAATGTTGCACCCGAGTACCAGGGGATGAAAACTGAGACACACATGAACACGTTTCCCGATCACACGGTGGATCATACTCTGGGTTCCTCATGCATGTTTTAGCTGAAGGAAGAATCCCTTAAACCTGGAGAGTTGAGACCCATGGAATGGGTACCATGCAATATGACTTCAAAGGGTCTGCATTTGCTCACTGAACCTCACCAATCCTATCACTGCTGCGTTTATGCCGCTGTTCACACGCTTGATTCTCTTTCGGAGACATATAAATCCATAGGTTTTAAGATTCTTACTAGTCAGGTATATTCTTAGGCATTTAATATGGGGTGTTGGATCCACATCGTTGAGCAAGGAGTAGCTCTTGTCTAATACATATTTGGCTTATGGAACGGTATCTGTACTAATTTCAATCTCTGGTTTTATGCAGGACCCCAACTCATCTTTCCCCTTAAGCAAGGATAAGTTGGTTTTCTACATTTGAGATCCTGTTCTGTTTTGTAATTCAGTTCCTGTGCAGCCAAGTTTACATTCCGTGTATTAGTGATATCTTAGGATGTTTCTTTTTTTGTGTGACTTATTTCACTTAGAATCATCGTACCTGAATCCACTCATTATGCTGCTACGGGCCTGATGACATAGATTTCATTGCTGAGTGATATTGCATTGTACGTAAGTACCACAATGTCTTTATCCATTTTTCGCTTTCTGTGATATTGAACTTGTACCCTAAACGAGGTTCTTGTAAACAGAGCCGTCCCAAACTTTGGGGTGGCTGTGTCTTTTTTATTTAATTTCCCTAAGCTATAGGACCATAAGTGGAAGTGCCCTAGGCTCTGTTGCTTTGTTTTTTACATGTTTCAGGAAGCACCATACACTTCTCCAGAGTGGCTGTTGGCAATTTACATCCCGCCCATCAGCATAACAAGGCTCCCAGTTCTCCATGGCCTGTCCTGCCTTTCTGGATTTTACACTTTTTTCAGATGACCCTTTTGACCGGGGGGCAGTGAGACTTCATTTTAGTGCAGATTTCCTTTGCAAGCTTGCTTGGTTGGCCAAAAAGTGCGTATGCGTTTTTTCCTGAATATATTCAGGAAAAAACGCATACGCCGTTTTTGGCCAAGTGCATCATTGTGGACGTTCTGCCTCTTTTCCTATGCTTTACATGCAATTCCAGTCTACCTTCTGAAATCGGTTTCCTGCAATTCTGCCCTGCTTTCAAGTCCTCTTGGCAGCCTTACTTCAATATATTTTTGGACGATAGCTGTCATTTATAACTCTGCAGGTATGTGAATTACAGTGTCCCTGAGCTCCTTTCTTCAACTCGCTTTCTTGTGAGCTGGCCGCAACACGGCATGATTGCTTCAGGCCCTAGTGTGGTTCCGGCATGGCACGCTGAGCCTTTGGTTAATTCCTCTTCCTGGTGGGACATGAGAGTTAAATTTGCCCGTCCAGACACCTCCAGCTAGTCTCTCATTGGTTCTCCCTATTCCTGTTTATTTTCCGCAGAAATTGCAAACTGGGCCAAACAGGAGGTTAAAGGCACTGACTCTCCAAGTGGGGAGAGTGTTAGTAAAGCGTCTGGAATGTTGCACCCGAGTACCAGGGGACGAAAACTGAGACACATCTGAACACGTTTCCCGATCACATGGTCGATCATACTCTGGGTTCCACATGCATGTTTTAGGTGAAGGAAGAATCCCTTAAACCTGGAGAGTTGAGACCCATGGAATGGGTACCATGCAATATGACTTCAAAGGGTCTGCATTTGCTCACCGATTCTCACCAATCCTATCACTGCTGCGAGTATGCCGCTGTACACATGCTTGATTCTCTTTCAGAGACATATCAATCCATAGGTTTTAAGATTCTTACTAGTCAGGTATATTATTAGACGTTTAATATGGGGTGTTGAGTCCACTTCGTTGAGCAAGGAGTAGCTCTTGTCTATTACATCTTTGGCTTATGGAACGGTATCTGTGCTAATTTCAATCTCTGGTTTTATGCAGCACCCCAACTCACCTTTCCCCTTAAGCAAGCATAAGTTGGTTTTCTACATTTGAGACCCTGTTCTGTTTTGTAATTCAGTTCCTGTGTAGCCAAGTTTACATTCCGTGTAGTAGTGATATCTTATGGTGTATCTTTTTCTGTGTGAATTATTTCACTTAGAATCATCGTACCTGATTCCACTCATTATTCTGCTACGGGCCTGATGACATAGATTTCATTGCTGAGTGATATTGCATTGTAGGTAAGTACCACAACGTCTTTATCCATTTTTCGCTTTCTGCGATATTGGACGTGTACTGTAAACGAGGTTCTTGTAAACAGTGCTGGCCAAATTTTGGGGTGGCTGTGTCTTTTTGATTTTAATTTTCCTAAGCTATAGGACCATAAGTGGAAGTGCCCTAGGCTCTGTTGCTTTGTTTTTTAGATGTTTCAGGAAACACCATACACTTCTCCAGAGTGGCTGTTGGCAATTTACATCCCGCCCATCAGCATAACAAGGCTCCCAGTTCTCCATGGCCTGTCCTGCCTTTCTGGATTTTACACTTTTTTCAGATGGCCCTTTTGACCAGTTAGATGTGAGACTTCATTGTAGTGCAAATTTCCTTTGCAAGCTTGCTTGGTTGGCCAAAAAGGGCGTATGCTTTTTTTCCTGAATATATTCAGGACAAACGCATATGCCGTTTTGCGCCAAGGGCATCATTGAGGACGGTCTACCTTTTTTCCTATGCTTTACATGCAATTCCAGTCTACCTCCTGAAATCGGTTTACTGCAATTCTGCCCCGCTTTCAAGTCCTCTTGGCAGCCTTACTTCAATATATTTTTGGACGAAAGCTGTCATTTTTAACTCTGCAGGTGTGTGAATGAGAGTGCCCCTGAGCTTCTTTATTCAACTCACTTTCTTGTGAGCTGGCCGCAACACAGCAGGATTGCTTCAGGCCCTAGTGTAGTTCTGGCATGGCACGCTGAGCCTTTAGTTAATTCCTCTTCCTGGTGGGAAATGAAAGTTAAATTTGCCCGTCCAGACACCTCCAGCTAGTCTCTCACTCTTTCTCCCTATTCCTGTTCATTTTCCGCAGAAATTGCAAACTGGGCCAAACAGGAATTTAAAGGCACTGACTCTCCAAGTGGGGAGAGTGTTAGTAAAGCATCTGGAATGTTGCGCCCGAGTACCAGGGGAAGAAAACTGAGACACATTTGTACACGTTTCCCGGTCACACGGTGGATCATACTCTGGGTTCCACATGCATGTTTTAGCTGAAGCAAGAATCCCTTAAACCTGGAGAGTTGAGACCCATGGAATGGGTACCATGCAATATGACTTCAAAGGGTCTGCATTTGCTCACCGAACCTCACCAATCCTATCACTGCTGCATTTATGCCACTGTACACACGCTTGATTCTCTTTCGGAGACATATAAATCCATAGGTTTTAAGATTCTTACTAGTCAGGTATATTCTTAGGCATTTAATATGGGGTGCTGAGTCCACTTCCTTGAGCAAGGAGTAGCTCTTCTCTATTACATATTTGGCTTATGGAATGGTATCTGTTCTAATTTCAATCTCTGGTTTTATGCGGCACCCCAACTCACCTTTCCCCTTAAGCAAGCATAAGTTGGTTTTCTACATTTGAGACCCTGTTGTGTTTTGTAATTCAGTTCCTGTGTAGCCAAGTTTACATTCCGTGTAGTAGTGATATCTTATGATGTTTCTTTTTCTGTGTGACTTATTTCACTTAGAATCATCATACCTGAATCCAGTCATTTTGGTGCTATGGGCCTGATGACATAGATTTCATTGCTGAGTGATATTGCATTGTACGTAAGTACCACAACTTCTTTATCCATTTTTCGCTTTCTGCGATATTGAACTTGTACTGTAAACGAGTTTCTTGTCAACAGAGCCATCCCAAACTTTGGGGTGGCTGTGTCTTTTTGATTTTAATTTCCCTAAGATATAGGACCATAAGTGGAAGTGCCCTAGGCTCTTTTGCTTTGTTTTTTAGATGTTTCAGGAAACACCATACACTTCTCCAGAGTGGCTGTTGGCAATTTACATCCCACCCATCAGCATAACAAGGCTCCCAGTTCTCCATGGCCTGTCCTGCCTTTCTGGATTTTACACTTTTTTCAGATGGCCCTTTTGGCCACTGGGCAGTGAGACTTCATTGTAGTGCAGATTTCCTTTGCAAGCTTGCTTGGCTGCCCAAAAAGTGCGTATGGGTTTTTTCCTGAATATATGAAGGAAAACACGCATACGCAATTTTTGGCCAAGTGCATCATGGTGGACGTTCTGCCTCTTTTCCTATGCTTTAAATGCAATTCCAGTCTACCTCCTGAAATCGGTTTCCTGCAATACTGCCCCGCTTTCAAGTCCTCTTGGCAGCCTTACTTCAACATATTTTTGGACGATAGCTGTCATTTATAACTCTGCAGGTTTGGGAATTACAGTGCCCCTGAGCTCCTTTCTTCAACTCGCTTTCTTGTGAGCTGGCTGCAATACCGCAGGATTGCTTCAGGCCCTAGTGTGGTTCTGGCATGGCACGCTGAGCCTTTGGTTAATTCCTCTTCCTGGTGGGAAATGAGACTTAAATTTGCCCGTCCAGATACCTCCAGCTAGTCTCTCATGGGTTCTCCCTATTCCTGTTCATTTTCCGCAGAAATTGCAAACTGGGCCAAACAGGAGGTTAAAGGCACTGACTCTCCAAGTGGGGAGAGTGTTAGTAAAGCGTCTGGAATGTTGCACCCGAGTACCAGGGGACAAAAACTGAGACACATTTGAACACGTTTCCTGATCACACGGTGGATCATACTCTGGGTTCTACATGCATGTTTTAGCTGAAGGAAGAATCCCTTAAACCTGGAGAGTTGAGACCCATGGAATGGGTACCATGCAATATGACTTCAAAGGGTCTGCATTTGCTCACCGATTCTCACCAATCCTATCACTGCTGCGAGTATGCCGCTGTACACACGCTTGATTCTCTTTCAGAGACATATCAATCCATAGGTTTTAAGATTCTTACTAGTCAGGTATATTCTTAGGCGTTAAATATGGGGTGTTGAGTCCACTTCGTTGAGCAAGGTGTAGCTCTTGTCTATTACATATTTGGCTTATGGAATGGTATCTGTGCTAATTTCAATCTCTGGTTTTATGCAGCACCCCAACTCACCTTTCCCCTTAAGCAAGCATAAGTTGGTTTTCTACATTTGAGACCCTGTTCTGTTTTGTAATTCAGTTCCTGTGTAGCCAAGTTTACATTCCGTGTATTAGTGATATCTTATGATCTTTCTTTTTCTTTGTGACTTATTTCACTTAGAATCATCGTACCTAAATCCACTCATTATGCTGATACGGGCCTGATGACATAGATTTCATTGCTGAGTGATATTGCATTGTACGTAAGTACCACAATTTCTTTATCCATTTTTCGCTTTCTGTGATATTGAACTTGTACCATAAACGAGGTTCTTGTAAACATCGTTTTCCCAAATTTTGGGGTGGCTGTGTCTTTTTGATTTTAATTTCCCTAAGCTATAGGACCATAAGTGGAAGTGCCCTAGGCTCTGTTGCTTTGTTTTTTAGATGTTTCAGGAAACACCATACACTTCTCCAGAGTGGCTGTTGGCAAATTACATCCCGCCCATCAGCATAACAAGGCACCCAGTTCTCCATGGCCTGTCCTGCCTTTCTGGATTTTACACTTTTTTCAGATGGCCCTTTTGACCGGAGGGCAGTGAGACTTCATTGTAGTGCAGATTTCCTTTGCAAGCTTGCTTGGTTGACCAAAAAGTGCGTATGCTTTTTTTCCTGTATATATTCAGGACAAACGCATATGCCCTTTTTCGCCAAGTGCATCATTGTGGACGGTCTCCCTCTTTTCCCATGCTTTAAATGCAATTCCAGTCTACCTCCTGAAATCGGTTTCCTGCAATTCTGCCCCGCATTCAAGTCCTCTTGGCAGCCATGCTTCAATATATTTTTGGACGAAAGCTGTCATTTTTAACTCTGCAGCTGTGTGAATGAGAGTGCCCCTGAGCTCCTTTCTTCAACTCACTTTCTTGTGAGCTGGCCGCAACAACACAGGATTGCTTCAGGCCCTAGTGTAGTTCTGGCACGGCACGGTGAGCCTTTGGTTAATTCCTCTTCCTGGTGGGAAATGAAAGTTAAATTTGCCCGTCCAGACACCTCCAGCTAGTCTCTCACTGGTTCTCCCTATTCCTGTTCATCTTATGCAGAAATTGCAAACTGGGCCAAACAGGAGGTTAAAGGCACTGACTCTCCAAGTGAGGAGAGTGTTAGTAAAGCGTCTGGAATGTTGCACCCGAGTACCAGGGGACGAAAACTGAGACACATTTGAACACGTTTCCCGATCACATGGTGGATCATACTCTGGATTCCACATGCATGTTTTAGCTGTAGGAAGAATCCCTTAAACCTGGAGAGTTGAGACCCATGGAATGGGTACCATGCAATATGACTTCAAAGGGTCTGCATTTGCTCACCAAACCTCACCAATCCTATCACTGCTGCGTTTATGCCACTGTACACACGCTTGATTCTCTTTCAGAGACATAGAAATCCATAGGTTTTAAGATTCTTACTAGTCAGGTATATTCTTAGGCGTTTAATATGGGGTGCTGAGTCCACTTCCTTGAGCAAGGAGTAGCTCTTGTCTATTACATATTTGGCTTATGGAACGGTATCTGTGCTAAATTCAATCTCTGGTGTTATGCAGCACCCCAACTCACCTTTCCCCTTAAGCAAACATGGGTTGGTTTTCTACATTTGAGACCCTCTTCTGTTTTGTAATTCAGTTCCTGAGTAGCCAAGTTTACATTCCGTGTAGTAGTGATATCTTATGATGTTTCTTTTTTTGTGTGACTTATTTCCCTTAGAATCATCGTACCTGAATCCACTCATTATGCTGCTACGGGCCTGATGACATAGATTTCATTGCTGAGTGATATTGCATTGTAAGTAAGTACCACAAGTTCTCTATCCATTTTTTGCTTTCTGTGATATTGAACTTGTACCGTAAATGAGGTTCTTGTAAACACAGCCGTCCCAAATTTTGGGGTGGCTGTGTCTTTTTGATTTTAATTTCTCTAAGCTATAGGACCATAAGTGGAAGTGCCCTAGTCTCTGTTGCTTTGTTTTTTAGATGTTTCAGGAAACACCATACACTTCTCCAGAGTGGCTGTTGGCAATTTACATCCCGCCCATCAGCATAACAAGGTTCCCAGTTCTCCATGGCCTGTCCTGCCTTTCTGGATTTTACACTTTTTTGGGATGGCCCTTTTGACCGGGGGGCAGTGAGACTTCATTGTAGTGCAGATTTCCTTTGCAAGCTTGCTTGGTTGGCCAAAAAGGGCGTATGCATTTTTTCCTGAATATATTCAGGAAAAAACGCATACGCGCTTTTTGGCCAAGTTCATCATTGTGGACGTTCTGCCTCTTTTCCTATGCTTTACATGCAATTCCAGTCTACGTCCTGAAATCGGTTTCCTGCAATACTACCCTGCTTTCAAGTCCTCTTGGCAGCCTTACTTCAATATATTTTTGGACGATAGCTGTCCTTTATAACTCTGCAGGTATGTGAATTACAGTGTCCCTGAGCTCCTTTCTTCAACTGGCTTTCTTGTGAGCTGGCCGCAATACCGCAGGATTGCTTCAGGCCCTAGTGTGGTTCCGGCATGGCACGCTGAGCCTTTGGTTAATTCCTCTTCCTGGTGGGAAATGAGACTTAAATTTGCCCGTCCAGGCACCTCCAACTAGTCTCTCATTGGTTCTCCCTATTCCTGTTCATTTTCTGCAGAAATTGCAAACTGGGCCAAACAGGAGGTTAAAGGCACTGACTCTCCAAGTGGGGAGAAAGTTAGTAAAGCGTCTGGAATGTTGCAACCGAGTACCTGGGGACGAAAACTGAGAAACATTTGAACACGTTTCCCGATCACACGGTGGATCATACTCTGGGTTCCACATGCATGTTTTAGCTGAAGGAAGAATCCCTTAAACCTGGAGAGTTGAGGCCCATGGAATGGGTACCATGCAATATGACTTCAAAGGGTCTGCATTTGCTCACCGAACCTCACCAATCCTATCACTGCTGCGTTTATGCTGCTGTACACATGCTTGATTCTCTTTCAGAGACATATAAATCCATAGGTTTTAAGATTTTTACTAGTCAGGTATATTCTTAGGTGTTTAATATGGGGTGTTGAGTCCACGTCGTTGAGCAAGGAGTAGCTCTTGTCTATTACATCTTTGGCTTATGGAACGGTATCTGTGCTAATTTCAATCTCTGGTTTCATGCAGCACCCCAACTCACCATTCCCCTTAAGCAAGCATAAGTTGGTTTTCTACATTTGAGACCCTATTCTGTTTTGTAATTCAGTTCCTGAGTAGCCAAGTTTACATTCCGTGTAGTAGTGATATCTTATGATGTTTCTTTTTCTTTTTGACTTATTTCCCTTAGAATCATCGTACCAGAATCCACTCATTATGCTGCTACGGGCCTGATGACATAGATTTCATTGCTGAGTGATATTGCATTGTAAGTAAATACCACAACTTCTCTATCCATTTTTCGCTTTCTGTGATATTGAAATTGTACCATAAATGAGGTTCTTGTAAACAGAGCCGTCCCAAATTTTGGGCTGGCTGTGTCTTTTTGATTTTAATTTCTCTAAGCTATAGGACCATAAGTGGAAGTGCCCTAGTCTCTGTTGCTTTGTTTTTTAGATGTTTCAGGAAACACCATACACTTCTCCAGAGTGGCTGTTGGCAATTTACATCCCGCCCATCGCATATCAAGGCTCCCAGTTCTCCATGGCCAGTCCTGCCTTTCTGGATTTTACACTTTTTACAGATCGCCCTTTTGACCGGGGGTCAGTGAGATTTCATTGTAGTGCAGATTTCCTTTGCAAGCTTGCTTGGTTGGCCAAAAAGGGCGTATGCGTTTTTTCCTGAATATATTCAGGAAAAAACACATACGCCCTTTTTGGCCAAGTGCATCATTGTGGACGTTCTGCCTCTTTTCCTATGCTTTACATGCAATTCCAGTCTACCTCCTGAAATCGGTTTCCTGCAATTCTGCCCCGCTTTCAAGTCCTCTTGGCAGCCTTGCTTCAATATATTTTTGGACGATAGCTGTCATTTATAACTCTGCAGGTTTGTGAATTACAGTGCCCCTGAGCTCCTTTCTTCAACTCGCTTTCTTGTGAGCTGGCCGCAACACTGCAGGATTACTTCAGGCCCTAGTGTGGATCCGGCACGACATGATGAGCCTTTGGTTAATTCCTCTTCCTGGTGGGAAATGAGAGTTAAATTTGCCCGTCCAGACACCTCCAGCTAGTCTCTCATTGGTTCTCCCTATTCCTGTTTATTTTCCGCATTAATTGCCAACTGCGCCAAACAGGAGGTTAAAGGCATTGACTCTCGAAGTGGGGAGAGTGTTAGTAAAGCATATGGAATGTTGCACTTGAGTACCAGGGGACGAAAACTGAGACACATTTGAACACGTTTTCCGATCACACTGTGGATCATACTCTGGGTCCACATGCATGTTTTAGCTGAAGGAAGAATCCCTTAAACCTGGAGAGTTGAGACCCATGGAATGGGTACCATGCAATATGACTTCAAAGGGTCTGCATTTGCTCACCGAACCTCACCAATCCTATCACTGCTGCGTTTATGCCACTGTACACACGCTTGATTCTCTTTTGGAGACATATCAATCCATAGGATTTAAGATAATTACTGGTCAGGTATATTCTTAGGCGTTTAATATGGGGTGTTGAGTCCACTTCGTTGAGCAAGGAGTAGCTCTTGTCTATTACATATTTGGCTTATGGAACAGTATCTGTGCTAATTTCAATCTCTGGTTTTATGCAGCACCCCAAGTCACCTTTCACCTTAAGCAAGCATAAGTTGGTTTTCTACATTTGAGACCCTGTTCTGTTTTGTAATTCAGTTCCTGTGTAGCCAAGTTTACATTCCGTGTATAGTGATATCTTATGATGTTTCTTTTTCTGTATGACTTATTTCACTTAGAATCATCGTACCTGAATCCACTCATTATGCTGCTACGGGCCTGATGACATAGATTTCATTGCTGAGTGATATTGCATTGTACGTAAGTACCACAACTTCTTTATCCATTTTTCGTTTTCTGTGATATTGAACTTGTACCGTAAAAGAGGTTCTTGTAAACAGAGCCGTCCCAAACTTTGGGGTGGCTGTGTCTTTTTGATTTTAATTTCCCTAAGCTATAGGACCATAAGTGGAAGTGCCCTAGGCTCTGTTGCTTTGTTTTTAGATGTTTCAGGAAACACCATACACTTCTCCAGAGTGGCTGTTGGCAATTTACATCCCGCCCATCAGCATAACAAGTCTCCCAGTTCTCCATGGCCTGTCCTGCCTTTCTGGATTTTACACTTTTTTCAGATGGCCCTTTTGACCGGGGGGCAGTGAGACTTCATTGTAGTGCAGATTTCCTTTGCAAGCTTGCTTGGTTGGCCAAAAAGGGTGTATGCGTTTTTTCCTGAATATATTCAGGAAAGAACGCATACGCCGTTTTTGGCCAAGTGCATCATTGTGGACGTTCTGCCTCTTTTGCTATGCTTTACATGCAATTCCTGTCTACCTCCTGAAATCGGTTTCCTGCAATTCTGCCCTGCTTTCAAGTCCTCTTGGCAGCCTTACTTCAATATATTTTTGGACGATAGCTGTTATTTATAACTCTGCATGTTTGTGAATGACAGTGCCCCTGAGCTCCTTTCTTCAACTCGCTTTCTTGTGAGCTGCCCACAACACCGCAGGATTGCTTCAGGCCCTAGTGTGTTTCCTGCACGGCACGCTGAGCCTTTGGTTAATTCCTCTTCCTGGTGGGAAATGAGAGTTAAATTTGCCCGTCCAGACACCTCCAGCTAGTCTCTCATTGGTTCTCCCTATTCCTGTTCATTTTCCGCAGAAATTGCAAACTGTGCCAAACAGGAGGTTAAAGGAATGGACTCTCCAAGTGGGGAGAGTTAGTAAAGCATCTGGAATGTTGCACCCGAGTACCAGGGGACAGAAACTGAGACACATTTGAACCCATTTCCCGATCACACAGTGGATCATACTCTGGGTTCCACATGCGTGTTTTAGCTGAAGGAAGAATCCCTTAAACCTAGAGAGTTCAGACCCATGGAATGGGTACCATGCAATATGACTTCAAAGGGTCTGCATTTTCTCACCGAACCTCACCAATCTTATCACTGGTGCATTTATGCCACTGTACACACGCTTGATTCTCTTTCAGAGACATATAAATCCATAGGTTTTAAGATTCTTACTAGTCAGGTATAGTCTTAGGCGTTTAATATGGGGTGTTGAGTCCACTTCGTTGAGCAAGGAGTAGCTCTTGTCTATTACATATTTGGCTTATGGAACGGTATCTGTGCTAATTTCAATCTCTGGTTTTATGCAGCACCCCAACTCACCTTTCCCCTTAAGCAAGCATAAGTTGGTTTTCTACATTTGAGACCCTGTTCTGTTTTGTAATTCAGTCCCTGTCTAGCCAAGTTTACATTCCGTGTATTAGTGATATCTTATGATGTTTCTTTTTCTGTGTGACTTATTTCACTTAGAATCATCGTACCTGAATCCACTCATTATGCTGCTATGGGCCTGATGACATAGATTTCATTGCTGAGTGATATTGCATTGTACGTAAGTACCACAACTTCTTTATCCATTTTTCGTTTTCTGTGATATTGAACTTGTACCGTAAAAGAGGTTCTTGTAAACAGAGCCGTCCCAAACTTTGGGGTGGCTGTGTCTTTTTGATTTTAATTTCCCTAAGATATAGGACCATAAGTGGAAGTGCCCTAGGCTCTGTTGCTTTGTTTTTAGATGTTTCAGGAAACACCATACACTTCTCCAGAGTGGCTGTTGGCAATTTACATCCCGCCCATCAGCATAACAAGTCTCCCAGTTCTCCATGGCCTGTCCTGCCTTTCTGGATTTTACACTTTTTTCAGATGGCCCTTTTTACCGGGGGGCAGTGAGACTTCACTGTAGTGCAGATTTCCTTTGCAAGCTTGCTTGGTTGGCCAAAAAGGGCGTATGCGTTTTTTCCTGAATATATTCAGGAAAAAACACATACGCCCTTTTTGGCTAAGTGCATCATTGTGGACGTTCTGCCTCTTTTCCTATGCTTTACATGCAATTCCAGTCTACCTCCTGAAATCGGTTTCCTGCAATTCTGCCCCGCTTTCAAGTCCTCTTGGCAGCCTTACTTCAATATATTTTTGGATGATAGCTGTCATTTATAACTCTGCAGGTTTGTGAATTACAGTGCCCCTGAGCTCCTTTCTTCAACTCGCTTTCTTGTGAGCTGGCCGCAACACCGCAGGATTGCTTCAGGCCCTAGTGTGGATCCGGCACGACATGATGAGCCTTTGGTTAATTCCTCTTCCTGGTGGGAAATGAGAGTTAAATTTGCCCGTCCAGACACCTCCAGCTAGTCTCTCATTGGTTCTCCCTATTCCTGTTTATTTTCCTCATTAATTGCAAACTGCGCCAAACAGGAGGTTAAAGGCATTGACTCTGCAAGTGGGGAGAGTGTTAGTAAAGCATATGGAATGTTGCTCTTGAGTACCAGGGGACGAAAACTGAGACACATTTGAACACGTTTCCCGATCACACGGTGGATCATACTCTGGGTCCACATGCATGTTTTAGCTGAAGGAAGAATCCCTTAAACCTGGAGAGTTGAGACCCATGGAATGGGTACCATGCAATATGACTTCAAAGGGTCTTCATTTGCTCACCGAACCTCACCAATTCTATCACTGCTGCGTTTATGCCACTGTACACACGCTTGATTCTCTTTTGGAGACATATCAATCCATAGGATTTAAGATTATTACTGGTCAGGTATATTCTTAGGCGTTTAATATGGGGTGTTGAGTCCACTTCGATGAGCAAGGAGTAGCTCTTGTCTATTACATATTTGGCTTACGGAACGGTATCTGTGCTAATTTCAATCTCTGGTTTTATGCAGCACCCCAACTCAACTTTCCCCTTAAGCAAGCATAAGTTGGTTTTCCACATTTGAGACCCTGTTCTGTTTTGTAATTCAGTTGCTGTGTAGCCAAGTTTACATTCCGTGTATAGTGATATCTTATGATGTTTCTTTTTCTGTATGACTTATTTCACTTAGAATCATCGTACCTGAATCCACTCATTATGCTGCTACGGGACTTAAAACATAGATTTCATTGCTGAGTGATATTGCATTGTACGTAAGTACCACAACTTCTTTATCCATTTTTCACTTTCTGCGATTTTGAACTTGTACCGTAAACGAGGTTCTTGTTAACAGAGCCATCCCAAACTTTGGGGTGGCTGTGTGTTTTTGATTTTAATTTCCCTAAGATATAGGACCATAAGTGGAAGTGCCCTAGGCTCTGTTGCTTTGTTTTTAGATGTTTCAGGAAACACCATACACTTCTCCAGAGTGCCTGTTGGCAATTTACATCCCGCCCATCAGCATAACAAGGCTCCCAGTTCTCCATGGCCTGTCCTGCCTTTCTGGATTTTACACATTATTCAGATGGTCCTTTTGACCATGGGGCAGTGAGACTTCATTGTAGTGCAGATTTCCTTTGCAAGCTTGCTTGGTTGGCCAAAAAGGGCGTATGCCTTTTTTCCTGAATATATTCAGGAAAAAACGCATACGCCCTTTTTGGCCAAGTGCATCATTGTGGACGTTCTGCCTCTTTTCCTATGCTTCACATGCAATTCCAGTCGACCTCCTGAAATCGGTTTCCTACAATTCTGCCCCGCTTTCAATTCCTCTTGGCAGCCTTACTTCAATATATTTTTGGACGATAGCTGTCATTTATAACTCTGCAGGTTTGTGAATTACAGTGCCCCTGAACTCCTTTCTTCAACTCGCTTTCTTGTGAGCTGCCCGCAACACCACAGGATTGCTTCAGGCCCTAGTGTTTTTCCGGCACGGCACGCTGAGCCTTTGGTTAATTCCTCTTCCTGGTGGGAAATGAAAGTTAAATTTGCCCGTCCAGACACCTCCAGCTAGTCTCTCATTGGTTCTCCCTATTCCTGTTTATTTTCCGCATTAATTGCAAACTGGGCCAAACAGGAGGTTAAAGGCACTGACTCTCCAAGTGGGGAGAGTGTTAGTAAAGCGTCTGGAATGTTGCACTTGAGTACCAGGGGACGAAAACTGAGACACATTTGAACACGTTTCCCTATCACACGGTGGATCATACTCTGGGTCCACATGCATGTTTTAGCTGAAGGAAGAATCCCTTAAACCTGGAGAGTTGAGACCCATGGAATGGGTACCATGCAATATGACTTCAAAGGGTCTGCATTTGCTCACCGAACCTCACCAATCCTATCACTGCTGCGTTTATGCCACTGTACACACGCTTGATTCTCTTTCGGAGACATATCAATCCATAGGATTTAAGATTCTTACTAGTCAGGTATATTCTTAGGCATTTAATATGGGGTGTTGAGTCCACTTCGTTGAGCAAGGAGTAGCTCTTGTCTATTACATATTTGGCTTACGGAACGGTATCTGTGCTAATTTCAATCTCTGGTTTTATGCAGCACCCCAAGTCACCTTTCACCTTAAGCAAGCATAAGTTGGTTTTCTACATTTGAGTCCCTGTTCTGTTTTGTATTTCAGTTCCTTTGTAGCCAAGTTTACATTCCGTGTATTAGTGGTATCTTATGATGTTTCTTTTTCTGTGTGACATATTTCACTTAGAATCATCGTAACTGAATCCACTCATTATGCTGCTATGGGCCTGATGACATAGATTTCATTGCTGAGTGATATTGCATTGTACGTAAGTACCACAACTTCTTTACCCATTTTTCGCTTTCTGTGATATTGAACATATACCGTAAACGAGGTTCTTGTAAACAGAGCCATCCCAAACATTGGGGTGGCTGTGTGTTTTTGATTTTAATTTCCCTAAGGTATAGGACCATAAGTGGAAGTGTCCTAGGCTCTGTTGCTTTGTTTTTTAGATGTTTCAGGAAACACCATACACTTCTCCAGAGTTTCTGTTGGCAGTTTACATCCCGCCCATCAGCATAACAAGGCTCCCAGTTCTCCATGGCCTGTCCTGCCTTTCTGGACTTTACACTTTTTTCAGATGGCCCTTTTGACCGGGGGGCAGTGAGACTTCATTGTAGTGCAGATTTCCTTTGCAAGCTTGCTTGGTTGGCCAAAAAGGGCGTATGCGTGTTTTCCTGAATATATTCAGGAAAACACGCATACGCCCTTTTTGGCCAAGTGCATCATTGTGGACGTTCTGCCTCTTTTCCTATGCTTTACATGCAATTCCAGTCTACCTCCTGAGATCGGTTTCCTGCAATTCTGCACCGCTTTCAAGTCCTCTTGGCAGCCTTACTTCAATATATTTTTGGACGATAGCTGTCACTTATAACTCTGCCGGTTTCTGAATTAGAGTGCCCCTGAGGTCCTTTCTTCAACTCGCTTTCTTGTGAGCTGGCCGCAACACCGCAGGATTGCTTCAGTCCCTAGTGTGGTTCCGACATGGCACACTGAGGCTTTGGTTAATTCCTCTTCCTGGTGGGAAATGAGAGTTAAATTTGCCCGTCCAGACACCTCCAGATAGTCTCTCATGGGTTCTCCCTATTCCTGTTCATTTTCCGCAGAAATTGCAAACTGGGCCAAACAGGAGGTTAAAGGCACTGACTCTCCAAGTGGGGAGAGTGTTAGTAAAGCGTCTGGAATTTTGCACGTGAGTACCAGGGGACAAAAACTGAGTCACATTTGAACATGTTTCCCGATCACACGGTGGATCATACTCTGGGTTCCACATGCATGTTTTAGCTGAAGGAAGAATCCGTTAAACCTGGGGAGTTGAGACCCATGGAATGGGTAATATGCAATATGACTTCAAAGGGTCTGCATTTGCGCACCGAACCTCACCAATCCTATCACTGCTGCGTTTATGTCACTGTACACACGGTTGATTCTCTTTCGGAGACATATAAATCCATAGGTTTTAAGATTCTTACTAGTCAGGTATATTCTTAGGCGTTTAATATTGGGTGTTGAGTCCACTTCGTTGAGCAAGGAGTAGCTCTTGTCTATTACATATTTGGCTTATGGAACGGTATCTGTGCTACTTTCAAGCTCTGGTTTTATGCAGCACCCCAACTCACCTTTCCCCTTAAGCAAGCATAAGTTGGTTTTCTACGTTTGAGACCCTGTTCTGTTTTGTAATTCAGTTCCTGTGTAGCCAAGTTTACATTCCGTGTAGTAGTGATATCTTATGATGTTTCTTTTTCTGTGTGACGTATTTCACTTGGAATCATCGGACCTGAATCCACTCATTATGCTGCCACGGGCCTGATGACATAGATTTCATTGTTGAGTGATATTGCATTGTATGTAAGTACCACAACTTCTTTATCCATTTTTCGGTTTCTGTGATATTGAACTTGTACCGTAAAAGAGGTTCTTGTAAACAGAGCCGTCACAAACTTTGGGGTGGATGTGTCTTTTTGATTTTAATTTCCCTAAGCTATAGGACCATAAGTGGAAGTGCCCTAGGCTCTGTTGCTTTGTTTTTCGGATGTTTTAGGAAACAACATACACTTCTCCAGAGTGGCTTTTGGCAATTTACATCCCACCCATCAGCGTAACAAGGCTCCCAGTTCTCCATGGCCTGTCCTGCCTTTCTGGATTTTACACTTTTATCAGATGGCCCTTTTGACCGGGTGGCAGTGAGACTTCATTGTAGTGCAGTTTTCCTTTGCAAGCTTGCTTGGCTGGCCAAAAAGGGCATATACGTTTTCTCCTGGATATATTCAGGAAAAAACGCATATGCCCTTTTTTGCCAAGTGCATCATTGTGGACGTTCTGCCTCTTTTCCTATGTTTTACGTGCAATTCCAGTCTACCTCCTGAAATCGGTTTCCTGCAATTCTGCCCCACATTCAAGTCCTCTTGGCAGCCTTACTTCAATATATTTTTGGATGATAGCTGTCATTTATAACTCTGCACGTTTGTGAATTAAAGTGCCCCTTGAGCTCCTTTCTTCACCTCGTTTTCTTATGAGCTGGCCGCAACACTGCAGGATTGCTTCAGGCCCTAGTGTGGTTCCGGCACGGCACACTGAGCCTTTGGTTAATTCCTCTTCCTGGTGGGAAATGAGAGTTAAATTTGCCCGTCCAGACACCTCCAGCTAGTCTTTCATTGGTTCTCCCTATTCCTGTTCATCTTACGCAGAAATTGCAAACTGGGCCAAACAGGAGCTTAAAGGCACTGACTCTCCAAGTGGGGAGAGTGTTAGTAAAGCATCTGGAATTTTGCACCCGAGTACCAGGGGACGAAAACTGAGACACATTTGAACACGTTTCTCGATCACACGGTGGATCATACTCTGGGTTCCACATGCATGTTTTACCTGAAGGAAGAATGCCTTAAACCTGCAGAGTTGAGACCCATGGAATGGGTACCATGCAATATGACTTCAAAGGGTCTGCATTTGCTCACCGAACCTCACCAATCCTATCACTGCTGCGTTTATGCCGCTGTACGCACGCTTGATTCTCTTTCGGAGACATATAAATCCATAGATTTTAAGATTCTTACCAGTCATGTATAGTCTTAGGCGTTTAATATGGGGTGTTGAGTCCACTTCGTTGAGCAAGGAGTAGCTCTTGTCTATTATATATTTGGCTTATGGAACGGTATCTGTGCTAATTTCAATCTCTGGTTTTATGCAGCACCCCAACTCACCTTTCCCCTTAAGCAAGCATAAGTTGGTTTTCTACATTGGAGACCCTGTTCTGTTTTGTAATTCAGTTCCTGTGTAGCCAAGTTTACATTCCGTGTAGTAGTGATATCTTATGATGTTTCTTTTTCTGTGTGACATATTTCACTTAGAATCATCGTACCTGAATCCACTCATTATGCTGCTACGGGCCTGATGACATAGATTTCATTGCTGAGTGATATTGCATTGTACGTAAGTGCCACAAGGTCTTCATCCATTTTTCGCTTTCTGTGATATTGAACTTGTACCGTAAACGAGGTTCTTGTACACAGAGCAGTCCCAAACTTTGGGGTGGCTGTGTCTTTTTGATTTTAATTTCCCTAAGCTATAGGACCATAAGTGGAAATGCCCTAGGCTCTGTTGCTTTGTTTTCTGGATGTTTCAGGAAACACCATACACTTCTCCAGAGTGGCTGTTGGCAATTTACATCCCGCCCATCAGAATGAAAAGGCACACTGTTCTCCATGGCCTGTCCTGCCATTCTGGATTTTACACTTTTTTCAGATGGCCCTTTTGACCGGGAGGCAGTGAGACTTTATTGTAGTGCAGATTTCCTTTGCAAGCTTGCTTGGTTGGCCAAAAAGTGCGTATGCGTTTTTTCCTGAATATATTCAGAAAAAAACGCATACGCACTTTTTGGCCAAGTGCATCATTGTGGACGTTCTGCCTCTTTTCCTATGCTTTACATGCAATTCCAGTCTACCTCCTGAAATCGGTTTCCTGCAATTCTGCCCCGCTTTCAAGTCCTCTTGGCAGCCTTACTTCAATATATTTTTGGACGATAGCTGTCATTTATAACTCTGCAGGTTTGTGAATGACAGTGCCCCTGAGCTCCTTTCTTCAACTCGCTTTCTTGTGAGCTGCCCGTAACACCACAGGATTGCTTCAGGCCCTACTGTGCTTCCGACATGACACGCTGAGCCTTTGGTTAATTCCTCTTCTTGGTTTGAAATGAGAGTTAAATTTGCCCCTCCAGACACCTCCAGCTAGTCTCTCATTGGTTCTCCCTATTCCTGTTCATTTTCCGCAGAAATTGCAAACTGGGCCAAACAGGAGGTTAAAGGCACTGACTCTCCAAGTGGGGAGAGTATTAGTAAAGCGTCTGGAATGTTGCACCCGAGTACCAGGGGACGAAAACTGAGACACATTTGAACACATTTCCCGATCACACGGTGGATCATACTCTGGGTTCCACATGCATGTTGTAGCTGAAGGAAGAATCCCTTAAACCTGGAGAGTTGAGACCCATGGAATGGGTACCATGCAATATGACTTCAAAGGGTCTGCATTTGCTCACCGAACCTCACCAATCCTATCACTGCTGCGTTTATGCCGCCATACACACGCTTGATTCTCTTTCGGAGACATATAAATCCATAGGTTTTAAGATTCTTACTAGTCAGGTATATTCTTAGGCATTTAATATGGGGTGTTGAGACCACTTCATTGAGCAAGGAGTAGCTCTTGTCTATTTCATATTTGGCTTATGGAATGGTATCTGTGCTCATTTCAATCTCTGGTTTTATGCAGCACCCCAACTCACCTTTCCCCTTAAGCAAGCATAAGTTGGTTTTCTACATTTGAGACCCTGTTCTATTTTGTAATTCAGTTCCTGTGTAGCCAAGTTTACATTCCGTGTATTAGTCATATCTTATGATGTTTCTTTTTCTGTGTGACTTATTTCACTAAGAATCATCGTACCTGAATCCACTCATTATGGTGCTATGGGCCTGATGACATAGATTTCATTGCTGTGATATTGCATTGTACGTAAGTACCACAACTTCTTTATCCATTTTTCGCTTTCTGTGATATTGAATTTGTACCGTAAACGAGGTTCTTGTAAACAGAGCCGTCCCAAACTTTTGGGTGGCTGTGTCTTTTTGATTTTAATTTCACTAAGCTATAGGACCATAAGTGGAAGTGCCCTAGGCTGTGTTGCTTTGTTTTTTAGATGTTTCAGGAAACAGCATACACTTCTCCAGAGTGGCTGTTGGCAATTTACATCCCGCCCATCAGCATAACAAGGCTCCCGGTTCTCCATGGCCTGTCCTGCCTTTCTGGATTTTACACTTTTTTCAGATGGCCCTTTTGACCGGGGGGCAGTGAGACTTCATTGTAGTGCACATTTCCTTTGCAAGCTTGCTTGGTTGGCCAAAAAGGGCGTATGCGTTTTTTCCTGAATATATTCAGGAAAAGACGCATATGCCCTTTTTGGCCAAGTGCATCATTGTGGACGTTCTGCCTCTTTTCCTATGCTTTACATGCAATTCCAGTCTACCTCCTGAAATCGGTTTCCTGCAATTCTGCCCCGCGTTCAAGTCCTCTTGGCAGCCTTACTTCAGTATATTTTTGGACGATAGCTGTCATTTATAACTCTGCAGGTTTGTGAATTACAGTGCCCCTGAGCTCCGTTCTTCAACTCGCTTTCTTGTGAGCTGGCCGCAACACCGCAGGATTGTTACAGGCCCTAGTGTGGTTCCGGCACGGCACGCTGAGGCTTTGGTTAATTCCTCTTCCTGGTGGGAAATGAGAGTTAAATTTGCCCTTCCAGACACCTCCAGCTAGTCTTTCATTGGTTCTCCCTATTCCTGTTCATCTTACGCAGAAATTGCAAACTGGGCCAGACAGGAGCTTAAAGGCACTGACTCTCCAAGTGGGGAGAGTGTTAGTAAAGCGTCTGGAATGTTGCACCGGAGTACCAGGGGACGAAAACTGAGACACATTTGAACACGTTTCCCGATCACACGGTGGATCATACTCTGGGTTCCACATGCATGTTTTAGCTGAAGGAAGAATCCCTTAAACCTGGAGAGTTGAGACCCATGGAATGGATACCATGCAATATGACTTCAAAGGGTCTGCATTTGCTCACTGAAACTCACCAATCCTATCACTGCTGCGCTTATGCCACTGTACACACACTTGATTCTCTTTTGGAGACATATAATTCTATAGGTTTTAAGATTCTTACTAGCCAGGTATATTCTTAGGCGTTTAATATGGGGTGTTGAGTCCACTTCGTTGAGCAAGGAGGAGCTCCTGTCTGTTACATATTTGGCTTATGGAACGGTATCTGTGCTAATTTCAATCTCTGGTTTTATGTATCACCCCAACTCACCTTTCCCCTTAAGCAAGCATAAGCTGGTTTTCTACATTTGAGACCCTGTTCTGTTTTGTAATTCAGTTCCTGTGTAGCCAATTTTACATTCCGTGTATTAGTGATACCTTATGATGTTTCTTTTTCTGTGTGACTTATTTCACTTAGAATCATCATACGTGAATCCACTCATTATGCTGCTACAGGCCTGATGACATAGATTTCATTGCTGAGTGATATTGCATTGTACGTAAGTACCACAACTTCTTTATCCATTTTTCGCTTTCTGTGATATTGAACTTGTACCGTAAACGAGGTTCTTGTAAACAGAGCCGTCCCAAACTTTTGGGTGGCTGTGTCTTTTTGATTTTAATTTCCCTAAGCTATAGGACCATAAGTGGAAGTGCCCTAGGCTCTGTTGCTTTGTTTTATAGATGTTTCAGGAAACACCATACACTTCTCCAGAGTGGCTGTTGGCAATTTACATCCCGCCCATCAGCATAACAAGGCTCCCAGTTCTCCATGGCCTGTCCTGCCTTTCTGGATTTTACACTTTTTTCAGATGGCCCTTTTGACCGGGGGACAGTGAGACTTCATTGTAGTGCAGATTTCCTTTGCAAGCTTGCTTGGTTGGCCAAAAAGGGGGTATGCGTTTTTTCCTGAATATATTCATGAAAAAATGCATACGCCCTTTTTGGCCAAGTGCATCATTGTGGACGTTCTGCCTCTTTTCCTATGCTTTACATGCAATTCCAGTCTACCTCCTGAAATCGGTTTCCTGCAATTCTGCCCCACCTTCAAGTCCTCTTGGCAACCTTACTTCAATATATTTTTGGACGATAGCTGTCATTTATAACTCTGCAGGTTTGTGAATTACAGTGCCCCTGAGCTCCTTTCTTCAACTCGCTTTCTTGTGAGCTGGCCGCAACACCGCTGGATTGATCAGGCCCTAGTGTGGTTCCGGCATGGCACGCTGAGCCTTTGGTTAATTCCTCTTCCTGGTGCGAAATGAGAGTTAAATTTGCCCGTTCAGACACCTCCAGCTGGTCTCTCATTTGTTCTCCCTATTCCTGTTCATTTTCCACAGAAATTGCAAACTGGGCCAAACAGGAGGTTAAAGGCACTGACTCTCCAAGTGGGGAGAGTGTTAATAAAGCATCTGGAATGTTGCACCCGAGTACCAGGGGACGAAAACTGAGACACATTTGAACACATTTCCCGATCACACGGTGGATCATACTTTGGGTTCCACATGCATGTTTTAGCTGAAGGAAGAATCCCTTAAACCTGGAGAGTTGAGACCCATGGAATGGGTAATATGCAATATTACTTCAAAGGGTCTGCATTTGCTCACCGAACCTCACCAATCCTATCACTGCTGCGTTTATGCCGCTGTACACACGCTTGATTCTCTTTCAGAGACATATAAATCTATAGGTTTTAAGATTCTTACTAGTCAGGTATATTCTTAGGCGTTTAATATGGGGTGTTGAGTCCACTTCGTTGAGCAAGGTGTAGCTCTTATCTATTACATATTTGGCTTATGCAACGGTATCTGTGCTACTTTCTATCTCTGGTTTTATGCAGCACCCCAACTCACCTTTTCCCTTAAGCAAGCATAAGTTGCTGTTCTACATTTGAGACCCTGTTCTGTTTTGTAATTCAATTCCTGTGTAGCCAAGTTTACATTCCATGTACTAGTGATATCTTATGATGTTTCTTTTTCTGTGTGACTTATTTCACTTAGAATCATCGTACCTGAATCCACTCATTATGCTGCTACGGGCCTGATGACATAGATTTCATTGCTGAGTGATATTGCATTGTACGTAAGTACCACAACTTCTTTATCCATTTTTCGTTTTCTGTGATATTGAACTTGTACTGTAAACGAGGTTCTTGTAAACAGAGCCGTCCCAAACTTTGGGGTGGCTGTGTCTTTTTGGTTTTAATTTCCCTAAGCTATAGGACCATAAGTGGAAGTGCCCTAGGCTCTGTTGCTTTGTTTTTTGGATGTTTCAGGAAACACCATACACTTCTCCAGAGTAGTTGTTGGCAATTTACATCCCGCCCATCAGCATAACAAGGCTCCCAGTTCTCCATCCCTGTGCTACCTTTCTGGATTTTACACTTTTTTCAGATGGCCCTTTTGACCGTGGGGCAGTGAGACTTCATTGTAGAGCAGATTTCCTTTGCAAGCTTGCTTGCTTGGCCAAAAAGGGCGTATGCGTTTTTTCCTGAATATATTCGGGAAAAAACGCATACGCCCTTTTTGGCCAAGTGCATCATTGTGGACGTTCTGCCTCTTTTCCTATGCTTTACATGCAATTCCAGTCTACCTCCTGAAATCGCTTTCCTGCAATTCTGCACCGCTTTCAAGTCCTCTTGGCAGCCTTACTCCAATATATTTTTGGACCATAGCTGTCATTTATAACTCTGCAGGTTTGTGAATTACAGTTCCCTGAGCTCCTTTCTTCAACTCGCTTTCTTGTGAGCTGGCCGCAACACCGCAGGATTGCTTCAGGCCCTAGTGTGGTTCCGACACGGCACGCTGAGCCTTTGGTTAATTCCTCTTCCTGGTGGGAAATGAGAGTTAAATTTGCCCGTCCAGACACCTCCAGCTAGTCTCTCATTGGTTCTCCCTATTCCTGTTCATTTTCCGCAGAAATTGCAAACTGGGCCAAACAAGAGTTTAAAGGCACTGACTCTCCAAGTGGGGAGAGTGTTAGTAAAGCGTCTGGAATGTTGCACCCGAGTACCAGGGGACGAAAACTGAGACACATTTGAACACGTTTCCCAATCACACGGTGGATCATACTCTGGATTCCACATGCATGTTTTAGCTGAAGGAAGATTACCTTAAACTTGGAGAGTTGAGACCCATGTAATGGGTACCATGCAATATGACTTCAAAGGGTCTGCATTTGCTCACCGAACCTCACCAATCCTATCACTGCTGTGTTTATGCCGCTGTACACACGCTTGATTCTCTTTCGGAGACTTATAAATCCATAGGTTTTAAGATTCTTACTTGTCAGGTATATTCTTAGGCGTTTAATATGGGGTGTTGAGTCCACTTCATTGAGCAAGGAGTAGCTCTTGTCTATTACATATTTGGCTTATGTAACGGTATCTGTGCTAATTTCAATCTCTGGTTTTATGCAGCACCCCAACTCACCTTTCCCCTTAAGCAAGCATAAGTTGGTTTTCTACATTGGAGACCCTGATCTGTTTTGTAATTCAGTTCCTGTGTAGCCAAGTTTACATTCCGTCTATTAGTGATATCTTATGATGTTTCTTTTTCTGTGTGACATATTTCACTTAGAATCATCGTACCTGAATCCACTCTTTATGCTGCTATGGGACTGATGACATAGAGTTCATTGCTGAGTGATATTGCATTGTACGTAAGTACCACAACTTCTTTATCCACTTTTCGCTTTCTGCGATATTGAACTTGTCCTGTAAACGAGATTCTTGTAAACAGAGCCGTCCCAAATTTTGGAGTGGCTGTGTCTTTTTGATTTTAATTTCCCTAAGCTATAGGACCATAAGTGGAAGTGCCCTAGGCTCTGTTGCTTTGTTTTTTAGATGTTTCAGGAAACACCATACACTTCTCCAGAGTGGCTGCTGGCAATTTACATCCCGCCCATCAGCATAACAAGGCTCCCAGTTCTCCATGGCCTGGGCTACTTTTCTGGATTTCACACTTTTTTCAGATGGCCCTTTTGACCGGGGGGAAAGTGAGACTTCATTGTAGTGCAGATTTCCTTTGCAAGAAAGCTTGGTTGGCCAAAAAGGGCGTATGCATTTTTTTCTGAATATATTCAGGAATAAACGCATATGCCCTTTTTGGCCAAGTGCATCATTTTGGACGTTCTGCCTCTTTTCCTATGCTTTAAATGCATTTCCAGTCTACCTCCTGAAATCGGTTTCCTGAAATTCTGCCCCGCTTTCAAGTCCTCTTGGCAGCCTTACTTCATTATATTTTTGGACGATAACTGTCATTTATAACTCTGCAGGTTTGTGAATTACAGTGCCCCTGAGCTCCTTTCTTCAACTCGCTTTCTTCTCAGCTGGCTGCAACACAGCAGGATTGCTTCAGGCCCTAGTGTGGTTCTGGAATGGCACGCTGAGCCTTTGGTTAATTCCTATTCCAGGTGGGAAATGAGAGTTAAATTTGCCTGTCCAGACACCGCCAGCTAGTCTCTCATTGGTTCTCCCTATTCCTGTTCATCTTCCACAGAAATTGCAAACAGGGCCAAACAGGAGGTTAAAGGCACTGACTCTCCAAGTGGGGAGAGTGTTAGTAAAGCATCTGGAATGTTGCACCCAAGTACCAGGGTACGAAAACTGAGACACATTTGAACACGTTTCCCGATCACACGGTGGATCATACTCTGGGTTCCACATGCATGTTTTAGCTGAAGGAAGAATCCCTTAAACCTGCAGAGTTGAGACCCATGGAATGGGTACCATGCAGTATGACTTCAGAGGGTCTGCATTTGATCACCGAACCTCACCAATCCTATCACTGCTGCGTTTATGCCGCTGTACACACGCTTGATTCTCTTTCGGAGACATATAAATCCATAGGATTTAAGATAATTACTGGTCAGGTATATTCTTAGGCGTTTAATATGGGGTTTTGTGTCCATTTCATTGAGCAAGGAGTAGTTCTTGTCTATTACATAGTTGGCTTATGGAACGGTATCTGTGCTACTTTCAATCTCTGGTTTTATGCAGCACCCCAACTCACCTTTCCCCTTAAGCAAGCATAAGTTGTTATTCTACATTTGAGACCCTGTTCTGTTTTGTAATTCAGTTCCTGTGTAGCCAAGTTTACATTCCGTGATATTAGTGATATCTTATGATGTTTCTTTTTCTGTGTGACTTATTTCACTTAGAATCATCGTACCTGAATCCACTCATTATGCTGCTACGGGCCTGATGACATAGATTTCATTGCTGAGTGATATTGCATTGTACGTAAGTACCACAACTTCTTTATCCATTTTTCGCATTCTGTGATATTGAACTTGTACCGTAAACGAGGTTCTTGTAAACAGAGCCGTCCCAAACTTTGGGGTGGCTGTGTCTTTTTGATTTTAATTTCCCTAAGCTATAGGACCATAAGTGGAAGTGCCCTAGGCTCTGTTGCTTTGTTTTTTAGATGTTTCAGGAAACACCATACACTTCTCCAGAGTGGCTGTTGGCAAATTTCATGCCGCCCTTCAGTAAAACAAGGCCCCCAGTTCTCCACGGCCTGTCCTGCCTTTCTGGATTTTACACTTATTTCAGATGGCCCTTTTGACCAGGGAGCAGTGAGACTTCATTGTAGTGCAGATTTCCTTTGCAAGCTTGCTTGGCTGGCCAAAAAGTGCGTATGCGTTTTTTCTGAATATATTCAGGAAAAAACGCATACGCCCTTTTTGGCCAAGTGCATCATTGTGGACGTTCTGCCTCTTTTCCTATGCTTTACATGCAATTCCAGTCTACCTCCTGAAATCGGTTTCCTGCAATTCTGCCCCACCTTCAAGTCCTCTTGGCAACCTTACTTCAATATATTTTTGGACGATAGCTGTCATTTATAACTCTGCAGGTTTGTGAATTACAGTGCCCCTGAGCTCCTTTCTTCAACTCACTTTCTTGTGAGCTGGCCGCAACACCGCTGGATTGATCAGGCCCTAGTGTGGTTCCGGCATGGCACGCTGAGCCTTTGGTTAATTCCTCTTCCTGGTGCGAAATGAGAGTTAAATTTGCCCGTTCAGACACCTCCAGCTGGTCTCTCATTTGTTCTCCCTATTCCTGTTCATTTTCCACAGAAATTGCAAACTGGGCCAAACAGGAGGTTAAAGGCACAGACTCTCCAAGTGGGGAGAGTGTTAATAAAGCATCTGGAATGTTGCACCTGAGTACCAGGGGACAAAAACTGAGACACATTTGAACACATTTCCCGATCACACGGTGGATCATACTTTGGGTTCCACATGCATGTTTTAGCTGAAGGAAGAATCCCTTAAACCTGGAGAGTTGAGACCCATGGAATGGGTAATATGCAATATTACTTCAAAGGGTCTGCATTTGCTCACCGAACCTCACCAATCCTATCACTGCTGTGTTTATGCCGCTGTACACACGCTTGATTCTCTTTCAGAGACATATAAATCTATAGGTTTTAAGATTCTTACTAGTCAGGTATATTCTTAGGCGTTTAATATGGGGTGTTGAGTCCACTTCGTTGAGCAAGGTGTAGCTCTTATCTATTACATATTTGGCTTATGCAACGGTATCTGTGCTACTTTCTATCTCTGGTTTTATGCAGCACCCCAACTCACCTTTTCCCTTAAGCAAGCATAAGTTGCTGTTCTACATTTGAGACCCTGTTCTGTTTTGTAATTCAATTCCTGTGTAGCCAAGTTTACATTCCGTGTGCTAGTGATATCTTATGATGTTTCTTTTTCTGTGTGACTTATTTCACTTAGAATCATCGTACCTGAATCCACTCATTATGCTGCTACGGGCCTGATGACATAGATTTCATTGCTGAGTGATATTGCATTGTACGTAAGTACCACAACTTCTTTATCCACTTTTCGCTTTCTGCGATATTGAACTTGTCCCGTAAACGAGATTCTTGTAAACAGAGCCGTCCCAAACTTTGGAGTGGCTGTGTCTTTTTGGTTTTAATTTCCCTAAGCTATAGGACCATAAGTGGAAGTGCCCTAGGCTCTGTTGCTTTGTTTTTTAGATGTTTCAGGAAACACCATACACTTCTCCAGAGTGGCTGCTGGCAATTTACATCCCGCCCATCAGCATAACAAGGCTCCCAGTTCTCCATGGCCTGTGCTACCTTTCTGGATTTTACACTTTTTTCAGATGGCCCTTTTGACCGGGGGAAAGTGAGACTTCATTGTAGTGCAGATTTCCTTTGCAAGAAAGCTTGGTTGGCCAAAAAGGGCGTATGCATTTTTTTCTGAATATATTCAGGAATAAACGCATATGCCCTTTTTGGCCAAGTGCATCATTTTGGACGTTCTGCCTCTTTTCCTATGCTTTAAATGCATTTCCAGTCTACCTCCTGAAATCGGTTTCCTGAAATTCTGCCCCGCTTTCAAGTCCTCTTGGCAGCCTTACTTCATTATATTTTTGGACGATAACTGTCATTTATAACTCTGCAGGTTTGTGAATTACAGTGCCCCTGAGCTCCTTTCTTCAACTCGCTTTCTTCTGAGCTGGCTGCAACACCGCAGGATTGCTTCAGGCCCTAGTGTGGTTCTGGCATGGCACGCTGAGCCTTTGGTTAATTCCTATTCCAGGTGGGAAATGAGAGTTAAATTTGCCCGTCCAGACACCGCCAGCTAGTCTCTCATTGGTTCTCCCTATTCCTGTTCATCTTCCACAGAAATTGCAAACAGGGCCAAACAGGAGGTTAAAGGCACTGACTCTCCAAGTGGGGAGAGTGTTAGTAAAGCGTCTGGAATGTTGCACCCAAGTACCAGGGTACGAAAACTGAGACACATTTGAACACGTTTCCCAATCACACGGTGGATCATACTCTGGGTTCCACATGCATGTTTTAGCTGAAGGAAGAATCCCTTAAACCTGCAGAGTTGAGACCCATGGAATGGGTACCATGCAATATGACTTCAAAGGGTCTGCATTTGCTCACCGAACCTCACCAATCCTATCACTGCTGCGTTTATGCCGCTGTACACACGCTTGATTCTCTTTCGGAGACATATAAATCCATAGGTTTTAAGATTCTTACTAGTCAGGTATATTCTTAGGCGTTTAATATGGGGTTTTGTGTCCATTTCATTGAGCAAGGAGTAGTTCTTTTCTATTACATAGTTGGCTTATGGAACGGTATCTGTGCTAATTTCAATCTCTGGTTTTATGCAGCACCCCAACTCACCATTCCCCTTAAGCAAGCATAAGTTGGTTTTCTACATTTGAGACCCTGTTCTGTTTTGTAATTCAGTTCCTGTGTAGCCAAGTTTACATTCTGTGTCTTAGTGATATCTTATGATGTTTCTTTTTCTCTTTGATTTATTTCACTTAGAATCATCATACCTGAATCCACTCATTATGCTGCTACGGGCCTGATGACATAGGTTTCATTGCTGAGTGATACTGTATTGTACGTAAGTACCACAACTTCTTTATCCATTTTTCACTTTCTGTGATATTGAACTTGTACCGTAAATGAGGTTCTTGTAAACAGAGCCGTCCCGAACTTTTGCGTGGCTGTGTCTTTTTGATTTTAATTTCCGTAAGCTATAGGACCATAAGTGGAAGTGCCCTAGGCTCTGTTGCTTTGTTTTTTAGATGTTTCAGGAAACACCAAACACTTCTCCAGAGTGGCTGTTGGCAATTACATCCCGCCCATCAGCATAACAAGGCTCACACTTCTCCATGGCCTGTCCTGCCTTTCTGGATTTTACACTTTTTTCAGATGGCCCTTTTGACCGGGGGGCAGTGAGACTTCATTGTAGTGCAGACTTCCTTTGCAAGCTTGCTTGGTTGGCCAAAAAGGGCGTATGCGTTTTTTCCTGAATATATTCAGGAAAAAACGCATACGCCCTTTTTGGCCAAGTGCATCATTGTGGACTTTCTGCCTCTTTTCCTATGCTTTACATGCAATTCCAGTCTACCTCCTGAAATCGGTTTCCTGCAATTTGCCCCGCTTTCAAGTCCTCTTGGCAGCCTTACTTCAATATACATTTGGACCATAGCTGTCATTTATAACTCTGCAGGTTTGTGAATTACAGTGCCCCTGAGCTCCTTTCTTCTACTCACTTTCCTGTGAGCTGGCCGCAACACCGCAGAATTGCTTCAGGCCCTAGTGTTTTTCCGGCACGGCACACTGAGCCTTTGGTTCATTCCTCTTCCTGGTGGGAAATGAGAGTTAAATTAGCCCGTCCAGACCCCTCCAACTAGTCTCTCATGGGTTCTCCCTATTCCTGTTCATTTTCCGCAGAAATTGCAAACTGGGCCAAACAGGAGCTTAAAGGCACTGACTCTCCAAGTGGGGAGAGTGTTAGTAAAGCGTCTGGAATGTTGCACCCGAGTACCAGGGGACGAAAACTGAGACACATTTGAACACGTTTCCCGATCACACAGTGGATCATACTCTGGGTTCCACATGCATGTTTTAGCTGAAGGAAGAATCCCTTAAACCTGGAGAATTGAGACCCATGGAATGGATACCATGCAATATGACTTCAAAGGGTCTGCATTTGCTCACTGAACCTCACCAATCCTATCACTGCTGCGCTTATGCCGCTGTACACACGCTTGATTCTCTTTCGGAGACATATAATTCCATAGGTTTTAAGATTCTTACTAGTCAGGTATATTCTTAGGCGTTTAATATGGGGTGTTGAGTCCACTTCGTTGAGCAAGGAGGAGCTCCTGTCTGTTACATATTTGGCTTATGGAACGGTATCTGTGCTAATTTCAATCTCTGGTTTTATGCAGCACCCGAACTCACCTTTCCCCTTAAGCAAGCATAAGCTGGTTTTCTACATTTGAGACCCTGTTCTGTTTTGTAATTCAGTTCCTGTGTAGCCAATTTTACATTCCGTGTATTAGTGATATCTTATGATGTTTCTTTTTCTGTGTGACTTATTTCACTTAGAATCATCATACGTGAATCCACTCATTATGCTGCTACAGGCGTGATGACATAGATTTCATTGCTGAGTGATATTGCATTGTACGTAAGTACCACAACTTCTTTATCCATTTTTCGCTTTCTGTGATATTGAACTTGTACCGTAAACGAGTTTCTTGTAAACAGAGCTGTCCCAAACTTTTGGGTGGCTGTGTCTTTTTGATTTTAATTTCCCTAAGCTATAGGACCATAAGTGGAAGTGCCCTAGGCTCTGTTGCTTTGTTTTCTAGATGTTTCAGGAAACACCATACACTTCTCCAGAGTGGCTGCTGGCAATTTACATCCCGCCCTTCAGCATAACAAGGCTCCCAGTTCTCCATGGCCTGTCCTGCCTTTCTGGATTTTACACATTTTTCAGATGGCCCTTTTGACCGGGGGGCAGTGAGACTTCATTGTAGTGCAGATTTCCTTTGCAAGCTTGCTTGGTTGGCCAAAAAGGGCGTATGCGTTTTTTCCTGAATATATTCAGGAAAAAACGCATACGCCCTTTTTGGCCAAGTGCATCATTGAGGACGTTCTGCCTCTTTGCCTATCCTTTCCCCTTAAGCAAGCATAAGTTGGTTTTCTACATTTGAGACCCTGTTCTGTTTTGTAATTCAGTTCCTGTGTAGCCAAGTTTACATTCCGTCTATTAGTGATATCTTATGATGTTTCTTTTTCTGTGTGACTTATTTCACTTGGAATCATCGTACCTGAATCCACTCATTTGCTGCTATGGGCCTGAGGACATAGATTTCATTGCTGAGTGATATTGCATTGTATGTAAGTACCACAACTTCTTTATCCATTTTTCGCTTTGTGTGATATTGAACTTGTACCGTAAACGAGGTTCTTGTAAACAGAGCCGTCCCAAACATTGGGGTGGCTGTGTCTTTTTATTTTAATTCCCCTAAACTATAGGACCATAATTGGCAGTGCCCTAGGCTCTGTTGCTTTGTTGTTTGGATGTTTCAGGAAACACCATACACTTCTCCAGAGTGGCTGTTGGCAATTTACATCCCGCCCATCAGCATCACAAGGCTCCCACTTCTCCATGGCCTGTCCTGCCTTTCTGGATTTTACACTTTTTTCAGATGGCCCTTTTGACCGGGGGGCAGTGAGACTTCATTGTAGTGCAGATTTCCTTTGCAAGAAAGCTTGATTGGCCAAAAAGGGCGTATGCATTTTTTTCTGAATATATTCAGGAATAAACGCATATGCCCTTTTTGGCCAAGTGCATCATTTTGGACGTTCTGCCTCTTTTCCTATGCTTTAAATGCATTTCCAGTCTACCTCCTGAAATCAGTTTCCTGAAATTCTGCCCCGCTTTCAAGTCCTCTTGGCAGCCTTACTTCATTATATTTTTGGACGATAACTGTCATTTATAACTCTGCAGGTTTGTGAATTACAGTGCCCCTGAGCTCCTTTCTTCAACTCGCTTTCTTCTGAGCTGGCTGCAACACCGCAGGATTGCTTCAGGCCCTAGTGTGGTTCTGGCATGGCACGCTGAGCCTTTGGTTAATTCCTATTCCAGGTGGGAAATGAGAGTTAAATTTGCCCGTCCAGACACCGCCAGCTAGTCTCTCATTGGTTCTCCCTATTCCTGTTCATCTTCCACAGAAATTGCAAACAGGGCCAAACAGGAGGTTAAAGGCACTGACTCTCCAACTGGGGAGAGTGTTAGTAAAGCGTCTGGAATGTTGCACCCAAGTACCAGGGGACGAAAACTGAGACACATTTGAACACGTTTCCCGATCACACGGTGGATCATACTCTGGGTTCCACATGCATGTTTTAGCTGAAGGAAGAATCCCTTAAACCTGCAGAGTTGAGACCCATTGAATGGGTACCATGCAATATGACTTCAAAGGGTCTGCATTTGCTCACCGAACCTCACCAATCCTATCACTGCTGCGTTTATGCCGCTGTACACATGCTTGATTCTCTTTCGGAGACATATAAATCCATAGGTTTTAAGATTCTTACTAGTCAGGTATATTCTTAGGCGTTTAATATGGGGTTTTGTGTCCATTTCATTGAGCAAGGAGTAGTTCTTTTCTATTACATAGTTGGCTTTTGGAACGGTATCTGTGCTAATTTCAATCTCTGGTTTTATGCAGCACCCCAACTCACCTTTCCCCTTAAGCAAGCATAAGTTGGTTTTCTACATTTGAGACCCTGTTCTGTTTTGTAATTCAGTTCCTGTGTAGCCAAGTTTACATTCTGTGTCTTAGTGATATCTTATGATGTTTCTTTTTCTCTTTGATTTATTTCACTTAGAATCATCATACCTGAATCCACTCATTATGCTGCTACGGGCCTGATGACATAGGTTTCATTGCTGAGTGATACTGTATTGTACGTAAGTACCACAAATTCTTTATCCATTTTTCACTTTCTGTGATATTGAACTTGTACCGTAAATGAGGTTCTTGTAAACAGAGCCGTCCCGAACTTTTGCGTGGCTGTGTCTTTTTGATTTTAATTTCCGTAAGCTATAGGACCATAAGTGGAAGTGCCCTAGGCTCTTTTGCTTTGTTTTTTAGATGTTTCAGGAAACACCAAACACTTCTCCAGAGTGGCTGTTGCCAATTACATCCCGCCCATCAGCATAACAAGGCTCACACTTCTCCATGGCCTGTCCTGCCTTTCTGGATTTTACACTTTTTTCAGATGGCCCTTTTGACCGGGGGGCAGTGAGACTTCATTGTAGTGCAGATTTCCTTTGCAAGCTTGCTTGGTTGGCCAAAAAGGGCGTATGCGTTTTTTCCTGAATATATTCAGGAAAAAACGCATACGCCCTTTTTGGCCAAGTGCATCATTGTGGACGTTCTGCCTCTTTTCCTATGCTTTACATGCAATTCCAGTCTACCTCCTGAAATCGGTTTCCTGCAATTCTGCCCCGCTTTCAAGTCCTCTTGGCAGCCTTACTTCAATATACATTTGGACCATAGCTGTCATTTATAACTCTGCAGGTTTGTGAATTACAGTGCCCCTGAGCTCCTTTCTTCTACTCACTTTCCTGTGAGCTGGCCGCAACACCGCAGAATTGCTTCAGGCCCTAGTGTTTTTCCGGCACGGCACACTGAGCCTTTGGTTCATTCCTCTTCCTGGTGGGAAATGAGAGTTAAATTAGCCCGTCCAGACCCCTCCAACTAGTCTCTCATGGGTTCTCCCTATTCCTGTTCATTTTCCGCAGAAATTGCAAACTGGGCCAAACAGGAGCTTAAAGGCACTGACTCTCCAAGTGGGGAGAGTGTTAGTAAAGCGTCTGGAATGTTGCACCCGAGTACCAGGGGACGAAAACTGAGACACATTTGAACACGTTTCCCGATCACACGGTGGATCATACTCTGGGTTCCACATGCATGTTTTAGCTGAAGGAAAAATCCCTTAAACCTGGAGAATTGAGACCCATGGAATGGATACCATGCAATATGACTTCAAAGGGTCTGCATTTGCTCACTGAACCTCACCAATCCTATCACTGCTGCGCTTATGCCGCTGTACACACGCTTGATTCTCTTTTGGAGACATATAATTCCATAGGTTTTAAGATTCTTACTAGTCAGGTATATTCTTAGGCGTTTAATATGGGGTGTTGAGTCCACTTCGTTGAGCAAGGAGGAGCTCCTGTCTGTTACATATTTGGCTTATGGAACGGTATCTGTGCTAATTTCAATCTCTGGTTTTATGCAGCACCCGAACTCACCTTTCCCCTTAAGCAAGCATAAGCTGGTTTTCTACATTTGAGACCCTGTTCTGTTTTGTAATTCAGTTCCTGTGTAGCCAATTTTACATTCCGTGTATTAGTGATATCTTATGATGTTTCTTTTTCTGTGTGACTTATTTCACTTAGAATCATCATACGTGAATCCACTCATTATGCTGCTACAGGCGTGATGACATAGATTTCATTGCTGAGTGATATTGCATTGTACGTAAGTACCACAACTTCTTTATCCATTTTTCGCTTTCTGTGATATTGAACTTGTACCGTAAACGAGTTTCTTGTAAACAGAGCTGTCCCAAACTTTTGGGTGGCTGTGTCTTTTTGATTTTAATTTCCCTAAGCTATAGGACCATAAGTGGAAGTGCCCTAGGCTCTGTTGCTTTGTTTTCTAGATGTTTCAGGAAACACCATACACTTCTCCAGAGTGGCTGTTGGCAATTTACATCCCGCCCATCAGCATAACAAGGCTCCCAGTTCTCCATGGCCTGTCCTGCCTTTCTGGATTTTACACATTTTTCAGATGGCCCTTTTGACCGGGGGGCAGTGAGACTTCATTGTAGTGCAGATTTCCTTTGCAAGCTTGCTTGGTTGGCCAAAAAGGGCGTATGCGTTTTTTCCTGAATATATTCAGGAAAAAACGCATACGCCCTTTTTGGCCAAGTGCATCATTGTGGACGTTCTGCCTCTTTGCCTATCCTTTCCCCTTAAGCAAGCATAAGTTGGTTTTCTACATTTGAGACCCTGTTCTGTTTTGTAATTCAGTTCCTGTGTAGCCAAGTTTACATTCCGTCTATTAGTGATATCTTATGATGTTTCTTTTTCTGTGTGACTTATTTCACTTGGAACCATCGTACCTGAATCCACTCATTATGCTGCTATGGGCCTGATGACATAGATTTCATTGCTGAGTGATATTGCATTGTATGTAAGTACCACAACTTCTTTATCCATTTTTCGCTTTCTGTGATATTGAACTTGTACCGTAAACGAGGTTCTTGTAAACAGAGCCGTCCCAAACATTGGGGTGGCTGTGTCTTTTTATTTTAATTCCCCTAAACTATAGGACCATAATTGGAAGTGCCCTAGGCTCTGTTGCTTTGTTTTTTGGATGTTTCAGGAAACACCATACACTTCTCCAGAGTGGCTGTTGGCAATTTACATCCCGCCCATCAGCATCACAAGGCTCCCACTTCTCCATGGCCTGTCCTGCCTTTCTGGATTTTACACTTTTTTCAGATGGCCCTTTTGACCGGGGGGCAGTGAGACTTCATTGTAGTGCAGATTTCCTTTGCAAGCTTGCTTGGTTGGCCAAAAAGGGCGTATGCGTTTTTTCCTGAATATATTCAGGAAAAAACGCTTACGCCCTTTTTGGCCAAGTGCATCATTGTGGACGTTCTGCCTCTTTTCCTATGCTTTACATTCAATTCCAGTCTACCTCCTGGAATCGGTTTCCTGCAATTCTGCCTCGCTTTCAAGTGCTCTTGGCAGCCTTACTTCAATATATTTTTGGACGATAGCTGTCATTTACAACTCTGCATGTTTGTGAATTGCAGTGCCCCTGAGCTCCTTTCTTCAACTCGCTTTCTTGTGAGCTGGCCGCAACACCGCAGGATTGCTTCAGGCCCTAGTGTGGTTCCGGCATGGCACGCTGAGCCTTTGGTTAATTCCTCTTCCTGGTGGGAATGTAGAGTTAAATTTGCCCGTCCAGACATCTCCAGCTTGTCTCTTATTGGTTCTCCCTATTCCTGTATATTTTCCACAGAAATAGCAAACTTGGCCAAACAGGAGGTTAAAGGCACTGACTCTCCAAGTGGGGAGAGTGTTAGTAAAGCGTCTGGAATGTTGCACCCGAGTACCAGGGGACGAAAACTGAGACACATTTGAACACGTTTCCCGATCACACGGTGGATCATACTCTGGGTTCCACATGCATGTTTTAGCTGAAGGAAGAATCCCTTAAACCTGGAGAGTTGAGACCCATGGAATGGGTACCATGCAATATGACTTCAAAGGGTCTGCATTTGCTCACCGAACCTCACCAATCCTATTACTGCTGGGTTTATGCCGCTGTACACATGCTTGATTCTCTTTCGGAGACATATAAATCCATAGGTTTTAAGATTCTTTCTAGTCAGGTATAATCTTAGGCGTTTAATATGGGATGTTGAGTCCACTTCGTTGAGCAAGGAGGAGCTCCTGTCTGTTACATATTTGGCTTATGGAACGGTATCTGTGCTAATTTCAATCTCTGGTTTTATGCAGCACCCGAACTCACCTTTCCCCTTAAGCAAGCATAAGTTGGTTTTCTACATTTGAGACCCTGTTCTGTTTTGTAATTCAGTTCCTGTGTAGCCAATTTTACATTCCGTGTATTAGTGATACCTTATGATGTTTCTTTTTCTGTGTGACTTATTTCACTTAGAATTATCATACGTGAATCCACTCATTATGCTGCTACAGGCCTGATGACATTGATTTCATTGCTGAGTGATATTGCATTGTACGTAAGTACCACAACTTCTTTATCCATTTTTCGCTTTCTGTGATATTGAACTTGTACCGTAAACGAGGTTCTTGTAAACAGAGCCGTCCCAAACTTTTGGGTGGCTGTGTCTTTTTAATTTTAATTTCCCTAAGCTATAGGACGATAAGTGGAAGTGCCCTAGGCTCTGTTGCTTTGTTTTTTAGATGTTTCAGGAAACACCATACACTTCTCCAGAGTGGCTGTTGGCAATTTACATCCCGCCCATCAGCATAACAAGGCTCCCAGTTCTCCATGGCCTGTCCTGCCTTTCTGGATTTTACACTTTTTTCAGATGGCCCTTTTGACCGGGGGGCAGTGAGACTTCATTGTAGTGCAGATTTCCTTTGCAACCTTGCTTGGTTGGCCAAAAAGGGCGTATGCGTTTTTTCCGGAATATATTCAGGAAAAAATGCATACGCCCTTATTGGCTAAGTGCATCATTGTGGACGTTCTGCCTCTTTGCCTATCCTTTCCCCTTAAGCAAGCATAAGTTGGTTTTCTACGTTTGAGACCCTGTTGTGTTTTGTAATTCATTTCCTGTGTAGCCAAGTTTACATTCCGTGTAGTAGTGATATCTTATGATGTTTCTTTTTCTGTGTGACTTATTTCACTTGGAATCATCGGAACTGAATCCACTCATTATGCTGCTATGGGCCTGATGACATAGATTTCATTGTTGAGTGATATTGCATTGTATGTAAGTACCACAACTTCTTTATCCATTTTTCGGTTTCTGTGATATTGAACTTGTACCGTAAACGAGGTTCTTGTAAACAGAGCCGTCCCAAACATTGGGGTGGCTGTGTCTTTTTGATTTTAATTTCCCTAAACTATAGGACCATAATTGGAAGTGCCCTAGGCTCTGTTGCTTTGTTTTTTGGATGTTTCAGGAAACACCATACACTTCTCCAGAGTGGCTGTTGGCAATTTACATCCCGCCCATCAGCATAACAAGGCTCCCAGTTCTCCATGGCCTGTCCTGCCTTTCTGGATTTTGCACTTTTTTCAGATGGTCCTTTTGACCAGGGGGCAGTGAGAGTTCATTTTAGTGCAGATATCCTTTGCAAGCTTGCTTGGTTGGCCAAAAAGGGCGTATGCGTTTTTTCCTGAATATATTCAGGAAAAAACGCATACGCCCTTTTTGGCCAAGTGCATCATTGTGGACGTTCTGCCTCTTTTCCTATGCTTTACATGCAATTCCAGTCTACCTCCTGAAATCGGTTTCCTGCAATTCTGCCCCGCTTTCAAGTCCTCTTGGCAGCCTTACTTCAATATATTTTTGGACGATAGCTGTCATTTATAACTCTGCAGGTTTGTGAATTACAGTGCCCCTGAGCTCCTTTCTTCAACTCGCTTTCTTGTGAGCTGGCCGCAACACTGCAGGATTGCTTCAGGCCCTAGTGTGGTTCCTGCATGGCACGCTGAGCCTTTGGTGAATTCCTCTTCCTGGTGGGAAATGAGAGTTAAAATTGCCCGTCCAGACACCTCCAGCTACTCTCTCATTGGTTCTCCCTATTCCTGTTCATCTTACGCAGAAATTGCAAACTGGGCCAAACAGGAGGTTAAAGGCACTGACTCTCCAAGTGGGGAGAGTGTTAGTAAAGCGTCTGCAATGTTGCACCCGAGTACCAGGGGACAAAAACTGAGACACATTTGAACACGTTTCCCGATCACACGGTGGATCATACTCTGGGTTCCACATGCATGTTTTAGCTGAAGGAAGAATCCCTTAAATCTGCAGAGTTGAGACCCATGGAATGGGTACCATGCAATATGACTTGAAAGGGTCTGCATTTGCTCACCGAACCTCACCAATCCTATCACTGCTGCGTTTATGCTGCTGTACACACGCTTGATTCTCTTTCGGAGACATATAAATCGATAGGTTTTAAGATTCTTACTAGTCAGGTATATTCTTAGGCGTTTAATATGGCGTCTTGAGTTCACTTCGTTGAGCAGGGAGTAGCTCTTGTCTATTACATATTTGGCTTATGGAACGGTATCTGTGCTAATTTCAATCTCTGGTTTTATGCAGCACCCCAACTCACCTTTCCCCTTAAGCAAGCATAAGTTGGTTTTCTACATTTGAGACCCTGTTGTGTTTTGTAATTCTGTTCCTGTGTAGCCAAGTTTACATTCCGTGTATTAGTGATATCTTATGATGTTTCTTTTTCTGTGTGACTTATTTCACTTAGAATCATAGTACCTAAATCCACTCATTATGCTGCTTATGGGCCTGATGACATAGATTTCATTGCTGAGTGATATTGCATTGTACGTAAGTACCACAAGTTCTTTATCCATTTTTCGCTTTCTGTGATATTGAACTTGTACCGTAAATGAGGTTCTTGTAAACAGAGCCATCCCAAACTTTGGGGTGGCTGTGTCTTTTTGATTTTAATTTCCCTATGCTATAGGACCATAATTGGAAGTGCTCTAGGCTCTGTTGCTTTGTTTTTTAGATGTTTCAGGAAACACCATACACTTCTCCGGAGTGGCTGTTAGCAATTTACATCCCGCCCATCAGCATAACAACGCTCCTAGTTCTCCATGGCCTGTCCTTCATTTCTGGATTTTACACTTTTTTTAGATGGCCCTTTTGACCGGGGGGCAGTGAGACTCATTGCAGTGCAGATTTCCTTTGCAAGCTTGCTTGGTTGGCCAAAAAGGGCGTATGCGTTTTCTACTGAATATATTCAGGAAAAAACGCATATGCCCTTTTTGGCCAAGTGCATCATTGTGGACGTTCTACCTCTTTTCCTATGCTTTACATGCAATTCCAGTCTACCTCCTGAAATCCGTTACCCGCAATTCTGCCTCGCTTTCAAGTTCTCTTGGCAGCCTTACTTCAATATATTTTGCAACGATAGCTGTCATTTATAACTCTGCAGGTTTGTGAATTACAGTGCCCCTGAGCTCCTTTCTTCAACTCGCTTTCTTGTGAGCTGCCCGCAACACCGCAGGATTGCTTCAGGCCCTAGTGTGGTTCCGGCATGGCACACTGAGCCTTTGGTTAATTCCTCTTCCTGGTGGGAAATGAGAGTTAAATTTGCCTATCCAGACACCTCCAGCTAGTCTCTCATTGGTTCTCCCTATTCGTGTTCATTTTCCGCAGAAATTGCAAACTGGGCCAAACAGGAGGTTTAAGGCACTGACTCTCCAAGTGGGGAGAGTGTTAGTAAAGCGTCTGGAATGTTGCACCCGAGTACCAGGGGACGAAAACTGAGACACATTTGAACACGTTTCCCGATCACATGGTGGATCATACTCTGGGTTCCACATGCATGTTTTAGCTGAAGGAAGAATCCCTTAAACCTGGAGAGTTGAGACCCATGGAATGGGTACCATGCAATATGACTTCAAAGGGTCTGCATTTGCTCACCGAACCTCACAAATCCTATCATTGCTGCATTTATGCCGCTGTACACATGCTTGATTCTCCTTGGGAGACATATAAATCCATAGGTTTTAAGATTTTTACTAGTCAGGTATACTCTTAGGCGTTTAATATGGGGTGTTGAGTCCACTTCTTTGAGCAAGGAGTAGCTCTTGTGTATTACATATTTGGCTTATGGAACGCTATCTGTGCTAATTTCAATCTCTGGTTTTATGCAGCACCCCAACTCACCTTTCCCCTTCAGCAAGCATAAGTTGGTTTTCTACATTGGAGACCCTGTTCTGTTTTGTAATTCAGTTCCTGTGTAGCCACGTTTACATTCTGTGTATTAGTGATATCTTATGATGTTTCTTTTTCTGTGTGACTTATTTCACTTAGAATCATCGTACCTGAATCCACTCATTATGCTGCTACGGGCCTGATGACATAGATTTCATTGCTGAGTGATATTGCATTGTACGTAAGTACCACAACTTCTTTATCCATTTTTCGCTTTCTGCGATATTAAACTTGTACCGTAAACGAGGTTCTTGTAAACAGAGCCGTCCCAAACTTTGGGGTGGCTGTGTCTTTTTGATTTTAATTTCCCTAAGCTATAGGACCATAAGTGAAATTGCCCTAGGCTCTGTTGCTTTGTTTTTTGGATGTTTCAGGAAACACCATACACTTCTCCAGAGTGGCTGTTGGCAATTTACATCCCGCCCATCAGCATAACAAGGCTCCCATTTCTCCATGGCCTGTCCTGCCTTTCTGGATTTTACACTTTTTTCAGATGGCCGTTTTGACCGGGGGGAAGTGAGACTACATTGTAGTGCAGATTTCGTTTGCAAGCTTGCTTGGTTGGCCAAAAAGGGCGTATGCGTTTTTTCCTGAATATATTCAGGAAAAAACGCATACGCCCTTTTTGGCCAAGGGCATCATTGTGGACGTTCTGCCTCTTTTCCTGTGCTTTACATGCCATTCCAGTCTGCCTCCTGAAATCGGTTTCCTGCAATTCTGCCCCGCTTTCAAGTCCTCTTGGCAGCCTTACTTCAATATATTTTTGGACGATACCTGTCATTTATAACTCTGCAGGTTTGTGAATGACAGTGCCCCTGAGCTCCTTTCTTCAACTCGCTTTCTTGTGAGCTGGCCGCAACACCGCAAGATTGCTTCAGGCCCTAGAGTGGTTCCAGAATTGCATGCTGAGCCTTTGGTTAATTCCTCTTCCTGGTGGGAAATGAGAGTTAAATTTGCCCGTCCAGAAACCTCCAGCTAGTCTCTCATTGGTTCTCCCTGTTCCTGTACATTTTCCGCAGAAATTGCAAACTGGGCCAAACAGGAGGTTAAACGCACTGACTCTCCAATTGGGGAGAGTGTTAGTAAAGCGTCTGGAATGTTGCACCCGAGTACCAGGGGACGAAAACTGAGACACATTTGAACACGTTTCCCGATCACACGGTGGATCATACTCTGGGTTCCACATGCATGTTTTAGCTGAAGGAAGAATCCCTTAAACCTGGAGAGTTGAGACCCATGGAATGGGTACCATGCAATATGACTTCAAAGGGTCTGCATTTGCTCACTGAACCTCACCAATCCTATCACTGCTGCGTTTATGCCGCTGTACACACGCTTGATTCTTTTTCCGAGACATAGAAATCCATAGGTTTTAAGATTCTTACCAGTCAGGTATATTCTTAGGCGTATAATATGTGGTGTTGAGTCCACTTCGTTGAGCAAGCAGTAGCTCTTGTCTATTACATATTTGGCTTATGGAACGGTATCTGTGCTGATTTCAATCTCTGGTTTTATGCAGCACCCCAACTCACCTTTCCCCTTCAGCAAGCATAAGTTGGTTTTCTACATTTGAGACCCTGTTCTGTTTTGTAATTCAGTTCCTGTGTAGCCAAGTTTACATTCCATGTAGTAGTGATATCTTATGATATTTCTTTTTCTGTGTGACTTATTTCACTTAGAATCATCGTACCTGAATCCACTCATTATGCTGCTACGGGCCTGATGACATAGATTTCATTGCTGAGTGATATTGCATTGTACATTAGTACCACAACTTCTTTATCCATTTTTCGCTTTCTGTGATATTGAACTTGTACTGTAAACGAGGTTCTTGTAAACAGAGCCATCCCAAACTTTGGGGTGGCTGTGTCTTTTTGATTTTAATTTCCCTAAGCTAGAGGACCATAAGTGGAAGTGCCCTAGGCTCTGTTGCTTTGTTTTTTAGATGTTTCAGGAAACACCATACACTTCTCCAGAGTGGCTGTTGGCAATTTACATCCTGCCCATCAGCATAACAAGTCTCCCAGTTCTCCATGGCCTGTCCTGCCTTTCTGGATTTTACACTTTTTTCAGATGGCCCTTTTGACCGGGGGGCAGTTAGACTTCATTGTAGTGCAGATTTCCTTTACAAGCTTGCTTGGTTGGCCAAAAAGGGCGTATGCGTTTTTTCCTGAATATATTCAGGAAAAATCGCATACGCCCTTTTTGGCCAAGTGCATCATTGTGGACCTTCTGCCTCTTTTCCTATGCTTTACATGCAATTCCAGTCTACTTCCTGAAATCGGTTTCCTGCAATTCTGCCCCGCATTCAAGTCCTCTTGGCAGCTTTACTTCAATATATTTTTGGACGATAGCTGTCATTTATAACTCTGCAGGTTTGTGAATGACAGTGCCCCTGAGCTCCTTTATTCAACTCGCTTTCTTGTGAGCTGGCCGCAACACCGCAGGATTGCTTCAGGCCCTAGTGTGGTTCCGGCATGTCACGCTGAGCCTTTGGTTAATTCCTCTTCCTGGTGGGAAATGAGAGTTAAATTTGCCCGTCCAGACACCTCCAGCTAGTCTCTCATGGGTTCTCCCTATTCCTGTTCATCTTATGCAGAAATTGCAAACTGGGCCAAACAGGAGGTTAAAGGCACTGACTCTCCAAGTGGGGAGAGTGTTAGTAAAGCATCTGGAATGTTGCACCCGAGTACCAGGGGACGAAAACTGAGACACATTTGAACACGTTTCCTGATCACATGGTGGATCATACTCTGGGTTCCACATGCATGTTTTAGCTGAAGGAAGAATCCCTTAAACCTGGAGAGTTGAGACCCATGGAATGGGTACCATGCAATATGACTTCAAAGGGTCTGCATTTGCTCACCGAACCTCACCAATCCTATCACTGCTGCGTTTATGCAGCAGTACACACGCTTGATTCTCTTTCGGAGACATATAAATCCATAGGTTTTAAGATTCTTACTAGTCAGGTATATTCTTAGGCGTTTAATATGGGGTGTTGAGTCCACTTCGTTGAGTAAGGAGTAGCTCTTGTCTATTACATATTTGGCTTATGGAATGGTATCTGTGCTACTTTCAATCTCTGGTTTTTTGCAGCACCCCAACTCACCTTTCCCCTTCAGCAAGCATAAGTTGGTTTTCTACATTTGAGACCCTGTTCTGTTTTGTAATTCAGTTCCTGTGTAGCCAAGTTTACATTCCGTGTATTAGTGATATCTTATGATGTTTCTTTTTCTGTGTGTCTTATTTCACTTACAATCATCGTACCTGAATCCACTCATTATGCTGCTATGGGCCTGATGACATAGATTTCATTGCTGAGTGATATTGCATTGTACGTAAGTACCAGAACTTCTTTATCTATTTTTCGCTTTCTGTGATATTGAACTTGTACTGTAAATGAGGTTCTTGTAAACAGAGCCGTCCCAAACTTTGGGGTGGCTGTGTCTTTTTGATTTTAATTTCCCTAAGCTATAGGACCATAAGTGGAAATGCCCTAGGCTCTGTTGCTTTGTTTTTTGGATGTTTCAGGAAACACCATACACTTCTCCAGAGTGGCTGTTTGCAATTTACATCCCGCCCATCAGCATAACAAAGCTCCCAGTTCTCCATGGCCTGTCCTGCCTTTCTGGCTTTTACACTTTTTTCAGATGGCCCTTTTGACGGGGGGCAGTGAGACTACATTGTAGTGCAGATTTCGTTTGCAAGCTTGCTTGGTTGGCCAAAAAGGGCGTATGCGTCTTTTCCTGAATATATTCAGGAAAAAACGCATACGCCCTTTTTGGCCAAGTGCATCATTGTGGACGTTCTGCCTCTTTTCCTATGCTTTACATGCAATTCCAGTCTACCTCCTGAAATCGGTTTCCTGCACTTCTGCCCCGCTTTCAAGTCCTCTTGGCAGGCTTACTTCAAAATATTTTTCGACGATAGCTGTCATTTATAACTCTGCAGGTTTGTGAATGACAGTGCCCCTGAGCTCCTTTCTTTAACTCGCTTTCTTGTGAGCAGGCCGCAACACCGCAGGATTGCTTCAAACCCTAGTGTGGTTCCGGCATGGCACGCTGTGCCTTTGGTTAATTCCTCTTCCTGGTGAGAAATGAGAGTTAAATTTGCCCGTCCAGAAACCTCCAGCTAGCCTCTCATGGGTTCTCCCTATTCCTGTTCATTTTCCACAGAAACTGCAAACTGGGCCAAACAGGAGGTTAAAGGCACTGACTCTCCAAGTCGGGAGAGTGTTAGTAAAGCGTCTGGAATGTTGCACCCGAGTACCAGGGGACGAAAACTGAGACACATTTGAACACGTTTCCCGATTACACGGTGGATCATACTCTGGGTTCCACATGCATGTTTTAGCTGGAGGAAGAATCCCTTAAAACTGGAGAGTTGAGACACATGGAATGGGTACCATGCAATAACTTCAAAGGGTCTGCATTTGCTCACCGAACTTCACCAATCCTATCACTGCTGCATTTATGCCACTGTACACACGCTTGATTCTCTTTCGGAGACATATAAATCCATAGGTTTTAAGATTCTTACTAGTCAGGTATATTCTTAGGCGTTTAATATCGGGTGTTGAGTCCACTTTGTTGAGCAAGGAGTAGCTCTTGTCTATTACATATTTGGCTTATGGAATGGTATCTGTGCTAATTTCAATCTCTGGTTTTATGCAGCACCCCAACTCACCTTTCCCCTTAAGCAAGCATAAGTTGGTTTTCTACATTTGAGACCCTGTTCTGTTTTGTAATTCAGTTCCTGTGTAGCCAAGTTTACATTCCGTTTATTAGTGATATCTTATGATGTTTCTTTTTCTGTGTGACTTATTTCACTTAGAATCATCGTACCTGAATCCACTCATTATGCTGCTATGGGCCTGATAACATAGATTTCATTGCTGAGTGATATTGAACTGTAAGTTAGTACCACAACTTCTTTATCCATTTTTCGCTTTCTGTGATATTGAACTTGTACCATAAACGAGGTTCTTGTAAACAGAGCAGTCCCAAACTTTGGGGTTGCTGTGTCTTTTTGATTTTAATTTCCCTAAGCTATAGGACCATAAGTGGAAGTGCCCTAGACTCTGTTGCTTTGTTTTTTAGATGTTTCAGGAAACAGCATACACTTCTCCAGAGTGGCTGTTGGCAATTTACATCCCGCCCATCAGCATAACAAGGCTCCCAGTTCTCCATGGCCTGTCCTGCCTTTCTGGATTTTACACTTTTTTCAGATGGCCCTTTTGACCGGGGAGAAGTGAGACTTCATTGTAGTGCAGATTTCCTTTGCAAGCTTGCTTGGTTGGCCAAAAAGGGCGTATGCGTTTTTTCCTGAATATATTCAGGAAAAAACGCATACGCCCTTTTTGGCCAAGTGCATCATTTTGGACGTTCTGCCTCTTTTGCTATGCTTTACATGCAATTCCAGTCTACCTCCTGAAATCGGTTTCCTGCAATTCTGTCCCGCTTTCAAGTCCTCTTGGCAGCCTTACTTCAACATATTTTTTCACGATAGCTGTCATTTATAACTCTGCAGGTTTGTGAATGATAGTGCCCCTGAGCTCCTTTCTTCAACTCGCTTTCTTGTGAGCTGGCCGCAACACCGCAGGATTGCTTCAGGCCCTAGTATGGTTCTGGCACGGCACGCTGAGCCTTTGGTTAATTCCTCTTCCTGGTGGGAAATGAGAGTTAAATTTGCCCATCCAGACACCTCCAGCTAGTCTCTCATTGGTTCTCCCTATTCCTGTTCATCTTATGCAGAAATTGCAAACTGGGCCAAACAGGAGGTTAAAGGCACTGACTCTCCAAGTGGGGAGAGTGTTAGTAAAGCGTCTGGAATGTTGCACCCGAGTACCAGGCGATGAAAACTGAGACACATTTGAACACGTTTCCCGGTCACATGGTGGATTATACTCTGGGTTCCACATGCATATTTTAGCTGAAGGAAGAATCCCTTAAACCTGGAGAGTTGAGACCCATGGAATGGGTACCATGCAATATGACTTCAAAGGGTCTGCATTTGCTCACCGAACCTCTCCAATCCTATCACTTCTGCGTTTATGCCGCTGTACACACGCTTGATTCTCTTTCGGAGACATATAAATCCATAGGTTTTAAGATTCTTACTAGTCAGGTATATTCTTAGGCGTTTAATATGGGGTGTGGAATCCACTTCGTTGAGCAAGGAGTAGCTCTTGTCTATTACATATTTGGCATATGGAACGGTATCTGTGCTAATTTCAATGGCTGGTTTCATGCAACACCCCAACTCACCTTTCCCCTTAAGCAAGCATAAGTTGGTTTTCTACATTTGAGACCCTGTTCTGTTTTGTAATTCAGTTCCTGTGTAGCCAAGTTTACATTCCGTGTAGTAGTGATATCTTATGATGTTTCTTTTTCTGTGTGACTTATTTCACTTAGAATCATCGTACCTGAATCCACTTATTATGCTGCTATGGGCCTGATGACAGAGATTTCGTTGCTGTGTGATATTGCATTGTACGTAAGTACCACAACTTCTTTATCCATTTTTCGCTTTGTGTGATATTGAACTTGTACCGTAAACGAGGTTCTTGTAAACAGAGCCGTCCCAAACGTTGGGGTGGCTGTGTCTTTTTGATTTTAATTTCCCTAAGCTATAGGACCATAAGTGGAAGTGCCCTAGGCTCTGTTGCTTTGTTTTTTAGATGTTTCAGGAAACACCATACACTTCTCCAGAGTGGCTGTTGGCAATTTACATCCTGGCCAGCAGCATAACAAGGCTCCCAGTTCTCCATGGCCTGTCCTGCCTTTCTGGATTTTACACTTTTTTCAGATGGCCCTATTGACTGGGGGGCAGTGAGACTTCATTTTAGTGCAGATTTCTTTGCAAGCTTGCTTGGTTGGCCAAAAAGGGCGTATGCGTTTTTTCCTGAATATATTCAGGAAAAAACGCATACGCCCTTTCTGGCCAACTGCGTCATTGTGGACGTTCTGCCTCTTTTCCTATGCTTTACATGCAATTCCAGTCTACCTCCTGAAATCGGTTTCCTGCAATTCTGCTCTGCTTTCAAGTCCTCTTGGCAGCCTTACTTCAACATATTTTTGGACAATAGCTGTCATTTATAACTCTGCAGGTTTGTGAAAGATAGTGCCCTGAGCTCCTTTCTTCAACTCGCTTTCTTGTGAGCTGGCCGCAACACCGCAGGATTGCTTCAGGCCCTAGTGTGGTTCTGGCACGGTACGGTGAGCCTTTGGTTAATTCCTCTTCCTGGTGGGAAATGAGAGTTAAATTTGCCCGTCCAGACACCTCCAGCTAGTCTCTCATTGGTTCTCCCTATTCCTGTTCATCTTATGCAGAAATTGCAAACTGGGCCAAACAGGAGGTTAAAGGCACTGACTCTCCAAGTGGGGAGAGTGTTAGTAAAGCGTCTGGAATGTTGCACGCGAGTACCAGGCGATGAAAACTGAGACACATTTGAAAACGTTCCCCGATCACACGGTGGAGCATACTCTGGGTTCCACATGCATATTTTAGCTGAAGGAAGAATCCCTTAAACCTGGACAGTTGAGACCCATGGAATGGGTACCATGCAATATGACTTCAAAGGGTCTGCATTTGCTCACCGACCCTCACCAATCCTATCACTGCTGCGTTTATGCTGCTGTACACACGCTTGATTCTCTTTCAGAGACATAGAAATCCATAGGTTTTAAGATTGTTACTAGTCAGGTATATACTTAGGCGTTTAATATGGGGTGTTGAGTCCACTTCGTTGAGCAAGGAGTAGCTCTTGTCTATTACATATTTGGCTTATGGAACGGTATCTGTGCTAATTTCAATCTCTGGTTTTATGCAGCACCCCAACTCACCTTTCCCCTTAAGCAAGCATAAGTTGGTTTTCTACATTTGAGACCCTGTTCTGTTTTGTAATTCAGTTCCTGTGTAGCCAAGTTTACATTCCGTGTAGTAGTGATATCTTATGATGTTTCTTTTTCTGTGTGACTTATTTCACTTGGAATCATCGTACCTGAGTCCACTCAATATGCTGCTACGGTCCTGATGACATAGATTTCATTGCTGCGTGATATTGCCTTGTACGTAAGTACCACAACTTCCTTATCCATTTTTTGCTTTCTGTGATATTGAACTTGTACCATAAACGAGGTTCTTGTAAACAGAGCCGTCCCAAACTTTGGGGTTGCTGTGTCTTTTTGATTTTAATTTCCCTAAGCTATAGGACCATAAGTGGAAGTGCCCTAGGCTCTGTTGCTTTGTTTTTTGGATGTTTCAGGAAACAGCATACACTTCTCCAGAGTGGCTGTTGGCAATTTCCATCCCGCCCATCAGCATTACAAGGCTCCCAGTTCTCCATGGTCTGTCCTGCCTTTCTGGATTTTACACTTTTTTCAGATGGCCCTTTTGACCGGGGGGCAGTGAGACTTCATTGTAGTGCAGATTTCCTTTGCAAGCTTGCTTGGTTGGCCAAAAACTGCGTATGCGTTTTTTCCTGAATATATTCAGGGAAAAATGCATATGCCCTTTTTGGCCACGTGCATCATTGTGGATGTTCTGCCTCTTTTCCTATGCTATACATGCAATTCCAGTCTACCTCCTGAAATCGGTTTCCTGCAATTCTGCCCCGCTTTCAAGTCCTCTTGGCAGCCTTACTTCAATATATTGTTGGACGATAGCTGTCATTTATAATTCTGCAGGTTTGTGAATTAAAGTGCCCCTGAGCTCCTTTCTTCAACTCTTTTTCTTGTGACCTGGCCGCAACACCGCTGGATAGCTTCAGGACCTAGTGTGGTTCTGGCATGGCACGCTGAGCCTTTGGTTAATTCCTCTTCCTGGTGGAAATGAGAGTTAAATTTGCCCATCCAGACACCTCCAGCTAGTCTCTCATTGGTTCTCCCTATTCCTGTTCATCTTACGCAGAAATTGCAAACTGGGCCAAACAGGAGGTTAAAGGCACTGACTCTCCAAGTGGGGAGAGTGTTAGTAAAGCGTGTGGAATGTTGCACCCGAGTACCAGGGGACAAAAACTGAGACACATTTGAACACGTTTCCCGATCACACGGTGGATCATACTCTGGGTTCCACATGCATGTTTTAGCTGAAGGAAGAATCCCTTAAATCTGCAGAGTTGAGACCCATGGAATGGGTACCATGCAATATGACTTCAAAGGGTCTGCATTTGCTCACCGAACCTCACCAATCCTATCACTGCTGCGTTTATGCTGCTGTACACACACTTGATTCTCTTTCGGAGACATATAAATCGATAGGTTTTAAGATTCTTACTAGTCAGGTATATTCTTAGGCGTTTAATATGGCGTCTTGAGTTCACTTCGTTGAGCAGGGAGTAGCTCTTGTCTATTACATATTTGGCTTATGGAGCGGTATCTGTGCTAATTTCAATCTCTGGTTTTATGCAGCACCCCAACTCACCTTTCCCCTTAAGCAAGCATAAGTTGGTTTTCTACATTTGAGACCCTGTTCTGTTTTGTAATTCAGTTCCTGTGTAGCCAATTTTACATTCCGTGTATTAGTGATACCTTATGATGTTTCTTTTTCTGTGTGACTTATTTCACTTAGAATCATCATACGTGAATCCACTCATTATGCTGCTACAGGCCTGATGACATAGATTTCATTGCTGAGTGATATTGCATTGTACGTAAGTACCACAAGTTCTTTATCCATTTTTCGCTTTCTGTGATATTGAACTTGTACCGTAAATGAGGTTCTTGTAAACAGAGCCATCCCAAACTTTGGGGTGGCTGTGTCTTTTTGATTTTAATTTCCCTATGCTATAGGACCATAATTGGAAGTGCTCTAGGCTCTGTTGCTTTGTTTTTTAGATGTTTCAGGAAACACCATACACTTCTCCGGAGTGGCTGTTAGCAATTTACATCCCGCCCATCAGCATAACAACGCTCCTAGTTCTCCATGGCCTGTCCTTCATTTCTGGATTTTACACTTTTTTTAGATGGCCCTTTTGACCGGGGGGCAGTGAGACTCATTGCAGTGCAGATTTCCTTTGCAAGCTTGCTTGGTTGGCCAAAAAGGGCGTATGCGTTTTCTACTGAATATATTCAGGAAAAAACGCATATGCCATTTTTGGCCAAGTGCATCATTGTGGACGTTCTACCTCTTTTCCTATGCTTTACATGCAATTCCAGTCTACCTCCTGAAATCCGTTACCCGCAATTCTGCCTCGCTTTCAAGTTCTCTTGGCAGCCTTACTTCAATATATTTTGCAACGATAGCTGTCGTTTATAACTCTGCAGGTTTGTGAATTACAGTGCCCCTGAGCTCCTTTCTTCAACTCGCTTTCTTGTGAGCTGCCCGCAACACCGCAGGATTGCTTCAGGCCCTAGTGTGGTTCCGGCATGGCACACTGAGCCTTTGGTTAATTCCTCTTCCTGGTGGGAAATGAGAGTTAAATTTGCCCATCCAGACACCTCCAGCTAGTCTCTCATTGGTTCTCCCTATTCGTGTTCATTTTCCACAGAAATTGCAAACTGGGCCAAACAGGAGGTTAAAGGCACTGACTCTCCAAGTGGGGAGAGTGTTAGTAAAGCGTCTGGAATGTTGCACCCGAGTACCAGGGGACGAAAACTGAGACACATTTGAACACGTTTCCCGATCACATGGTGGATCATACTCTGGGTTCCACATGCATGTTTTAGCTGAAGGAAGAATCCCTTAAACCTGGAGAGTTGAGACCCATGGAATGGGTACCATGCAATATGACTTCAAAGGGTCTGCATTTGCTCACCGAACCTCACAAATCCTATCATTGCTGCATTTATGCCGCTGTACACATGCTTGATTCTCCTTGGGAGACATATAAATCCATAGGTTTTAAGATTTTTACTAGTCAGGTATACTCTTAGGCGTTTAATATGGGGTGTTGAGTCCACTTCTTTGAGCAAGGAGTAGCTCTTGTGTATTACATATTTGGCTTATGGAACGCTATCTGTGCTAATTTCAATCTCTGGTTTTATGCAGCACCCCAAATCACCTTTCCCCTTCAGCAAGCATAAGTTGGTTTTCTACATTGGAGACCCTGTTCTGTTTTGTAATTCAGTTCCTGTGTAGCCACGTTTACATTCTGTGTATTAGTGATATCTTATGATGTTTCTTTTTCTGTGTGACTTATTTCACTTAGAATCATCGTACCTGAATCCACTCATTATGCTGCTACGGGCCTGATGACATAGATTTCATTGCTGAGTGATATTGCATTGTACGTAAGTACCACAACTTCTTTATCCATTTTTCGCTTTCTGCGATATTAAACTTGTACCGTAAACGAGGTTCTTGTAAACAGAGCCGTCCCAAACTTTGGGGTGGCTGTGTCTTTTTGATTTTAATTTCCCTAAGCTATAGGACCATAAGTGAAATTGCCCTAGGCTCTGTTGCTTTGTTTTTTGGATGTTTCAGGAAACACCATACACTTCTCCAGAGTGGCTGTTGGCAATTTACATCCCGCCCATCAGCATAACAAGGCTCCCAGTTCTCCATGGCCTGTCCTGCCTTTCTGGATTTTACACTTTTTTCAGATGGCCGTTTTGACCGGGGGGAAGTGAGACTACATTGTAGTGCAGATTTCGTTTGCAAGCTTGCTTGGTTGGCCAAAAAGTGTGTATGCGTTTTTTCCTGAATATATTCAGGAAAAAACGCATACGCCCTTTTTGGCCAAGGGCATCATTGTGGACGTTCTGCCTCTTTTCCTGTGCTTTACATGCCATTCCAGTCTGCCTCCTGAAATCGGTTTCCTGCAATTCTGCCCCGCTTTCAAGTCCTCTTGGCAGCCTTACTTCAATATATTTTTGGACGATACCTGTCATTTATAACTCTGCAGGTTTGTGAATGACAGTGCCCCTGAGCTCCTTTCTTCAACTCGCTTTCTTGTGAGCTGGCCGCAACACCGCAAGATTGCTTCAGGCCCTAGAGTGGTTCCAGAATGGCATGCTGAGCCTTTGGTTAATTCCTCTTCCTGGTGGGAAATGAGAGTTAAATTTGCCCGTCCAGAAACCTCCAGCTAGTCTCTCATTGGTTCTCCCTGTTCCTGTACATTTTCCGCAGAAATTGCAAACTGGGCCAAACAGGAGGTTAAACGCACTGACTCTCCAATTGGGGAGAGTGTTAGTAAAGCGTCTGGAATGTTGCACCCGAGTACCAGGGGACGAAAACTGAGACACATTTGAACACGTTTCCCGATCACACGGTGGATCATACTCTGGGTTCCACATGCATGTTTTAGCTGAAGGAAGAATCCCTTAAACCTGGAGAGTTGAGACCCATGGAATGGGTACCATGCAATATGACTTCAAAGGGTCTGCATTTGCTCACTGAACCTCACCAATCCTATCACTGCTGCGTTTATGCCGCTGTACACACGCTTGACTCTTTTTCCGAGACATAGAAATCCATAGGTTTTAAGATTGTTACCAGTCAGGTATATTCTTAGGCGTATAATATGTGGTGTTGAGTCCACTTCGTTGAGCAAGCAGTAGCTCTTGTCTATTACATATTTGGCTTATGGAACGGTATCTGTGCTGATTTCAATCTCTGGTTTTATGCAGCACCCCAACTCACCTTTCCCCTTCAGCAAGCATAAGTTGGTTTTCTACATTTGAGACCCTGTTCTGTTTTGTAATTCAGTTCCTGTGTAGCCAAGTTTACATTCCATGTAGTAGTGATATCTTATGATATTTCTTTTTCTGTGTGACTTATTTCACTTAGAATCATCGTACCTGAATCCACTCATTATGCTGCTACGGGCCTGATGACATAGATTTCATTGCTGAGTGATATTGCATTGTACATTAGTACCACAACTTCTTTATCCATTTTTCGCTTTCTGTGATATTGAACTTGTACTGTAAACGAGGTTCTTGTAAACAGAGCCGTCCCAAACTTTGGGGTGGCTGTGTCTTTTTGATTTTAATTTCCCTAAGCTAGAGGACCATAAGTGGAAGTGCCCTAGGCTCTGTTGCTTTGTTTTTTAGATGTTTCAGGAAACACCATACACTTCTCCAGAGTGGCTGTTGGCAATTTACATAATGCCCATCAGCATAACAAGTCTCCCAGTTCTCCATGGCCTGTCCTGCCTTTCTGGATTTTACACTTTTTTCAGATGGCCCTTTTGACCGGGGGGCAGTTAGACTTCATTGTAGTGCAGATTTCCTTTACAAGCTTGCTTGGTTGGCCAAAAAGGGCGTATGCGTTTTTTCCTGAATATATTCAGGAAAAATCGCATACGCCCTTTTTGGCCAAGTGCATCATTGTGGACGTTCTGCCTCTTTTCCTATGCTTTACATGCAATTCCAGTCTACTTCCTGAAATCGGTTTCCTGCAATTCTGCCCCGCATTCAAGTCCTCTTGGCAGCTTTACTTCAATATATTTTTGGACGATAGCTGTCATTTATAACTCTGCAGGTTTGTGAATGACAGTGCCCCTGAGCTCCTTTATTCAACTCGCTTTCTTGTGAGCTGGCCGCAACACCGCAGGATTGCTTCAGGCCCTAGTGTGGTTCCGGCATGTCACGCTGAGCCTTTGGTTAATTCCTCTTCCTGGTGGGAAATGAGAGTTAAATTTGCCCGTCCAGACACCTCCAGCTAGTCTCTCATGGGTTCTCCCTATTCCTGTTCATCTTATGCAGAAATTGCAAACTGGGCCAAACAGGAGGTTAAAGGCACTGACTCTCCAAGTGGGGAGAGTGTTAGTAAAGCATCTGGAATGTTGCACCCGAGTACCAGGGGACGAAAACTGAGACACATTTGAACACGTTTCCTGATCACATGGTGGATCATACTCTGGGTTCCACATGCATGTTTTAGCTGAAGGAAGAATCCCTTAAACCTGGAGAGTTGAGACCCATGGAATGGGTACCATGCAATATGACTTCAAAGGGTCTGCATTTGCTCACCGAACCTCACCAATCCTATCACTGCTGCGTTTATGCAGCAGTACACACGCTTGATTCTCTTTCGGAGACATATAAATCCATAGGTTTTAAGATTCTTACTAGTCAGGTATATTCTTAGGCGTTTAATATGGGGTGTTGAGTCCACTTCGTTGAGTAAGGAGTAGCTCTTGTCTATTACATATTTGGCTTATGGAATGGTATCTGTGCTACTTTCAATCTCTGGTTTTTTGCAGCACCCCAACTCACCTTTCCCCTTCAGCAAGCATAAGTTGGTTTTCTACATTTGAGACCCTGTTCTGTTTTGTAATTCAGTTCCTGTGTAGCCAAGTTTACATTCCGTGTAGTACTGATATCTTATGATGTTTCTTTTTCTGTGTGTCTTATTTCACTTACAATCATCGTACCTGAATCCACTCATTATGCTGCTATGGGCCTGATGACATAGATTTCATTGCTGAGAGATATTGCATTGTACGTAAGTACCAGAACTTCTTTATCTATTTTTCGCTTTCTGTGATATTGAACTTGTACTGTAAATGAGGTTCTTGTAAACAGAGCCATCCCAAACTTTGGGGTGGCTGTGTCTTTTTGATTTTAATTTCCCTAAGCTATAGGACCATAAGTGGAAATGCCCTAGGCTCTGTTGCTTTGTTTTTTGGATGTTTCAGGAAACACCATACACTTCTCCAGAGTGGCTGTTTGCAATTTACATCCCGCCCATCAGCATAACAAGGCTCCCAGTTCTCCATGGCCTGTCCTGCCTTTCTGGATTTTACACTTTTTTCAGATGGCCGTTTTGACCCGGGGGAAGTGAGACTACATTGTAGTGCAGATTTCGTTTGCAAGCTTGCTTGGTTGGCCAAAAAGGGCGTATGCGTTTTTTCCTGAATATATTCAGGAAAAAACGCATACGCCCTTTTTGGCCAAGGGCATCATTGTGGACGTTCTGCCTCTTTTCCTGTGCTTTACATGCCATTCCAGTCTGCCTCCTGAAATCGGTTTCCTGCAATTCTGCCCCGCTTTCAAGTCCTCTTGGCAGCCTTACTTCAATATATTTTTGGACGATACCTGTCAATTATAACTCTGCAGTTTTGTGAATGACAGTGCCCCTGAGCTCCTTTCTTCAACTCGCTTTCTTGTGAGCTGGCCGCAACACCGCAAGATTGCTTCAGGCCCTAGAGTGGTTCCAGAATGGCATGCTGAGCCTTTGGTTAATTCCTCTTCCTGGTGGGAAATGAGAGTTAAATTTGCCCGTCCAGAAACCTCCAGCTAGTCTCTCATGGGTTCTCCCTATTCCTGTTCATTTTCCACAGAAACTGCAAACTGGGCCAAACAGGAGGTTAAAGGCACTGACTCTCCAAGTCGGGAGAGTGTTAGTAAAGCGTCTGGAATGTTGCACCCGAGTACCAGGGGACGAAAACTGAGACACATTTGAACACGTTTCCCGATTACACGGTGGATCATACTCTGGGTTCCACATGCATGTTTTAGCTGGAGGAAGAATCCCTTAAAATTGGAGAGTTGAGACACATGGAATGGGTACCATGCAATAACTTCAAAGGGTCTGCATTTGCTCACCGAACTTCACCAATCCTATCACTGCTGCATTTATGCCACTGTACACACGCTTGATTCTCTTTCGGCGACATATAAATCCATAGGTTTTAAGATTCTTACTAGTCAGGTATATTCTTAGGCGTTTAATATGGGGTGTTGAGTCCACTTTGTTGAGCAAGGAGTAGCTCTTGTCTATTACATATTTGGCTTATGGAATGGTATCTGTGCTACTTTCAATCTCTGGTTTTTTGCAGCACCCCAACTCACCTTTCCCCTTCAGCAAGCATAAGTTGGTTTTCTACATTTGAGACCCTGTTCTGTTTTGTAATTCAGTTCCTGTGTAGCCAAGTTTACATTCCGTTTATTAGTGATATCTTATGATGTTTCTTTTTCTGTGTGACTTATTTCACTTAGAATCATCGTACCTGGATCCACTCATTATGCTGCTATGGGCCTGATAACATAGATTTCATTGCTGAGTGATATTGAACTGTAAGTTAGTACCACAACTTCTTTATCCATTTTTCGCTTTCTGTGATATTGAACTTGTACCATAAACGAGGTTCTTGTAAACAGAGACGTCCCAAACTTTGGGGTTGCTGTGTCTTTTTGATTTTAATTTCCCTAAGCTATAGGACCATAAGTGGAAGTGCCCTAGACTCTGTTGCTTTGTTTTTTAGATGTTTCAGGAAACAGCGTACACTTCTCCAGAGTGGCTGTTGGCAATTTACATTCCGCCCATCAGCATAACAAGGCTCCCAGTTCTCCATGGCCTGTCCTGCCTTTCTGGATTTTACACTTTTTTCAGATGGCCCTTTTGACCGGGGAGAAGTGAGACTTCATTGTAGTGCAGATTTCCTTTGCAAGCTTGCTTGGTTGGCCAAAAAGGGCGTATGCGTTTTTTCCTGAATATATTCAGGAAAAAACGCATACGCCCTTTTTGGCCAAGTGCATCATTTTGGACGTTCTGCCTCTTTTGCTATGCTTTACATGCAATTCCAGTCTACCTCCTGAAATCGGTTTCCTGCAATTCTGTCCCGCTTTCAAGTCCTCTTGGCAGCCTTACTTCAACATATTTTTTCACGATAGCTGTCATTTATAACTCTGCAGGTTTGTGAATGATAGTGCCCCTGAGCTCCTTTCTTCAACTCGCTTTCTTGTGAGCTGGCCGCAACACCGCAGGATTGCTTCAGGCCCTAGTATGGTTCTGGCACGGCACGCTGAGCCTTTGGTTAATTCCTCTTCCTGGTGGGAAATGAGAGTTAAATTTGCCCATCCAGACACCTCCAGCTAGTCTCTCATTGGTTCTCCCTATTCCTGTTCATCTTATGCAGAAATTGCAAACTGGGCCAAACAGGAGGTTAAAGGCACTGACTCTCCAAGTGGGGAGAGTGTTAGTAAAGCGTCTGGAATGTTGCACCCGAGTACCAGGCGATGAAAACTGAGACACATTTGAACACGTTTCCCGGTCACATGGTGGATTATACTCTGGGTTCCACATGCATATTTTAGCTGAAGGAAGAATCCCTTAAACCTGGAGAGTTGAGACCCATGGAATGGGTACCATGCAATATGACTTCAAAGGGTCTGCATTTGCTCACCGAACCTCTCCAATCCTATCACTTCTGCGTTTATGCCGCTGTACACACGCTTGATTCTCTTTCGGAGACATATAAATCCATAGGTTTTAAGATTCTTACTAGTCAGGTATATTCTTAGGCGTTTAATATGGGGTGTGGAATCCACTTCGTTGAGCAAGGAGTAGCTCTTGTCTATTACATATTTGGCATATGGAACGGTATCTGTGCTAATTTCAATGGCTGGTTTCATGCAGCACCCCAACTCACCTTTCCCCTTAAGCAAGCATAAGTTGGTTTTCTACATTTGAGACCCTGTTCTGTTTTGTAATTCAGTTCCTGTGTAGCCAAGTTTACATTCCGTGTAGTAGTGATATCTTATGATGTTTCTTTTTCTGTGTGACTTATTTCACTTAGAATCATCGTACCTGAATCCACTTATTATGCTGCTATGGGCCTGATGACAGAGATTTCGTTGCTGTGTGATATTGCATTGTACGTAAGTACCACAACTTCTTTATCCATTTTTCGCTTTGTGTGATATTGAACTTGTACCGTAAACGAGGTTCTTGTAAACAGAGCCGTCCCAAACGTTGGGGTGGCTGTGTCTTTTTGATTTTAATTTCCCTAAGCTATAGGACCATAAGTGGAAGTGCCCTAGGCTCTGTTGCTTTGTTTTTTAGATGTTTCAGGAAACACCATACACTTCTCCAGAGTGGCTGTTGGCAATTTACATCCTGGCCAGCAGCATAACAAGGCTCCCAGTTCTCCATGGCCTGTCCTGCCTTTCTGGATTTTACACTTTTTTCAGATGGCCCTATTGACTGGGGGGCAGTGAGACTTCATTTTAGTGCAGATTTCTTTGCAAGCTTGCTTGGTTGGCCAAAAAGGGCGTATGCGTTTTTTCCTGAATATATTCAGGAAAAAACGCATACGCCCTTTCTGGCCAACTGCGTCATTGTGGACGTTCTGCCTCTTTTCCTATGCTTTACATGCAATTCCAGTCTACCTCCTGAAATCGGTTTCCTGCAATTCTGCTCTGCTTTCAAGTCCTCTTGGCAGCCTTACTTCAACATATTTTTGGACAATAGCTGTCATTTATAACTCTGCAGGTTTGTGAAAGATAGTGCCCTGAGCTCCTTTCTTCAACTCGCTTTCTTGTGAGCTGGCCGCAACACCGCAGGATTGCTTCAGGCCCTAGTGTGGTTCTGGCACGGCACGGTGAGCCTTTGGTTAATTCCTCTTCCTGGTGGGAAATGAGAGTTAAATTTGCCCGTCCAGACACCTCCAGCTAGTCTCTCATTGGTTCTCCCTGTTCCTGTTCATCTTATGCAGAAATTGCAAACTGGGCCAAACACGAGGTTAAAGGCACTGACTCTCCAAGTGGGGAGAGTGTTAGTAAAGCGTCTGGAATGTTGCACGCGAGTACCAGGCGATGAAAACTGAGACACATTTGAAAACGTTCCCCGATCACACGGTGGAGCATACTCTGGGTTCCACATGCATATTTTAGCTGAAGGAAGAATCCCTTAAACCTGGACAGTTGAGACCCATGGAATGGGTACCATGCAATATGACTTCAAAGGGTCTGCATTTGCTCACCGACCCTCACCAATCCTATCACTGCTGCGTTTATGCTGCTGTACACACGCTTGATTCTCTTTCAGAGACATAGAAATCCATAGGTTTTAAGATTGTTACTAGTCAGGTATATACTTAGGCGTTTAATATGGGGTGTTGAGTCCACTTCGTTGAGCAAGGAGTAGCTCTTGTCTATTACATATTTGGCTTATGGAACGGTATCTGTGCTAATTTCAATCTCTGGTTTTATGCAGCACCCCAACTCACCTTTCCCCTTAAGCAAGCATAAGTTGGTTTTCTACATTTGAGACCCTGTTCTGTAATTCAGTTCCTGTGTAGCCAAGTTTACATTCCGTGTAGTAGTGATATCTTATGATGTTTCTTTTTCTGTGTGACTTATTTCACTTGGAATCATCGTACCTGAGTCCACTCAATATGCTGCTACGGTCCTGATGACATAGATTTCATTGCTGCATGATATTGCCTTGTACGTAAGTACCACAACTTCCTTATCCATTTTTTGCTTTCTGTGATATTGAACTTGTACCATAAACGAGGTTCTTGTAAACAGAGCCGTCCCAAACTTTGGGGTTGCTGTGTCTTTTTGATTTTAATTTCCCTAAGCTATAGGACCATAAGTGGAAGTGCCCTAGGCTCTGTTGCTTTGTTTTTTGGATGTTTCAGGAAACAGCATACACTTCTCCAGAGTGGCTGTTGGCAATTTACATCCCGCCCATCAGCATTACAAGGCTCCCAGTTCTCCATGGTCTGTCCTGCCTTTCTGGATTTTACACTTTTTTCAGATGGCCCTTTTGACCGGGGGGCAGTGAGACTTCATTGTAGTGCAGATTTCCTTTGCAAGCTTGCTTGGTTGGCCAAAAACTGCGTATGCGTTTTTTCCTGAATATATTCAGGGAAAAATGCATATGCCCTTTTTGGCCACGTGCATCATTGTGGATGTTCTGCCTCTTTTCCTATGCTATACATGCAATTCCAGTCTACCTCCTGAAATCGGTTTCCTGCAATTCTGCCCCGCTTTCAAGTCCTCTTGGCAGCCTTACTTCAATATATTGTTGGACGATAGCTGTCATTTATAATTCTGCAGGTTTGTGAATTAAAGTGCCCCTGAGCTCCTTTCTTCAACTCTTTTTCTTGTGACCTGGCCGCAACACCGCTGGATAGCTTCAGGACCTAGTGTGGTTCTGGCATGGCACGCTGAGCCTTTGGTTAATTCCTCTTCCTGGTGGAAATGAGAGTTAAATTTGCCCATCCAGACACCTCCAGCTAGTCTCTCATTGGTTCTCCCTATTCCTGTTCATTTTCCGCAGAAATTGCAAACTGGGCCAAACAGGAGGTTAAAGACACTTACTCTCCAAGTGGGGAGAGTGTTAGTAAAGCGTCTGGAATGTTGCACCCGAGTACCTGGGGAGGAAAACTGAGACATATTTGAACACGTTTCCCGATCACATGGTGGATCATACTCTGGGTTCCACATGCATGTTTTAGCTGAAGGAAAAATCCCTTAAACCTGGAGAGTAGAGACCCATGGAATGGGTACCATGCAATATGACTTCAAAGGGTCTGCCTATGCTCACCGAACCTCACCAATCCTATCACTGCTGCGTTTATGCTGCTGTACACACGCTTGATTCTCTTTCGGAGACATATAATTCCATAGGTTTTAAGATTCTTACTAGTCAGGTATATTCTTAGGTGTTTAATATGGGGTGTTGAGTCCACTTCGTTGAGCAAGGAGTAGCTCTTGTCTATTACATATTTGGCTTATGGAACGGTATCTGTGCTAATTTCAATCTCTGGTTTTATGCAGCACCCCAACTCACCTTTCCCCTTAAGCAAGCATAAGTTGGTTTTCTACATTTGAGACCCTGTTCTGTTTTGTAATTCAGTTCCTGTGTAGCCAAGTTTACATTCTGTGTAGTAGTCATATCTTATGATGTTTCTTTTTCTGTGTGACTTATTTTACTTAGAATCATCGTACCTGAATCCACTCATTATGCTGCTATGGGACTGATGACATAGATTTCATTGCTGAGTGATATTGCATTGTACGTAAGTACCACAACGTCTTTGTCCATTTTTCTCTTTCTGTGATATTGAACTTGTATCCTAAATGAGGTTCTTGTAAACAGAGCCATCCCAAACTTTGGGGTGGCTGTGTCTTTTTGATTTTAATTTCCCTAAGCTTTAGGACCATAAGTGGAAGTGGCCTAGGTTCTGTTGCTTTGTTTTTTAGATGTTTCAGGAAACACCATACACTTCTCCAGAGTGGCTGATGGCAATTTACATCCCGCCCATCAGCATTACAGGGCGCCCAGTTCTCCATGGACTGTCCTGCCTTTCTGGATTTTACACTTTTTTCAGATGGCCCTTTTGACCCGGGGGAACTGAGACTTCATTGTAGTGCAGATTTCCTTTGCAAGCTTGCTTGGTTGGCCAAAAAGTGCGTATGCGATTTTTCCTGCATATATTCAGGAAAAAACGCATACGCCCTTTTTGGCCAAGTGCATCATTGTGGACGTTCTGCCTCTTTTCCTATGCTTTACATGCAATTCCAGTCTACCTCCTGAAATCGGTTTCCTGCAATTCTGCCCCGCTTTCAAGTCCTCTTGGCAGCCTTACTTCAATATATTTTTGGACGATAGCTGTAATTTATAACTCTGCAGGTTTGTGAATTACAGTGCCCCTGAGCTCCTTTCTTCAACTCGCTTTCTTGTGAGCTGCCCGCAACACTGCAGGATTGCTTCAGGCCCTAGTGTGGTTCCGGCATGGCACGCTGAGCCTTTGGTGAATTCCTCTTCCTGGTGGGAAATGAGAGTTAAAATTGCCCGTCCAGACACCTCCAGCTACTCTCTCATTGGTTCTCCCTATTCCTGTTCATCTTACGCAGAAATTGCAAACTGGGCCAAACAGGAGGTTAAAGGCACTGACTCTCCAAGTGGGGAGAGTGTTAGTAAAGCGTGTGGAATGTTGCACCCGAGTACCAGGGGACAAAAACTGAGACACATTTGAACACGTTTCCCGATCACACGGTGGATCATACTCTGGGTTCCACATGCATGTTTTAGCTGAAGGAAGAATCCCTTAAACCTGGAGAGTTGAGACCCATGGAATGGGTACCATGCAATATGACTTCAAAGGGTCTGCATTTGCTCACCGAACCTCACCAATCCTATCACTGCTGCATTTATGCTGCTGTACACACGCTTGATTCTCTTTCGGAGACATATAAATCGATAGGTTTTAAGATTCTTACTAGTCAGGTATATTCTTAGGCGTTTAATATGGCGTCTTGAGTTCACTTCGTTGAGCAGGGAGTAGCTCTTGTCTATTACATATTTGGCTTATGGAACGGTATCTGTGCTAATTTCAATCTCTGGTTTTATGCAGCACCCCAACTCACCTTTCCCCTTAAGCAAGCATAAGTTGGTTTTCTACATTTGAGACCCTGTTGTGTTTTGTAATTCTGTTCCTGTGTAGCCAAGTTTACATTCCGTGTATTAGTGATATCTTATGATGTTTCTTTTTCTGTGTGACTTATTTCACTTAGAATCATCGTACCTAAATCCACTCATTATGCTGCTTATTGGCCTGATGACATAGATTTCATTGCTGAGTGATATTGCATTGTACGTAAGTACCACAACTTCTTTATCCATTTTTCGCTTTCTGTGATATTGAACTTGTACCGTAAATGAGGTTCTTGTAAACAGAGCCATCCCAAACTTTGGGGTGGCTGTGTCTTTTTGATTTTAATTTCCCTATGCTATAGGACCATAATTGGAAGTGCTCTAGGCTCTGTTGCTTTGTTTTTTAGATGTTTCAGGAAACACCATACACTTCTCCGGAGTGGCTGTTAGCAATTTACATCCCGCCCATCAGCATAACAACGCTCCTAGTTCTCCATGGCCTGTCCTTCATTTCTGGATTTTACACTTTTTTTAGATGGCCCTTTTGACCGGGGGGCAGTGAGACTCATTGCAGTGCAGATTTCCTTTGCAAGCTTGCTTGGTTGGCCAAAAAGGGCGTATGCGTTTTCTACTGAATATATTCAGGAAAAAACGCATATGCCCTTTTTGGCCAAGTGCATCATTGTGGACGTTCTACCTCTTTTCCTATGCTTTACATGCAATTCCAGTCTACCTCCTGAAATCCGTTACCCGCAATTCTGCCTCGCTTTCAAGTTCTCTTGGCAGCCTTACTTCAATATATTTTGCAACGATAGCTGTCATTTATAACTCTGCAGGTTTGTGAATTACAGTGCCCCTGAGCTCCTTTCTTCAACTCGCTTTCTTGTGAGCTGCCCGCAACACCGCAGGATTGCTTCAGGCCCTAGTGTGGTTCCGGCATGGCACACTGAGCCTTTGGTTAATTCCTCTTCCTGGTGGGAAATGAGAGTTAAATTTGCCCATCCAGACACCTCCAGCTAGTCTCTCATTGGTTCTCCCTATTCGTGTTCATTTTCCGCAGAAATTGCAAACTGGGCCAAACAGGAGGTTAAAGGCACTGACTCTCCAAGTGGGGAGAGTGTTAGTAAAGCGTCTGGAATGTTGCACCCGAGTACCAGGGGACGAAAACTGAGACACATTTGAACACGTTTCCCGATCACATGGTGGATCATACTCTGGGTTCCACATGCATGTTTTAGCTGAAGGAAGAATCCCTTAAACCTGGAGAGTTGAGACCCATGGAATGGGTACCATGCAATATGACTTCAAAGGGTCTGCATTTGCTCACCGAACCTCACAAATCCTATCATTGCTGCATTTATGCCGCTGTACACATGCTTGATTCTCCTTGGGAGACATATAAATCCATAGGTCTTAAGATTTTTACTAGTCAGGTATACTCTTAGGCGTTTAATATGTGGTGTTGAGTCCACTTCTTTGAGCAAGGAGTAGCTCTTGTGTATTACATATTTGGCTTATGGAACGCTATCTGTGCTAATTTCAATCTCTGGTTTTATGCAGCACCCCAACTCACCTTTCCCCTTCAGCAAGCATAAGTTGGTTTTCTACATTGGAGACCCTGTTCTGTTTTGTAATTCAGTTCCTGTATAGCCACGTTTACATTCTGTGTATTAGTGATATCTTATGATGTTTCTTTTTCTGTGTGACTTATTTCACTTAGAATCATCGTACCTGAATCCACTCATTATGCTGCTACGGGCCTGATGACATAGATTTCATTGCTGAGTGATATTGCATTGTACGTAAGTACCACAACTTCTTTATCCATTTTTCGCTTTCTGCGATATTAAACTTGTACCGTAAACGAGGTTCTTGTAAACAGAGCCGTCCCAAACTTTGGGGTGGCTGTGTCTTTTTGATTTTAATTTCCCTAAGCTATAGGACCATAAGTGAAATTGCCCTAGGCTCTGTTGCTTTGTTTTTTGGATGTTTCAGGAAACACCATACACTTCTCCAGAGTGGCTGTTGGCAATTTACATCCCGCCCATCAGCATAACAAGGCTCCCAGTTCTCCATGGCCTGTCCTGCCTTTCTGGATTTTACACTTTTTTCAGATGGCCGTTTTGACCGGGGGGAAGTGAGACTACATTGTAGTGCAGATTTCGTTTGCAAGCTTGCTTGGTTGGCCAAAAAGTGCGTATGCGTTTTTTCCTGAATATATTCAGGAAAAAACGCATACGCCCTTTTTGGCCAAGGGCATCATTGTGGACGTTCTGCCTCTTTTCCTGTGCTTTACATGCCATTCCAGTCTGCCTCCTGAAATCGGTTTCCTGCAATTCTGCCCCGCTTTCAAGTCCTCTTGGCAGCCTTACTTCAATATATTTTTGGACGATACCTGTCATTTATAACTCTGCAGGTTTGTGAATGACAGTGCCCCTGAGCTCCTTTCTTCAACTCGCTTTCTTGTGAGCTGGCCGCAACACCGCAAGATTGCTTCAGGCCCTAGAGTGGTTCCAGAATGGCATGCTGAGCCTTTGGTTAATTCCTCTTCCTGGTGGGAAATGAGAGTTAAATTTGCCCGTCCAGAAACCTCCAGCTAGTCTCTCATTGGTTCTCCCTGTTCCTGTACATTTTCCGCAGAAATTGCAAACTGGGCCAAACAGGAGGTTAAACGCACTGCCTCTCCAATTGGGGAGAGTGTTAGTAAAGCGTCTGGAATGTTGCACCCGAGTACCAGGGGACGAAAACTGAGACACATTTGAACACGTTTCCCGATCACACGGTGGATCATACTCTGGGTTCCACATGCATGTTTTAGCTGAAGGAAGAATCCCTTAAACCTGGAGAGTTGAGACCCATGGAATGGGTACCATGCAATATGACTTCAAAGGGTCTGCATTTGCTCACTGAACCTCACCAATCCTATCACTGCTGCGTTTATGCCGCTGTACACACGCTTGATTCTTTTTCCGAGACATAGAAATCCATAGGTTTTAAGATTCTTACCAGTCAGGTATATTCTTAGGCGTATAATATGTGGTGTTGAGTCCACTTCGTTGAGCAAGCAGTAGCTCTTGTCTATTACATATTTGGCTTATGGAACGGTATCTGTGCTGATTTCAATCTCTGGTTTTATGCAGCACCCCAACTCACCTTTCCCCTTCAGCAAGCATAAGTTGGTTTTCTACATTTGAGACCCTGTTCTGTTTTGTAATTCAGTTCCTGTGTAGCCAAGTTTACATTCCATGTAGTAGTGATATCTTTTGATATTTCTTTTTCTGTGTGACTTATTTCACTTAGAATCATCGTACCTGAATCCACTCATTATGCTGCTACGGGCCTGATGACATAGATTTCATTGCTGAGTGATATTGCATTGTACATTAGTACCACAACTTCTTTATCCATTTTTCGCTTTCTGTGATATTGAACTTGTACTGTAAACGAGGTTCTTGTAAACAGAGCCATCCCAAACTTTGGGGTGGCTGTGTCTTTTTGATTTTAATTTCCCTAAGCTAGAGGACCATAAGTGGAAGTGCCCTAGGCTCTGTTGCTTTGTTTTTTAGATGTTTCAGGAAACACCATACACTTCTCCAGAGTGGCTGTTGGCAATTTACATCCTGCCCATCAGCATAACAAGTCTCCCAGTTCTCCATGGCCTGTCCTGCCTTTCTGGATTTTACACTTTTTTCAGATGGCCCTTTTGACCGGGGGGCAGTTAGACTTCATTGTAGTGCAGATTTCCTTTACAAGCTTGCTTGGTTGGCCAAAAAGGGCGTATGCGTTTTTTCCTGAATATATTCAGGAAAAATCGCATACGCCCTTTTTGGCCAAGTGCATCATTGTGGACGTTCTGCCTCTTTTCCTATGCTTTACATGCAATTCCAGTCTACTTCCTGAAATCGGTTTCCTGCAATTCTGCCCCGCATTCAAGTCCTCTTGGCAGCTTTACTTCAATATATTTTTGGACGATAGCTGTCATTTATAACTCTGCAGGTTTTTGAATGACAGTGCCCCTGAGCTCCTTTCTTCAACTCACTTTCTTGTGAGCTGGCCGCAACACCGCAGGATTGCTTCAGGCCCTAGTGTGGTTCCGGCATGTCACGCTGAGCCTTTGGTTAATTCCTCTTCCTGGTGGGAAATGAGAGTTAAATTTGCCCGTCCAGACACCTCCAGCTAGTCTCTCATGGGTTCTCCCTATTCCTGTTCATCTTATGCAGAAATTGCAAACTGGGCCAAACAGGAGGTTAAAGGCACTGACTCTCCAAGTGGGGAGAGTGTTAGTAAAGCATCTGGAATGTTGCACCCGAGTACCAGGGGACGAAAACTGAGACACATTTGAACACGTTTCCCGATCACATGGTGGATCATACTCTGGGTTCCACATGCATGTTTTAGCTGAAGGAAGAATCCCTTAAACCTGGAGAGTTGAGACCCATGGAATGGGTACCATGCAATATGACTTCAAAGGGTCTGCATTTGCTCACCGAACCTCACCAATCCTATCACTGCTGCGTTTATGCAGCAGTACACACGCTTGATTCTCTTTCGGAGACATATAAATCCATAGGTTTTAAGATTCTTACTAGTCAGGTATATTCTTAGGCGTTTAATATGGGGTGTTGAGTCCACTTCGTTGAGTAAGGAGTAGCTCTTGTCTATTACATATTTGGCTTATGGAATGGTATCTGTGCTACTTTGAATCTCTGGTTTTTTGCAGCACCCCAACTCACCTTTCCCCTTCAGCAAGCATAAGTTGGTTTTCTACATTTGAGACCCTGTTCTGTTTTGTAATTCAGTTCCTGTGTAGCCAAGTTTACATTCCGTGTAGTAGTGATATCTTATGATGTTTCTTTTTCTGTGTGTCTTATTTCACTTACAATCATCGTACCTGAATCCACTCATTATGCTGCTATGGGCCTGATGACATAGATTTCATTGCTGAGTGATATTGCATTGTACGTAAGTACCAGAACTTCTTTATCTATTTTTCGCTTTCTGTGATATTGAACTTGTACTGTAAATGAGGTTCTTGTAAACAGAGCCGTCCCAAACTTTGGGGTGGCTGTGTCTTTTTGATTTTAATTTCCCTAAGCTATAGGACCATAAGTGGAAATGCCCTAGGCTCTGTTGCTTTGTTTTTTGGATGTTTCAGGAAACACCATACACTTCTCCAGAGTGGCTGTTTGCAATTTACATCCCGCCCATCAGCATAACAAAGCTCCCAGTTCTCCATGGCCTGTCCTGCCTTTCTGGCTTTTACACTTTTTTCAGATGGCCCTTTTGACGGGGGGCAGTGAGACTTCATTGTAGTGCAGATTTCCTTTGCAAGCTTGCTTGGTTGGCCAAAAAGGGCGTATGCGTCTTTTCCTGAATATATTCAGGAAAAAACGCATACGCCCTTTTTGGCCAAGTGCATCATTGTGGACGTTCTGCCTCTTTTCCTATGCTTTACATGCAATTCCAGTCTACCTCCTGAAATCGGTTTCCTGCACTTCTGCCCCGCTTTCAAGTCCTCTTGGCAGGCTTACTTCAAAATATTTTTCAACGATAGCTGTCATTTATAACTCTGCAGGTTTGTGAATTACAGTGCCCCTGAGCTCCTTTCTTTAACTCGCTTTCTTGTGAGCAGGCCGCAACACCGCAGGATTGCTTCAAACCCTAGTGTGGTTCCGGCATGGCACGCTGAGCCTTTGGTTAATTCCTCTTCCTGGTGAGAAATGAGAGTTAAATTTGCCCGTCCAGAAACCTCCAGCTAGTCTCTCATGGGTTCTCCCTATTCCTGTTCATTTTCCACAGAAACTGCAAACTGGGCCAAACAGGAGGTTAAAGGCACTGACTCTCCAAGTCGGGAGAGTGTTAGTAAAGCATTTGGAATGTTGCACCCAAGTACCAGGGGACGAAAACTGAGACACATTTGAACACATTTTCCGATCACACGGTCGATCATACTCTGGGTTCCACATGCATGTTTTAGCTGAAGGAAGAATCACTTAAACCTGGAGAGTTGAGACCCATGGCATGGGTACCATGCAATATGACTTCAAAGGGTCTGCATTTGCTCACCGAACCTCACCAGTCCTATCACTGCTGCGTTTATGCCGCTGTACACACGCTTGATTCTCTTTTGGAGACATATAAATCCGTAGGTTTTAAGATTCTTACTAGTCAGGTATATTCTTAGGCGTTTAATATGGGGTGTTGTGTCCACTTCGTTGAGCAAGGAGTAGCTCTTGACTATTATATATTTGGCTTATGGAACGGTATCTGTGCTAATTTCAATCTCTGGTTTTATGCAGCACCCAACTCACCTTTCCCCTTAAGCAAGTGTAAGTTGGTTTTCTACATTTGAGACCCTGTTCTGTTTTGTAATTCAGTTCCTGTGTAGCCAAGTTTACATTCCGTGTATTAGTGATATCTTATGATGTGTGTTTTTCTGTGTGACTTATTTCACTTAGAATCATCGTACCTGAATCCACTCATTATGCTGCTACGGGCCTGATGACATAGATTTCATTGCTGAGTGATATTGCATTGTACGTAAGTACCACAACTTCTTTATCCATTTTCGCTTTCTGTGATATTGAACTTGTACCGTAAACGAGGTTCTTGTAAACAGAGCCGTCCCAAAATTTGGGGTGGCTGTGTCTTTTTGATTTTAATTTCCCTAAGCTATAGGACCATAAGTGGAAGTGCCCTAGGCTCTGTTGCTTTGTTTTCTGGATGTTTCAGGAAACACCATACACTTCTCCAGAGTGGCTGTTCGCAATATACATCCCGCCCATCAGCATAACAAGGCTCCCAGTTCTCCATGGCCTGTCCTGTCTTTCTGGATTTTACACTTTTTTCAGATGGTCCTTTTGACCAGGAGGAAGTGAGACTTCATTGTAGTGCACATTTCCTTTGCAAGCTTGCTTGGTTGGCCAAAAAGGGCGTATGCGTTTTTTCCTGAATATATTCAGGAATAAACGCATACGCCCTTTTTGGCCAAGTGCATCATTGTGGACGTTCTGCCTCTTTTCCTATGCTTTACATGCAATTCCAGTCTACCTCCTGAAATCAGTTTCCTGCAATTCTGCCCCACTTTCAAGCCCTCTTGGCAGCCTTAGTTCAATATATGTTTGGACGATAGCTGTCATTTATAACTCTGCAGGTTTGTGAATGACAGTGCCCCTGAGCTCCTTTCTTCAACTCGCTTTCTTGTGAGCTGGCCGCAACACCGCAGGATTGCTTCAGGCCCTAGTGTGGTTCCGGCACGGCACGCTGAGCCTTTGGTTAAATCCTCTTCCTGGTGGGAAATGAGAGTTAAATTTGCCCGTCCAGACACCTCCAGCTAGTCTCTCACTGATTCTCCCTATTCCTGTTCATTTTCCGCAGAAATTGCAAACTGGGCCGAACAGGAGTTTAAAGGCACTGACTCTCCAAGTGGGGAGAGTGTTAGTAAAGCGTCTGGAATGTTGCACACGAGTACCAGGGGGCGTAAATTAAGACACATTTGAACACGTATCCCGATCACACAGTGGATCATACTCTGGGTTACACATGCATGTTTTAGCTGAAGGAAGAATCCCTTAAACCTGCAGAGTTGAGACCCATGGAATGGGTACCATGCAATATGACTTCAAAGGGTCTGCATTTGCTCACCGAACCTCACCAATCCTATCACTGCTGCATTTATGCCGCTGTACACACGCTTGATTCTCTTTCGGAGACATATAAATCCATAGGTTTTAAGATTCTTACTAGTCAGGTGTATTCTTATGGGTTTAATATGGGGTGTTGTGTCCACTTCGTTGAGCAAGGGGTAGCTCTTGTCTATTACACATTTGGCTTATGGAACGGTATATGTGCTAATTTCAATCTCTGGTTTTTTGCAGCACCCCAACTCACCTTCCCCCTTAAGCAAGCATAAGTTGGTTTTCTACATTTGAGACCCTGTTCTGTTTTGTAATTCAGTTCCTGTGTAGCCAAGTTTACATTCCGTGTATTAGTGATATCTTATGATGTTTCTTTTTCTGTGTGCCTTATTTCACTTAGAATCATCGTACCTGAATCCACTCATTATGCTGCTATGGGCCTGATGACATAGATTTCATTGCTGAGTGATATTGCATTGTACGTAAGTACCACAACTTCTTTATCCATTTTTCTCTTTCTGCGATATTGAACTTTTACCGTAAACGAGGTTATTGTAAACAGAGCCATCCCAAATTTTGGGGTGGCTGTGTCTTTTTGATTTTAATTTCCCTGAGCTATAGGACCATAAGTGGAAGTGCCCTATGCTCTGTTGCTTGTTTTTTAGATGTTTCAGGAAACACCATACACTTCTCCAGAGTGGCTGTTGGCAATTTACATCCCGCCCATCAGCATAACAAGGCTCCCTGTTCTCCATGGCCTGTCCTGCCTTTCTTGATTTTACATTTTTTTCAGATGGCCCTTTTGACTGGGTGGAAGTGAGACTTCATTGTAATGCAGATTTTCTTTGCCAGCTTGCTTGGTTGGCCAGAAGGGGCGTATGCGTTTCTTCCTGAATATATTCAGGAAGAAACGCATACGCCCTTTTTGGCCAAGTGCATCATTGTCGATGTTCTGAGTCTTTTCATATGTTTTCAATGCAATTCCTGTCTACCTCCTGAAATCGGTTTCCTGCAATTCTGCCTTGCTGTCAGTGCCTCTTCATAGCCTTACCTCAATATACTTTTGAAAAATAATTGGCCTTTATAACTCTGCAGGTTTTTGAATTGCAGTGGCCCTTAGCTCCATTTTTCAGCTCTTATTTTTGTGATCTTGCTTCATATCCGCAGGATTTCTTCAGGCCCTATTCTTCTTCTGGGGCGCCTTGCTGTGCCTTTGGTTAATTCTTCTTCCTATGTGAAATTAGAGTGACATGTGGCCATTGAAACCGCTACAGCTATTTTCTCACTGGTTCCCCCTAGTCCCATTCATCCTCCGCACTAACTGCAGACTGTGCGATACCGGAACTTAAAGGCTTTGACTCTCCATGTGGGGATGTTGTTAGTAAAGTGGCTGGAATGTTGATCCGGAGCCCCAGGAGAGGAAAATGAGGTGTGTTTTAGAAACCTTTCCTGATCATATGGTATACCATCTGCTGGATTTCCCATGCATGGTTTAGCTGTAGGAAGATTCCCTTCAACCTGGAGTGTTGGGACCCTTGGAATGAGTAGCATGAAGTATTGCATTTCGGCAGTTGCTCACCAAAGCTCACCAATCCTCTCAGCCCCAAGTGTCCAGCCTTATGTCTTATCCAGCTGTGGGTTTATATGTGGTCATTCCAGGTTGCATTACAGCCCCTGAGCGAATTGTGTAAGAATTTTTCTCTCTTTCATTGTTTTTGCGTTTTGGTTTTAAAATTTATTTCTATAATGGGGTTTAGCTCATTTTCATTGCTGTGTTTGTGCCGCTCTGCACACACTTGATTCCCTTATGGAGATATATCAATACATGGGTTTTAAGATTCTTATTACTCAGATATATTTCTCTGCGGTGTATAGGGTGTGTTGAGGCCAGTTCATTGAGCAAGGTGTAGATCTTGTCTAATACCTATTTGGTTTATTGAATGGTATCTGTGCTAATTTCAAACTCTGGTTTTATGCATCACCCCACCTCTCCTTTCCCCTTAAGCTGACATAAGTGTGTTTTCTAAATGTGAGACACTGTTCTGTTTTGTAATTCATTTTTTGTGCAGCCATATTTATCCTCCCTCTGTAAGTTATATCTTATGATATGTTTGTTTTTCTGTTTGACTTATTTCAAGTAGTATTATCGGACCTAAATCCACTCTTTATCCTTCTACTAGCCTTATTACATTGATTTCATGGTGAAGAGATATTCCATTGTACATAAGTACCACATTTTCTTTATCCATTGTTCTCTTTCCTGGGATATTTAAGGTGTACTGAAGTTGAGGTTCTTGTAAACAGAGTAGCCCTAAACTGTGGTGTGCTTGTGTCTTGTTGATTTTTAGACTTCCCTAGATATACTCCCGTGATTGGAAGTGCCCTATGCTCTGTAGCTCTGTTTTTTAGATGATTTAGGAACCACCATACACTTCTCTGGAGTGGCTCTCGGCAGTTCACACACTGTCCATCAGCGTCTAAAGGCTCCCTGTTCTCCATGACCTGTCCTGCATTTCTGGTTTTACAAATTTTTCGGATGGCCCTTTTGACCGGTGGGAAATGAGACTTCTTTGTTGTGCACATTTGCATTGCTTGCTTGCTTGGTTGCCCATAAAGTGCGTATGTGTTTTTTCCTGGATATATTCAGGAAAAAACGCATACTCCCTTTTGGGCCAACTGCATCATTGTCGAAATTCTGCCGCTTTTCATGTGCTTTAAAGACGAGTCCAATCTATCTCTTGAAATCTGTTTCTTGCAATTCTGTCTTGCATTCAGATCCTCTTCTTTGCCTTACCTCAACATATTTTTGGACGTTAGTTTTCATTTATAACTCTGCAGGTTTGTGAATTGCAGTGACCCTGAGCTCCATTTTTTAAGTTGCTCTTTTGTGAGCTGGCCTCAAAGCCGCAGGATTGCTTCAGGCCCTATTTTGGCTCCGGCGAGGTGGGCTGAGCCTTTTTAAATTCTTATTCTTAATGGGAAATTAGAGTGACATGTGCCCGTCCAAACCCCTACAACTATTCTCTCATTGGTTCCCCCTCTTCCCGTTCATCCTCCTCACAATTTGCAAAATGTGTGAAACAGAAGTTTAAATGTGCTGATTCTCTAAGTGGGGAGATTCTAAGTAACGTGGCTGGAATGATGAACAGGAGCACCAGGAGAGGATAAATGAGGTGCATTTTAGACACATCTCCCGATCACATGGTGTACAGTCCTCTGGGTTTTCCATGCATGTTTTAGCTGTAGGAAGATTCCTTGAACCTGCAGATTTGGGACCCATTGAATGGGTACCAGGTAGTATTACTTTAAAGGGTGTGCATTTCCTCACCCAACCTCACATTTCTCTTAGCGCGAACAGTTTCCAGCCTTATGTCTCATCCTGCTGTGGGTCTAGATGTGTTCAATCCATGTTGCATCACCGTCCCTGAGGAAAAGTTGTAAGACGTTTTCTCTGTCTCTCTGTCATTTATTTTTTTCAATTTATTACTATATTGGTTACAGCTGATTTTCAAAGCTCTGTTTCTTGCTGCTGTACATCCACTTGATTCACGTACAGAGAGACATCAATAAATTCTTTTTCAGATTCTTACCAGTCATAGATATTCTTTTCCGGTGACTTGAGTGTGCTGAGTGCAGTTCTTTTAGCTACCGTGTAGGCCTTGTTGATTATCAGTTTGGTATTTGGAATGGTATCTTTGCTAATTTCAACCTCCTGGATGATGCCTCACCCCTCCCCACCTTTCCCGTTTAGCAGCCTTACGCGTGTTTTCTACATATTTGACTATGTTTTTGTTTTGTAATTTATTTCATGTGTAGCCATTTTGGATTCCACCTTTAAGTGATATCTTATGATATGTGTCTTTTTCTTTTTGAATTATGTCACTTAGAATGATCATACGTAACTCCTCCGGAGTTGTTACAACTGGCCATATTTCATTGATTTCCAGGCTGAGTAATATTCCACTCTACATAAGTACCACATCTCTATCCATTTTTTCCCTCCAGAGACATTTAAGTTATATCCTAGTCGAGGATCTTTTAAACAGAGAGGCAGTAAACATTGAGGTGCCTGTGTCCTCTCGATTTTTGTTTTTCCCAAGATATACGCCCATGAGTGCAAGTGCCCTATGCTCTATAGCTCATTTTTTAGATGCTTTAGTAAACACAATACACTTCTCCAGAATGGCCGTTGGCAATATACATTTCCACTATAAGCCTCACAGGGCTCCCTCTTCTCCTTGCCCTGTCCTGCATTTCTGGTGTTTACACTTTATGAGGATGGCTCTTCTGACTGATGCGAAGTGATATCTTTTGTAGTATTGATTTCCAGTGCCCACCTGTTTGGTTGGCTAAAAAAGTGTATGCCCTTTTCTTGAATATATACAGAAAAAAACGCATACAGCCTTTTTGGCCAACTGCAATGTTGGCAATGTTCAGCCCCTTTTCTTGTGCTTAATGGCGAGTCCTTTCTACCTCCTCAAATCCATTTCCTGCCATTCTCCCTTGCTTACCAATCCTTTTCTCTGACTTTCCTCAAGACATTTTTCAGTGATAAATATTTTCAACTCTGCAGTTCCGTGAATTTTACTGCCCCTGAGTTCCATTGTTCAACTTGTGTTTATGGGAACTGGCCACAAAGCAGTGGGATTTCCTCAAGCCTTATACTGTTTCCATGGGCAACCCTAGCCTTTGGTCAATTCGTCTTCCTGATTGGAAATTAGAGTGACATGTGCCTGTCTGAACACCTAGGACTTGTCTCTCATTGTTCCTCATCCTTCCGCTTCATCCTCTGGACAAATTCCAAACTGTACGCAACAGGATGTTGACAGTGCTGACATCTCCAAGTGGGGAGACTGTTAGTAAAGACGCTGGAGGGGTGAACCCGAGCACCAGGAGATGAGGAGATGAGATGCCTTTTCCAAACTCTTCCCGATCAGACGGTATACCATCCTCTGGGTGTGACAGACATGTTTTAGCAGTAGGAAGAGTCCCATTCATGTAAGGAGAACACCAGGGCTTTTTCAAAATCAGTGTCTCCCCGAAACCCAAACTGGGGAGTTTTTTAAGCTATGGCTACACATATGTTCATTAAGGGCCTTGGGAAGTAGGCAGAGTCCAAACTTTAGATGATTGAAGTCTTCAGGGTCAGAAGCACTCACCACCGGCTTCCCGTAGGTTACACTTTAACAGTCATTGATAGATGATGTCAATAAAAATATATTCTTTTTCAGATTATTTCCCCTTATAGGTTATTGCAAAATATTGAGTGTAGTTCCCTGTGCTATACAGTAGTTCCTTGTTGATGATCTATTTTATACATAGCAGTGTGTATGTGTTAATTCCAAACTGTTAATTTATCCCTCCTCCCACCTTTCCCCTTTGGTAATAATAAATTATAAGATTTTATACTTCTCAGAAATGGGGGAGCTGAAAGAGAGGTATCATTTTCAATGGAAAAGCATTTAAAACAAGATTGAAGCTTTAACCAAGATTATTAGATGTACATCCTTGGAAAGAAATCACTTCATTTCTCTAATATTGACCTGACAAATAAGACAAACCTTTTCACTGAACTTGCTTATAATAATGTGATGGAAATATCAAATGGAAGTGTTAGAAACATCTTATTTTACCCGAGCCTTATAAACTGTTCTATGTTAACTACAGTTTGGCTCACACATCTGTTCATTGAAGTTACAATAGTCTCAATTTCTGTAACTGATCCTCCAGAGTGGACCCCAACAAGTGTCCCCCTGCCCAGTGTCATTGGGGCCAACAGATCGAGACTGAGTTTGGTTCACAAGCAAAGGAAACTTTATATTTTGATCAGAGAATGGAGAGGTGAGAGCATGCACTACCCCGTGGGCTGTGGGCTGGGCTGCTGTGTAGAGATCCTGTGAGAGTCAGTGGGAGGGAGGGGGCGGAGCTCTCGAGGGCCAGGTTGGCTGCAGCTCAGGCTCTATATCTCGGAGTCTGCACTGGGCCCCAGGAGCTGAGGTGTCGACCCAGCCATTCTGCACTAGGAAATCTGGTCTGAAGTGCCGGGTGTGGAACCTCTGCATGCGGGACCCTAGGAGCACGTGAAATTAGACAAAGCACAAAGGATAAAAAAGGTCAGACTTGACTTTATTGCCCAGATTCTATTTTTATCTCCCAGGGATTTTTAATGGGCTTTGCTGGGGACAAACCCCTCCTCTGCCTTTTGTCCCGTTCCTCATTCTTGGAGTGCTGAGGGTGCAGACCCTTCTTCTGTAACTGCTGAGTGCTGAGTTGGGAGCCCTCATACCAGGGGACGAGGGTCAGAACTTCTCCCCAGCAGCCTCCAGGTGACGTTGATTGACCCCAGGACCCCTGCCTCCCTGCTCGTCTGCCTGAGCACCAGCATTGGAAGTGTTATAGATTCTAATGACCTTTAAGGGTCCAGGAAAGAGATGTGCAGAGACGCTGTGGGGGCCGATTTCACCCCGCCCCACATTTGTTCGGCCACCTTAGGCTGACCGTTTCTGCCAGCCTAGATGCTCTGACCAGTAGTCTGCTCTTTCTTCAATTAGGCCCCTGAATTAACGTAAAAACAGCACCAGGTGTCAGAGCCCTGCCCGCTCAACTCCCAGACAGTCCAGGGTCAGTGGTGATCAAGGACCATGATGGCCACTGAGTCAACAGCCTTTTGAAGTAAACAGGAGTCCAGCCGGTCTTATTGGCCACCATCATCACGGTGTCTGTAGGCTTTTCTATGGTGACAGTGTGATATACGGTTCCCCCGCCAAGATTATTAGCTCCCCTCCGGGTGCAGTAAGTCCTGCAAGCAGTAGTCTACTCCTTCGGGACACACTATTGTTGTTTTATGAGAGAAACTCCAGGTCAAGTGATGTTCACACGAGTCGTCATGGTGCCCTGTTGCCCCCGGTTATCTCTCTGGATGTTGGAGTTGGAGGGCCTCCTCACTCGAGGTCGGTGTGCCCACGGAGCGAACCCTGCAACTTCAGGGCATGGCTGGTGATTAGGATCACCACGTGGGGTCCTTTTCCCTTAGGAGGGAGGTGGCCTTTTGGGCTGCTGATTTCCAGGTTTTTAGATACCGCCAGTATCTTGGCCAGATGTGGCAGTGGGCCAAGCCCCTTGGTGACTGTAGTTTATCCTACCTGGATGACATTCTTGCGTTGTTCCATTTCAAGTGGTCCCAGTTTTTGCACTAATTCTCCAATGGCGATTCACCTTTCACCGGGAATGGAAAGGTCAAAGGGTTTAGCTCAATTAGGGAGGTCCAGGGCAAGGGTCTGAATTGACTGCTCTTTCCATTCTTGAAAGGCCACTTCTGGATTCTGTTCAAAAGGATCATCATCTTTTCCTTTCAGTGTTTCATATAGAGGCCTAGCTAGTATACTGTAGTTAGGGATCCAGAAGCAGCAAACCCTGGCCTCCCCAGGAACCCCTAAGCTGTCTTCTAGTTTTAGAAAGGGGTAAGGCTGCAAATGGTTTCTTCCCTTTCCTGGGATGGGCTTCTCTGACCTTGTGTGAGAATGAAGCCCAGGCAGGTCACCGCAGTCTGTGATATTTGAGCTTTTTCTTGGACAACTTCTATCCTTTATTGGCTTGGTAGTTCAGAGGCCTCCTTAGTAGGGCTGGTGATCAGAATGTCATCTGCATATTGAAGGAGGGTTTCCTTTTCCAGAGGTAGAACTTTTCGGTCTTTAGCTAAGCTTTCCCCAAAGATGGTGTGGGAATTTTTGAACCCTTGGGGCAAGACGGCCCGGAAGTATTGTTTTAGTTATATGTTGAGTCCTGCCACTCACAAGCCAAAATTTCTTGTGACTCTGGGACTAATGGAATACAAAAGAAGGCATCATTGAAGACTAATACAGAATACCATGTCCTGGTGGTTGGTAGAATGACCAGCAGGGTGTAGGAATCAGGAGCAACTGGAGGTATGTCCTCGGTGGCTTCACTGACTGTCCTGATATCCTTTACCAGGTCCCCAGCAGCCCATGGGGCTCTCGTGGTCAGGCCAATCCCAGGATATGGAGCTCTCCTGGGCAGGTACCCCACCCCCAACCCAGCCCACGGGGATCTCGTGGTCAAGCCTCTCCCAGGATACAGAGCTAACCTTGCAGGTACCGTGGCAGGGCTGGGCACACAGGAACCGTGCACATAGCCCTCATTGAAGAGCACCCCCAGCTCACCTGTTGCTCAGAGCTGACACAGAGCACCTCAGAGCAGGACTTGAACTAACAAACAGCAGCTCCGACAGGTCTGTGACCCTGGGCATCACTGTGTGTGGCCTCCCTCCACCTGGTCTTCCAGAGACTTCCACTGCACCCAGGGCACCAGGCCTCTGTCTCCAACCACCACCCACCCCTCCTCTCCCTGACTCCTGGGTTCCTCTCATTAGGAGAGGGTTTTCTTGAAGTTGTCTCCCACTCATGGGCCAGATAAAATGATTAGAAAACAAGCCAAAGCTGCAGCCCCTTGTCTATCTTGACTCTCAGGAGCCCACACCTGTTCCTTGGACCTGGCCGGTTCAGCAAGTTCCATTTTCTGCAACTGTGAGCCCCTGAGGGGTGATGATTGGCTGACCTGGGCAGCATTACCGTGCCGGCCAGCCCTCCCCAGGTGTGCCTGGGTTGAGATCAATATAAATACCACTCCAGGCAGCAAGAGCCCCTGCAGCTGTGCCTGACGCCATTTTCTCTGCCCTGTCAGCAGTCTCGGGGCTGGGCTGGTGGGAGGGAGTGAGAGGCCACGGCTTTGTGGGTGGCCCAGTGTGAGTGGGGCTCTGCTGGACTTTCTGCAGCAGTTGCCAGGCTGCCACCTGCTAAAGAAGAGGATGTGTCACCCATACCTGCTGCTGGAATTTCTCCCTGGGCAGAGGTGAGGAAGGAAAAAAGCAGTGGGGGCAGGGACAGGACGGGTATCTCAGGCAGGGAAATGGAAATCTTCCAGAAGAGCACCCAGGGCCAGGACCATCCTGGCTGGCCTGCAGGCACCAAGTCAGCTGGCATGCTGTCACTCATGTGGCTCCATGGCCCTTCCTCTAGGCTTTCAAGTCCTTGTATATATTCAGGTGTTTTACCTGGGAAGGGTGGGAACAGTTCAGCAGCAACTGGCCTGGGGCTCAGCTCACGTTTACTCACAGATGCCTCGGCACGGTGCCCCAGCTTTGCAATGAGGACGCTTGTTGTGTGGGGGCTGCTGGATGAATGGGAGACGATTCCCCACCACTGACCAACTTCAGAATTGTTTTCAACTGGAGCAAGTGCCCTGATATGGTTTTCCTCTGTGTAACTGGTGGGTTCTGTTTTTTTTTTCTCTTTTTCGTTTTTGGTTCAAGGTAGATTTTATTCCTCTTTTTTGTATTTACAGATATAAGCATGGAAATAATTTATTCATATAAATACATGTATGTGAAGGGAATAATTGTTTTTTCTGTTTTATTTTTTAAATTTTATTTCTTTTTAATTTTGAATTTTATTTTATATTTTTATACAGCAGGTTCTTATTGGTTATCTATTTTATACATATAAATGTTTACATGCCAATCCCAATCTCTCAACTCCTCCCACCACCACCCCCCCAAGAGCTTTCCCCCCTTGTTGTCCATACGATTGTTGTCTGCATCTGTTGCTCTATTTATGCCTTGCAAAACGGTTAATCTGTACAGTTTTTCTAGGTTCCACATATATGCATGAATATACAAGATTTCTTTTTCTCTTTCTGACTTACTTCACTCTGTATGACAGTCTCTAGATCCATCGACGTCTCTACAAATGACCCAATTTCATTCCTTTCATGGCTTAGTAATATTCCATTTTATATATGTACCACATCTTTATGCATTCGTCTGTCTGTGGGCATTTAGGTTGCTGCCATTACCTCGATATTGTAAATAGTGATGCAATGAACATTGCGGTGAATGTCTCTTTTTGATTTATGGTTTGGTCTGGGTATATGTCCAGTACTGGGATTGTTGTATCATATGGTAATTCTATTATTAGTTTCTTAAGAAACTCCATATTGTTCTCCATAGTGACTGTATCAATTTATATTCCCAACAATAGTGGAAGAGGCTTCCTTTTCTCCACACCCATTCCAGCATTTGTTGTTTGTAGATTTTCAGATGATGCCCATTCTAACAGGTGTGAGGTGATACCTCATTGTTGAGTCCATTTCGTTGAACAAGGGGTAGGTCTTGTCTATTACATATTTGGCTTATGGAACGGTATCTGTGCTAATTTCAAACTCTGGTTTTATGCAGCACCCCAACTCACCTTTCCCCTTAAGCAAGCATAAGTTGGTTTTCTAAACTTGAGACCCTGTTCTGTTTTGTAATTCAGTTCATGTGTAGCCAAGTTTACATTCCGTACATTAGTGATACCTTATGATGTTTCTTTTTCTGTGTGACATATTTCACTTAGAATCATCGTGCCTCAATCCACTCATTATGCTGGTACAGGCCTGGTGACACAGATTTCATTGCTGAGTGGTATTCTGTTGTACGTAAGTACCGCAACTTCTTTATCAATTATTTGTTCTCTGGGATATTTAACTTGTACTGTAGAAGAGGTTCCTGTAAACAGAGCCGTCCCAAATTTTGGGGTGGCTGTGTCTTTTTGATTTTAATTTCCCTAAGCTATAGGACCATAAGTGGAAATGCCCTAGACTCTGTTGCTTTGTTTTTCAGATGTATCAGGAAACACCATACACTTCTCCAGAGTGGCTGTTGGCAATTTACATCCCGCCCATCAGCATAACAAGGCTCCTTTTCCCCCATGGCCTGTCTTGCCTTTCTGGATTTTACACTTTTCTCAGATGGCCCTTTAGACCGGGGGGAAGTGACACTTCATAGTAGTTCGGATTTCCATTGCAAGCTTGCTTGGTTTGCCAAAAAGGGCGTATGTGTTTTTTCCTGAATATATTCAGGAACAAACGCATACGCCCTTTTTTGCCAAGTGCATCATTGTCGATGTTCTGCCTCTTTTCCTATGCTTTAAATGCAAATCCAGTCTACCTCCTGAAATCGGTTTCCTGAAATTCTGCCCCGCTTTCAAGTCCTCTTCACAGCCTTACTTCAATATATTTTTGGACGTTATCTGTCATTTATAACTCTGCAGGTTTGTGAATTACAGAGCCCCTGAGCTCCTTTCTTCAACTCGCTTTCTTGTGAGCTGGCCGCAAACCTGCAAGACTGCTTCAGGCCCTAATCTGCTTCTGGCAGGGCACGCTGAGCCTTTGGTTAATTCCTCTTCCTGGTGGGAAATGAGTGTTAAATATGCCCGTCCAGATACCTACCTCACTCTCAACCCCTTGGTGATGTGGGTCTTCTGGTTTGTGGCCACCTTTGCTGGGTTCCTCACCTTTCGATGATGTGGCCCCACTAGTGTGAGGACACTCCTGCCTGGTTCTCATCCACGTGGTTATGTGGAGCCCCTGGTGAGAGTCTGTTCCTGGCTGTGTTCCTCACCCTTCTGTGAGGGAGACCCTCTGCTGATAGGTCACTCCTGCATGGCTGGCACACATTGCCTTGGTGAAGTCAGCCATGTGGTGGCAGTTGGAGCGTGCTGGGAATCTCCTCCCCCCGGTGATGAGGGCCCTCTTGGGTCAGGCCCTAACTGCTGGGCTCACCAACTTTTCTTAGTGAGCCCAGTGATGCTTTGGCACTCCTCTTAGGATCCCATCTCCATGGGGATGTGGGCCTTCTGCTCTGAGGTCCCAACGGCTGGGTTGTTCACATTTTCATGATGTGGGCTCTCTGGTGTTAGTTCACAGAGGCCTGGATCCCATAGCCTCTGTGCTCTTGGCCGCCTGCTGGGAGGTTCCGACTGCTGGATTCCTCACTTTTTTAATTTTTTGGGCCCTCTGTTGTGAGGATCCTCCTGCCTGCCTCACTCCCATCCCCTTTGTGATGTATGTCCTCTGATATGAGGCCGCATGTGCTGGGTTCCTCACCTTTCGATGATGTGGCCCCACTGGTGGGAGGACAGTCCTGACTGGTTCCCATCCCCTTGGTGTTGTGGGCCCTCTGGCGAGAGTCTCATCCTGCCTCGGTTCCTCACCCTTCTGTTAGATAGGCCCTCTGCTGTGAGGTCACTACTGCCTGGCTGGCGCATGCCACCTTGTAGACGTGGGCCCTCTGTTGGCAGTTGGAACCTGCTGGGAGTCTCCTCCCCTCAGTTATGAGGGCCCCCTGGCGTCAGGCCCTAACTGCTGGGCTCCTAACATTTTCTGATATGTGCTAAGTGGTGCGAGGCCACTCCTGCCAGGTTCCCATCCCAATGGGGATGTGGGCCTTCTGTTCTGAAGTCCCAAAGGCTGGGCTGCTCACAGGTTCATGATGTGGGCCCTCTGCTGTGAGTTCACTGCGGCCTGGATCCCATAGCCTCGGTGCTCTGGGCCGCTTGCTGGGAGGTTCCAGCTGCTGGATTCCTCAACTTTTATATTCTATGGACCCTGTGTTGTGAGGCTGGTCCTGCCAGCCTAATTCTGAACCCCTTTGTGATGTGGTTCCTCTGGTTTGAGGCTACATGTGCTGGGATCCTCACCTTTCGATGATGTTGTCCCACTGGTGTGGGGACACTCCTGCCTGGTTCCCATCCCCTTGGTGAAGTGGGCCCTCTGGTGTGAGGCTGATCCTGACTGGGTTCGTCACACTTCTCTGAGGTGGGCCCTCTGCTGTGAGGTCATTCGTGCCTGGTTGGCACACATCGCCTTGGCGACGTCAGCCCTCTGGTGGCAGTTGGAGCCTGCTGGGAGTCTCCTTCCCTTGGTGATGAGGGCCCTCTGGCGTCAGGCCCTAAGTGCTGGTCTCCCAAACTTTTCTGATAGGTTCTCAGTGGTGCGAGGACACTCCTACCAGATTTCCATCCCCATGGGTATGTGGGCCTCCTGCTCTGAGGTCCCAATGGCTGGGTTGCTCAGTTTCATGACATGAGCCCTCTTCTGTGAGTTCACTGTGGGCTGGATCCCATAGCCTCGGTGCTCTGGGCCGCCTGCTGGGAGGTTCCAACTGCTGGATTCCTCACTTTATTATTCTATGTGCCCAGTGTTGTGAGGCTACTCCTGCCTGCCTCACTCCGAGGCCCTTGGTGATGTGGGTCCTCTGGTTTGAGGACACATGTGCTGAGTACCTCACCTTTCGATGATGTGGCCCCACTGGTGTGAAGACACTCCTGCCTGGTTCCCATACCCTTGGTGATGTGGGCCCTCTGGTGAGAGTCTGATGTTGGCTGGGGTTCTCACCCTTCTGTGAGGTGGGACCTCTGCTGTGAGGTAACTCCTGCCTGGCTTGCTCACGTTGCCTTGGCAACGTGAGCCCTCAGGTGGCAGTTGGAGCCTGCTGGGAATCTCCTCCCCTCGGTTATGAGAGCTCTGGATAAAATACATATGCACTTTTTTGCCGAGTGCATTATTTTCCAAGTTCTGTCTCTTTTCCTATGCTTTAAGAGCGACTCCCCTGTACCTTCTGAAATCGGTTCCCTGCAATTCTGCCCCGCTTTCAAGTCCTCTTGGCAGCCTTACTTCAATATATTTTTGGACCATAGCTGTCATTTATAACTCTGCAGGTTTGTGAATGACAGTGCCCCTGAGCTCCTTTCTTCAACTCGCTTTCTTGTGACCTGGCCGCAACACCGCAGGATTGCTTCAGGCCCTAGTGTACTTCCGGAACGGCACGCTGAGCCTTTGGTGAATTCCTCTTCCTCGTGTGAAATGAGAGTTAAATTTGCCCATCCTGACTCCTGCAGCTAGTCTCTCATTGGTTCTCCCGATTCCTGTTAATCTTATGCAGAAATTGCAAACTGGGCCAAACAGGAGGTTAAAGGCACTGACTCTCCAAGTGAGGAGAGTGTTAGTAAAGCGTCTGGAATGTTGCACCCGAGTACCAGGGGATGAAAACTGAGACACATTTGAACACGTTTCCCAATCACACGGTGGATCATACTCTGGGTTCCACATGCATGTTTTAGATGAAGGAAGAATCCCTTAAACCTGGAGAGTTGAGACCCATGGAATGGGTAATATGCAATATGACTTCAAATGGTCTGCATTTGCTCACCAAACCTCACCAATCCTATCACTGCTGCGTTTATGCCACTGTACACACGCTTGATTCTCTTTCAGAGACATATAAATCAATAGGTTTCAAGATTCTTACTAGTCAGGTATATTCTTAGGCGTTTAATATGGGGTGTTGAGTCCACTTCGTTGAGCAAGGAGTAGCTCTTGTCTGTTACATATTTGGCTTATGGAACGGTATCTGTGCTAATTTCAATCTCTGGTTTTATGCAGCACCCGAACTTACGTTTCCCCTTAAGCAAGCATAAGTTGATTTTCTACATTTGAGACACTGTTCTGTTTTGTAATTCACTTCCTGTGTAGCCAAGTTTACATTCCGTGTATTAGTGATATCTTATGATGTTTCTTTTTCTGTGTGACTTATTTCACTTAGAATCATCGTACCTGAATCCACTCATTATGCTGCTACGGCCCTGATGACATAGATTTCATTGCTGAGTGATATTGCATTGTACGTAAGTACCACAACTTCTTTATCCATTTTTCGCTTTCTGCGATATTGAACTTGTACCATAAACGAGGTTCTTGTAAACAGAGCCGTCCCAAATTTTGGGGTGGCTGTGTCTTTTTGATTTTAATTTCCCGAAGCTATAGGACCATAAGTGGAAGTGCCCTAGGCTCTGTTGCTTTGTTTTTTAGATGTTTCAGGAAACACCATACAGTTCTCCAGAGTGGCTGTTGGCAATTTACATCCCACCATCAGCATAACAAGGTTCCCAGTTCTCCATGGCCTGTCCTGCCTTTCTGGATTTTACACTTTTTTCAGATGGCCCTTTTGACCGGGGGGCAGTGAGACCTCATTGTAGTGCAGATTTCTTTGCAAGCTTGCTTGGTTGGCCAAAAAGGGCGTATGCGTTTTCTCCTGAATATATTCAGGAAAAAACGCATACGCCCTTTTTGGCCAAGTGCATCATTGTGGACGTTCTGCCTCTTTTCCTATGCTTTACATGCAATTCCAGTCTACCTCCTGAGATCGGTTTCCTGCAATTCTGCACCGCTTTCAAGTCCTTTTGGCAGCCTTCCTTCAATATATTTTTGGGCGATAGCTGTCATTTATAACTCTGCAGGTTTGTGAATGACAGTGCCCCTGAGCTCCTTTCTTCAACTCGCTTTCTTGTGAGCTGGTCGCAACACCGCAGGATTGCATCAGGCCCTAGTGAGGTTCCGGCATGGCACGCTGAGCCTTTGGTTAATTCCTCTTCCTGGTGGGAAATGAGAGTTAAATTTGCCCATCCAGACACCTCCAGCTAGTCTCTCATGGGTTCTCCCTATTCCTGTTTATTTTCCGCAGAAATTGCAAACTGGGCCAAACAGGAGGTTAAAGGCACTGACTCTCCAAGTGGGGAGAGTGTTAGTAAAGCGTCTGGAATGTTGCACCCGAGTACCAGGGGACAAACACTGAGAGACATTTGAACACGTTTCCCGATCACACGGTGGATCATTCTCTGGGTTCCACATGCATGTTTTAGCTGAAGGAAGAATCCCTTAAACCTGGAGAGTTGAGATCCATGGAATGGGTACCATGCAATATGACTTCAAAGGGTCTGCATTTGCTCACCGAACCTCACCGATCCTATCACTGCTGCGTTTATGCCGCTGTAGACATGCTTGATTCCCTTTCGGAGACATATCAATCCATAGGTTTTAAGATTCTTACTTGTCAGGTATATTCTTACGCGTTTAATATGGGGTGTTGAGTCCATTTCGTTGAGCAAGGAGTAGCTCTTGTCTATTACATATTTGGCTTGTGAAACTGTATCTGTGCTAATTTCAATCTCTGGTTTTATGCAACACCCCATCTCACCTTTCCCCTTAAGCAAGCATAAGTTGGTTTTCTACATTTGACACCCTGTTCTGTTTTGTAATTCAGTTCCTGTGTAGCCAAGTTTACATTCCGTGTATTAGTGATATCTTATGATGTTTCTTTTTCTGTGTGACTTATTTCACTTAGAATCATCGTACCTGAATCCACTCATTATGCTGCTACGGGCCTGATGACAAAGATTTCATTGCTGAGTGATATTGCATTGTACGTAAGTACCACAACTTCTTTATCCATTTTTCACTTTCTGCGATATTGAACTTGTACCGTAAACGAGGTTCTTGTAAACAGAGCTGTCCCAAACTTTGGGGTCGCTGTGTCTTTTTGATTTTAATTTCCCTAAGCTATAGGAACATAAGTGGAAGTGCCCTAGGCTCTGTTGCTTTGTTTTTTAGATGTTTCAGGAAACACCATACACTTCCTCAGAGTGGCTATTGGCAATTTACATCCCGCCCATCAGCATAACAAGGCTCCCAGTTCTCCATGGCCTGTCCTGCCTTTCTGGATTTTACACTTTTTTCAGATGGCCCTTTTGACCGGGGGGCAGTGAGACTTCACTGTAGTGCAGATTTCCTTTGCAAGCTTGCTTAGTTGGCCAAAAAGGGCGTATGCGTTATTTCCTGAATATATTCTGGAAAAAAGGCATACGCCCTTTTTGGCCAAGTGCATCATTGTGGACGTTCTGCCTCTTTTCCTATGCTTTACATGCAATTCCTGTCTACTTCCTGAAATCGGTTTCCTGCAATTCTGCCTCACTTTCAAGTCCTCTTGGCAGCCTTACTTCAATATATTTTTGGACGATAGCTGTCATTTAAAACTCTGCATGTTTGTGAATTACAGTGCCCCGAGCTCCTTTCTTCAACTCGCTTTCTTGTGAGCTGGCTGCAACACCGCAGGAATGCTTCAGGCCCAAGTGTGGTTGTGGCATGGCATGCTGAGCCTTTGGGTAATTCCTCTTCCTGGTGCGAAATGAGTATTAAATTTACCCATCCAGACACCTCCAGCTAGTCTTTCATTGGTTCTCCCTATTCCTGTTCATTTTCCGCAGAAATTGCAAACTCGGCCAAACAGGAGGTTAAAGGCACTGACTCTCCAAGTGGGGAGAGTGTTAGTAAAGCGTCTGGAATGTTGCACCCGAGTACCAGGGGACGAAAACTGAGACACATTTGAACATGTTTCCCGATCACATGGTGGATCATACTCTGGGTTCCACATGCATGTTTTAGCTGAAAGAAGAATCCCTTAAACCAGGAGAGTTGAGACCCATGGAATGGGTACCATGTAATATGACTTCAAAGGGTCTGCATTTGCTCACCGAACCTCACCAATCCTATCACTGCTGCGTTTATGCCGCTATAGACATGCTTGATTCTCTTTCGGAGACATATAAATCCATAGGTTTTAAGATTCTTACTAGTCAGGTATATTCTTAGGCGTTTAATATGTGGTGTTGAGTCCACTTCGTTGAGCAAGGAGTAGCTCTTGTCTATTACATATTTGGCTTATGGAACGGTATCTGTGCTAATTTCAATCTCTGGTTTTATGCAGCACCCCAACTCACCTTTCCCCTTAAGCAAGCATAAGTTGGTTTTCTACATTTGAGACCCTGTTCTGTTTTGTAATTCAGTTCCTGTGTAGCCAAGTTTACATTCCGTGTATTAGTGATATCTTATGATGTTTCCTTTTCTGTGTGACTTACTTCACTTAGAATCATCGTATCTGAATCCACTCATTATGCTGGTACGGGCCTGATGACATAGATTTCATTGCTGAGTGATATTGCATTGTACGTAAGTACCACAACTTCTTTATCCATTTTTCACTTTCTGCGATATTGAACTTGTACCGTAAACGAGGTTCTTGTAAAGAGCGCCATCCCAAACTTTAGGGTGGCTGTGTCTTTTTGATTTTAATTTCCCTAAGCTATAGGACCATAAGTGGAAGTGCCCTTGGCTCTGTTGCTTTGTTTTTTGGATGTTTTAGGAAACACCATACACTTCTCCAGAGTGGCTGTTGGCAATATACATCCCGCCCATCAGCATAACAAGGCTCCCAGTTCTCCATGGTCTGTCCTGCTTTTCTGGATTTACACTTTTTTCAGATGTCCCTTTTGACCGGGGGGCAGTGAGACTTCATTGTAGTGCAGATTTCCTTTGCAAGCTTGCTTGGTTGGCCAAAAAGGGCGTATGCGTTTTTTCCTGAATATATTCAGGAAAAAACGCATACGCCCTTTTTGACTGAGTGTATCATTGTGGACGTTCTGCCTCTTTTCCTATGCTTTACATGCAATTCCAGTCTACCTCCTGAAATCGGTTTCCTGCAATTCTGCCCCGCTTTCAATTCCTCTTGGCAGACTGACTTCAATATATTTTTGAACGATAGCTTTCATTTATAACTCTGCAGGTTTGTGAATGACAGTGCCCCTGAGCTCCTTTCTTCAACTTGCTTTCTTGTGAGCTGGCCACAACACCGCAGGATTACTTAAGGCCCTAGTGTGGTTCCGGCATGGCACGCTGAGCCTTTGGTTAATTCCTCTTCCTGGTGGGAAATGAGAGTTAAATTTGCCCATCCAGACACCTCCAGATAGTCTCTCATGGGTTCTCCCTATTCCTGTTCATTTTCCGCAGAAATTGCAAACTGGGCCAAACAGGAGGTTAATGGCACTGACTCTCCAAGTGGGGAGAGTGTTAGTAAAGCGTCTGGAATGTTGCACCCGAGTACCAGGCGATGAAAACTGAGACACATTTGAACATGTTTCCCGATCACACGGTGGATCATACTCTGGGTTCCACATGCATGTTTTAGCTGAAGGAAAAATCCCTTAAACCTGGAGAGTTGAGACCCATGGAATGGGTAATATGCAATATGACTTCATAGGGTCTGCATTTGCGCACCGAACCTCACCAATCCTATCACTGCTGCGTTTATGTCACTGTACACACGCTTAATTGTCTATCGGAGACATATAAATCCATAGATTTTAAGATTCTTACTAGTCAGGTATATTCTTAGGCGTTTAATATGTGGTGTTGAGTCCACTTCGTTGAGCAAGGAGTAGCTCTTGTCTATTACATATATGGCTTATGGAACGGTATCTGTGCTACTTTCAAGCTCTGGTTTTATGCAGCACCCCAACTCACCTTTCCCCTTAAGCAAGCATAAGTTGGTTTTCTGCATTTGAGACCCGGTTCTGTTTTGTAATTCAGTTCATGTTCAACCAAGTTTACATTCCGTGTAGTAGTGATATCTTATGATGTTTCTTTTTCTGTGTGACTTATTTCACTTAGAATCATCGTACCTGAATCCACTCATTATGCTGCTACGGGCCTGATGACATAGATTTCATTGCTGAGTGATATTGCATTGTACGTAAGTACCACAACTTCTTTATCCATTTTTCGCTTTCTGAGATATTGAACATGTACCGCACACGAGGTTCTTGTAAACAGAGCCGTCCCAAACTTTGGGGTGGCTGTGTCTTTTTGATTTTAATTTCCCTAAGGTATAGGACCATAAGTGGAAGTGCCCTAGGCTCTGTTGCTTTGTTTTTTAGATGTTTCAGGAAACACCATACACTTCTTCAGAGTGGCTGTTGGGAATTTACATCCCGCCCATCAGCATAACAAGGCTCCCAGTTCTCCATGGCCTGTCCTGCCTTTCCGGATTTTACACTTTTTTCAGATGTCCCTTTTGACCGGGGGGCAGTGAGACTTCATTGTAGTGCAGATTTCCTTTGCAAGCTTGCTTGGTTGGCCAAAAAGGGCATATGCGTTTTTTCCTGAATATATTCAGGAAAAAACTCATACGCCCTTTTTGGCCGAGTGCATCATTGTGGACGTTCTGCCTCTTTTCCTATGCTTTACATGCAATTCCAGTCTACCTCCTGAGATCGGTTTCCTGCAATTCTGCCCCGCTTTCAAGTCCTCTTGGCAGCCTTACTTCAATATATTTTTGGACGATAGCTGTCATTTATAACTCTACAGGTTTGTGAATGACAGTGCTCCTGAGCTCCTTTCTTCAACTCGCTTTCTTGTGAGCTGGCCACAACACCGCAGGATTGCTTCAGGCCCTAATGTGGTTCCGGCATGGCACGCTGAGCCTTTGGTTAAATCCTCTTCCTGGTGGGAAATGAGAGTTAAATTTGCCTATCCAGACACCTCCAGCTAGTCTCTCATTGGTTCTTCCTTTTCCTGTTCATTTTCCGAAGGAATTGCAAACTGGGCCAAACAGGAGGTTAAAGGCACTGACTCTCCAAGTGGGGAGAGTGTTAGTAAAGCGTCTGGAATGTTGCACCCGGGTACCAGGGTACGATAACTGACACACATTTGAACACGTTTCCCGAACGCGCGGTGGATCATACTCTGGGTTCCACATGCATGTTTTAGCTGAAGGAAGAATCCCTTAAACCTGGAGAGTTGAGACCCATGGAATGGGTACCATGCAATATGACTTCAAAGGGTCTGCATTTGCTCACTGAACCTCACCATTCTATCACTGCTGCGTTTATGCCACTGTACACACGCTTGATTCTCTTTTGGAGACATATAAATCCATAGGTTTTAAGATTCTTACTAGTCAGGTATATTCTTAGGCGTTTAATATGTGGTGTTGAGTCCACTTCGTTGAGCAAGGACTAGCTCTTGTCTATTATATATTTGGCTTATGGAATGGTATCTGTGATAATTTCAATCTCTGGTTTTATGCAGCACCCCAACTCACCTTTCCCCTTAAGCAAGCATATGTTGGTTTTCTACATTTGAGACCCTGTTCTGTTTTGTAATTCAGTTCCTGTGTAGCCAAGTTTGCATTCCGTGTATTAGTGATATCTTATGATGTTTCTTTTTCTGTGTGACTTATTTCACTTAGAATCATCGTACCTGAATCCACTCATTATGCTGCTACGGGCCTGATGACATAGATTTCATTGCTGAGTGATATTGCATTGTACGTAAGTACCACAACTTCTTTATCCATTTTTCGCTCTCTGTGATATTGAACTTGTACCGTACACGAGGTTCTTGTAAACAGAGCCGTCCCAAATTTTGGGGTGGCTGTGTCTTTTTGATTTTAATTTCCCTAAGCTATAGGACCATAAGTGGAAGTGCCCTAGGCTCTGTTGCTTTGTTTTGTAGATGTTTCAGGAAACACCATACACTTCTCAAGAGTGGCTGTTGGGAATTTTCATCCCGCCCTTCAGCATGACAAGGCTCCCAGTTCTCCATGGCCTGTCCTGCCTTTCTGGATTTTATACTTTTTTCAGATGGCATTTTTGACCTGGGGGCAGTGAGACTTCATTGTAATGCAGATTTCCTTTGCAACCATGCTTGGTTGGCCAAAAAGGGCGTATGCGTTTTTTCCTGAATATATTCAGAAAAAAACACATACGCCCTTTTCGGCCAAGTGCATCATTGTGGACGTTCTGCCTCTTTTCCTATGCTTTACATGCAATTCCAGTGTACCTCCTGAAATCGGTTTCCTGCAATTCTGCTCCACTTTCAAGTCCTCTTGGCAGCCTTACTTCAACATATTTTTGGACGATAGCTGTCATTTATAACTCTGCAGGTTTGTGAATGACAGTGCCCCTGAGCTCCTTTCTTCAACTTGCTTTCTTGTGAGCTGGCCGCAACACCGCAGGATTGCTTCAGGCCCTAGTGTGGTTCTGGCACGACACGCTGAGCCTTTGGTTAATTCCTCTTCCTGGTGGGAAATGAGAGTTAATTTGCCCGTGAGACACCTCCAGCTAGTCCCTCATTGGTTCTCCCTATTCCTGTTCATTTTCCGAAGGAATTGCAAACTGGGCCAAACAGGAGGTTAAAGGTACTGACTCTCCAAGTGGGGAGAGTGTTAGTAAAGCGTCTGGAATGTTGCACCCGAGTACCAGGGGATGAAAACTGAGACACATTTGAACACGTTTCCCGAACGCACAGTGGATCATACTCTGGGTTCCACATGCATGTTTTAGCTGAAGGAAGAATCCCTTAAACCTGGAGAGTTGAGACCCATGGAATGGGTACCATGCAATATGACTTCAAAGGGTCTGCGTTTGCTCACCGAACCTCACCATCCTATCACTGCTGCGTTTATGCCACTGTACACACACTTGATTCTCTTTCGGAGACATATAAATCCATAGGTTTTAAGATTCTTACTAGTCAGGTATATTCTTAGGCGTTTAATATGGGGTGTTGAGTCCACTTCGTTGAGCAAGGAGTAGCTCTTGTCTATTACATATTTGGCTTATGGAACGGTATCTGTGCTAATTTCAATCTCTGGTTTTATGCAGCACCCCAACTCACCTTTCCCCTTAAGCAAGCATAAGTTGGTTTTCTACATTTGAGACCATGTTCTATTCTTTAATTCAGTTCCTGTGTAGCCAAGTTTACATTCCGAGTAGTAGTGATATCTTATGATGTTTCTTTTTCTGTGTGACTTATTTCACTTAGAATCATCGTACCTGAATCCACTCATTATGCTGCTACGGGCCTGATGACATAGATTTCATTGCTGAGTGATATTGCATTGTTCGTAAGTACCACAACTTCTTTATCCATTTTTCGCTTTCTGTGATATTGAACTTGTACTGTACACGACGTTCTTGTAAACAGAGCCATCCCAAAATTTGGGGTGGCTGTGTCTTTTTGATTTTAATTTCCCTAAGCTATAGGACCATAAGTGGAAGTGCCCTAGGCTCTGTTGCTTTGTTTTTTAGATGTTTCAGGAAACACCATACACTTCTCCAGAGTGGCTGTTGGCAATTTACATCCCGCTCATCAGCATGACAAGGCTCCCAGTTCTCCATGGCCTGTCCTGCCTTTCTGGATTTTACACTTTTTTCAGATGGCCCTTTGACCGGGGGGCAGTGAGACTTCATTGTAGTGCAGATTTCGTTTGCAAGCTTGCTTGGTTGGCCAAAAAGGGCGTATGCGTTTTTTCCTGAATATATTCAGGAAAAAACGCATACGCCCTTTTTGGCCAAGTGCATCATTGTGGACGTTCTGACTCTTTTCCTATGCTTTACATGCAATTCCAGTCTACCTCCTGAAATCGGTTTCCTGCAATTCTGCCCCACATTAAAGTCCTCTTGGCTGCCTTACTTCAATATATTTTTGGACGATAGCTGTCTTTTATAACTCTGCAGTTTTGTGAATTACAGTGACTCTGAGCTCCTTTCTTCAACTCGCTTTCTTGTGAGCTGGCCGCAACACCGCAGGATTGCTTCAGACCCTAGTGTGGTTCTGGCATGGCACACTGAGCCTTTGGTTAAATCCTCTTCCTGGTGGGAAATGAGAGTTAAATTTGCCCGTCCAGACACCTCCAGCTAGTCTCTCATTGGTTCTTCCTATTCCTGTTCATTTTCCGAAGGAATTGCAAACTGGGCCAAACAGGAGGTTAAAGGCACTGACTCTCCAAGTGGGGAGAGTGTTAGTAAAGCGTCTGGAATGTTGCACCCGGGTACCAGGGGACGAAAACTGACACACATTTGAACACGTTTCCCGAACGTGCGGTGGATCATACTCTGGGTTCCACATGGATGTTTTAGCTGAAGGAAGAATCCCTTAAACCTGGAGAGTTGAGACCCATGGAATGGGTACCATGCAATATGACTTCAAAGGGTCTGCATTTGCTCACTGAACCTCACCATCCTATCACTGCTGCGTTTATGCCACTGTACACACGCTTGATTCTCTTTTGGAGACATATAAATCCATAGGTTTTAAGATTCTTACTAGTCAGGTATATTCTTAGGCATTTAATATGTGGTGTTGACTCCACTTCGTTGAGCAAGGACTAGCTCTTGTCTATTATATATTTGGCTTATGGAATGGTATCTGTGATAATTTCAATCTCTGGTTTTATGCAGCACCCCAACTCACCTTTCCCCTTAAGCAAGCATATGTTGGTTTTCTGCATTTGAGACCCTGTTCTGTTTTGTAATTCAGTTCCTGAGTAGCCAAGTTTGCATTCCGTGTATTAGTGATATCTTATGATGTTTGTTTTTCTGTGTGACTTATTTCACTTAGAATCATCATACCTGAATCCACTCATTATGCTGCTTCGGGCCTGATGACATAGATTTCATTGCTGAGTGATATTGCATTGTACGTAAGTACCACAACTTCTTTATCCATTTTTCGCTTTCTGCGATATTGAACTTGTACCGTAAACGAGGTTATTGTAAACAGAGCCGTCCCAAACTTTGGGGTGGCTGTGTCTTTTTGATTTTAATTTCCCTAAGCTATAGGACCATAAGTGGAAGTGCCCTAGGCTCTGTTGCTTTGTTTTGTAGATGTTTCAGGAAACACCATACACTTCTCCAGAGTGGCTGTTGACAATTTACATCCCACCCATCAGCATAACAAGGCTCCCAGTTCTCCATGGCCTGTCCTGCCTTTCTGGATTTTACACTTTTTTCAGATGGCCCTTTTGACCGGGGGGCAGTGAGACTTCATTGTTGTGCAGATATCCTTTGCAAGCTTGCTTGGTTGGCCAAAAAGTGCGTATGCGTTTCTTCCTGAATATATTCAGGAAAAAACGCATACGCCCTTTTTGGCCAAGTGCATCATTGTGGACGTTCTGCCTCTTTTCCTATGCTTTACATGCAATTCCAGTCTACCTCCTCAAATCGGTTTCCTGCAATTCTGCCACGCATTCAAGTCCTCTTGGCAGCCTTACTTCAATATATTTTTGGACGATAGGTGTCATTTATAACTCTGCAGGTTTGTGAATTACAGTGCTCCTGAGCTCCTTTCTGCAACTCGGTTTCTTGTGAGCTGGCCGCAACACCGCAGGATTGCTTCAGGCCCTAGTGTGGTTCCGGCACGGCACACTGAGCCTTTGGTTAATTCCATTTCCTGGTGGGAAATGAGAGTTAAATTTGCCCGTCCAGACACCTCCAGCTAGTCTCTCATTGGTTCTTCCTATTCCTGTTCATTTTCCGCAGAAATTGCAAACTGGGCCAAACAGGAGCTTAAAGGCACTGACTCTCCAAGTGGGGAGAGTTAGTAAAGCGTTTGGAATGTTGCACCCGAGTACCAGGGGACGAAAACTGAGACACATTTGAACACGTTTCCCGGTCACACGGTGGATCATACTCTGGGTTCCACATGCATGTTTTAGCTGAAGGAAGAATCCCTTAAACCTGGAGAGTTGAGACCCATGGAATGGGTACCATGCAATGTGACTTCAAAGGGTCTGCATTTGCTCACCGAGCCTCACCAATCCTATCACTGCTGCGTTTATGCTGCTGTACACACGCTTGATTCTCTTTCGGAGACATATAAATCCATAGGTTTTAAGATTCTTACTAGTCAGGTATAGTCTTAGGCGTTTAATATGGGGTGTTGAGTCCACTTCATTGAGCAAGGAGTAGCTCTTGTCTATTACATATTTGGCTTATGGAACGGTATCTGTGCTAATTTCAATCTCTGGTTTTATGCAGCACCCCAACTCACCTTTCCCCTTAAGCAAGAATAAGTTGGTCTTCTACATTTGAGACCCTTTTCTGTGTTGTAATTCAGTTCCTGTGTAGCCAAGTTTACATTCCGTGTATTAGTGATATCTTATGATGTTTCTTTTTCTGTGTGACTTATTTCACTTAGAATCATCGTACCTGAATCCACTCATTATGCTGCTACGGGCCTGATGACATAGATTTCATTGCTGAGTGATATTGCATTGTACGTAAGTACCACAACTTCTCTATCCATTTTTCGCTTTCTGTGATATTGAACTTGTATCATAAACGAGGTTCTTGTAAACAGAGATGTCCCAAACTTTGGGTTCGCTGTGTCTTTTTGATTTTAACTTCCCTAAGGTATAGGACCATAAGTTGAAGTGCCCTAGGCTCTGTTGCTTTGTTTTTTAGATGTTTCAGGAAACACCATACACTTCTCCAGAGTGGCTGTTGGCAATTTACATCCCGCCCATCAGCATAACAAGGCTCCCAGTTCTCCATGGCCTGTCCTGCCTTTCTGGATTTTACACTTTTTTCAGATGGCCCTTTTGACCGGGGGGAAGTGAGACTTCATTGTAGTGCAGATTTCCTTTGCAGGCTTGCTTGGTTGGCCAAAAAGGGCGTATGCGTTTTTTCCTGAATATATTCAGGAAAAAACGCATACGCCGTTTTTGGCCAAGTGCATCATTGTGGCCGTTCTGCCTTTTTTCCTATGCTTTACATGCAATTCCAGTCTACCTCCTGAAATCGGTTTACTGCAATTCTGCCCCGCTTTCAAGTCCTCTTGGCAGCCTTACTTCAATATATTTTTGGACGATAGCTGTCATATATAACTCTGCAGGTTTGTGAATTACAGTGCCCCTGAGTTCCATTCTTCAACTCGCTTTCTTGTGAGCTGGCCGCAACACCGCAGGATTGCTTCAGGCCCTAATGTTATTCCGGCATGGCACGTTGAGCCTTTGGTTAATTCCTCTTCCTGGTGGGAAATGAGAGTTAAATTTGCCCGTCCAGACACCTCCAGCTAGTCTCTCATTGGTTCTCCCTATTCCTGTTCATCTTCCGCAGAAATTGCAAACTGGGCCAAACAGGAGGTTAACGGCACTGACTCTCCAAGTGGGGAGAGTGTTAGTAAAGCGTCTGGAATGTTGCACCCGAGTACCAGGGGACGAAAACTGAGACACATTTGAACACGTTTCCCGATCACACGGTGGATCATACTCTGGGTTCCACATGCATGTTTTAGCTGAAGGAAGAATCGCTTAAACCTGCAGAGTTGAGACCCATGGAATGGGTACCATGCAATGTGACTTCAAAGGGTCTGCATTTGCTCACCGAACCTCACCAATCCTATCACTGCTGCGTTTATGCCGCTGTACACACGCTTGTTTCTCTTTCGGAGACATATAAATCCATAGGTTTTAAGATTCTTACTAGTCAGGTATATTCTTAGGCGTTTAATATGTGGTGTTGAGTCCACTCCGTTGAGCAAGGAGTAGCTCTTGTCTATTACATATTTGGCTTATAGAACGGTATCTGTGCTAATTTCAATCTCTGGTTTTATGCAGCACCCCAACTCACCTTTCCCCTTAAGCAAGCATAAGTTGGTGTTCAACATTTGAGACCCTGTTCTGTTTTGTAATTCAGTTCCTGTGTAGCCAAGTTTATATTCCGTGTAGTAGTGATATCTTATGATTTTTCATTTTCTGTGTGACTTATTTCACTTAGAATCATCATACCTGAATCCACTCATTATGCTGCTACGGGCCTGATGACATAGACTTCATTGCTGAGTGATATTGCATTGTACGTAAGTACCACAACTTCTTTATCCATTTTTTGCATTCTCTGATATTGAACTTGTATCATAAACGAGGTTATTGTAAACAGAGCCGTCCCAAACTTTGGGGTGGCTGTGTCTTTTTGATTTTAATTTCCCTAAGCTATAGGACCATAAGTGGAAGTGCCCTAGGCTCTGTTGCTTTGTTTTGTAGATGTTTCAGGAAACACCATACACTTCTCCAGAGTGGCTGTTGACAATTTACATCCCACCCATCAGCATAACAAGGCTCCCAGTTCTCCATGGCCTGTCCTGCCTTTCTGGATTTTACACTTTTTTCAGATGGCCCTTTTGACCGGGGGGCAGTGAGACTTCATTGTAGTGCAGATATCCTTTGCAAGCTTGCTTGGTTGGCCAAAAAGTGCGTATGCGTTTCTTCCTGAATATATTCAGGAAAAAACGCATACGCCCTTTTTGGCCAAGTGCATCATTGTGGACGTTCTGCCTCTTTTCCTATGCTTTACATGCAATTCCAGTCTACCTCCTCAAATCGGTTTCCTGCAATTCTGCCACGCATTCAAGTCCTCTTGGCAGCCTTACTTCAATATATTTTTGGACGATAGGTGTCATTTATAACTCTGCAGGTTTGTGAATTACAGTGCTCCTGAGCTCCTTTCTGCAACTCGGTTTCTTGTGAGCTGGCCGCAACACCGCAGGATTGCTTCAGGCCCTAGTGTGGTTCCGGCACGGCACACTGAGCCTTTGGTTAATTCCATTTCCTGGTGGGAAATGAGAGTTAAATTTGCCCGTCCAGACACCTCCAGCTAGTCTCTCATTGGTTCTTCCTATTCCTGTTCATTTTCCGCAGAAATTGCAAACTGAGCCAAACAGGAGCTTAAAGGCACTGACTCTCCAACTGGGGAGAGTTAGTAAAGCGTTTGGAATGTTGCACCCGAGTACCAGGGGACGAAAACTGAGACACATTTGAACACGTTTCCCGGTCACACGGTGGATCATACTCTGGGTTCCACATGCATGTTTTAGCTGAAGGAAGAATCCCTTAAACCTGGAGAGTTGAGACCCATGGAATGGGTACCATGCAATGTGACTTCAAAGGGTCTGCATTTGCTCACCGAGCCTCACCAATCCTATCACTGCTGCGTTTATGTCGCTGTACACACGCTTGATTCTCTTTCGGAGACATATAAATCCATAGGTTTTAAGATTCTTACTAGTCAGGTATAGTCTTAGGCGTTTAATATGGGGTGTTGAGTCCACTTCATTGAGCAAGGAGTAGCTCTTGTCTATTACATATTTGGCTTATGGAACGGTATCTGTGCTAATTTCAATCTCTGGTTTTATGCAGCACCCCAACTCACCTTTCCCCTTAAGCAAGAATAAGTTGGTCTTCTACATTTGAGACCCTGTTCTGATTTGTAATTCAGTTCCTGTGTAGCCAAGTTTATATTCCGTGTAGTAGTGATATCTTATGATTTTTCATTTTCTGTGTGACTTATTTCACTTAGAATCATCATACCTGAATCCACTCATTATGCTGCTACGGGCCTGATGACATAGACTTCATTGCTGAGTGATATTGCATTGTACGTAAGTACCACAACTTCTTTATCCATTTTTTGCATTCTCTGATATTGAACTTGTATCATAAACGAGGTTATTGTAAACAGAGCCGTCCCAAACTTTGGGGTGGCTGTGTCTTTTTGATTTTAACTTCCCTAAGCTATAGGACCATAAGTGGAAGTGCCCTAGGCTCTGTTGCTTTGTTTTGTAGATGTTTCAGGAAACACCATACACTTCTCCAGAGTGGCTGTTGACAATTTACATCCCACCCATCAGCATAACAAGGCTCCCAGTTCTCCATGGCCTGTCCTGCCTTTCTGGATTTTACACTTTTTTCAGATGGCCCTTTTGACCGGGGGGCAGTGAGACTTCATTGTAGTGCAGATATCCTTTGCAAGCTTGCTTGGTTGGCCAAAAAGTGCGTATGCGTTTCTTCCTGAATATATTCAGGAAAAAACGCATACGCCCTTTTTGGCCAAGTGCATCATTGTGGACGTTCTGCCTCTTTTCCTATGCTTTACATGCAATTCCAGTCTACCTCCTCAAATCGGTTTCCTGCAATTCTGCCACGCATTCAAGTCCTCTTGGCAGCCTTACTTCAATATATTTTTGGACGATAGGTGTCATTTATAACTCTGCAGGTTTGTGAATTACAGTGCTCCTGAGCTCCTTTCTGCAACTCGGTTTCTTGTGAGCTGGCCGCAACACCGCAGGATTGCTTCAGGCCCTAGTGTGGTTCTGGCACGGCACACTGAGCCTTTGGTTAATTCCATTTCCTGGTGGGAAATGAGAGTTAAATTTGCCCGTCCAGACACCTCCAGCTAGTCTCTCATTGGTTCTTCCTATTCCTGTTCATTTTCCGCAGAAATTGCAAACTGGGCCAAACAGGAGCTTAAAGGCACTGACTCTCCAAGTGGGGAGAGTTAGTAAAGCGTTTGGAATGTTGCACCCGAGTACCAGGGGACGAAAACTGAGACACATTTGAACACGTTTCCCGGTCACACGGTGGATCATACTCTGGGTTCCACATGCATGTTTTAGCTGAAGGAAGAATCCCTTAAACCTGGAGAGTTGAGACCCATGGAATGGGTACCATGCAATGTGACTTCAAAGGGTCTGCATTTGCTCACCGAGCCTCACCAATCCTATCACTGCTGCGTTTATGCTGCTGTACACACGCTTGATTCTCTTTCGGAGACATATAAATCCATAGGTTTTAAGATTCTTACTAGTCAGGTATAGTCTTAGGCGTTTAATATGGGGTGTTGAGTCCACTTCATTGAGCAAGGAGTAGCTCTTGTCTATTACATATTTGGCTTATGGAACGGTATCTGTGCTAATTTCAATCTCTGGTTTTATGCAGCACCCCAACTCACCTTTCCCCTTAAGCAAGAATAAGTTGGTCTTCTACATTTGAGACCCTTTTCTGTTTTGTAATTCAGTTCCTGTGTAGCCAAGTTTACATTCCGTGTAGTAGTGATATCTTATGATGTTTCTTTTTCTGTGTGACTTATTTCACTTAGAATCATCGTACCTGAATCCACTCATTATGCTGCTACGGGCCTGATGACATAGATTTCATTGCTGAGTGATATTGCATTGTACGTAAGTACCACAACTTCTTTATCCATTTTTCGCTTTCTGTGATATTGAACTTCTACCATAAACGAGGTTCTTGTAAACAGAGATGTCCCAAACTTTGGGTTGGCTGTGTCTTTTTGATTTTAACTTCCCTAAGGTATAGGACCATAAGTGGAAGTGCCCTAGGCTCTGTTGCTTTGTTTTTTAGATGTTTCAGGAAACACCATACACTTCTCCAGAGTGGCTGTTGGCAATTTACATCCCGCCCATCAGCATAACAAGGCTCCCAGTTCTCCATGGCCTGTCCTGCCTTTCTGGATTTTACACTTTTTTCAGATGGCCCTTTTGACCGGGGGGAAGTGAGACTTCATTGTAGTGCAGATTTCCTTTGCAGGCTTGCTTGGTTGGCCAAAAAGTGCGTATGCGTTTTTTCCTGGAAAAAACGCATACGCCGTTTTTGGCCAAGTGCATCATTGTGGCCGTTCTGCCTTTTTTCCTATGCTTTACATGCAATTCCAGTCTACCTCCTGAAATCGGTTTACTGCAATTCTGCCCCGCTTTCAAGTCCTCTTGGCAGCCTTACTTCAATATATTTTTGGACGATAGCTGTCATATATAACTCTGCAGGTTTGTGAATTACAGTGCCCCTGAGTTCCATTCTTCAACTCGCTTTCTTGTGAGCTGGCCGCAACACCGCAGGATTGCTTCAGGCCCTAATGTTATTCCGGCATGGCACGTTGAGCCTTTGGTTAATTCCTCTTCCTGGTGGGAAATGAGAGTTAAATTTGCCCGTCCAGACACCTCCAGCTAGTCTCTCATTGGTTCTCCCTATTCCTGTTCATCTTCCGCAGAAATTGCAAACTGGGCCAAACAGGAGTTTAACGGCACTGACTCTCCAAGTGGGGAGAGTGTTAGTAAAGCGTCTGGAATGTTGCACCCGAGTACCAGGGGATGAAAACTGAGACACATTTGAACACGTTTCCCGATCACACGGTGGATCATACTCTGGGTTCCACATGCATGTTTTAGCTGAAGGAAGAATCGCTTAAACCTGCAGAGTTGAGACCCATGGAATGGGTACCATGCAATGTGACTTCAAAGGGTCTGCATTTGCTCACCGAACCTCACCAATCCTATCACTGCTGCGTTTATGCTGCTGTACACACGCTTGTTTCTCTTTCGGAGACATATAAATCCATAGGTTTTAAGATGCTTACTACTCAGGTATATTCTTAGGCGTTTAATATGTGGTGTTGAGTCCACTCCGTTGAGCAAGGAGTAGCTCTTGTCTATTACATATTTGGCTTATGGAACGGTATCTGTGCTAATTTCAATCTCTGGTTTTATGCAGCACCCCAACTCACCTTTCCCCTTAAGCAAGCATAAGTTGGTGTTCAACATTTGAGACCCTGTTCTGTTTTGTAATTCAGTTCCTGTGTAGCCAAGTTTATATTCTGTGTAGTAGTGATATCTTATGATTTTTCATTTTCTGTGTGACTTATTTCACTTAGAATCATCATACCTGAATCCACTCATTATGCTGCTACGGGCCTGATGACATAGACTTCATTGCTGAGTGATATTGCATTGTACGTAAGTACCACAACTTCTTTATCCATTTTTTGCATTCTCTGATATTGAACTTGTATCATAAACGAGGTTATTGTAAACAGAGCCGTCCCAAACTTTGGGGTGGCTGTGTCTTTTTGATTTTAATTTCTCTAAGCTATAGGACCATAAGTGGAAGTGCCCTAGGCTCTGTTGCTTTGTTTTGTAGATGTTTCAGGAAACACCATACACTTCTCCAGAGTGGCTGTTGACAATTTACATCCCACCCATCAGCATAACAAGGCTCCCAGTACTCCATGGCCTGTCCTGCCTTTCTGGATTTTACACTTTTTTCAGATGGCCCTTTTGACCGGGGGGCAGTGAGACTTCATTGTAGTGCAGATATCCTTTGCAAGCTGGCTTGGTTGGCCAAAAAGTGCGTATGCGTTTCTTCCTGAATATATTCAGGAAAAAACGCATACGCCCTTTTTGGCCAAGTGCATCATTGTGGGCGTTCTGCCTCTTTTCCTATGCTTTACATGCAATTCCAGTCTACCTCCTCAAATCGGTTTCCTGCAATTCTGCCACGCATTCAAGTCCTCTTGGCAGCCTTACTTCAATATATTTTTGGACGATAGGTGTCATTTATAACTCTGCAAGTTTGTGAATTACAGTGCTCCTGAGCTCCTTTCTGCAACTCGGTTTTTTGTGAGCTGGCCGCAACACCGCAGGATTGCTTCAGGCCCTAGTGTGGTTCCGGCACGGCACACTGAGCCTTTGGTTAATTCCATTTCCTGGTGGGAAATGAGAGTTAAATTTGCCCGTCCAGACACCTCCAGCTAGTCTCTCATTGGTTCTTCCTATTCCTGTTCATTTTCCGCAGAAATTGCAAACTGGGCCAAACAGGAGCTTAAAGGCACTGACTCTCCAAGTGGGGAGAGTTAGTAAAGCGTTTGGAATGTTGCACCCGAGTACCAGGGGACGAAAACTGAGACACATTTGAACACGTTTCCCGGTCACACGGTGGATCATACTCTGGGTTCCACATGCATGTTTTAGCTGAAGGAAGAATCCCTTAAACCTGGAGAGTTGAGACCCATGGAATGGGTACCATGCAATGTGACTTCAAAGGGTCTGCATTTGCTCACCGAGCCTCACCAATCCTATCACTGCTGCGTTTATGCTGCTGTACACACGCTTGATTCTCTTTCGGAGACATATAAATCCATAGGTTTTAAGATTCTTACTAGTCAGGTATAGTCTTAGGCGTTTAATATGGGGTGTTGAGTCCACTTCATTGAGCAAGGAGTAGCTCTTGTCTATTACATATTTGGCTTATGGAACGGTATCTGTGCTAATTTCAATCTCTGGTTTTATGCAGCACCCCAACTCACCTTTCCCCTTAAGCAAGAATAAGTTGGTCTTCTACATTTGAGACCCTTTTCTGTTTTGTAATTCAGTTCCTGTGTAGCCAAGTTTACATTCCGTGTATTAGTGATATCTTATGATGTTTCTTTTTCTGTGTGACTTATTTCACTTAGAATCATCGTACCTGAATCCACTCATTATGCTGCTACGGGCCTGATGACATAGATTTCATTGCTGAGTGATATTGCATTGTACGTAAGTACCACAACTTCTTTATCCATTTTTCGCTTTCTGTGATATTGAACTTGTACCATAAACGAGGTTCTTGTAAACAGAGATGTCCCAAACTTTGGGTTGGCTGTGTCTTTTTGCTTTTAACTTCCCTAAGGTATAGGACCATAAGTGGAAGTGCCCTAGGCTCTGTTGCTTTGTTTTTTAGATGTTTCAGGAAACACCATACACTTCTCCAGAGTGGCTGTTGGAAATTTACATCCCGCCCATCAGCATAACAAGGCTCCCATTTCTCCATGGCCTGTCCTGCCTTTCTGGATTTTACACTTTTTTCAGATGGCCCTTTTGACCGGGGGGAAGTGAGACTTCATTGTAGTGCAGATTTCCTTTGCAGGCTTGCTTGGTTGGCCAAAAAGGGCGTATGCGTTTTTTCCTGAATATATTCAGGAAAAAACGCATACGCCGTTTTTGGCCAAGTGCATCATTGTGGCCGTTCTGCCTTTTTTCCTATGCTTTACATGCAATTCCAGTCTACCTCCTGAAATCGGTTTACTGCAATTCTGCCCCGCTTTCAAGTCCTCTTGGCAGCCTTACTTCAATATATTTTTGGACGATAGCTGTCATATATAACTCTGCAGGTTTGTGAATTACAGTGCCCCTGAGTTCCATTCTTCAACTCGCTTTCTTGTGAGCTGGCCGCAACACCGCAGGATTGCTTCAGGCCCTAATGTTATTCCGGCATGGCACGTTGAGCCTTTGGTTAATTCCTCTTCCTGGTGGGAAATGAGAGTTAAATTTGCCCGTCCAGACACCTCCAGCTAGTCTCTCATTGGTTCTCCCTATTCCTGTTCATCTTCCGCAGAAATTGCAAACTGGGCCAAACAGGAGGTTAACGGCACTGACTCTCCAAGTGGGGAGAGTGTTAGTAAAGCGTCTGGAATGTTGCACCCGAGTACCAGGGGACGAAAACTGAGACACATTTGAACACGTTTCCCGATCACATGGTGGATCATACTCTGGGTTCCACATGCATGTTTTAGCTGAAGGAAGAATCGCTTAAACCTGCAGAGTTGAGACCCATGGAATGGGTACCATGCAATGTGACTTCAAAGGGTCTGCATTTGCTCACCGAACCTCACCAATCCTATCACTGCTGCGTTTATGCCGCTGTACACACGCTTGTTTCTCTTTCGGAGACATATAAATCCATAGGTTTTAAGATTCTTACTAGTCAGGTATATTCTTAGGCGTTTAATATGTGGTGTTGAGTCCACTCCGTTGAGCAAGGAGTAGCTCTTGTCTATTACATATTTGGCTTATGGAACGGTATCTGTGCTAATTTCAATCTCTGGTTTTATGCAGCACCCCAACTCACCTTTCCCCTTAAGCAAGCATAAGTTGGTGTTCAACATTTGAGACCCTGTTCTGTTTTGTAATTCAGTTCCTGTGTAGCCAAGTTTATATTCCGTGTAGTAGTGATATCTTATGATTTTTCATTTTCTGTGTGACTTATTTCACTTAGAATCATCGTACCTGAATCCACTCATTATGCTGCTATGGGCCTGATGACATAGACTTCATTGCTGAGTGATATTGCATTGTACGTAAGTACCACAACTTCTTTATCCATTTTTTGCATTCTCTGATATTGAACTTGTATCATAAACGAGGTTATTGTAAACAGAGCCGTCCCAAACTTTGGGGTGGCTGTGTCTTTTTGATTTTAATTTCCCTAAGCTATAGGACCATAAGTGGAAGTGCCCTAGGCTCTGTTGCTTTGTTTTGTAGATGTTTCAGGAAACACCATACACTTCTCCAGAGTGGCTGTTGACAATTTACATCCCACCCATCAGCATAACAAGGCTCCCAGTTCTCCATGGCCTGTCCTGCCTTTCTGGATTTTACACTTTTTTCAGATGGCCCTTTTCACCGGGGGGCAGTGAGACTTCATTGTAGTGCAGATATCCTTTGCAAGCTGGCTTGGTTGGCCAAAAAGTGCGTATGCGTTTCTTCCTGAATATATTCAGGAAAAAACGCATACGCCCTTTTTGGCCAAGTGCATCATTGTGGACGTTCTGCCTCTTTTCCTATGCTTTACATGCAATTCCAGTCTACCTCCTCAAATCGGTTTCCTGCAATTCTGCCACGCATTCAAGTCCTCTTGGCAGCCTTACTTCAATATATTTTTGGACGATAGGTGTCATTTATAACTCTGCCGGTTTGTGAATTACAGTGCTCCTGAGCTCCTTTGTTCAACTCGCTTTCTTGTGAGCTGGCCGCAACACCGCAGGATTGCTTCAGGCCCTAGTGTGGTTCCGGCACGGCACACTGAGCCTTTGGTTAATTCCATTTCCTGGTGGGAAATGAGAGTTAAATTTGCCCGTCCAGACACCTCCAGCTAGTCTCTCATTGGTTCTTCCTATTCCTGTTCATTTTCCGCAGAAATTGCAAACTGGGCCAAACAGGAGCTTAAAGGCACTGACTCTCCAAGTGGGGAGAGTTAGTAAAGCGTTTGGAATGTTGCACCCGAGTACCAGGGGACGAAAACTGAGACACATTTGAACACGTTTCCCGGTCACACGGTGGATCATACTCTGGGTTCCACATGCATGTTTTAGCTGAAGGAAGAATCTCTTAAACCTGGAGAGTTGAGACCCATGGAATGGGTACCATGCAATGTGACTTCAAAGGGTCTGCATTTGCTCACCGAGCCTCACCAATCCTATCACTGCTGCGTTTATGTCGCTGTACACACGCTTGATTCTCTTTCGGAGACATATAAATCCATAGGTTTTAAGATTCTTACTAGTCAGGTATAGTCTTAGGCGTTTAATATGGGGTGTTGAGTCCACTTCATTGAGCAAGGAGTAGCTCTTGTCTATTACATATTTGGCTTATGGAACGGTATCTGTGCTAATTTCAATCTCTGGTTTTATGCAGCACCCCAACTCACCTTTCCCCTTAAGCAAGAATAAGTTGGTCTTCTACATTTGAGACCCTTTTCTGTTTTGTAATTCAGTTCCTGTGTAGTCAAGTTTACATTCCGTGTATTAGTGATATCTTATGATGTTTCTTTTTCTGTGTGACTTATTTCACTTAGAATCATCGTACCTGAATCCACTCATTATGCTGCTACGGGCCTGATGACATAGATTTCATTGCTGAGTGATATTGCATTGTACGTAAGTACCACAACTTCTTTATCCATTTTTCGCTTTCTGTGATATTGAACTTGTACCATAAACGAGGTTCTTGTAAACAGAGATGTCCCAAACTTTGGGTTGGCTGTGTCTTTTTGATTTTAACTTCCCTAAGGTATAGGACCATAAGTGGAAGTGCCCTAGGCTCTGTTGCTTTGTTTTTTAGATGTTTCAGGAAACACCATACACTTCTCCAGAGTGGCTGTTGGCAATTTACATCCCGCCCATCAGCATAACAAGGCTCCAAGTTCTCCATGGCCTGTCCTGCCTTTCTGGATTTTACACTTTTTTCAGATGGCCCTTTTGACCTGGGGGAAGTGAGACTTCATTGTAGTGCAGATTTCCTTTGCAGGCTTGCTTGGTTGGCCAAAAAGAGCGTATGCGTTTTTTCCTGAATATATTCAGGAAAAAACGCATACGCCGTTTTTGGCCAAGTGCATCATTGTGGCCGTTCTGCCTTTTTTCCTATGCTTTACATGCAATTCCAGTCTACCTCCTGAAATCGGTTTACTGCAATTCTGCCCCGCTTTCAAGTCCTCTTGGCAGCCTTACTTCAATATACATTTGGACCATAGCTGTCATTTATAACTCTGCAGGTTTGTGAATTACAGTGCCCCTGAGCTCCATTCTTCAACTCGCTTTCTTGTGAGCTGGCCGCAACACCGCAGGATTGCTTCAGGCCCTAGTGTGGTTCTGGTATGGCACACTGAGCCTTTGGTTAATTCCTCTTCCTGGTGGGAAATGAGAGTTAAATTTGCCTGTCCAGACACCTCCAGCGAGTCTCTCATTGGTTCTCCCTATTACTGTTCATTTTCCACAGAAATTGCAAACTGGGCCAAACAGGAGTTTAAAGGAACTGACTCTCCAAGTGGGGAGAGTGTTAGTAAAGCGTCTGGAATGTTGCACCCGAGTACCAGGGGACGAAAACTGAGACACATTTGAACACGTTTCCCGATCACACGGTGGATCATACTCTGGGTTCCACATGCATGTTTTAGCTGAAGGAAGAATCCCTTAAACCTGCAGAGTTGAGATCCATGGAATGGGTACCATGCAATATGACTTCAAAGGGTCTGCATTTGCTCACCGAACCTCACCAATCCTATCACTGCTGCGATTATGCCGCTGTACACACGCTTGATTCTCTTGTGGAGACATATAAATCCATAGGTTTTAAGATTCTTACTAGTCAGGTATATTCTGAGGCGTTTAATATGGGGTGTTGAGTCCACTTCGTTGAGCAAGGAGTAGGTCTTGTCTATTACATATTTGGCTTATGGAATGGTATCTGTGCTAATTTCAATCTCTGGTTTTATGCAGCACCCCAACTCACCTTCCCCCTTAAGCAAGCATAAGTTGGTGTTCTACATTTGAGACCCTGTTCTGTTTTGTAATTCAGTTCCTGTGTAGCCAAGTTTACATTCCGTGTATTAGTGATATCTTATGATGTTTCTTTTTCTGTGTGACTTATTTCACTTATAACCAGCATACCTGAGTCCACTCATTATGCTGCTACGGGCCTGATGACATCGATTTCATTGCTGAGTGATATTGCATTGTACGTAAGTACCACAACGTGTTTATCCATTTTTCGCTTTCTGAGATATTGAACTTGTACCGTGAACGAGGTTCTTGTAAACAGAGCCGTCCCAAACTTTGGGGTGGCTGTGTCGTTTTGATTTTAATTTCCCTAAGCTATAGGACCATAAGTGGAAGTGCCCTAGGCTCTGTTGCTTTGTTTTTTAGATGTTTCAGGAAACACCATACACTTCTCCAGAGTGGCTGTTGGCAATTTACATCCCGCCCATCAGCATAACAAGGCTCCCAGTTCTGCATGGCCTGTCCTGCCTTTCTGGATTTTACAGTTTTTTCAGATGGCCCTTTTGACCGGGGGGAAGTGAGACTTCATTGTAGTGCAGATTTCATTTGCAAGCTTGCTCGGTTGGCCAAAAAGGTCTTATGTGTATTTTCCTGAATATATTCAGGAAAAAACGCATACGCACTTTTTGTTCAAGTGCATCAATGTGGACGTTCTGCCTCTTTTCCTATGCTTTACATGCAATTCCAGTCTACCTCCTGAAATCACTTTCCTGCAATTCTGCCCCGCTTTCAAGTCCTCTTGGCAGCCTTACTTCAATATATTTTTGGACGATAGCTGTCATTTATAACTCTGCAGGTTTGTGAATTACAGTGCCCCTGAGCTCCTTTCTTCAACTCGCTTTCTTGTGAGCTGGCCGCAACACCGCAGGATTGCTTCACCCCTAGTGTGGTTCCGGCACGGCATGCTGAGACTTTGGTTAATTCCTCTTCCTGGTGGGAAATGAGAGTTAAATTTGCCCGTCCAGACACCTCCAGCTAGTCTCTCATTGTTTCTCCCTATTCCTGTTCATTTTCCGCAGAAATTGCAAACTGGGCCAAACAGGAGGTTTAAGGCACTGACTCTCCAAGTGGGGAGAGTGTTAGTAAAGCGTCTGGAATGTTGCACCCGAGTACCAGGGGACGAAAACTGAGACACATTTGAACACATTTCCCGATCACATGGTGGATCATACTCTGGGTTCCACATGCATGTTTTAGCTGAAAGAAGAATCCCTTAAACCTGGAGAGTTGAGCCCCATGGAATGGGTACCATGTAATATGACTTCAGAGGGTCTGCATTTGCTCACCGAACCTCACCAATCCTATCACTGCTGCGATTATGCCGCTGTACACACGCTTGATTCTCTTGTGGAGACATATAAATCCATAGGTTTTAAGATTCTTACTAGTCAGGTATATACTTAGGCGTTTAATATGGGGTGTTGAGTCCACTTCATTGAGCAAGGAGTAGCTCTTGTCTATTACACATTTGGCTTATGGAATGGTATCTGTGCTAATTTCAATCTCTGGTTTTAGGCAGCACCCCAACTCACCTTTCCCCTTAAGCAAGCATAAGTTGGTTTTCTACATTTGAGACCCTGTTCTGTTTTGTAATTCAGTTCCTGTGTAGCCAAGTTTACATTCCGTGTATTAGTGATATCTTATGATGTTTCTTTTTCTGTGTGACTTATTTCACTTAGAATCATCGTACCTGAGTCCACTCATTATGCTGCTACGGGCCTGATGACATAGATTTCATTGCTGAGTGATATTGCATTGTACATAAGTACCAGAACTTCTTTATCCATTTTCCGCTTTCTGTGATATTGACCTTGTACTATAAATGAGGTTCTTGTAAACAGAGCCGTCCCAAACTTTGGGGTGGCTGTGCCTTTTTTATTTTAATTTCCCTAAGCTATAGGACCAAAAGTGGAAGTGCCCTAGGCTCTGTTGCTTTGTTTTTTGGATGTTTCAGGAAACACCATACACTTCTCCAGAGTGGCTGTTGGCAGTTTACATCCCGCCCATCAGCATAACAAGGCTCCCAGTTCTCCATGGCCTGTCCTGCCTTTCCGGATTTTACACTTTTTTCAGATGGCCCTTTTGACCGGGGGGCAGTGAGACTTCATTGCAGTGCAGATTTCCTTTGCAAGCTTGCTTGGTTGGCCAAAAAGGGCATATGCGTTTTTTCCTGAATATATTCAGGAAAAAACGCATACGCCCTTTTTGGCCAAGTGCATCATTGTGGACGTTCTGCCTCTTCTCCTATGCTTTACATGCAATTCCAGTCTACCTCCTGAAATCGGTTTCCTGCAATTCTGCCCCGCTTTCAAGTCCTCTTGGCAGCCTTACTTCAATATATTTTTGGAAGATAGCTGTCATTTATAACTCTGCAGGTTTGTGAATTACAGTTCCCCTGAGCTCCTTTCTTCAACTCGTTTTCTTGTGAGCTGGCCGCAACACCGTAGGATTGCATCAGTCCCTAGTGTGGTTCTGGCATGGCATGCTGAGCCTTTGGTTAATTCCTCTTCCTGGTGGGATATGAGAGTTAAATTTGCCCATCCAGACACCTCCAGCTAGTCTCTCATTGGTTCTCCCTATTCCTGTTCATTTTCCGCAGAAATTGCAAACTAGGCCAAACAGGAGGTTAAAGGCACTGACTCTCCAAGAGGGGAGAGTGTTAGTAAGGCGTCTGGAATGTTGCACCCGAGTACCAGGGGACGAAATCAGAGACACATTTGAACACGTTTCCCGATCACATGGTGGATCATACTCTGGGTTCCACATGCATGTTTTAGCTGAAGGAAGAATCCCTTAAACCTGGAGAGTTGAGACCCATGGAATGGGTAATATGCAATATGATTTGAAAGGGTCTGCATTTGCTCACCGAACCTCATCAATCCTATCACTGCTTCGTTTATGCCGCTGTACACACGCTTAATTCTCTTTTGGAGACATATAAATCCATAGGTGTTAAGATTCTTACTAGTCAGGTACCTGAATCCACTCTTTATGCTGCTATGGGCCTGATGACATAGATTTCATTGCTGAGTGATATTGCATTGTACGTAAGTACCACAACTTCTTTATCCATTTTTCGCTTTCTGCGATATTGGACTTGTACCGTAAACGAGGTTCCTGTAAACAGAGGTGTCCCAAACTTTGGGGTGGCTGTGTCTTTTTGATTTTAAATTCCCTAAGCTATAGGACCATTAGTGGAAGTGCCCTAGGCTCTGTTGCTTTGTTTTTTGGATGTTTCAGGGAACACCATACACTTCTCCAGAGTGGCTGTTGGCAATTTACATCCCGCCCATCAGCATAACAAGGCTCCCAGTTCTCCATGGCCTGTACTGCCTTTCTGGATTTTACACTTTTTTCAGATGGCCCTTGTGACCGGGGGGCAGTGAGACTTCATTGTAGTACAGATTTCCTTTGCAAGCTTGCTTGGTTGGCCAAAAAGGGCGTATGCGTTTTTTCCTGAATATATTCAGGAAAAAACGCATACGCCCTTTTTGGCCAAGTGCATCATTGTGGGCGTTCTGCCTCTTTTCCTATGCTTTACATGCAATTCCAGTCTACCTCCTGAAATCGGTTTCCTGCAATTCTGCCCTGCATTCAAGTCCTCTTGGCAGCCTTACTTCAATATATTTTTGGACGATAGCTGTCATTTATAACTCTGCAGGTTTGTGAATTACAGTGCCCCTGAGCTCCTTTCTTCAACTCGCTTTCTTGTGAGCTGGCCGCAAAACCACAGGATTGCTTCAGGCCCTAGTGTGGTTCCGGCACGGCATGCTGAGCCTTTGATTAATTCATCTTCCTCGTGGGAAATGAGAGTTAAATTTGCCCGTCCAGACACCTCCAGCTACTCTCTCATTGGTTGTCCCTATTCCTGTTCATTTTCTGCAGAAATTGCAAACTGGGCCAAACAGGAGTTTAAAGGCACTGACTCTCCAAGTCGGGAGAGTGGTAGTAAAGCGTCTGGAATGTTGCACCCGAGTACCAGGGGACGAAAACTGAGACACATTTGAACACGTATCCCGATCACACTCTGGATCATACTCTGGGTTCCACATGCATGTTTTTGCTGAAGGAAGAATCCCTTATATCTGGAGTGTTGAGACCCATGGAATGGGTACCATGCAATATGACTTCAAAGGCTCTGCATTTGCTCACCGAACCTCACCAAAACTATCACTGCTGCGTTTATGCCACTGTACACACGCTTGATTCTCTTTCGGAGACATATAAATCCATAGGTTTTAAGATTCTTACTAGTCAGGTATATTCTTAGGCGTTTAATATGGGGTGTTGAGTCCACTTCGTTGAGCAAGGAGTAGCTCTTGTCTATTACATATTTGGCTTATGGAATGGTATCTGTGCTCATTTCAATCTCTGGTTTTATGCAGCACCCCAACTCATCTTTCCCCTTAAGCAAGCATAAGTTGATTTTCTACATTTGAGACCGTGTTTTGTTTTGTAATTCAGTTCCTGTGTAGCCAAGTTTACATTCCGTGTATTAGTGTTATCTTATGATGTTTCTTTTTTTGTGTGACTTATTTCACTTAGAATCATCGTACCTGAATCCACTCATTATGCTGCTATGGGCCTGATGACATAGATTTCATTGCTGAGTGATATTGCATTGTACGTAAGTAACACAAATTCTTTATCCATTTTTCGCTTTCTGCGATATTGAACTTGTACCGTAAACGACATTCTTGTAAACAGAGCCGTCCCAAACTTTGGGGTGGCTGTGTCTTTTTGATTTTAATTTCCCTAAGCTATAGGACCATAAGTGGAAGTGCCCTAGGCTCTGTTGCTTTTTTTTTTGGGTGTTTCAGGAAACACCATACACTTCTCCATAGTGGCTGTTGACAATTTACATCCCAGCCATCAGCATAACAAGGTCCCAGTTCTCCATGGCCTGTCCTGCCTTTCTGGATTTTACACTTTTCTCAGATGGCCCTTTTGACCCGGGGGCAGTGAGACTTCATTGTAGTGCAGATTTCCTTTGCAAGCTTGCTTGGTAGGCCAAAAAGGGCGTATGCGTTTTTTCCTGAATATATTCAGGAAAAAACGCATACGCCCTTTTTGGCCAAGTGCATCATTGTGGACGTTCTGCCTCTTTTCCTATGCTTTACATGCAATTCCAGTCTACCTCCTGAAATCGGTTTCCTGCAATTCTGCCCCGCATTCAAGTCCTCTTGGCAGCCTTACTTCAATATATGTTTGGATGATAGATGTCATTTATAACTCTTCAGGTTGTGAATTACATTGCCCCTGAGCTCCTTTCTTCAACTCGCTTTCTTGTGAGCTGGCCGCAACACCGCAGGATTGCTTCAGGCCCTAGTGTGGTTCCGGCATGGCATACTGAGCCTTTGGTTAATTCCTCTTCCTGGTGAGACATGAGAGTTAAATTTGCCCGTCCAGACACCTCCAGCTAGTCTCTCATGGGTTCTCCTTATTCCTGTTCATTTTCCGCAGAAATTGCAAACAGGGCCAAACAGGACGTTAAAGGCACTGACTCTCCAAGTGGGGAGAGTGTTAGTAAAGGGTCTGGAATGTTGCACCAGAGTATCAGGGGATGAAATCTGAGACACATTTGAACACGTTTCCCGATCACACGGTGGATCATACTCCGGGTTCCACATGCATGTTTTAGCTGAAGGAAGAATCCCTTAAACCTGGAGAGTTGAGACCCATGGAATGGGTAATATGAAATATGACTTCAAAGGGTCTGTATTTGCTCACCGAACCTCACCAATCCTATCAGTGCTGCGTTTATGCCGCTGTACACACGGTTGATTCTCTTTCAGAGACATATAAATCCATAGGTTTTAAGATTCTTACTAGTCAGGTACCTGAATCCACTCTTTATTCTGCTATGGGCCTGATGACATAGATTTCATTGCTGAGTGATATTGCATTGCACTTAAGTACCAGAACTTCTTTATCCATTTTTCGCTTTCTGCGATATTGAACTTGTACCGTAAATGAGGTTCTTGTAAACAGAGCCGTCCCAAACTTTGGGGTGGCTGTGTCTTTTTGATTTTAATTTCCCTAAGGTATAGGACCATAAGTGGAAGTGCCCTAGGCTCTGTTGCTTTGTTTTTTGGATGTTTCAGGAAACACCATACACTTCTCCAGAGTGGCTGTTGGCAATTTACATCCCGCCCATCAGCATAACCAGGCTCCCAGTTCTCCATGGCCTGTCCTGCCTTCCTGGATTTTACACTTTTTTCAGATGGCCCTTTTGACCGGGGGGCAGTGAGACTTCATTGTAGTGCAGATTTCCTTTGCAAGCCTGCTTGGTTGGCTAAAAGGGGCGTATGCGTTTTTTCCTGAATATATTCAGGAAAAAACGCATACGCCCTTTTTGGCCAAGTGCATCATTGTGGACGTTCTGCCTCTTTTCCTATGCTTTACATGCAATTCCAGTCTACCTCCTGAAATCGGTTTCCTGTAATTCTGCCCCGCATTCAAGTCCTCTTGGCAGCCTTACTTCAATATATGTTTGGACGATAGATTTCATTTATAACACTTCAGGTTGTGAATTACATTTCCCCTGAGCTCCTTTCTTAAACTCGCTTTCTTGTGAGCTGGCCGCAACACCGCAGGTTTGCTTCAGGCCCTAGTGTGGTTCCGGCATGGCACACTGAGCCTTTGGTTAATTCCTCTTCCTGGTGAGACATGAGAGTTAAATTTGCCCGTCCAGACACCTCCAGCTAGTCTCTCATGGGTTCTCCTTATTCCTGTTCATTTTCCGCAGAAATTGCAAACTGGGCCAAACAGGTTAAAGGCACTGACTCTCCAAGTGGGGAGAGTGTTAGTAAAGGGTCTGGAATGTTGCACCAGAGTATCAGGGGATGAAATCTGATACACATTTGAACACGTTTCCCGATCACACGGTGGATCATACTCTGGGTTCCACATGCATGTTTTAGCTGAAGGAAGAATCCCTTAAACCTGGAGAGTTGAGACCCATGGAATGGGTAATATGAAATATGACTTCAAAGGGTCTGCATTTGCTCACCGATGCTCAACAATCCTATCACTGCTGCGCTTATGCCGCTGTACACATGCTTGATTCTATTTCGGAGACATATAAATCCATAGGTTTTAAGATTCTTACTAGTCAGGTATATTCTTAGGCGTTTAGTATGGGTTTTGTGTCCTCTTCGTTTAGCAAGGAGTAGCTCTTGTCTATTACATATTTGGCTTATGGAAGGGTATCTGTGCTAATTTCAATCTCTTGTTTTATGCAGCACCCCAACTCACCTTTCCTCTCAAGCAAGCATAAGTTGGTTTTCTACATTTGAGACCCTGTTCTGTTTTGTAATTCAGTTCCTGTGTAGCCAAGTTTACATTCCGTGTAGCAGTGATATCTTATGATGTTTCTTTTTCTGTGTGACTTATTTCACTTAGAATCATCGTACCTGAATCCACTCATTATGCTGCTATGGGCCTGATGACATAGATTTCATTGTTGAGTGATATTGCATTGTACGTAAGTACCGCAACTTCTTTATCCATTTTTTGCTTTCTGTGATATTGAACTTGTACCGAAAACGAGGTTCTTGTAAAGAGAGCCGTCCCAAAGATTGGGGTGGCTGTGTCTTTTTGCTTTTAATTTCCCTAATCTATAGGACCATAAGTGGAAGTGCCCAGGCTCTGTTGCTTTGTTTTTTAGATGTTTCAGGAAAGAACACACACTTATCCAGAGTGGCTGTTGGCAATTTACATCTCGCCCATCAGCATAACAAGGCTCCCAGTTCTCCATGGCCTGTCCTGCCTTTCTGGATTTTACACTTTTTTCAGATGGCCCTTTGGACCGGGGGGCAGTGAGACTTCATTGTATTGCAGATTTCCTTTGCAAGCTTGCTTGGTTGGCCAAAAAGGGCGTATGCTTTTTTTCCTGAATTTATTCAGGAAAAAATGCATACGCCCTTTTTGGCCACGTGCATCATTGTGGACGTTCTGCCTCATTTCCTATGCTTTACATGCAATTCCAGTCTACCTCCTGAAATCGGTTTCCTGCAATTCTGCCCCGCTTTCAAGTCCTCTTGGCAGCCTTACTTCAATATATTTTTGGACGATAGCTGTCATTTATAACTCTGCAGGTTTGTGAATGACAGTGCCCCTGAGCTCCTTTCTTCAACTCGCTTTCTTGTGAGCTGGCCGCAACACCGCAGGATTGCTTCAGGCCCTAGTGTGGTTCCGTCATGGCACTCTGAGCCTTTGGTTAATTCCTCTTCCTGGTGGGAAAGTAGAGGTAAATTTGCCCATCCAGACACCTCCAGCTAGTCTCTCATTGGTTCTCCCTATTCCTGTTCATCTTACGCAGGAATTGCAAACTGGGACAAACAGGAGGTTAAAGGCACTGACTCTCCAAGTGGGGAGAGTGGTAGTAAAGCGTCTGGTATGTTGCACCCGAGTACCAAGGGACGAAAACTGAGACACATTTGAACACGCTTCCCGATCACACGGTGGATCATACTCTGGGTTCCACATGCATGTTTCAGCTGAAGGAAGAATCCCTTAAACCTGGAGAGTTGAGACCCATGCAATGGGTACCATGCAATATGACTTCAAAGGGTCTGCATTTGGTCACCGAACTTCACCAATCCTATCACTGCTGCGTTTATGCCGCTGTACACACGCTTGATTCTCTTTCGGAGACATATAAATCCATAGGTTTTAAGATTCTTACTAGTCAGGTATATTCTTAGGCGTTTAATATGGGGTGTTGAGTCCACTTCGTTGAGCAAGGAGTAGCTCTTTTCTATTACATATTTGGCTTATGGAATGGTATCTGTGCTAATTTCAATCTCTGGTTTTATGCTGCACCCCAACTCACCTTTCCCCTTAAGCAAGCATAAGTTGGTGTTCTACATTTTAGACCCTGTTCTGTTTTGTAATTCAGATCCTGTGTAGCCAAGTATACATTCCGTGTATTAGTGATATCTTATAATGTTTCTTTTTCTGTGTGACTTATTTCACTTAGAATCATCGTACGTGAATCCACTCATTATGCTGCTACGGGCCTGATGACATAGATTTCATTGCTGAGTGATATTGCATTGTACGTAAGTAACACAACTTCTTTATCCATTTTTCGCTTTCTGTGATATTGAACTTGTACCGTAAACGAGGTTCTTGTAAACAGAGCCGTCCGAAAGTTTGGGGTGGCTGTGTCTTTTTGATTTTAATTTCCCTAAGCTATAGGACCATAAGTGGAAGTGCCCTAGGCTCTGTTGCTTTGTTTTTTAGATGTTTCAGGAAACACCATACACTTCTCCAGAGTGGCTGTTGGCAATTTGCATCCCGCCCATCAGCATAACAAGGCTCCCAGTTCTCCATGGCCTGAACTGCCTTTCTGGATTTTACACTTCTTTTCCATGTCCCTTTTAACCGGGGGGCAGTGAGACTTCATTGTATTGCAGATTTCCTTTGCAAGCTTGCTTGGTTGGCCAAAAAGTGCGTATGCGTTTCTTCCTGAATATATTCAGGAAAAAACGCATACGCCCTTTTTGGCCAAGTGCATCATTGTGGACGTTCTGCCTCTTTTCGTATGCGTTACATGCAATTCCAGTCTACCTCCTGAAATCGGTTTCCTGCAATTCTGCCCCGCTTTCAAGTCCTCTTGGAAGCCTTACTTCAATATATTTTTGGACGATAGCTGTCATTTAAAACTCTGCAGGTTTGTGAATTACAGTGCCCCTGAGCTCCTTTCTTCAACTCGCTTTCTTGTGAGCTGGCCGCAACACCGCAGGATTGCTTCTGGCCCTAGTTTGGTTCTGACATGGCACGTTGAGCATTTGTTTAATTCTTCTTCCTGGTGGGAAAGTAGAGTTAAATTTGCCCATCCAGACACCTCCAGCTAGTCTCTCATTGGTTCTCCCTATTCCTGTTCATCTTACTCTGAAATTGCAAACTGAGCCAAACAGGAGGTTAAAGGCACTGACTCTCCAAGTGGGGAGAGTGTTAGTAAAGCGTCTGGAATGTTGCACCCGAGTACCAGGGGACGAAAACTGAGACACATTTGAACACGTTTCCCGATCACATGGTGGATCATACTCTGGGTTCCACATGCATGTTTTATCTGAAAGAAGAATCCCTTAAACCTGGAGAGTTGAGACCCATGGAATGGGTACCATGCAATATGACTTCAAAGGGTCTGCATTTGCTCACCGAACCTCACCGATCCTATCACTGCTGCGTTTATGCCGCTGTACACACGCTTGATTCTTTTTCGGAGACATAGAAATCCATAGGTTTTAAGATTTTTACTAGTCAGGTATATTCTTAGGCGTTTAATATGGGGTGTTGAGTCCACTTCGTTGAGCAAGGAGTAGCTCTTGTCTATTACATATTTGGCTTATGGAACGGTATCTGTGCTAATTTCAATCTTTGGTTTTATGCAGCACCCCAGCTCACCTTTCCCCTTAAGCAAGCAAAAGTTGGTGTTCTACATTTGAGACCCTGTTCTGTTTTGTAATTCAGTTCCTGTGTAGCCAAGTTTACATTCCGTGTAGTAGTGATATCTTATGATGTTTCTTTTTCTGTGTGACTTATTTCACTTAGAATCATCGTACCTGAATCCACTCATTATGCTGCTACGGGCCTGATGACATAGATTTCATTGCTGAGTGATATTGCATTGTACGTAAGTACCACAACTTCTTTATCCATTTTTCGCTTTCTGTGATATTGAACTTGTACCGTAAACGAGGTTCTTGTAAACAGAGCCGTCCCAAACTTTGGGGTGGCTGTGTCTTTTTGATTTTAATTTCCCTAAGCTATAGGACCATAAGTGGAAGTGCCCTACGCTCTGTTGCTTTGTTTTTTAGATGTTTCAGGAAACACCATACACTTCTTCAGAGTGGCTGTTGGCAATTTACATCCCGCCCATCAGCATAACAAGGCTCCCTGTTCTCCATGGCCTGAACTGCCTTTCTGGATTTTACACTTCTTTTCCATGTCCCTTTTAACCGGGGGCAGTGAGACTTCATTGTATTGCAGATTTCCTTTGCAAGCTTGCTTGGTTGGCCAAAAAGTGTGTATGCGTTTTTTCCTGAATATATTCAGGAAAAAACGCATACGCCCTTTTTCGCCAAGTGCATCATTGTGGACTTTCTGCCTCTTTTCCTATGCTTTACATGCAATTCCAGTCTACCTCCTGAAATCGGTTTCCTGCAATTCTGCCCCGCTTTCAAGTCCTCTTGGCAGCCTTACTTCAATATATTTTTGGACGAAAGCTGACATTTATAACTCTGCAGTTTTGTGAATTACAGTGCCCCTGAGCTCCTTTCTTCAACTCGCTTTCTTGTGAGCTGGCCACAACACCGCAGGATTGCTTCAGGCCCTAGTGTGGTTCCGGCACGGCACGCTGAACCTTGGTTTATTCCTCTTCCTGGTGGGAAATGAGAGTTAAATTTGCCCGTCCTGACACCTCCAACTAGTCTCTCATTGGTTCTCCCTATTCCTGTTCATTTTCCTCAGAAATTGCAAACTGGGACAAACAGGAGGTTAAAGGCACTGACTCTCCAAGTGGGGAGAGTGTTAGTAAAGCGTCTGGAATGTTGCACCCGAGTACCAGGGGACGAAAACTGAGACACATTTGAACACGCTTCCCGATCACACGGTGGATCATACTCTGGGTTCCACATGCATGTTTCAGCTGAAGGAAGAATCCCTTAAACCTGGAGAGTTGAGACCCATGCAATGGGTACCATGCAATATGACTTCAAAGGGTCTGCATTTGGTCACCGAACTTCACCAATCCTATCACTGCTGCGTTTATGCCGCTGTACAAACGCTTGATTCTCTTTCGGAGACATATAAATCCATAGGTTTTAAGATTCTTACTAGTCAGGTATATTCTTAGGCGTTTAATATGGGGTGTTGAGTCCACTTCGTTGAGCAAGGAGTAGCTCTTGTCTATTACATATTTGGCTTATGGAAAGGTATCTGTGCTAATTTCAATCTCTGGTTTTATGCAGCACCCCAACTCATCTTTCCCCTTAAGCAAGCATAAGTTGGTGTTCTACATTTTAGACCCTGTTCTGTTTTGTAATTCAGATCCTGTGTAACCAAGTATACATTCCGTGTATTAGTGATATCTTATGATGTTTCTTTTTCTGTGTGACTTATTTCACTTAGAATCATCGTACCTGAATCCACTCATTATGCTGCTACGGGCCTGATGACATAGATTTCATTGCTGAGTGATATTGCATTGTACGTAAGTACCACAACTTCTTTATCCATTTTTCGCTTTCTGCGATATTGAACTTGTACCGTAAACGAGGTTCTTGTAAACAGAGCCATCCCAAACTTTGGGGTGGCTGTGTCTTTTTGATTTTAATTTCCCTAAGCTATAGGACCATAAGTGGAAGTGCCCTAGGCTCTGTTGCTTTGTTTTTCAGATGTTTCAGGAAACACCATACACTTCTCCAGAGTGGCTGTTGGCAATTTACATCCCGCCCATCAGCATAACAAGGCTCCCTCTTCTCCATGGCCTGAACTGCCTTTCTGGATTTTACACTTCTTTTCCATGTCCCTTTTAACCGGGGGGCAGTGATTCTTCATTGTATTGCAGATTTCCTTTGCAAGCTTGCTTGGTTGGCCAAAAAGGGCGTATGCTTTTTTTCCTGAATATTCAGGAAAAAACGCATACGCCGTTTTTGGCCAAGTGCATCATTGTGGACGTTCTGCCTCTTTTCCTATGCTTTACATGCAATTCCAGTCTACCTCCTGAAATCGGTTTCCTGCAATTCTGCCCCGCTTTCAAGTCCTCTTGGCAGCCTTACTTCAATATATTTTTGGACGATAGCTGTCCTTTATATCTCAGCAGGTTTGTGAATTACAGTGCCCCTGAGCTCCTTTCTTCAACTCGCTTTCTTGTGAGCTGGCCGCAACACCGCAGCATTGCTTCTGGCCCTAGTGTGGTTCCGGCACGGCATGCTGAGCCTTTGGTTAATTCCTCTTCCTGGTGGGAAATGAGAGTTAAATTTGCCCGTCCAGACACCTCCAGCTAGTCTCTCATTGGTTCTCCCTATTCCTGTTCATTTTCCGCAGAAATTGCAAACTGGGCCAAAGAGGAGGTTAAAGGCACTGACTCTCCAAGTGGGGAGAGTGTTAGTAAAGCGTCTGGAATGTTGCACCCGAGTACCAGGGGACGAAAACTGAGACACAATTGAACACGTTTCCCGATCACACGGTGGATCATACTCTGGGTTCCACATGCATGTTTTAGCTGAAGGAAGAATCCCTTAAACCTGGAGAGTTGAGACCCATGGAATGGGTACCATGCAATATGACTTCAAAGGGTCTGCATTTGCTCACCGAACCTCACCAATCCTATCAGTGCTGCGCTTATGCCGCTGTACACACGCTTGATTCTCTTTCGGAGACATATCAATCCATAGGTTTTAAGATTCTTACTAGTCAGGTATATTCTTAGGCGTTTAATATGGGGTGTTGAGTCCACTTCGTTGAACAAGGAGTAGCTCTTGTCTGTTACATATTTGGCTTATGGAACGATATCTGTGCTAATTTTAATCTCTGGTTTTACGCAGCACCCCAACTCACCTTTCCCCTTAACAAACATAAGTTGGTTTTCTACATTTGAGACACTGTTCTGTTTTGTAATACAGTTCCTGTGTAGGCAAGTTTACATTCCGTGTAGTAGTGATATTTTATGATGTTTCTTTTTCTGTGTGACTTATTTCACTTAGAATCATTGTACCAGAATCCACTCATTATGCTGCTACGGGCCTGATGACATAGATTTCATTGCTGAGTGATATTGCATTGTACGTAAGTACCACAACTTCTTTATCCATTTTTCGCTTTCTGTGATATTGAACTTGTACCGTAAACGAGGTCTTGTAAACAGAGCCGTCCCAAACTTTGGGGTGGCTGTGTCTTTTTGATTTTAATTTCCCTAAGCTATAGGACCATAAGTGGAAGTGCCCTAGTCTCTGTTGCTGTTTTTTTAGATGTTTCAGGAAACACCATACACTTCTCCAGAGTGGCTGTTGGCAATTTACATCCCGCCCATCAGCATAACAAGGCTCCCAGTTCTCCATGGCCTGTCCTGCCTTTCTGGATTTTACACTTTTTTCAGATGGCCTTTTTGACTGGGGGGAAGTGAGACTTCATTGTAGTGCAGATATCCTTTGCAAGCTTGCTTGGTTGGCCAAAAAGGGCGTATGCGTTTTTTCCTGAATATATTCAGGAAAAAACGCATACGCCCTTTTTGGCCAAGTGCATCATTGTGGACGTTCTGCCTCTTTTCCTATGCTTTACATGCAATTCCAGTCTACCTCCTGAAATCGGTTTCCTGCAATTCTGCCCCGCTTTCAAGTCCTCTTGGCAGCCTTACTTCAATATATTTTTGGACGATAGCTGTCATTTATAACTCTGCAGGTTTGTGAATGACAGTGCCCTGAACTCCTTTCTTCAACTTGCTTTCTTCTGAGCTGGCCGCAACACCACAGGAATGCTTCAGGCCCTAGTGTGGTTCCAGCATGGCACGCTGAGCCTTTGGTTAATTCCTCTTCCTGGTGGGAAATGAGAGTTAAATTTGCCCTTCCAGACACCTGCAGCTACTCTCTCATGGGTTCTCAATATTCCTGTTCATCTTATGCAGAAATTGCAAACTGGGCCAAACAGGAGGTTAAAGGCACTGACTCTACAAGTAGGGAGAGTGTTAGTAAAGTGTCTGGATTTTTGCACCCGAGTACCAGGGGACAAAAACTGAACACATTTGAACACGTTTCCCGATCACACGGTCAATCATACTCTGGGTTCCACATGCATGTTTTAGCTGAAGGAAGAATCCCTTAAACCTGGAGAGTTGAGACCCATGGAATGGGTACCATGCAATATGAATTCAAAGGGACTGCATTTGCTCACCGAACCTCACCAATCCTATCAGTGCTGCGTTGATGCCGCTGTACACACGCTTGATTCTCTTTCGGAGACATATAAATCCATAGGTTTTAAGATTCTTACTAGTCAGGTATATTCTTAGGCGTTTAATATGGTGTGTTGAGTCCACTTCGTTGAGCAAGGAGTAGCTCTTTTCTATTACATATTTGGCTTATGGAACGGTATCTGTGCTAATTTCAATCTCTGGTTTTATGCAGCACCCCAACTCACCTTTCCCCTTAAGGAAGCATAAGTTGGTGTTCTACATTTGAGACGTTGTTCTGTTTTGTAATTCAGTTCCTGTGTAGCCAAGTTTACATTCCGTGTATTAGTGATATCTTATGATGTTTCTTTTTCTGTGTGACTTATTTCACTTAGAGTTATCGTACCTGAATCCACTCATTATACTGCTACGGGCCTGATGACATAGATTTCATTGCTGAGTGATATTGCATTGTACGTAAGTACCACAACGTCTGTATCCATTCTTTGCTTTCTGTGATATTGAACTTGTACCTTAAATGAGGTTCTTTAAACAAAGCTGTCCCAAACATTTGGGTGGCTGTGACTTTTTGATTTTAATTTCCCTAAGCTATAGGACCATAAGTGGAAGTGCCCTAGCCTCTGTTGCTTTGTTTTTTAGATGTTTCAGGAAACACCATACACTTCTCCAGAGTGGCTGTTGGCAATTTACATCCCGCCCATCAGCATAAGAAGGCTCCCAGTTCTCCATGGCCTGTGGTGCCTTTCTGGATTTTACACTTTTTCCAGATGGCCCTTTTGACCGGGGGACAGTGAGACTTCATTGTAATGCAGATTTCCTTTGCAAGCTTGCTTGGTTGGCCAAAAAGTGCGTATGCGTTTTTTCCTGAATATATTCAGGAAAAAACGCATACGCCCTTTTTGGCCAAGTGCATCATTGTGGACGTTCTGCCTCTTTTCCTATGCTTTATATGGAATTCCTGTCTATCTCCTGATATCGGTTTCCTGCAATTCTGCCCCGGTTTCAAGTCCTCTTGGCAGCCTTACTTCAATATAATTTTGGACTATAGCTGTCATGTATAACTCTGCAGGTTTGTGAATTAGAGTGCCACTGAGCTCCTTTCTTCAACTCGCTTTCTTGTGAGCTGGCCGCAACACCGCAGGTTGCTTCAGGCCCTAGTGTGGTTCCTGCACGGCATGCTGAGCCTTTGGTTAAATCCTCTTCCTGGTGGCAAATGAGAGTTAAACTTGCCCGTCCAGACACCTCCATCTAATCTTTCATTGTTTCTCCCTATTCCTGTTCATTTAACGCAGAATTTGCAAACTGGGCCAAACAGGAGGTTAAAGGCACTGACTCTCCAAGTGGGGAGAGTGTTAGTAAAGCGTCTGGAATGTTGCACCCGAGTACCAGGGAACAAAAACTGAGACACATTTCAACACGTTTCCCCATCACACGGTGGATCATACTCTGGGTTCCACATGCATGTTTTAGCTGAAGGAAGAATCCCTTAAACCTGGAGAGTTGAGACCCATGGAATGGGTAATATGCAATATGACTTCAAAGGCTCTGCATTTGCTCACCGAACCTCACCAGTCCTATCACTGCTGCGTTTATGCCACTGTACACACGCTTGATTCTCTTTCGGAGACATATAAATCCATAGGTTTTAAGATTCTTACCAGTCAGGTATATTCTTAGGCGTTTAATATGGGGTGTTGAGTCCACTTCGTTGAGCAAGGAGTAGCTCTTGTCTATTACATATTTGGCTTATGGAACGGTATCTGTGCTAATTTCAATCTCTGGTTTTATGCAGCACCCCAACTCACCTTTCCCCTTAAGCAAGCATAAGTTGGTTTTCTACATTTGAGACCGTGTTCTGTTTTGTAATTCAGTTCCTGTGTAGCCAAGTTTACATTCCGTGTACTAGTGATATCTTACGATGTTTCTTTTTCTGTGTGACTTATTTCACTTAGAATCATCGTACCTGAATCCACTCATTATGCTTCTACGGGCCTGATGACATAGATTTCATTGCTGAGTGATATTGCATTGTACGTAAGTACCACAACTTCTTGAACCATTTTTCGCTTTCTGTGATATTGAACTTGTACCGTAAACGAGGTTCTTGTAAACAGAGCAGTCACAAACTTTGGGGTGGCTGTGTCTTTTTGATTTTAATTTCCCTAAGCTATAGGACCATAAGTGGAAGTGCCCTACGCTCTGCTGCTTTGTTTTTTGGAGGTTTCAGGAAACACCATACACTTCTCCAGAGTGGCTGTTGGCAATTTACATCCCGCCCATCAGCATAACAAGGCTCCCAGTTCTCCATGGCCTGTCCTGCCTTTCTGGATTTTACACTTTTTTCAGATGACCCTTTTGACCGGAGGGCTGTGAGAGTTCATTGTAGTGCAGATTTCCTTTGCAAGCTTGCTTGGTTGGCCAAAAAGGGCGTATGCGTTTTTTCCTGAATATATTCAGGAAAAAACGCATACGCCGTTTTTGGCCAAGAGCATCATTGTGGACGTTCTGCCTCTTTCCCTATGCTTTACATGCAATTCCAGTCTACCTCCTGAAATCGGTTTCCTGCAATTCTGACCCGCTTTCAAGTCCTCTTGGCAGCCTTACTTCAATATATTTTTGGAAGATAGCTGTCATTTATAACTCTGCAAGTTTGTGAATTACAGTGCCCCTGAGCTCCTTTCTTCAACTTGCTTTCTTGTGAGCTGGCCGCAACACCGCAGGATTGCTTCAGGCCCTAGGGTGGTTCCGACACAACACGCTGAGCCTTTGGTTAATTCCTCTTCCTGGTGTGAAATGAGAGTCAAATTTGCCCGTCTAGACATCTCCAGCTATTCTCTCCTGGGTTCTCCCTATTCCTGTTAATTTTCCGCAGAAATTGCAAACTCGGCCAAACAGGAGGTTAAAGGCACTGTCTCTCCAAGTGGGGAGAGTGTTAGTAAATCGTCTGGAATGTTGCACCCGAGTACCATTGGACGAAAACTGAGACACATTTGAACACGTTTCCCGATCACACGGTGGATCATACTCTGGGTTCCACATGCATGTTTTAGCTGAAAGAAGAATCCCTTAAACCTGGAGAGTTGAGACCCTTGGAATGGGTACCATGCAATATGACTTCAAAGGTTCTGCATTTGCTCGCTGAACCTCACCAATCCTATCACTTCTGCGTTTATGCCCCTGTACACACGCTTGATTCTCTTTCGGAGACATATATATATCCATAGGTTTTAAGATTCTTACTAGTCAGGTATATTCTTAGGCGTTTAATATGGCGTCTTGAGTCCACTTCGTTGAGCAAGGAGTAGCTCTAGACTATTACATATTTGGCTTATGGAACGGTATCTGTGCTAATTTCAATCTCTGGTTTTATGCAGCACCCCAACTCACCTTTCCCCTTAAGCAAGCATACGTTGGTTTTCTGCATTTGAGACCCTGTTCTGTTTTGTAATTCAGTTCCTGTGTAGCCAAGTTTACATTCCGTGTATTAGTGATATCTCATGATGTTTCTTTTTCTGTGTGACTTATTACACTTAGAATCATCGTACCTGAATCCACTCATTATGCTGCTACATGCCTGTTGACATAGATTTCATTGCTGAGTGATATTGCATTGTACGTAAGTACCACAACTTCTTTATCCATTTTTCGCTTTCTGTGATATTGATTTTGTACCGTAAACGAGGTTCTTGTAAACAGAGCCGTCCCAAACTTTGGGGTGGCTGTGTCTTTTTGATTTTAATTTCCCTAAGCTATAGGACCATAAGTGGAAGTGCCCTAGGCTCTGTTGCTTTGTTTTTTAGATGTTTCAGGAAACACCATACACTTCTCCAGAGTGGCTGTTGGCAATTTACATCCCGCCTATCAGCATAACAAGGCTCCCAGTTCTCCATGGCCTGTCCTGCCTTTCTGGATTTTACACTTTTTTCAGATGGCCCTTTTGACTGGGGGGAAGTGAGACTTCATTGTAGTGCAGATTTCCTTTGCAAGCTTGCTTGGTTGGCCAAAAAGGGCGTATGCGTTTTTTCCTGAATATATTCAGGAAAAAACGCATACACCCTTTTTGGCCAAGAGCATCATTGTGGAAGTTCTGCCTCTTTCCCTATGCTTTACTTGCAATTCCAGTCTACCTCCTGAAATCGGTTTCCTGCAATTCTGCCCCGCTTTCAATTTCTCTTGGCAGCCTTACTTCAATATATTTTTCAACGATAGCTGTCATTTATAACTCTGCAAGTTTGTGAATTACTGTGCCCCAGAGCTCCTTTCTTCAACTCGCTTTCTTGTGAGCTGGCCGCAACACCGCAGGATTGCTTCAGGCCCTAGTGTGGTTCCGACACAGCACGCTGAGCCTTTGGTTAATTCCTCTTCCTGGTGTGAAATGAGAGTCAAATTTGCCCGTCCAGACACCTCCAGCTAGTCTCTCATTGGTTCTCCCTATTCCTGTTCATTTTCCGCAGAAATTGCAAACTCGGCCAAACAGGAGGTTAAAGGCACTTTCTCTCCAAATGGGGAGAGTGTTAGTAAAGCGTCTGGAATGTTGCACCCGAGTACCATGGGACGAAAAGTGAGACACATTTGAACACGTTTCCCGATCACATGGTGGATCATACTCTGGGTTCCACATGCATGTTTTAGCTGAAGGAAGAATCCCTTAAACCTGGAGAGTTGAGACCCATGGAATGGGTACCATGCAATATGAATTCAAAGGGACTGCATTTGCTCACCGAACCTCACCAATCCTATCAGTGCTGCGTTGATGCCGCTGTACACACGCTTGATTCTCTTTCGGAGACATATAAATCCATAGGTTTTAAGATTCTTACTAGTCAGGTATATTCTTAGGCGTTTAATATGGTGTGTTGAGTCCACTTCGTTGAGCAAGGAGTAGCTCTTTTCTATTACATATTTGGCTTATGGAACGGTATCTGTGCTAATTTCAATCTCTGGTTTTATGCAGCACCCCAACTCACCTTTCCCCTTAAGGAAGCATAAGTTGGTGTTCTACATTTGAGACGTTGTTCTGTTTTGTAATTCAGTTCCTGTGTAGCCAAGTTTACATTCCGTGTATTAGTGATATCTTATGATGTTTCTTTTTCTGTGTGACTTATTTCACTTAGAGTTATCGTACCTGAATCCACTCATTATACTGCTACGGGCCTGATGACATAGATTTCATTGCTGAGTGATATTGCATTGTACGTAAGTACCACAACGTCTGTATCCATTCTTTGCTTTCTGTGATATTGAACTTGTACCTTAAATGAGGTTCTTTAAACAAAGCTGTCCCAAACATTTGGGTGGCTGTGACTTTTTGATTTTAATTTCCCTAAGCTATAGGACCATAAGTGGAAGTGCCCTAGCCTCTGTTGCTTTGTTTTTTAGATGTTTCAGGAAACACCATACACTTCTCCAGAGTGGCTGTTGGCAATTTACATCCCGCCCATCAGCATAAGAAGGCTCCCAGTTCTCCATGGCCTGTGGTGCCTTTCTGGATTTTACACTTTTTCCAGATGGCCCTTTTGACCGGGGGACAGTGAGACTTCATTGTAATGCAGATTTCCTTTGCAAGCTTGCTTGGTTGGCCAAAAAGTGCGTATGCGTTTTTTCCTGAATATATTCAGGAAAAAACGCATACGCCCTTTTTGGCCAAGTGCATCATTGTGGACGTTCTGCCTCTTTTCCTATGCTTTATATGGAATTCCTGTCTATCTCCTGATATCGGTTTCCTGCAATTCTGCCCCGGTTTCAAGTCCTCTTGGCAGCCTTACTTCAATATAATTTTGGACTATAGCTGTCATGTATAACTCTGCAGGTTTGTGAATTAGAGTGCCACTGAGCTCCTTTCTTCAACTCGCTTTCTTGTGAGCTGGCCGCAACACCGCAGGTTGCTTCAGGCCCTAGTGTGGTTCCTGCACGGCATGCTGAGCCTTTGGTTAAATCCTCTTCCTGGTGGCAAATGAGAGTTAAACTTGCCCGTCCAGACACCTCCATCTAATCTTTCATTGTTTCTCCCTATTCCTGTTCATTTAACGCAGAATTTGCAAACTGGGCCAAACAGGAGGTTAAAGGCACTGACTCTCCAAGTGGGGAGAGTGTTAGTAAAGCGTCTGGAATGTTGCACCCGAGTACCAGGGAACAAAAACTGAGACACATTTCAACACGTTTCCCCATCACACGGTGGATCATACTCTGGGTTCCACATGCATGTTTTAGCTGAAGGAAGAATCCCTTAAACCTGGAGAGTTGAGACCCATGGAATGGGTAATATGCAATATGACTTCAAAGGCTCTGCATTTGCTCACCGAACCTCACCAGTCCTATCACTGCTGCGTTTATGCCACTGTACACACGCTTGATTCTCTTTCGGAGACATATAAATCCATAGGTTTTAAGATTCTTACCAGTCAGGTATATTCTTAGGCGTTTAATATGGGGTGTTGAGTCCACTTCGTTGAGCAAGGAGTAGCTCTTGTCTATTACATATTTGGCTTATGGAACGGTATCTGTGCTAATTTCAATCTCTGGTTTTATGCAGCACCCCAACTCACCTTTCCCCTTAAGCAAGCATAAGTTGGTTTTCTACATTTGAGACCGTGTTCTGTTTTGTAATTCAGTTCCTGTGTAGCCAAGTTTACATTCCGTGTACTAGTGATATCTTACGATGTTTCTTTTTCTGTGTGACTTATTTCACTTAGAATCATCGTACCTGAATCCACTCATTATGCTTCTACGGGCCTGATGACATAGATTTCATTGCTGAGTGATATTGCATTGTACGTAAGTACCACAACTTCTTGAACCATTTTTCGCTTTCTGTGATATTGAACTTGTACCGTAAACGAGGTTCTTGTAAACAGAGCAGTCACAAACTGTGGGGTGGCTGTGTCTTTTTGATTTTAATTTCCCTAAGCTATAGGACCATAAGTGGAAGTGCCCTACGCTCTGCTGCTTTGTTTTTTGGAGGTTTCAGGAAACACCATACACTTCTCCAGAGTGGCTGTTGGCAATTTACATCCCGCCCATCAGCATAACAAGGCTCCCAGTTCTCCATGGCCTGTCCTGCCTTTCTGGATTTTACACTTTTTTCAGATGACCCTTTTGACCGGAGGGCTGTGAGAGTTCATTGTAGTGCAGATTTCCTTTGCAAGCTTGCTTGGTTGGCCAAAAAGGGCGTATGCGTTTTTTCCTGAATATATTCAGGAAAAAACGCATACGCCGTTTTTGGCCAAGAGCATCATTGTGGACGTTCTGCCTCTTTCCCTATGCTTTACATGCAATTCCAGTCTACCTCCTGAAATCGGTTTCCTGCAATTCTGACCCGCTTTCAAGTCCTCTTGGCAGCCTTACTTCAATATATTTTTGGAAGATAGCTGTCATTTATAACTCTGCAAGTTTGTGAATTACAGTGCCCCTGAGCTCCTTTCTTCAACTCGCTTTCTTGTGAGCTGGCCGCAACACCGCAGGATTGCTTCAGGCCCTAGGGTGGTTCCGACACAACACGCTGAGCCTTTGGTTAATTCCTCTTCCTGGTGTGAAATGAGAGTCAAATTTGCCCGTCTAGACATCTCCAGCTATTCTCTCCTGGGTTCTCCCTATTCCTGTTAATTTTCCGCAGAAATTGCAAACTCGGCCAAACAGGAGGTTAAAGGCACTGTCTCTCCAAGTGGGGAGAGTGTTAGTAAATCGTCTGGAATGTTGCACCCGAGTACCATTGGACGAAAACTGAGACACATTTGAACACGTTTCCCGATCACACGGTGGATCATACTCTGGGTTCCACATGCATGTTTTAGCTGAAAGAAGAATCCCTTAAACCTGGAGAGTTGAGACCCTTGGAATGGGTACCATGCAATATGACTTCAAAGGTTCTGCATTTGCTCGCTGAACCTCACCAATCCTATCACTTCTGCGTTTATGCCCCTGTACACACGCTTGATTCTCTTTCGGAGACATATATATATCCATAGGTTTTAAGATTCTTACTAGTCAGGTATATTCTTAGGCGTTTAATATGGCGTCTTGAGTCCACTTCGTTGAGCAAGGAGTAGCTCTAGACTATTACATATTTGGCTTATGGAACGGTATCTGTGCTAATTTCAATCTCTGGTTTTATGCAGCACCCCAACTCACCTTTCCCCTTAAGCAAGCATACGTTGGTTTTCTGCATTTGAGACCCTGTTCTGTTTTGTAATTCAGTTCCTGTGTAGCCAAGTTTACATTCCGTGTATTAGTGATATCTCATGATGTTTCTTTTTCTGTGTGACTTATTACACTTAGAATCATCGTACCTGAATCCACTCATTATGCTGCTACATGCCTGTTGACATAGATTTCATTGCTGAGTGATATTGCATTGTACGTAAGTACCACAACTTCTTTATCCATTTTTCGCTTTCTGTGATATTGATTTTGTACCGTAAACGAGGTTCTTGTAAACAGAGCCGTCCCAAACTTTGGGGTGGCTGTGTCTTTTTGATTTTAATTTCCCTAAGCTATAGGACCATAAGTGGAAGTGCCCTAGGCTCTGTTGCTTTGTTTTTTAGATGTTTCAGGAAACACCATACACTTCTCCAGAGTGGCTGTTGGCAATTTACATCCCGCCTATCAGCATAACAAGGCTCCCAGTTCTCCATGGCCTGTCCTGCCTTTCTGGATTTTACACTTTTTTCAGATGGCCCTTTTGACTGGGGGGAAGTGAGACTTCATTGTAGTGCAGATTTCCTTTGCAAGCTTGCTTGGTTGGCCAAAAAGGGCGTATGCGTTTTTTCCTGAATATATTCAGGAAAAAACGCATACACCCTTTTTGGCCAAGAGCATCATTGTGGAAGTTCTGCCTCTTTCCCTATGCTTTACTTGCAATTCCAGTCTACCTCCTGAAATCGGTTTCCTGCAATTCTGCCCCGCTTTCAATTTCTCTTGGCAGCCTTACTTCAATATATTTTTCAACGATAGCTGTCATTTATAACTCTGCAAGTTTGTGAATTACTGTGCCCCAGAGCTCCTTTCTTCAACTCGCTTTCTTGTGAGCTGGCCGCAACACCGCAGGATTGCTTCAGGCCCTAGTGTGGTTCCGACACAGCACGCTGAGCCTTTGGTTAATTCCTCTTCCTGGTGTGAAATGAGAGTCAAATTTGCCCGTCCAGACACCTCCAGCTAGTCTCTCATTGGTTCTCCCTATTCCTGTTCATTTTCCGCAGAAATTGCAAACTCGGCCAAACAGGAGGTTAAAGGCACTTTCTCTCCAAATGGGGAGAGTGTTAGTAAAGCGTCTGGAATGTTGCACCCGAGTACCATGGGACGAAAAGTGAGACACATTTGAACACGTTTCCCGATCACATGGTGGATCATACTCTGGGTTCCACATGCATGTTTTAGCTGAAGGAAGAATCCCTTAAACCTGGAGAGTTGAGACCCATGGAATGGGTACCATGCAATATGAATTCAAAGGGACTGCATTTGCTCACCGAACCTCACCAATCCTATCAGTGCTGCGTTGATGCCGCTGTACACACGCTTGATTCTCTTTCGGAGACATATAAATCCATAGGTTTTAAGATTCTTACTAGTCAGGTATATTCTTAGGCGTTTAATATGGTGTGTTGAGTCCACTTCGTTGAGCAAGGAGTAGCTCTTTTCTATTACATATTTGGCTTATGGAACGGTATCTGTGCTAATTTCAATCTCTGGTTTTATGCAGCACCCCAACTCACCTTTCCCCTTAAGGAAGCATAAGTTGGTGTTCTACATTTGAGACGTTGTTCTGTTTTGTAATTCAGTTCCTGTGTAGCCAAGTTTACATTCCGTGTATTAGTGATATCTTATGATGTTTCTTTTTCTGTGTGACTTATTTCACTTAGAGTTATCGTACCTGAATCCACTCATTATACTGCTACGGGCCTGATGACATAGATTTCATTGCTGAGTGATATTGCATTGTACGTAAGTACCACAACGTCTGTATCCATTCTTTGCTTTCTGTGATATTGAACTTGTACCTTAAATGAGGTTCTTTAAACAAAGCTGTCCCAAACATTTGGGTGGCTGTGACTTTTTGATTTTAATTTCCCTAAGCTATAGGACCATAAGTGGAAGTGCCCTAGCCTCTGTTGCTTTGTTTTTTAGATGTTTCAGGAAACACCATACACTTCTCCAGAGTGGCTGTTGGCAATTTACATCCCGCCCATCAGCATAAGAAGGCTCCCAGTTCTCCATGGCCTGTGGTGCCTTTCTGGATTTTACACTTTTTCCAGATGGCCCTTTTGACCGGGGGACAGTGAGACTTCATTGTAATGCAGATTTCCTTTGCAAGCTTGCTTGGTTGGCCAAAAAGTGCGTATGCGTTTTTTCCTGAATATATTCAGGAAAAAACGCATACGCCCTTTTTGGCCAAGTGCATCATTGTGGACGTTCTGCCTCTTTTCCTATGCTTTATATGGAATTCCTGTCTATCTCCTGATATCGGTTTCCTGCAATTCTGCCCCGGTTTCAAGTCCTCTTGGCAGCCTTACTTCAATATAATTTTGGACTATAGCTGTCATGTATAACTCTGCAGGTTTGTGAATTAGAGTGCCACTGAGCTCCTTTCTTCAACTCGCTTTCTTGTGAGCTGGCCGCAACACCGCAGGTTGCTTCAGGCCCTAGTGTGGTTCCTGCACGGCATGCTGAGCCTTTGGTTAAATCCTCTTCCTGGTGGCAAATGAGAGTTAAACTTGCCCGTCCAGACACCTCCATCTAATCTTTCATTGTTTCTCCCTATTCCTGTTCATTTAACGCAGAATTTGCAAACTGGGCCAAACAGGAGGTTAAAGGCACTGACTCTCCAAGTGGGGAGAGTGTTAGTAAAGCGTCTGGAATGTTGCACCCGAGTACCAGGGAACAAAAACTGAGACACATTTCAACACGTTTCCCCATCACACGGTGGATCATACTCTGGGTTCCACATGCATGTTTTAGCTGAAGGAAGAATCCCTTAAACCTGGAGAGTTGAGACCCATGGAATGGGTAATATGCAATATGACTTCAAAGGCTCTGCATTTGCTCACCGAACCTCACCAGTCCTATCACTGCTGCGTTTATGCCACTGTACACACGCTTGATTCTCTTTCGGAGACATATAAATCCATAGGTTTTAAGATTCTTACCAGTCAGGTATATTCTTAGGCGTTTAATATGGGGTGTTGAGTCCACTTCGTTGAGCAAGGAGTAGCTCTTGTCTATTACATATTTGGCTTATGGAACGGTATCTGTGCTAATTTCAATCTCTGGTTTTATGCAGCACCCCAACTCACCTTTCCCCTTAAGCAAGCATAAGTTGGTTTTCTACATTTGAGACCGTGTTCTGTTTTGTAATTCAGTTCCTGTGTAGCCAAGTTTACATTCCGTGTACTAGTGATATCTTACGATGTTTCTTTTTCTGTGTGACTTATTTCACTTAGAATCATCGTACCTGAATCCACTCATTATGCTTCTACGGGCCTGATGACATAGATTTCATTGCTGAGTGATATTGCATTGTACGTAAGTACCACAACTTCTTGAACCATTTTTCGCTTTCTGTGATATTGAACTTGTACCGTAAACGAGGTTCTTGTAAACAGAGCAGTCACAAACTGTGGGGTGGCTGTGTCTTTTTGATTTTAATTTCCCTAAGCTATAGGACCATAAGTGGAAGTGCCCTACGCTCTGCTGCTTTGTTTTTTGGAGGTTTCAGGAAACACCATACACTTCTCCAGAGTGGCTGTTGGCAATTTACATCCCGCCCATCAGCATAACAAGGCTCCCAGTTCTCCATGGCCTGTCCTGCCTTTCTGGATTTTACACTTTTTTCAGATGACCCTTTTGACCGGAGGGCTGTGAGAGTTCATTGTAGTGCAGATTTCCTTTGCAAGCTTGCTTGGTTGGCCAAAAAGGGCGTATGCGTTTTTTCCTGAATATATTCAGGAAAAAACGCATACGCCGTTTTTGGCCAAGAGCATCATTGTGGACGTTCTGCCTCTTTCCCTATGCTTTACATGCAATTCCAGTCTACCTCCTGAAATCGGTTTCCTGCAATTCTGACCCGCTTTCAAGTCCTCTTGGCAGCCTTACTTCAATATATTTTTGGAAGATAGCTGTCATTTATAACTCTGCAAGTTTGTGAATTACAGTGCCCCTGAGCTCCTTTCTTCAACTCGCTTTCTTGTGAGCTGGCCGCAACACCGCAGGATTGCTTCAGGCCCTAGGGTGGTTCCGACACAACACGCTGAGCCTTTGGTTAATTCCTCTTCCTGGTGTGAAATGAGAGTCAAATTTGCCCGTCTAGACATCTCCAGCTATTCTCTCCTGGGTTCTCCCTATTCCTGTTAATTTTCCGCAGAAATTGCAAACTCGGCCAAACAGGAGGTTAAAGGCACTGTCTCTCCAAGTGGGGAGAGTGTTAGTAAATCGTCTGGAATGTTGCACCCGAGTACCATTGGACGAAAACTGAGACACATTTGAACACGTTTCCCGATCACACGGTGGATCATACTCTGGGTTCCACATGCATGTTTTAGCTGAAAGAAGAATCCCTTAAACCTGGAGAGTTGAGACCCTTGGAATGGGTACCATGCAATATGACTTCAAAGGTTCTGCATTTGCTCGCTGAACCTCACCAATCCTATCACTTCTGCGTTTATGCCCCTGTACACACGCTTGATTCTCTTTCGGAGACATATATATATCCATAGGTTTTAAGATTCTTACTAGTCAGGTATATTCTTAGGCGTTTAATATGGCGTCTTGAGTCCACTTCGTTGAGCAAGGAGTAGCTCTAGACTATTACATATTTGGCTTATGGAACGGTATCTGTGCTAATTTCAATCTCTGGTTTTATGCAGCACCCCAACTCACCTTTCCCCTTAAGCAAGCATACGTTGGTTTTCTGCATTTGAGACCCTGTTCTGTTTTGTAATTCAGTTCCTGTGTAGCCAAGTTTACATTCCGTGTATTAGTGATATCTCATGATGTTTCTTTTTCTGTGTGACTTATTACACTTAGAATCATCGTACCTGAATCCACTCATTATGCTGCTACATGCCTGTTGACATAGATTTCATTGCTGAGTGATATTGCATTGTACGTAAGTACCACAACTTCTTTATCCATTTTTCGCTTTCTGTGATATTGATTTTGTACCGTAAACGAGGTTCTTGTAAACAGAGCCGTCCCAAACTTTGGGGTGGCTGTGTCTTTTTGATTTTAATTTCCCTAAGCTATAGGACCATAAGTGGAAGTGCCCTAGGCTCTGTTGCTTTGTTTTTTAGATGTTTCAGGAAACACCATACACTTCTCCAGAGTGGCTGTTGGCAATTTACATCCCGCCTATCAGCATAACAAGGCTCCCAGTTCTCCATGGCCTGTCCTGCCTTTCTGGATTTTACACTTTTTTCAGATGGCCCTTTTGACTGGGGGGAAGTGAGACTTCATTGTAGTGCAGATTTCCTTTGCAAGCTTGCTTGGTTGGCCAAAAAGGGCGTATGCGTTTTTTCCTGAATATATTCAGGAAAAAACGCATACGCCCTTTTTGGCCAAGAGCATCATTGTGGAAGTTCTGCCTCTTTCCCTATGCTTTACTTGCAATTCCAGTCTACCTCCTGAAATCGGTTTCCTGCAATTCTGCCCCGCTTTCAATTTCTCTTGGCAGCCTTACTTCAATATATTTTTCAACGATAGCTGTCATTTATAACTCTGCAAGTTTGTGAATTACTGTGCCCCAGAGCTCCTTTCTTCAACTCGCTTTCTTGTGAGCTGGCCGCAACACCGCAGGATTGCTTCAGGCCCTAGTGTGGTTCCGACACAGCACGCTGAGCCTTTGGTTAATTCCTCTTCCTTTTGTGAAATGAGAGTCAAATTTGCCCGTCCAGACACCTCCAGCTAGTCTCTCATTGGTTCTCCCTATTCCTGTTCATTTTCCGCAGAAATTGCAAACTCGGCCAAACAGGAGGTTAAAGGCACTTTCTCTCCAAATGGGGAGAGTGTTAGTAAAGCGTCTGGAATGTTGCACCCGAGTACCATGGGACGAAAAGTGAGACACATTTGAACACGTTTCCCGATCACATGGTGGATCATACTCTGGGTTCCACATGCATGTTTTAGCTGAAAGAAGAATCCCTTAAACCTCGAGAGTTGAGACCCTTGGAATGGGTACCATGCAATATGACTTTCAAGGGTCTGCATTTGCTCACCGAACCTCACCAGTCCTATCACTGCTGCGTTTATGCCACTGTACACACGCTTGATTCTCTTTCGGAGACATATAATTCCATAGGTTTTAAGATTCTTACTAGTCAGTTATATTCTTAGGCGTTTAATATGGGGTGTTGAGTCCACTTCGTTGAGCAAGGAGTAGCTCTTCTCTATTACATATTTGGCTTATGGAACGATATCTGTGCTAATTTCAATCTCTGGTTTTATGCAGCACCCCAACTCACCTTTCCCCTTAAGCAAGCATAAGTTGGTTTTCTACATTTGTGACCCTGTTCTGTTTTGTAATTCAGTCCCTGTGTAGTCAAGTTTACATTCCGTGTATTAGTGATATCTTATGATGTTTCTTTTTCTGTGTGACTTATTTCACTTAGAATCATCGTACCTGAATCCACGCATTATGCTGCTACGTGCCTGATGACATAGATTTCATTGCTGAGTGATATTGCATTGTACGTATGTACCACAACTTCTTTATCCATTTTTCGCTTTCTGTGATATTGAACTTGTACCATAAACGAGGTTCTTGTAAACAGAGCCATCCCAGACTTTGGGGTGGCTGTGTCTTTTTGATTTTAATTTCCCTAAGCTATAGGACCATAAGTGGAAGTGCCCTAGGCTCTGTTGCTTTGTTTTTTAGATGTTTCAGGAAACACCATACACTTCTCCAGAGTGGCTGTTGGCAATTTACATCCCGCCCATCAGCATAAGAAGACTCCCAGTTCTCCATGGCCTGTGCTGCCTTTCTGGATTTTACACTTTTTCCAGATGGCCCTTTTGACCGGGGGACAGTGAGACTTCATTGTAGTGCAGATTTCCTTTGCAAGCTTGCTTGGTTGGCCAAAAAGGGCGTATGCGTTTTCTCCTGAATATATTCCGGAAAAAACGCATACGTCCTTTTTGGCCAAGTGCATCATTGTGGACGTTCTGCCTCTTTTCCTATGCTTTACATGCAATTCCAGTCTACCTCCTGAAATCGGTTTCCTGCAATTCTGCCCCGCTTTCAAGTCCTCTTGGCAGCCTTACTTCAATATATTTTTGGACGATAGCTGTCATTTATAACTCTGCAGGTTTGTGAATTACAGTGCCCCTGAGCTCCTTTCTTCAACTCGCTTTCTTGTGAGCTGGCCGCAACACCGCAGGATTGCTACAGACCCTAGTGTGGTTCCGGCACGGCACGCTGAGCCTTTGGTTAAATCCTCTTCCTGGTGGGAAATGAGAGTTAAATTTGCCCGTCCAGACACCTCCAGCTAGTCTCTCATTGGTTCTCCCTATTCCGGTTCATTTTCCGCAAAAATTGCAAACTGGGCCAAACAGGAGGTTAAAGGCACTGACTCTCCAAGTGGGGAGAGAGTTAGTAAAGCTTCTGGAATGTTGCACCCGAGTACCAGGGGACGAAAACTGAGACACATTTGAACACGTTTCCCGATCACACGGTGTATCATACTCTGGGTTCCACATGCATGTTTTAGCTGAAGGAGAATCCCTTAAACCTGGAGAGTTGAGACCCATGGAATGGGTACCATGCAATATGATTTCAAAGGGTCTGCATTTGCTCACCGAACCTCACCAATCCTATCACTGCTGTGTTTATGCCGCTGTACACACGCTTGATTCTCTTTTGGAGACATAGAAATCCATAGGTTTTAGGATTCTTACTAGTCAGGTATATTCTTAGGCGTTTAATATGGGCTGTTGAGTCCACTTCGTTGAGCAAGGAGTAGCTCTTGTCTATTACATATTTGGCTTATGGAACAGTATCTGTGCTAATTTCAATCTCTGGTTTTATGCAGCACCCCAACTCACCTTTCCCCTTAAGCAAGCATAAGTTGGTTTTCTACATTTGAGACACTGTTCTGTTTTGTAATTCAGTTCCTGTGTAGCCAAGTTTACATTCCGTGTAGTAGTGATATCTTATGATGTTTCTTTTTCTGTATGACTTATTTCACTTAGAATCATCGTACCTGAATCCACTCATTATGCTGCTACGGGCCTGATGACATAGATTTCATTGCTGAGTGATATTGCATTGTACGTAAGTACCACAACTTCTTTATCCATTTTTCGCTTTCTGTGATATTGAACTTGTACCGTAAACGAGGTTCTTGTAAAGAGAGCGGTCCCAAATTTTGGGGTGGCTGTGTCTTTTTGATTTTAATTTCCCTAAGCTATAGGACCATAAGTGGAAGTGCCCTAGGCTCTGTTGCTTTGTTTTTTAGATGTTTCAGGAAACACCATACACTTCTCCAGAGTGGCTGTTGGCAATTTACATCCCGCCCATCAGCATAAGAAGGCTCCCAGTTCTCCATGGCCTGTGCTGCCTTTCTGGATTTTACACTTTTTCCAGATGGCCCTTTTGACCGGGGGACAGTGAGACTTCATTGTAATGCAGATTTCCTTTGCAAGCTTGCTTGGTTGGCCAAAAAGTGCGTATGCATTTTTTCCTGAATATATTCAGGAAAAAACGCATACGCCCTTTTTGGCCAAGTGCATCATTGTGGACGTTCTGCCTCTTTTCCTATGCTTTACATGGAATTCCTGTCTATCTCCTGAAATCGGTTTCCTGCAATTCTGCCCCGGTTTCAAGTCCTCTTGGCAGCCTTACTTCAATATAATTTTGGACTATAGCTGTCATGTATAACTCTGCAGGTTTGTGAATTAGAGTGCCCCTGAGCTCCTTTCTTCAACTCGCTTTCTTGTGAGCTGGCCGCAACACCGCAGGTTGCTTCAGGCCCTAGTGTGGTTCCTGCACGGCATGCTGAGCCTTTGGTTAAATCCTCTTCCTGGTGGCAAATGAGAGTTAAATTTGCCCGTCCAGACACCTCCATCTAATCTTTCATTGTTTCTCCCTATTCCTGTTCATTTAACGCAGAATTTGCAAACTGGGCCAAACAGAGTTTAAAGACACTGACTCTCCAAGTGGGGAGAGTGTTAGTAAAGCGTCTGGAATGTTGCACCCAAGTACCAGGGGACGAAAACTGAGACACATTTGAACACGTTTCCCGATCACACGGTGGATCATACTCTGGGTTCCACATGCATGTTTTAGCTGAAGGAAGAATCCCTTAAACCTGGAGAGTTGAGACCCATGGAATGGGTACCATGCAATATGATTTCAAAGGGTCTGCATTTGCTCACCGAACCTCACCAATCCTATCACTGCTGTGTTTATGCCGCTGTACACACGCTTGATTCTCTTTTGGAGACATAGAAATCCATAGGTTTTAGGATTCTTACTAGTCAGGTATATTCTTAGGCGTTTAATATGGGGTGTTGAGTCCACTTCGTTGAGCAAGGAGTAGCTCTTGTCTATTACATATTTGGCTTATGGAACAGTATCTGTGCTAATTTCAATCTCTGGTTTTATGCAGCACCCCAACTCACCTTTCCCCTTAAGCAAGCATAAGTTGGTTTTCTACATTTGAGACACTGTTCTGTTTTGTAATTCAGTTCCTGTGTAGCCAAGTTTACATTCCGTGTAGTAGTGATATCTTATGATGTTTCTTTTTCTGTGTGACTTATTTCACTTAGAATCATTGTACCTGAATCCACTCAGTATGCTGCTATGGGCCTGATGACATAGATTTCATTGCTGAGTGATATTGCATTGTACGTAAGTACCACAACTTCTTTATCCATTTTTCGCTTTCTGTGATATTGAACTTGTACCGTAAACGAGGTTCTTGTAAACAGAGCCATCCCAGACTTTGGGGTGGCTGTGTCTTTTTGATTTTAATTTCCCTAAGCTATAGGACCATAAGTGGAAGTGCCCTAGGCTCTGTTGCTTTGTTTTTTAGATGTTTCAGGAAACACCATACACTTCTCCAGAGTGGCTGTTGGCAATTTACATCCCGCCCATCAGCATAAGAAGGCTCCCAGTTCTCCATGGCCTGTGCTGCCTTTCTGGATTTTACACTTTTTCCAGATGGCCCTTTTGACCGGGGGACAGTGAGACTTCATTGTAGTGCAGATTTCCTTTGCAAGCTTGCTTGGTTGGCCAAAAAGTGCGTATGCGTTTTTTCCTGAATATATTCAGGAAAAAACGCATACGCCCTTTTTGGCCAAGTGCATCATTGTGGACGTTCTGCCTCTTTTCCTATGCTTTACATGGAATTCCTGTCTATCTCCTGGAATCGGTTTCCTGCAATTCTGCCCCGGTTTCAAGTCCTCTTGGCAGCCTTACTTCAATATAATTTTGGACTATAGCTGTCATGTATAACTCTGCAGGTTTGTGAATTAGAGTGCCCCTGAGCTCCTTTCTTCAACTCACTTTCTTGTGAGCTGGCCGCAAACCGCAGGGCTGCTTCAGGCCCTAGTGTGGTTGCGGCACGGCACGCTGAGCATTTGTTTAAATCCTCTTACAGGTGGGAAATGAGAGTTAAATTTGCCCGTCCAGACACCTCCATCTAATCTTTCATTGTTTCTCCCTATTCCTGTTCATTTTCCGCAGAAATTGCAAACTGGGCCAAACAGGAGGTTAAAGGCACTGACTCTCCAAGTGGGGAGAGTGTTAGTAAAGCATCTGGAATGTTGCACCCGAGTACCAGGGGACGAAAACTGAGACATGTTTGAACACGTTTCCCGATCACACGGTGGATCATACTCTGGGTTCCACATGCATGTTTTAGCTGAAGGAAGAATCCCTTAAACCTGGAGAGTTGAGACCCATGGAATGGGTACCATGCAATATGATTTCAAAGGGTCTGCATTTGCTCACCGAACCTCACCAATCCTATCACTGCTGCGTTTATGCCGCTGTACACACGCTTGATTCCCTTTTGAGACATATAAATCCATAGGTTTTAATATTCTTACTAGTCAGGTATATTCTTAGGCGTTTAATATGGGGTGTTGAGTCCACTTCGTTGAGCAAGGACTAGCTCTTGTCTATTACATATTTGCCTTATGGAACAGTATCTGTACTACTTTCAATCTCTGGTTTTATGCAGCACCCCAACTCACCTTTCCCCTTAAGCAAGCATAAGTTGGTTTTCTACATTTGAGACACTGTTCTGTTTTGTAATTCAGTTCCTGTGTAGCCAAGTTTACATTCCGTGTAGTAGTGATATCTTATGATGTTTCTTTTTCTGTATGACTTATTTCACTTAGAATCATCGTACCTGAATCCACTCATTATGCTGCTACGGGCCTGATGACATAGATTTCATTGCTGAGTGATATTGCATTGTACGTAAGTACCACAACTTCTTTATCCATTTTTCGCTTTCTGTGATATTGAACTTGTACCGTAAACGAGGTTCTTGTAAAGAGAGCGGTCCCAAATTTTGGGGTGGCTGTGTCTTTTTGATTTTAATTTCCCTAAGCTATAGGACCATAAGTGGAAGTGCCCTAGGCTCTGTTGCTTTGTTTTTTAGATGTTTCAGGAAACACCATACACTTCTCCAGAGTGGCTGTTGGCAATTTACATCCCGCCCATCAGCATAAGAAGGCTCCCAGTTCTCCATGGCCTGTGCTGCCTTTCTGGATTTTACACTTTTTCCAGATGGCCCTTTTGACCGGGGGACAGTGAGACTTCATTGTAATGCAGATTTCCTTTGCAAGCTTGCTTGGTTGGCCAAAAAGTGCGTATGCATTTTTTCCTGAATATATTCAGGAAAAAACGCATACGCCCTTTTTGGCCAAGTGCATCATTGTGGACGTTCTGCCTCTTTTCCTATGCTTTACATGGAATTCCTGTCTATCTCCTGAAATCGGTTTCCTGCAATTCTGCCCCGGTTTCAAGTCCTCTTGGCAGCCTTACTTCAATATAATTTTGGACTATAGCTGTCATGTATAACTCTGCAGGTTTGTGAATTAGAGTGCCCCTGAGCTCCTTTCTTCAACTCGCTTTCTTGTGAGATGGCCGCAACACCGCAGGTTGCTTCAGGCCCTAGTGTGGTTCCTGCACGGCATGCTGAGCCTTTGGTTAAATCCTCTTCCTGGTGGCAAATGAGAGTTAAATTTGCCCGTCCAGACACCTCCATCTAATCTTTCATTGTTTCTCCCTATTCCTGTTCATTTAACGCAGAATTTGCAAACTGGGCCAAACAGAGTTTAAAGACACTGACTCTCCAAGTGGGGAGAGTGTTAGTAAAGCGTCTGGAATGTTGCACCCAAGTACCAGGGGACGAAAACTGAGACACATTTGAACACGTTTCCCGATCACACGGTGGATCATACTCTGGGTTCCACATGCATGTTTTAGCTGAAGGAAGAATCCCTTAAACCTGGAGAGTTGAGACCCATGGAATGGGTACCATGCAATATGATTTCAAAGGGTCTGCATTTGCTCACCGAACCTCACCAATCCTATCACTGCTGTGTTTATGCCGCTGTACACACGCTTGATTCTCTTTTGGAGACATAGAAATCCATAGGTTTTAGGATTCTTACTAGTCAGGTATATTCTTAGGCGTTTAATATGGGGTGTTGAGTCCACTTCGTTGAGCAAGGAGTAGCTCTTGTCTATTACATATTTGGCTTATGGAACAGTATCTGTGCTAATTTCAATCTCTGGTTTTATGCAGCACCCCAACTCACCTTTCCCCTTAAGCAAGCATAAGTTGGTTTTCTACATTTGAGACACTGTTCTGTTTTGTAATTCAGTTCCTGTGTAGCCAAGTTTACATTCCGTGTAGTAGTGATATCTTATGATGTTTCTTTTTCTGTGTGACTTATTTCACTTAGAATCATTGTACCTGAATCCACTCAGTATGCTGCTATGGGCCTGATGACATAGATTTCATTGCTGAGTGATATTGCATTGTACGTAAGTACCACAACTTCTTTATCCATTTTTCGCTTTCTGTGATATTGAACTTGTACCGTAAACGAGGTTCTTGTAAACAGAGCCATCCCAGACTTTGGGGTGGCTGTGTCTTTTTGATTTTAATTTCCCTAAGCTATAGGACCATAAGTGGAAGTGCCCTAGGCTCTGTTGCTTTGTTTTTTAGATGTTTCAGGAAACACCATACACTTCTCCAGAGTGGCTGTTGGCAATTTACATCCCGCCCATCAGCATAAGAAGGCTCCCAGTTCTCCATGGCCTGTGCTGCCTTTCTGGATTTTACACTTTTTCCAGATGGCCCTTTTGACCGGGGGACAGTGAGACTTCATTGTAGTGCAGATTTCCTTTGCAAGCTTGCTTGGTTGGCCAAAAAGTGCGTATGCGTTTTTTCCTGAATATATTCAGGAAAAAACGCATACGCCCTTTTTGGCCAAGTGCATCATTGTGGACGTTCTGCCTCTTTTCCTATGCTTTACATGGAATTCCTGTCTATCTCCTGGAATCGGTTTCCTGCAATTCTGCCCCGGTTTCAAGTCCTCTTGGCAGCCTTACTTCAATATAATTTTGGACTATAGCTGTCATGTATAACTCTGCAGGTTTGTGATTTAGAGTGCCCCTGAGCTCCTTTCTTCAACTCACTTTCTTGTGAGCTGGCCGCAAACCGCAGGGCTGCTTCAGGCCCTAGTGTGGTTGCGGCACGGCACGCTGAGCATTTGTTTAAATCCTCTTACAGGTGGGAAATGAGAGTTAAATTTGCCCGTCCAGACACCTCCATCTAATCTTTCATTGTTTCTCCCTATTCCTGTTCATTTTCCGCAGAAATTGCAAACTGGGCCAAACAGGAGGTTAAAGGCACTGACTCTCCAAGTGGGGAGAGTGTTAGTAAAGCATCTGGAATGTTGCACCCGAGTACCAGGGGACGAAAACTGAGACATGTTTGAACACGTTTCCCGATCACACGGTGGATCATACTCTGGGTTCCACATGCATGTTTTAGCTGAAGGAAGAATCCCTTAAACCTGGAGAGTTGAGACCCATGGAATGCGTACCATGCAATATGATTTCAAAGGGTCTGCATTTGCTCACCGAACCTCACCAATCCTATCACTGCTGCGTTTATGCCGCTGTACACACGCTTGATTCCCTTTTGAGACATATAAATCCATAGGTTTTAATATTCTTACTAGTCAGGTATATTCTTAGGCGTTTAATATGGGGTGTTGAGTCCACTTCGTTGAGCAAGGACTAGCTCTTGTCTATTACATATTTGCCTTATGGAACAGTATCTGTACTACTTTCAATCTCTGGTTTTATGCAGCACCCCAACTCACCTTTCCCCTTAAGCAAGCATATGTTGGTTTTCTACATTTGAGACACTGTTCTGTTTTGTAATTCAGTTCCTGTGTAGCCAAGTTTACATTCCGTGTAGTAGTGATATCTTATGATGTTTCTTTTTCTGTATGACTTATTTCACTTAGAATCATCGTACCTGAATCCACTCATTATGCTGCTACGAGCCTGATGACATAGATTTCATTGCTGAGTGATATTGCATTGTACGTAAGTACCACAACTTCTTTATCCATTTTTCGCTTTCTGTGATATTGAACTTGTACCGTAAACGAGGTTCTTGTAAAGAGAGCGGTCCCAAATTTTGGGGTGGCTGTGTCTTTTTGATTTTAATTTCCCTAAGCTATAGGACCATAAGTGGAAGTGACCTAGGCTCTGTTGCTTTGTTTTTTAGATGTTTCAGGAAACACCATACACTTCTCCAGAGTGGCTGTTGGCAATTTACATCCCGCCCATCTGCATAAGAAGGCTCCAAGTTCTCCATGGCCTGTGCTGCCTTTCTGGATTTTACACTTTTTCCAGATGACCCTTTTGACCGGGGAACAGTGAGACTTCATTGTAATGCAGATTTCATTTGCAAGCTTGCTTGGTTGGCCAAAAAGGGCGTATGCGTTTTTCCCTGAATATATTCAGGAAAAAACGCATACGCACTTTTAGGCCAAGTGCATCATTGTGGACGTTCTGCCTCTTTTCCTATGCTTTACATGCAATTCCTGTCTACTTCCTGAAATCGGTTTCCTGCAATTCTGCCCCGTTTTCAAGTCCTCTTGGCAGCCTTACTTCAATATATTTTTGGACGATAGCTGTCATTTATAACTCTGCAGGTTTGTGAATTACAGTGCCCCTGAGCTCCTTTCTTCACCTCGCTTTCTTGTGAGCTGGCCGCTAAGCCGCAGGATTGCTTCAGGCCCTAGTGTGGTTCCGGCATGGCACGCTGAGCCTTTGGTTAATTCCTCTTCCTGGTGGGAAATGAGAGTTAAATTTGCCCGTCCAGACACCTCCAGCTAGTCTCTCATTGGTTCTCCCTATTCCTGTTCATCTTCCGCAGAAATTGCAAACTGGGCCAACAGGAGTTTAAAGGCCCTGACTCTCCAAGTGGGGAGAATGTTAATAAAGCGTCTGGAATGTTGTACCCGAGTACCAGGGGACAAAAACTGAGACACATTTGAACACATTTCCCGATCACACGGTGGATCATACTCTGGGTTCCACATGCATGTTTTAGCTGAAGCAAGAATCCCTTAAACCTGGAGATTGAGACCCATGGAATGGGTACCATGCAATATGACTTCAAAGGGTCTGCATTTGCTCACCGAACCTCACCAATCCTATCACTGCTGCGCTTATGCCACTGTACACATGCTTGATTCTCTTTCAGAGACATATAAATCCATAGGTTTTAAGATTCTTACTAATCAGGTATATTCTTAGGCATTTAATATGCGGTGTTGTGTCCTCTTCGTTCAGCAAGGAGTAGCTCTTTTCTATTACATATTTGGCTTATGGAACTGTATCTGTGCTAATTTCAATCTCTGGTTTTATGCATCACCCCAACTCACCTTTCCCCTTCAGCAAGCATAAGTTGGTTTTCTACATTTGAGACCCTGTTCTGTTTTGTAATTCAGTTCCTGTGTAGCCAGGTTTGCATTCCATGTATTAGTGATATCTTATGATTTTTTTTTCTTTGTGACTTATTTCACTTAGAATCATCGTATCTGAATCCACTCATTATGCTGCTATGGGACTGATGACATAGAGTTCATTGCTGAGTGATATTGAATTGTATGTAAGTGCCACAACTTCTTTATCCATTTTTCGGTTTCTGTGATATTGAACTTGTAACGTAAACGAAGTTCTTGTAAACAGAACCGTCCAAAACTTTGGGGTGGCTGTGTCTTTTTGCTTTAATTTCCCTAAGCTATAGGACCATAAGTGGAAGTGCCCTAGGCTCTGTTGCTTTGTTTTTTAGATGTTTCAGGAAACACCATACACTTCTCCAGAGTGGCTGTTGGCAGTTTACATCCCGCCCATCCGCATAACAAGGCTCCCAGTTCTCCATGGCCTGTCCTGCCTTTCTGGATTTTACACTTTTTTCAGATGTCCCTTTTCACCGGGGGGCAGTGAGACTTCATTGTAGTGCAGATTTCCTTTGCAAGCTTGCTTGGTTGGCCAAAAAGGGCGTATGCGTTTTTTCCTGAATATATTCAGGAAAAAACGCATACGTCCTTTTTGGCCAATTGCATCATTGTGGACGTTCTGCCTCTTTTCCTATGCTTTACATGCAATTCCAGTCTACCTCCTGAAATCGGTTTCTTGCAATTCTGCCCTGCTTTCAAGTCCTCTTGGTAGTCTTACTTCAATATATTTTTGGACGATAGCTGTCATTTATAACACTGCATGTTTGTGAATTACAGTGCCCCTGAGTTCCTTTCTTCAACTCGCTTTCTTGTGAGCTGGCCGCAACACCACAGGATTGCTTCAGGCCCTAGTGTGGTTCCGGCATGGCACGCTGAGCCTTTGGTTAATTCCTCTTCCTGGTGGGAAATGAGAGTTAAATTTGCCCATCCAGACACCTCCAGCTAGTCTCTCATTGGTTCTCCCTATTCCTGTTCATTTTCCGCAGAAATTGCAAACTGGGCCAAACAGGAGTTTAAAGGCACTGACTCTCCAAGTGGGGAGAGTGTTAGTAAAGCGTCTGGAATGTTGCACCCGAGTACCAGGGTATGATAACTGAGACACTTTTGAACACGTTTCCTGATCACACGGTGGATCATACTGTGGGTTCCACACGCATGTTTTAGCTGAAGGAAGAATCCCTTAAACCTGGAGAGTTGAGACCCATGGAATGGGTAATATGCAATATGACTTCAAAGGGTCTGCATTTGCTCACCGATCCTCACCAATCCTATCACTGCGGCATTTATGCCGCTGTACACACTCTTGATTCTCTTTCGGAGACATATAAATCCATAGGTTTTAAGATTCTTACTAGTCAGGTATATTCTTAGGCGTTTAATATGGGGTGTTGAGTCCACTTCGTTGAGCAAGGAGTAGCTCTTGTCTATTACATATTTGGCTTACGGAACGGTATCTGTGCTAATTTCAATCTCTGGTTTTATGCAGCACCCCAACTCACCTTTCCCCTTAAGCAAGCATAAGTTGGTTTTCTACATTTGAGACCCTGTTCTGTTTTGTAATACAGTTCCTGTGTAGCCAAGTTTACATTCCGTGTATTAGTGATATCTTATGATGTTTCTTTTTCTGTGTGACTTATTTCACTTAGAATCATCGTACCTGAATCCACTCATTATGCTGCTACGGGCCTGATGACATAGATTTCATTGCTGAGTGATATTGCATTGTACGTAAGTACCACAACTTCTTTATCCATTTCTCGCTTTCTGTGATATTGAATTTCTACCATAAACAAGGTTCTTGTAAACAGAGCCGTCCCAAACTTTGGGGTGGCTGTGTCTTTTTGATTTTAATTTCCCTAAATTACAGGACCATAAGTGGAAGTGCCCTAGCCTGTGTTTCTTTGTTTTTTAGATGTTTCAGGAAACACCATAGACTTCTCCAGAGTGGCTGTTGGCAATTTACTTCTCGCCCATCAGCATAACAATGCTCCCAGTTCTCCATGGCCTGTCCTACCATTCTGGATTTTACACTTTTTTCAGATGGCCCTTTTGACCGGGGGAGAGTGAGACTACATTGTAGTGCAGATTTCCTTTGCAAGCTTGCTTGGTTGGCCAAAATGTGCGTATCCGTTTTTTCCTGAATATATTCAGGAAAAAACGCATACGCCCTTTTTGCCCAAGTGCATCATTGTGGACGTTCTGCCTCTTTTCCTATACTTTACATGCAATTCCAGTCTACCTGCTGAAATCGGTTTCCTGCAATTCTTCCCCACTTTCAAATCCTCTTGGCAGCCTGACTTCAACATATTTTGGGACAATAGCTGTCATTTATAACTCTGCAGGTTTGTGAATTACAGTGCCCCTGAGCTCCTTTCTTCAACTCACTTTCTTGTGAGCTGGCCGCAACACCGCAGGATTGTTTCAGGCCCTAGTGTGGTTCCGGCATGGCACGCTGAGCCTTTGGTTAATTCCTCTTCCTGGTGGGAAATGAGAGTTAAATTTGTCCGTCCAGACACCTCCAGCTAGTCTCTCATTGGTTCTCCTTATTCCTGTTCATTTTCCGCAGAAATTGCAAACTGGGCCAAACAGGAGGTTAAAGGCACTGACCCTCCACGTGGAGAGAGTGTTAGTAAAGCATCTGGAATGTTGCCCCCGAGTACCAGGGGACGAAAACTGAGACACATTTGAACACGTTTAACGATCACACGGTGGATCATACTCTGGGTACCACATGCATGTTTTAGCTGAAGTAAGAATCCCTTAAACCTGGAGAATTGAGACCCATGGAATGGGTACCATGCAATATGACTTCAAAGGGTCTGCATTTGCTCACCGAACCTCACCAATCCTATCACTGCTCCGTTTATGCCACTGTACACACGCTTGATTGTCTTTCGGAGACATATAAATCCATAGGTTTTAAGATTCCTACTAGTCCGGTATATTCTTAGGCGTTTAATATGGTGTGTTGAGTCCATTTCATTGAGCAAGGAGTAGCTCTTGTCTATTACATATTTGGCTTATGGAACGGTATCTGTGCTAATTTCAATCTCTGGTTTTATGCAGCACCCCAACTCACCTTTCCCCTTAAGCAAGCATAAGTTGGTTTTCTGCATTTGAGTCCCTGTTCTGTTTTGTAATTCAGATCCTGTGTAGCCAAGTTTAGATTCCGTGTATTAGTGATATCTTATGATGTTTCTTTTTCTGTGTGACTTATTTCACTTAGAATCATCGTACCTGAATCCACTCATTATGCTGCTACGGGCCTGATGACATAGATTTCATTGCTGAGTGATATTGCATTGTACATAAGTACCACAACTTCTTTATCCATTTTTCGCTTTCTGTGATATTGAACTTGTACCGTAAACGAGGTTCTTGTAAACAGAGCCATCCCAAACTTTGGGGTGGCTGTGTCTTTTTGATTATAATTTCCCTAAGCTATAGGACCATAAATGGAAGTGCCCTAGGCTCTGTTGCTTTGTTTTTTGGATGTTTCAAGAAACACCTTACACTTCTCCAGAGTGGCTGTTGGCAATTTACATCCCGCCTATCAGCATAACAAGGCTCCCAGTTCTCCATGGCCTGTCCTGCTTTTCTGGATTTTACACTTTTTTCAGATGGCCCGTTTGACCGGGGGGCAGTGAGACTTTATTGTAGTGCAGATTTTCTTTGCAAGCTTGCTTGGTTGGCCAAAAAGGGCGTATGCGTTTTTTCCTGAATATATTCAGGAAAAAACGCATACGCCCTTTTTGGCCAAGTGCATCATTGTGGACGTTCTGCCTTTTTTCCTAAGCTTTACATGCAATTCCAGTCTACCTCCTGAAATCGGTTTCCTGCAATTCTGCCCCGCTTTCAAGTCCTCTTGGCAGCCTTACTTCAGTATATTGTTGGACGATAGCTGTCATTTATAATTCTGCAGGTTTGTGAATTACAGTGCCCCTGAGCTCCTTTCTTCAACTCCTTTTCTTCTCAGCTGGCCACAACACCGCTGGATTGCTTTAGGCCCTAGTGTGGTTCCGGCATGGCACGCTGAGCCTTTGGTTAATTCCTCTTCCTGGTGGGAAATGAGAGTTAAATTTGCCCGTCCAGACACCTCCAGCCAATCTCTCATTGGTTCTCCCTATTCCTGTTCATCTTACGCAGAAATTGCAAACTGGGCCAAACAGGAGGTTAAAGGCACTGACTCTCCAAGTGGGGAGAGTGTTAGTAAAGCGTCTGGAATGTTGCACCCGAGTACCAGGGGACGAAAACTGAGACACATTTGAACACGTTTCCCGATCACACGGTGGATCATACTCTGGGTTCCACATGCATGTTTTAGCTGAAGGAAGAATCCCTTAAACCTGGAGAGTTGAGACCCATGGAATGGGTACCATGCAATATGACTTCAAAGGGTCTGCATTTGCTCACCGAACCTCACCAATCCTATCACTGCTGCGTTTATGCCTCTGTACACACGCTTGATTCTCTTTCGGAGACATATCAATCCATAGGTTTTAAGATTCTTAGTAGTCAGGTATATTCTTAGGCGTTGAATATGGGGTGTTGAGTCCACTTCGTTGAGCAAGGAGTAGCTCTTGTCTATTACATATTTGGCTTATGGAACGGTATCTGTGCTAATTTCAATCTCTGGTTTTATGCAGCACCCCAACTCACCTTTCCCCTTAAGCAAGCATAAGTTGGTTGTCTACATTTGAGACCCTGTTCTGTTTTGTAATTCAGTTCCTGTGGAGCCAAGTTTACATTCCGTGTATTAGTGATATCTTATGATGTTTCTTTTTCTGTGTGACTTATTTCACTTAGAATCATCGTACATGAATCCACTCATTTTGCTGCTATGGGCCTGATGACATAGATTTCATTGCTGAGTGATATTGAATTGTATGTATGTACCACAAATTCTTTATCCATTTTTCGCTTTCTGCGATATTGAACTTGTACCATAAACAAGGTTCTTGTAAACAGAGCCGTCCCAAACTTTGGGGTGGCTGTGTCTTTTTGATTTTAATTTCCCTAAGCTATAGGACCATAAGTGGAAGTGCCCTAGGCTCTGTTGCTTTGTTTTTTAGATGTTTCAGGAAACACCATACACTTCTCCAGAGTGGCTGTTTGCAATTTACATTCCGCCCATCAGCATAACAAGGCTCCCAGTTCTCCATGGCCTGTCCTGCCTTTCTGGATGTTACACATTTTTCAGATGTCCCTTTTGACCAGTTGGAAGTGAGACTGCATTTTAGTGCAGATTTCCTTTGCAAGCTTGCTTGGTTGGCCAAAAAGGGCATATGCTTTTTTTCCTGAATATATTCAGGACAAACGCATACGTCCTTTTTCGCCAAGTGCATCATTGTGGACGGTCTCCCTCTTTTCCAATGCTTTACATGCAATTCCAGTCTACCTCCTGAAATCCATTTCCTGCAATTCTGCCCCGCTTTCAAGTCCTCTTGGCAGCCTCAGTTCAATATATTTTTGGACGAAAGCTGTCATTTTTAACTCTGCAGGTGTGTGAATGAGAGTGTCCCTGAGCTCCTTTCTTCAACTCACTTTCTTGTGAGCTGGCCGCAACACCGCAGGATTGCTTCAGACCCTAGTGTAATTCCGGCACGGCATGCTGAGCCTCTGGTTAATTCCTCTTCCTGGTGGGAAATGAAAGTTAAATTTTCCCGTCCAGACACCTTCAGCTAGTCTCTCATTGGTTATCCCTATTCCTGTTCATTTTCCGCAGAAATTGCAAACTGGGCCAAACAGGAGGTTAAAGGCACTGACTCTCCAAGTGGGGAGAGTGTTTGTAAAGCGTATGGAATGTTGCACCCGAGTACCAGGGGACAAAAACTGAGACATATTTGAACACGTTTCCTCATCAAACGGTGGATCATACTCTGGGTTCCACATGCATGTTTTAGCTGAAGGAAGAATCCCTTAAACCTGGATAGTTGAGACCCATGTTATTGGTACCACGCAATATGACTTCAAAGGTTCTGCATTTGCTCACCGAACCTCACCAATCCTATCACTGCTGCATTTATGCCGCTGTACACATGCTTGATTCACTTTCAGAGACATAGAAATCCATAGGTTTTAAGATTCTTACTAGTCAGATATTCTTAGGCGTTTAATATTGGTTGTTGAGTCCACTTCGTTTAGCAAGGAACAGCTCTTGTCTATTACATATTTGGCTTATGGACCGGTATCTGTGCTAATTTCAATCTCTGGTTTTATGCAGCACCCCAACTCACCTTTCCCCTTAAGCAAGCATAAGTTGGTTTTCTACATTTGAGACCCTGTTCTCTTTTGTAATTCAGTACCTGTGTAGCCAAGTTTACATTCCGTGTAGTAGTGATATCTTATGATGTTTCTTTTTCTGTGTGACTTATTTCACTTAGAATCATCGTACCTGAATCCACTCATTATGCTGCTACGGGCCTGATGACATAGATTTCATTGCTGAATGATATTGCATTGTACGTATGTACCACAATTTCTTTATCCATTTTTCGCTTTCTGCGATATTGAACTTGTACCGTAAACGAGGTTCTTGTAAACAGAGCCATCCCAAACTTTGGGGTGGCTGTGTCTTTTTGATTTTAATTTCCCTAAGCTATAGGACCATAAGTGGAAGTGTCCTAGGCTCTGTTGCTTTGTTTTTTAGATGTTTCAGGAAACACCATACACTTCTCAAGAGTGGCTGTTGGCAATTTACATCCCGCCCATCAGCATAACAAGGCTCCCAGTTCTCCATGGCCTGTCCTGACTTTCTGGATTTTACACTTTCTTCAGATGGCCCTTTTCACCAGTTGGATGTGAGACTTCATTGTAGTGCAGATTTCCTTTGAAAGCTTGCTTGGTTGGCCAAAAAGTGCGTATGGGTTTTTTCCTGAATATATTCAGGAAAAAACGCATACGCAATTTTTGGCCAAGTGCATCATGGTGGACGTTCTGCCTCTTTTCCTATGCTTTACATGCAATTCCAGTCTACCTCCTGAAATCGGTTTCCTGCAATTCTGCCCCGCTTTCAAGTCCTCTTGGCAGCCTTACTTCAATATATTTTTGGACGATAGCTGTCATTTATAACTCTGCAGGTTTGTGAATTACAGTGCCCCTGAGCTCCTTTCTTCAACTCGCTTTCTTGTGAGCTGGCCGCAACACTGCAGGATTGCTTCAGGCCCTAGTGTGGTTCCGGCATGGCACGCTGAGCCTTTGGTTAATTCCTCTTCCTGGTGGGAAATGAGAGTTAAATTTGCCCGCCCAGACACCTCCAGCTAGTCTCTCATTGGTTCTCCCTATTCCTGTTCATTTTCCGCAGAAATTGAAAACTGGGCCAAACAGGAGGTTAAAGGCACTGACTCTCCAAGTGGGGAGGGTGTTAGTAAAGCGTCTGGAATGTTGCACCCGAGTACCAGGGGACGAAAACTGAGACACATTTGAACACATTTCCCGATCACACGGTGGATCATACTCTTGGTTCCACATGCATGTTTTAGCTGAAGGAAGAATCCCTTAAACCTGGAGAGTTGAGACCCATGGAACGGGTAATATGCAATATGACTTCAAAGCATCTGCATTTGCTCACTGAACCTCACCAATCCTATCACTGCTGCGTTTATGTCACTGTACACACACATGATTCTCTTTCGGAGACATATAAATCCATAGGTTTTAAGATTCTTACTAGTCAGGTATATTCTTAGGCGTTTAATATGGGGTGCTGGGTCCACTTCGTTGAGTAAGGAGTAGCTCTTGTCTATTACATATTTGGCTTATGGAACGGTATCTGTGCTAATTTCAAACTCTGGTTTTATGCAGTACCCCAACTCACCTTTCCCCTTAAGCAAGCATAAGTTGGTTTTCTACATTTGAGACCCTGTTCTGTTTTGTAATTCAGTTCCTGTGTAGCCAAGTTTACATTCCATGTAGTAGTGATATCTTATGATGTTTCTTTTTCTTTGTGACTTATTTCAGTTAGAATCATCATACCTGAAATACTCATTTTGCTGCTATGTGCCTGATGACATAGATTTCATTGCTGAGTGATATTGCATTGTACGTAAGTACCACAACTTCTTTATCCATTTTTTGCTTTCTGCGATATTGAACTTGTACCGTAAACGAGGTTCTTGTAAACAGAGCCGTCCCAAACTTTGGGGTGGCTGTGTCTTTTTGATTTTAAATTCCCTAAGCTATAGGACCATAAGTGGAAGTGCCCTAGGCTCTGTTGCTTTGTTTTTTAGATGTTTCAGGAAACACCATACACTTCTCCAGAGTGGTTGTTAGCAATTTACATCCCGCCCATCAGCATAACAAGGCTCCCAGTTCTCCATGGCCTGTCCTGCCTTTCTGGATGTTACACTTTTTTCAGATGGCCCTTTTGACCAGTTGGAAGTGAGACTTCATTGAAATGCAGATTTCCTTTGCAATATTGCTTGGTTGGCCAAAAAGGGCCTATGCTTTTATTCCTGTATATATTCAGGACAAACGCATTCTCCCTTTTTTGCCAAGTGCATCATTGTGGAATTTCTGCCTCTTTTCCTGTGCTTTACATGCAATTCCAGTCTACCTCCTGAAATCGGTTTCCTGCAATTCTGCCCCACTTTCAAGTCCTCTTGGCAGCCTTACTTCAATATATTTTTGGACGAAAGCTGTCATTTTTAACTGTGCAGCTGTGTGAATGAGAGTGCCCCTGAGCTCCTTTCTTCAACTCACTTTCTTGTGAGTTGGCCGCAACACCGCAGGATTGCTTCAGGCCCTAGTGTAGTTCTGGCACGGCACGCTGAGCCTTTGGTTAATTCCTCTTCCTGGTGGGAAATGAGAGTTAAATTTGCCCGCCCAGACACCTCCAGCTAGTCTCTCACTGGTTTTCCCTATTCCTGTTCATCTTATGCAGAAATTGCAAACTGGGCCAAACAGGAGGTTAAAGGCACTGACTCTCCAAGTGGGGAGAGTGTTAGTAAAGCGTCTGGAATGTTGCACCCGAGTACCAGGGTACGAAAACTGAGACCCTTTTGAACACATTTCCCGATCACATGGTGAATCATATTCTGGATTCCACATGCATGTTTTAGCTGAAGGAAGAATCCCTTAAACCTGGAGAGTTGAGACCCATGGAATGGGTACCATGCAATATGACTTCAAAGGGTCTGCATTTGCTCACCAAACCTCACCAATCCTATCACTGCTGCGTTTATGCCACTGTACACACGCTTGATTCTCTTTCAGAGACATATAAATCCATAGGTTTTAAGATTCTTACTAGTCAGGTATATTCTTAGGCGTGTAATATGGGGTGCTGAGTCCACTTCCTTGAGCAAGGAGTAGCTCTTGTCTATTACATATTTGGCTTATGGAATGGTATCTGTGCTAATTTCAATCTCTGGTTTTATGCAGCACCCCAACTCACCTTTCCCCTTAAGCAAGCATAAGTTGGTTTTCTACATTTGAGACCCTGTTCTCTTTTGTAATTCATTTCCTGTGTAGCCAAGTTTACATTCCGTGTACTAGTGATATAGTATGATGTTTCTTTTTCTGTGTGACTTATTTCACTTAGAGTCATCGAACCTGAATCCACTCATTATGCTGCCTCGGGACATATGACATTGATTTCCTTGCTGAGTGATATTGCATTGTACGTAAGTACCACAACTTCTTTATCCATTTTTTGCTTTCTGTGATATTGAACTTGAACCGTAAATGAGGTTCTTGTAAACAGAGCCATCCCAAATTTTGGGGTGGCTGTGTCTTTTTTATTTTAATTTCCCTAAGCTATAGGATCATATGTGGAAGTGCCCTAGGCTCTGTTGCTTTGTTTTTTAGATGTTTCAGGAAACTCCATACACTTCTCCAGAGTGGCTGTTGGCAATTTACATCCCGCCCATCAGCATAAGAAGGCTCCCAGTTCTCCATGGCCTGTCCTGCCTTTCTGGATTTTACACTTTTTTCAGATGGCCGTTTTGAGCAGGGGGCAGTGAGACTTCATTGTAGTGTAGATTTCCTTTGCAAACTCGCTTGGTTGGCCAAAAAGTGCGTATGCGTTTTTTCCTGAATATATTCAGGAAAAAACGCATACGTCCTTTTTGACCAAGTGTATCATTGCGGACGGTCTGCCTCTTTTCCTATGCTTTACATGCAATTCCAGTCTACCTACTGAAATCGTTTTCCTGCAATTCTCCTACGCTTTCAAGTCCTCTTGGCAGCCTTACTTCAATATATTTTTGGACGATAGCTGTCATTTATAACTCTGTAGGTTTGTGAATTACAGTGCCCCTGAGCTCCTTTCTTCAACTCGCTTTCTTGTGAGCTGGCCGCAACACTGCAGGATTGCTTCAGGCCCTAGTGTGGTGCTGGAATGGCACGCTGAGCCTTTGGTTAATTCCTCTTCCTGGTGGGAAATGAGAGTTAAATTTGCCCGTCCAGACACCTCCAGCTAGTCTCTCATTGGTTCTCCCTATTCCTGTTCATTTTCGGCAGAAATTGCAAACTGGGCCAAACAAGAGGTTAAAGGCACTGACTCTCCAAGTGGGGAGAGTGTTAGTAAAGCGTCTGGAATGTTGCACCCGAGTACCAGGGGATGATAACTGAGACACATTTGAACACGTTTCCCGATCACACGGTGGATCATACTCTGGGTTCCACATGCATGCTTTAGCTGAAGGAAGAATCCCTTAAACCTGGAGAGTTGAGACCCATGGAATGGGTGCCATGCAATATGACTTCAAAGGGTCTGCATTTGCTCACCGAACCTCACCAATCCTATCACTGCTGCGTTTATGCCACTGGACACATGCTTGATTCTCTTTCGGAGACATATAAATCCATAGGTTTTAAGATTCTTACTAGTCAGGTATATTCTTAGGCGATTAATATGAGGTGTTGAGTCCACTTCATTGAGCAAGGAGTAGCTCTTGTTTATTACATATTTGGCTTATGGAACTGTATCTGTGCTAATTTCAATCTCTGGTTTTATGCAGCACCCCAACTCACCTTTCCCCTTGAGCAAGCGTAAGTTGGTTTTCTACTTTTGAGACCCTGTTCTGTTTTGTAATTCAGTTCCTGTGTAGCCAAGTTTACTTTCCTTGTATTAGTGATATCTTATGATGTTTCTTTTTTTGTGTGCCTTATTTCACTTAGAATCATCGTACCTGAATTCACTCATTATGCTGCTACGGGCCTAATGACATAGATTTCATTGCTGAGTGATATTGCATTGTACGTAAGTACCACAACTTCTTTATGCATTTTTTGCTTTCTGCGATATTGAACTTGTACCGTAAACGAGGTTCTTGTAAACAGAGCCGTCGCAAATTTTGGGGTGGCTTTGTCTTTTTTATTTTAATTTCCCTAAGCTATAGGACCATAAGTGGAAGTGCCTTATGCTCTGTTGATTGTTTTTTAGATGTTTCAGGAAACACCATACACTTCTCCAGAGTGGCTGTTGGCAATTACATCCCGCCCATCAGCATAACAAGGCTCCCAGTTCTCCATGGCCTGTCCTGCCTTTCTGGATTTTACACTTTTTTCAGATGACCCTTTTGACTGGGGGGCAGTGAGACTTCATTGTAGTGCAGATATCCTTTGCAAGCTTGCTTGGTTGGCCAAAAAGAGCGTATGCGTTTTTTCCTGAATATATTCAGGTAAAAACGCATACGCCCTTCTTGTCCAAGTGCATCATTGTGGACGTTCTGCCTCTTTTCCTATGCTTTACATGCAATTCCAGTCTACCTCCTGAAATCAGTTTCCTGCAATTCTGCCTTGTTGTCAGTGCCTCTTCATAGCCTTACCTCAATATACTTTTGAAAAATAATTGGCCTTTATAACTCTGCAGGTTTTTGAATTGCAGTGGCCCTTAGCTCCATTTTTCAGCTCTTATTTTTGTGATCTTGCCTCATATCCTCAGGATTTCTTCCGGCCCTTTTCTTCTTCTCGGGCGCCTTGCTGTGCCTTTGGTTAATTCTTCTTCCTATGTGAAATTAGAGTGACATGTGGCCATTGCAACCGCTACAGCTATTTTCTCTCTGGTTCCTCCTATTCTCATTCATCCTCCGCACTAACTGCAGACTGTGCGATACCGGAACTTAAAGGCATTGACTCTCCATGTGGCGATGTTGTTAGTAAAGTGGCTGGAATGTTGATCTGGAGCCCCAGGAGAGGAAAATGAGGTGTGTGTTAGAAACCTTTCCCGATCATATGGTATACCATCTGCTGGATTTCCCATGCATGGTTTAGCTGTAGGAAGATTCCCTTCAACCTGGAGTGTTGGGACCCTTGGAATGAGTAGCATGAAGTATTGCATTAAACTTTCGGCAGTTGCTCACCAAAGCTCACCAATCCTCTCAGCCCCAAGTGTCCAGCCTTATGTCTTATCCAGCTGTGGGTTTATATGTGGTCATTCCAGGTTGCATCACAGCCCCTGAGCGAATTTTGTAAGAATTTTTCTCTCTTTCATTGTTTCTGCGTTTTGGTTTTAAAATTTATTTCTATAATGGGGTTTAGCTCATTTTCACTGCTGTGTTTGTGCCGCTCTGCACACACTTGATTCCCTTATGGAGATATATCAATACATGGGTTTTAAGATTCTTATTACTCAGATATATTTCTCTGTGGTGTATAGGGTGTGTTGAGACCAGTTCATTGAGCAAGGTGTAGATCTTGTCTAATACCTATTTGGTTTATTGAACGGTATCTGTGCTAATTTCAAGCTCTGGTTTTATGCATCACCCCACCTCTCCTTTCCCCTTAAGCTGACATAAGTGTGTTTTCTAAATGTGAGACACTGTTCTGTTTTGTAATTCATTTTTTGTGCAGCCATATTTATCCTCCCTCTATAAGTGATATCTTATGATAGGTTTCTTTTTCTGTTTGACTTATTTCAAGTAGTATTATCGGACCTAAATCCACTCTTTATCCTTCTACTAGCCTTATTACATTGATTTCATGGTGAAGAGATATTCCATTGTACATAAGTACCACATTTTCTTTATCCATTGTTCTCTTTCCTGGGATATTTAAGGTGTACTGAAGTTGAGGTTCTTGTAAACAGAGTAGCCCTAAACTGTGGTGTGCTTGTGTCTTGTTGATTTTTAGACTTCCCTAGATATACTCCCGTGATTGGATGTGCCCTATGCTCTGTAGCTCTGTTTTTTAGATGATTTAGGAACCACCATACACTTCTCCGGAGTGGCTCTCGGCAGTTCACACACTGTCCATCAGCGTATAAAGGCTCCCTGTTCTCCATGGCCTGTCCTGCAGTTCTGGTTTTTACAATTTTTTCGGATGGCCCTTTTGACCGTTGGGAAATGAGACTTCTTTGTTCTGCACATTTGCATTGCTTGCTTGCTTGCTTGCCCATAAAGTGCGTATGCGTTTTTTCCTGGATATATTCAGGAAAAAACGCATACTCCCTTTTGGGCCAACTGCATCATTGTCGAAATTCTGCCACTTTTCATGTGCTTTAAAGACGAGTCCAATCTATCTCTTGAAATCTGTTTCTTGCAATTCTGTCTTGCATTCAGATCCTCTTCTTTGCCTTACCTCAACATATTTTTGGACGTTAGTTTTCATTTATAACTCTGCAGGTTTGTGAATTGCAGTGACCCTGAGCTCCATTTTTTAAGTTGCTCTTTTGTGAGCTGGCCTCAAAGCCGCAGGATTGCTTCAGGCCCTATTTTGGCTCCGGCGAGGCAGGCTGAGCCTTTTTTTAATTCTTATTCTTAATGGGAAATTAGAGTGACATGTGCCTGTCCAAACCCCTACAACTATTCTCTCATTGGTTCCCCCTCTTCCCGTTCATCCTCCTCACAATTTGCAAAATGTGTGAAACAGAAGTTTAAATGTGCTGATTCTCTAAGTGGGGAGATTCTAAGTAACGTGGCTGGAATGATCAACAGAAGCACCAGGAGAGGATAAATGAGGTGCATTTTAGACACATCTCCCGATCACATGGTGTACAGCCCTCTGGGTTTTCCATGCATGTTTTAGCTGTAGGAAGATTCCTTGAACCTGCAGATTTGGGACCCATTGAATGGGTACCAGGTAGTATTACTTTAAAGGGTGTGCATTTCCTCACCCAACCTCACATTTCTCTTAGCACGAACAGTTTCCAGCCTTATGTCTCATCCTGCTGTGGGTCTAGATGTGTTCAATCCATGTTGCATCACCGTCCCTGAGGAAAAGTTGTAAGAGGTTTTCTCTGTCTCTCTGTCGTTTATTTTTTTCAATTTATTACTATATTGGTTACAGCTGATTTTCAAAGCTCTGTTTCTTGCTGCTGTACATCCACTTGATTCACGTACAGAGAGACATCAATAAATTCTTTTTCAGATTCTTACCAGTCGTATATATTCTTTTCCGGTGACTTGAGTGTGCTGAGTGCAGTTCTTTTAGCTACCGTGTAGGCCTTGTTGATTATCAGTTTGGTATTTGGAACGGTATCTTTGCTAATTTCAACCTCCTGGATGATGCCTCACCCCTCCCCACCTTTCCCGTTTAGCAGCCTTACGCGTGTTTTCTACATATTTGACTATGTTTTTGTTTTGTAATTTATTTTCATGTGTAGCCATTTTGGATTCCACCTTTAAGTGATATCTTATGATATGTGTCTTTTTCTTTTTGAATTATGTCACTTAGAATGATCATACGTAACTCCTCCGGAGTTGTTACAACTGGCCATATTTCATTGATTTCCAGGCTGAGTAATATTCCACTCTACATAAGTACCACATCTCTATCCATTTTTTCCCTCCAGAGACATTTAAGTTATATCCTAGTCGAGGATCTTTTAAACAGAGAGGCAGTAAACATTAGGGTGCCTGTGTCCTCTCGATTTTTGTTTTTCCCAAGATATACGCCCATGAGTGCAAGTGCCCTATGCTCTATAGCTCATTTTTTAGATGCTTTAGTAAACACAATACACTTCTCCAGAATGGCCGTTGGCAATATACATTTCCACTATAAGCCTCACAGGGCTCCCTCTTCTCCTTGCCCTGTCCTGCATTTCTGGTGTTTACACTTTATGAGGATGGCTCTTCTGACTGATGCGAAGTGATATCTTTTGTAGTATTGATTTCCAGTGCCCACCTGTTTGGTTGGCTAAAAAAGTGTATGCCCTTTTCTTGAATATATACAGAAAAAAACGCATACAGCCTTTTTGGCCAACTGCAATGTTGGCAATGTTCAGCCCCTTTTCTTGTGCTTAATGGCGAGTCCTTTCTACCTCCTCAAATCCCTTTCCTGCCATTCTCCCTTGCTTACCAATCCTTTTCTCTGACTTTCCTCAAGACATTTTTCAGTGATAGATATTTTCAACTCTGCAGTTTCGTGAATTTTACTGCCCCTGAGTTCCATTGTTCAACTTGTGTTTATGGGAACTGGTCACAAAGCAGTGGGATTTCCTCAAGCCCTATACTGTTTCCATGGGCAACCCTAGCCTTTGGTCAATTCATCTTCCTGATTGGAAATTCGAGTGACATGTGCCTGTCTGAACACCTAGGACTTGTCTCTCATTGTTCCTCATCCTTCCGCTTCATCCTCTGGACAAATTCCAAACTGTACGCAACAGGATGTTGACAGTGCTGACATCTCCAAGTGGGGAGACTGTTAGTAAAGACGCTGGAGGGGTGAACCCGAGCACCAGGAGATGAGGAGATGAGATGCCTTTTCCAAACTCTTCCCGATCAGACGGTATACCATCCTCTGGGTGTGACAGACATGTTTTAGCAGTAGGAAGAGTCCCATTCATGTAAGGAGAACACCAGGGCTTTTTCAAAATCAGTGTCTCCCCGAAACCCAAACTGGGGAGTTTTTTAAGCTACGGCTACACATATGTTCATTAAGGGCCTTGGGAAGTAGGCAGAGTCCAAACTTTAGATGATTGAAGTCTTCAGGGTCAGAAGCACTCACCACCGGCTTCCCTTAGGTTACACTTTAACTGTCATTGATAGATGATGTCAATAAAAATATCTATTCTTTTCCCGATTATTTCCCCTTATAGGTTATTGCAAAATATTGAGTGTAGTTCCCTGTGCTATACAGTAGTTCCCTGTTGATGATCTATTTTATACATAGCAGTGTGTATGTGTTAATTCCAAACTGTTAATTTATCCCTCCTCCCACCTTTCCCCTTTGGTAATAATAAATTATAAGATTTTATACTTCTCAGAAATGGGGGAGCTGAAAGAGAGGTATCATTTTCAATGGAAAAGCATTTAAAACAAGATTGAAGCTTTAACCAAGATTATTAGATGTACATCCTTGGAAAGAAATCACTTCATTTCTCTAATATTGACCTGACAAATAAGACAAACCTTTTCACTGAACTTGCTTATAATAAAGTGATGGAAATATCAAATGGAAGTGTTAGAAACATCTTATTTTACCCGAGCCTTATACACTGTTCTATGTTAACTACAGTTTGGCTCACACATCTGTTCATTGAAGTTACAATAGTCTCAATTTCTGTAACTGATCCTCCAGAGTGGACCCCAACAAGTGTCCCCCTGCCCAGTGTCATTGGGGCCAACAGATCGAGACTGAGTTTGGTTCACAAGCAAAGGAAACTTTATATTTTGATCAGAGAATGGAGAGGTGAGAGCATGCACTACCCCGTGGGCTGTGGGCTGGGCTGCTGTGTAGAGATCCTGTGAGAGTCAGTGGGAGGGAGAGGGCGGAGCTCTCGAGGGCCGGGTTGGCTGCAGCTCAGGCTCTATATCTCGGAGTCTGCACTGGGCCCCAGGAGCTTAGGTGTCGACCCAGCCATTCTGCACTAGGAAATCTGGTCTGAAGTGCCAGGTGTGGAACCTCTGCATGCGGGACCCTAGGAGCACGTGAAATTAGACAAAGCACAAAGGATAAAAAAGGTCAGACTTGACTTTATTGCCCGGATTCTATTTTTATCTCCCAGGGATTTTTAATGGGCTTTGCTGGGGACAAACCCCTCCTCTGCCTTCTGTCCCGTTCCTCATTCTTGGAGTGCTGAGGGTGCAGACCCTTCTTCTGTAACTGCTGAGTGCTGAGTTGGGAGCCCTCATACCAGGGGACGAGGGTCAGAACTTCTCCCCAGCAGCCTCCAGGTGACGTTGATTGGCCCCAGGACCCCTGCCTCCCTGCTCGTCCACCTGAGCACCAGCATTGGAAGTGTTATAGATTCTAATGACCTTTAAGGGTCCAGGAAAGAGATGTGCAGAGACGCTGTGGGGGCCGGTTTCACCCCGCCCCACATTTGTTCGGCCACCTTAGGCTGACCGTTTCTGCCAGCCTAGATGCTCTGACCAGTAGTCTGCTCTTTCTTCAATTAGGCCCCTGAATTAACGTAAAAACAGCACCAGGTGTCAGAGCCCTGCCCGCTCAACTCCCAGACAGTCCAGGGTCAGTGGTGATCAAGGACCATGATGGCCACTGAGTCAACAGCCTTTTGAAGTAAACAGGAGTCCAGCCGGTCTTATTGGCCACCATCATCACGGTGTCTGTAGGCTTTTCTATGGTGACAGTGTGATATACGGTTCCCCCACCAAGATTATTAGCTCCCCTCCGGGTGCAGTAAGTCCTGCAAGCAGTAGTCTACTCCTTCGGGACACACTATTGTTGTTTTATGAGAGAAACTCCAGGTCAAGTGATGTTCACACGAGTCGTCATGGTGCCCTGTTGCCCCCGGTTATCTCTCTGGATGTTGGAGTTGGAGGGCCTCCTCACTCGAGGTCGGTGTGCCCACGGAGCGAACCCTGCAACTTCAGGGCATGGTTGGTGATGAGGATCACCACGTGGTGTCCTTTTCCCTTAGGAGGGAGGTGGCCTTTTGGGCTGCTGATTTCCAGGTTTTTAGATACCGCCAGTATCTTGGCCAGATGTGGCAGTGGGCCAAGCCCCTTGGTGACTGTAGTTTATCCTACCTGGATGGCATTCTTGCGTTGTTCCATTTCAAGTGGTCCCAGTTTTTGCACTAATTCTCCAATGGCGATTCACCTTTCACCAGGAATGTAAAGGTCAAAGTGTTTAGCTCAATTAGGGAGTTCCAGGGCAAGGGTCTGAATTGACTGCTCTTTCCATTCTTGAAAGGCCACTTCTGGATTCTGTTCAAAAGGATCATCATCTTTTCCTTTCAGTGTTTCATATAGAGGCCCAGCTAGTAGACTGTAGTTAGGGATCCAGAAGCAGCAAACCCTGGCCTCCCCAGGAACCCCTAAGCTGTCTTCTAGTTTTAGAAAGGGGTAAGGCTGCAAATGGTTTCTTCCCTTTCCTGGGATGGGCTTCTCTGACCTTGTGTGAGAATGAAGCCCAGGCAGGTCACCGCAGTCTGTGATATTTGAGCTTTTTCTTGGACAACTTCTATCCTTTATTGGCTTGGTAGTTCAGAGGCCTCCTTAGTAGGGCTGGCGATCAGAATGTCATCTGCATATTGAAGGAGGGTTTCCTTTTCCAGAGGTAGAACTTTTCGGTCTTTAGCTAAGCTTTCCCCAAAGATGGTGTGGGAATTTTTGAACCCTTGGGGCAAGACGGCCCGGAAGTATTGTTTTAGTTGTATGTTGAGTCCTGCCACTCACAAGCCAAAATTTCTTGTGACTCTGGGAATAATGGAATACAAAAGAAGGCATCATTGAAGACTAATACAGAATACCATGTCCTGGTGGTTGGTAGAATGACCAGCAGGGTGTAGGAATCAGGAGCAACTGGAGGTATATCCTCGGTGGCTTCACTGACTGTCCTGACATCCTTTACCAGGTCCCCAGCAGCCCATGGGGCTCTCGTGGTCAGGCCAATCCCAGGATATGGAGCTCTCCTGGGCAGGTACCCCACCCCCAACCCAGCCCACAGGGCTCTCATGGTCAGGCCCCTCCCAGGATACAGAGCTACCCTTGCAGGTACCGTGGCAGGGCTGGGCACACAGGAACCGTGCACATAGCCCTCATTGAAGAGCACCCCCAGCTCACCTGTCGCTCAGAGCTGACACAGAGCACCTCAGAGCAGGACTTGAACTAACAAACAGCAGCTCCGACAGGTCTGTGACCCTGGGCATCACTCTGTGTGGCCTCCCTCCACCTGGTCTTCCAGAGACTTCCACTGCACCCAGGGCACCAGGCCTCTGTCTCCAACCACCACCCACCCCTCCTCTCCCTGACTCCTGGGTTCCTCTCATTAGGAGAGGGTTTTCTTGAAGTTGTCTCCCACTCATGGGCCAGATAAAATGATTAGAAAACAAGCCAAAGCTGCAGCCCCTTGTCTATCCTGACTCTCAGGAGCCCACACCTGTTCCTTGGACCTGGCCGGTTCAGCAAGTTCCATTTTCTGCAACTGTGAGCCCCTGAGGGGTGATGATTGGCTGACCTGGGCAGCCTTACCGTGCCGGCCAGCCCTCCCCAGGTGTGCCTGGGTTGAGATCAATATAAATACCACTCCAGGCAGCAAGAGCCCCTGCAGCTGTGCCTGACGCCATTTTCTCTGCCCTGTCAGCAGTCTCGGGGCTGGGCTGGTGGGAGGGAGTGAGAGGCCAAGGCTTTGTGGGTGGCCCAGTGTGAGTGGGGCTCTGCTGGACTTTCTGCAGCAGTTGCCAGGCTGCCACCTGCTAAAGAAGAGGATGTGTCACCCATACCTGCTGCTGGAATTTCTCCCTGGGCAGAGGTGAGGAAGGAAAAAAGCAGTGGGGGCAGGGACAGGACGGGTATCTCAGGCAGGGAAATGGAAATCTTCCAGAAGAGCACCCAGGGCCAGGACCATCCTGGCTGGCCTGCAGGCACCAAGTCAGCTGGCATGCTGTCACTCGTGTGGCTCCATGGCCCTTCCTCTAGGCTTTCAAGTCCTTGTATATATTCAGATGTTTTACCTGGGAAGGGTGGGAACAGTTCAGCAGCAACTGGCCTGGGGCTCAGCTCACGTTTACTCACAGATGCCTCGGCACGGTGCCCCAGCTTTGCAATGAGGACGCTTGTTGTGTGGGGGCTGCTGGCTGAATGGGAGACGATTCCCCACCACTGACCAACTTCAGAATTGTTTACAACTGGAGCAAGTGCCCTGATACGGTTTTCCTCTGAGGAACTGGTGGGTTCTGTTTTTTTTTTTTCTCTTTTTCGTTTTTGCTTCAAGGTAGATTTTATTCCTCTTTTTTGTATTTACAGATACAAGCATGGAAATAATTTATTCATATAAATACATGTATGTGAAGGGAATAATTGTTTTTTCTGTTTTATTTTTTAAATTTTATTTCTTTTTAATTTTGAATTTTATTTTATATTTTTATACAGCAGGTTCTTATTGGTTATCTATTTTATGCATATAAATGTTTACATGCCAATCCCAATCTCTCAACTCCTCCCACCACCACCCCTCCAAGAGCTATCCCCCCTTCTTGTCCATACGATTGTTGTCTACATCTGTTGCTCTATTTATGCCTTGCAAAACAGTTAATATGTACAGTTTTTCTAGGTTCCACATATATGCATGAATATACAAGATTTGTTTTTCTCTTTCTGACTTACTTCACTCTGTATGACAGTCTCTAGATCCATCGACGTCTCTACAAATGACCCAGTTTCATTCCTTTCATGGCTTAGTAATATTCCATTTTATATATGTACCACATCTTTATGCATTCGTCTGTCTGTGGGCATTTAGGTTGCTTCCATTACCTCGATATTGTAAATAGTGATGCAATGAACATTGCGGTGAATGTCTCTTTTTGATTTATGGTTTTGTCTGGGTATATGTCCAGTACTGGGATTGCTGTATCATATGGTAATTCTATTATTAGTTTCTTAAGAAACTCCATATTGTTCTCCATAGTGACTGTATCAATTTATATTCCCAACAATAGTGGAAGAGGCTTCCTTTTCTCCACACCCTTTCCAGCATTTGTTGTTTGTAGATTTTCAGATGATGCCCATTCTAACAGGTGTGAGGTGATACCTCATTGTTGAGTCCATTTCGTTGAGCAAGGGGTAGGTCTTGTCTATTACATATTTGGCTTATGGAACGGTATCTGTGCTAATTTCAAACTCTGGTTTTATGCAGCACCCCAACTCACCTTTCCCCTTAAGCAAGCATAAGTTGGTTTTCTAAACTTGAGACCCTGTTCTGTTTTGTAATTCAGTTCATGTGTAGCCAAGTTTACATTCCGTGCATTAGTGATACCTTATGATGTTTCTTTTTCTGTGTGACTTATTTCACTTAGAATCATCGTGCCTCAATCCACTCATTATGCTGGTACAGGCCTGGTGACACAGATTTCATTGCTGAGTGGTATTCTGTTGTACATAAGTACCGCAACTTCTTTATCAATTATTTGTTCTCTGGGATATTTAACTTGTACTATAGAAGAGGTTCCTGTAAACAGAGCCGTCCCAAGTTTTGGGGTGGCTGTGTCTTTTTGATTTTAATTTCCCTAAGCTATAGGATCATAAGTGGAAATGCCCTAGACTCTGTTGCTTTGTTTTTCAGATGTATCAGGAAACACCATACACTTCTCCAGAGTGGCTGTTGGCAATTTACATCCCGCCCATCAGCATAACAAGGCTCCTTTTTCCCCATGGCCTGTCTTGCCTTTCTGGATTTTACACTTTTCTCAGATGGCCCTTTAGACCGGGGGGAAGTGACACTTCATAGTAGTTTGGATTTCCATTGCAAGCTTGCTTGGTTTGCCAAAAAGGGCGTATGTGTTTGTTCCTGAATATATTCAGGAACAAACTCATAAGCCCTTTTTTGCCAAGTGCATCATTGTCGATGTTCTGCCTCTTTTCCTATGCTTTAAATGCAAATCCAGTCTACCTCCTGAAATCAGTTTCCTGAAATTCTGCCCCGCTTTCAAGTCCTCTTCGCAGCCTTACTTCAATATATTTTTGGACGATAGCTGTCATTTATAACTCTGCAGGTTTGTGAATTACAGGGCCCCTGAGCTCCTTTCTTCCACTCGCTTTCTTGTGAGCTGGCCGCAAACCCGCAAGACTGCTTCAGGCCCTAATCTGCTTCTGGCAGGGCACGCTGAACATTTGGTTAATTCCTCTTCCTGGTGGGAAATGAGTGTTAAATATGCCCGTCCAGACACCTACCTCACTCTCAACCCCTTGGTGATGTGGGTCCTCTGGTTTGTGGCCACCTTTGCTGGGTTCCTCACCTTTCGATGATGTGGCCCCACTAGTGTGAGGACACTCCTGCCTGGTTCTCATCCACGTGGTTATGTGGACCCCCTGGTGAGAGTCTGTTCCTGGCTGTGTTCCTCAGCCTTCTGTGAGGGAGACCCTCTGCTGATAGGTCACTCCTGCATGGCTGGCACACATTGCCTTGGTGAAGTCAGCCGTGTGGTGGCAGTTGGAGCGTGCTGGGAATCTCCTCCCCCCGGTGATGAGGGCCCTCTTTCGTCAGGCCCTAACTGCTGGGCTCACCAACTTTTCTTAGTGAGCCCAGTGATGCTTTGGCACTCCTCTTAGGATCCCATCTCCATGGGGATGTGGGCCTTCTGCTCTGAGGTCCCAACGTCTGGGTTGCTCACAGTTTCATGATGTGGGCTCTCTGGTGTTAGTTCACTCCTGCCTGCATCCCATAGCTTCTGTGCTCTCGGCCGCCTGCTGGGAGGTTCCAAATGCTGGATTCCTCACCTTTTTTATTCTTTGGGCCCTCTGTTTTTAGGCTACTCCTACCTGCCTCACTCCCATCCCCTTTGTGATGTATGTCCTCTGATATGAGGCCACATGTGCTGGGTTCCACACCTTTCGATGATGTGGCCCCACTGGTGGGAGGACAGTCCTGACTGGTTCCCATCCCCTTGGTGTTGTGGGCCCTCTGGTGAGAGTCTCATCCTGCCTCGGTTCCTCACCCTTCTGTGAGATAGGCCCTCTGCTGTGAGGTCACTACTGCCTGGCTGGCGCATGCCACCTTGTAGACGTGGGCCCTCTGTTGACAGTTGGAACCTGCTGGGAGCCTCCTCCCCTCAGTTATGAGGGCCCCCTGGCGTCAGGCCCTAACTGCTGGGCTCCTAACATTTTCTGATATGTGCTAAGTGGTGCGAAGCCACTCCTGCCAGGTTCCCATCCCAATGGGGATGTGGGCCTTCTGTTCTGAGGTCCCAACGGCTGGGCTGCTCACAGGTTCATGATGTGGGCCCTCTGCTGTGAGTTCACTGTGGCCTGGATCCCATAGCCTCGGTGCTCTGGGCCACTTTCTGGGAGGTTCCAACTGCTGGATTCCTCAACTTTTATATTCTATGGGCCCTGTGTTGTGAGGCCGGTCCTGCCAGCCTCATTCTGAACCCCTTGGTGATGTGGTTCCTGTGGTTTGAGGCTACATGTGCTGGGATCCTCACCTTTCGATGATGTTGTCCCACTGGTGTGGGGACACTCCTGCTTGGTTCCCATCCCCTTGGTGATGTGGGCCCTCTGGTGAGAGTCTGATCCTGGCTGTGTTCCTCACCCTTCTGTGAGGTGGGCCCTCTGCTGTGAGGTCACTCATGCCGGGCTGCCACACATCGCCTTGGTGACGTTGGCCCTCTGGTGGCAGCTGGAGCCTGCTGGGAGCCTCCTCCTCTCGGTGATGAGTGCCCTCTGGCGTCAGGCCCTAACTTCTGAGCACCCCACGGTTTCTGATGTGAGCCCAGTGATGCCAGGACACTCCTGTCATGTTCCCAACACCATGGGGATGTGGGCCTTGTGCTCTGAGTCCCAATGCCTGGGTTGCTCACAGTTTCATGATGTGGGCTGTCTGGTGTTAGTTCACTCTGGCCTGGATCCCCTAGTCTCTGTGCTCTGGGCCGCCTGCTGGGAGGTTCCAACTGCTGGATTCCTCACCTTTCTTATTTTTGGGCCCTCTGTTATGAGGCTCCTCCTGCCTGCCTCACTCCCAGCCCCTTGCTGATGGGTGTCCTATGGTTTGAAGCCACATGTTCTGGGTTCCTCACCTTTAGATGATGTGGCCCTACTCATGTGAGGGCACTCCTGCCTGGTTCCAATCCATTTGGTGATGTGGGCCCTCTGGTGCGAGTCTGATCCTGACTGGGTTCGTCACACTTCTCTGAGGTGGGCCCTCTGCTGTGAGGTCATTCGTGCCTGGTTGGCACACATCGCCTTGGCGACGTCAGCCCTCAGGTGGCAGTTGGATCCTGCTGGGAATCTCCTCCCCTCAGTTATGAGAGCTCTGGATAAAACACATATGCCCTTTTTGTCAAGAGCATTATTTTCAAAGTTCTGTCTCTTTTCCTATGCTTTAAGAGTGACTCCCGTGTACCGTCTGTAATCGGTTTCCAGCAATTCTGCAACGCATTCAAGTCCTCTTCGCAGCCTTCCTTCAGTATAATTTTCGATGATAGCTGTCATTTATAACTCCACAGGTTTGTGAATTACAGTGCCCCTGAGCTCCTTTCTTCAACTCGATTTCTTGTGAGCTGGCCGCAAAACCGCAGGATCTCTTCAGGCCCTAATCTAGTTCCAGCATGGCACACGGAGCCTTTGGTTCATTCGAATTCCTGGTGAGAAATGAGAGTTAAATTTGCCCGTCCAGACACCTACAGATAGTCTCCCATTGCTTCTCCTTATTCCTGTTCATCTTCCAAAGAAATTGCAAACTGGGCCAAACAGGAGGTTAAAGGCACTGACTCTCCAAGTGGGGAGAGTGTTAGTAAAGCGTCTGGAAAGTTGCACCGAGTAGCAGGGGACGAAAAATGAGATACATTTGAACACGTTTCCCGATCACAAGGTGGATCATACTCTGGGTTCCACATGCATGTTTTAGCTGAAGGAAGAATCCCTTACACTGGGAGAGTTGGGACCCATGGAATGGGTACCATGCAATATGACTTCAAAGGGTCTGCATTTGCTCACCGAACCTCACCAATCCTATCACTGCTGCGTTTATGCTGCTGTACACACACTTAATTCTCTTTCGGAGACACATAAATCCATAGGTTTTAAGATTCTTACTAGTCAGGTATATTCTTAGGCGTTTAATATGGCGTCTTGAGTCCACTTCGTTGACCAAGGAGTACCTCTTGTCTATGACATATTTGGCTTATGGAATGGTATCTGTGCTAATTTCAATCTCTGGTTTTATGCAGCACCACAACTCACCTTTCCCCTTAAGCAAGCATAAGTTGTTTTTCTACATTTGAGAGCCTGTTCTGTTTTGTAATTCAGTTCCTGTGTAGCAAAGTTTACATTCCGTGTATTAGTGATATCTTATGATGTTTCTTTCTCTGTGTGATTTATTTCACTTAGAATCATTGTACCTGAATCTACTCATTATGCTGCTATGGGCCTGATGACATAGATTTCATTGCTGAGTGATATTGCATTGTACGTAAGTACCACAACTTCTTTATCCATTTTTCGCTTTCTGTGATATTGAACTTGTACCGTAAACGAGGTTCTTGTAAACAGAGCCATTGCAAACTTTGGGATGGATGTCTCTTTTTCATTTTAATTTCCCTAAGCTATAGGACCATAAGTCGAAATGCCCTAGGCTCTGGTGCTTTGTTTTTTAGATGTTTCAGGAAACACCATACACTTCCACAGAGTGGCTGTTGGCAATTTACATCCCGCCCATCAGCATAACAAGGCTCCCAGTTCTCCATGGCCTATCCTGCCTTTCTCTATTTTACACTTTTTTCAGATGGCCCTTTTGACCGGGGGAAGTGAGACTTCATTGTAGTGCAGATTTCCTTTGCAAGCTTGCTTGGTTGGCCAAAAAGGGCGTATGCGTGTTTTCCTGAATATATTCAGGAAAACATGCATACGCCCTTTTTGGCCAAGTGTATCATTGTGGACGTTCTGCCTCTTTTCCTATGCTTTACATGCAATTCCAGTCTACCTCCTGAAATCGGTTTCCTGCAATTCTGCCCCGCTTTCAAGTCCTCTTGGCAGCCTTATTTCAATATATTTTTGGACGATAGCTGTCACTTATAACTCTGCAGGTTTGTGAATTACAGTGCCCCTGAGCTCCTTTCTTCAACTCGCTTTCTTGTGAGCTGTCCGCAACACCGCAGGATTGCTTCAGGCCCTAGTGTAGTTCCGGCACAGCACACTGAGCCTTTGGTTAATTCCTCTTCCTGGTGGGAAATGAGAGTTAAATTTGCCCATCCAGACACCTCCAGCTAGTCTCTCATTTGTTCTCCCTATTCCTGTTCATCTTACGCAGAAATTAATAACTGGGCCAAACAGGAGTTTAAAGGCACTGACTCTCCAAGTGGGGACAGTGTTAGTAAAGCGTCTGAAATGTTGCACCCGAGTACCAGGGGACGAAAACTGAGACACATTTGAACACGTTTCCCGATCACACGGTGGATAATACTCTGGGTTCCACATGCATGTTTTAGCTGAAAGAATAATCCCTTAAACCTGGAGAGTTGAGATCCATGGAATGGGTACCATGCAATATGACTTCAAAGGGTCTGTATTTGCTCACCAAACCTCACCAATCCTATCACTATTGCGTTTATGCCGCTGTACAGACACTTGATTCTCTTTTGGAGACATATAAATCCATATGTTTTAAGATTCTTACTAGTCAGGTATATTCTTAGGCGTTTAATATGGGGTGTTGAGTCCACTTCGTTGAGCAAGGAGTTGCTCTTGTCTGTTACATATTTGTCTTATGGAACGGTAACTGTGCTAATTTCAATCTCTGGTTTTATGCAGCACCCCAACTCACCTTTCCCCTTAAGCAAGCATAAGTTGGTTTTCTACGTTTGAGAACCTGTTCTGTTTTGTAATTCAGTTCCTGTGTAGCCAAGTTTACATTCTGTGTAGTAGAGATATCTTATGATGTTTCTTTTTCTGTGTGACTTATTTCACTTAGAATCATCGTACCTGAATCCACTCACTATGCTGCTATGGGCTTGATGACATAGATTTCATTGCTGAGTGATATTGCATTGTACGTAAGTACCACAACTTCTTTATCCATTTTTCGCTTTCTGTGATATTGAACTTGTACCGTAAACGAGGTTCTTGTAAACAGAGCCGTCCCAAACTTTCGGGTGGCTGTGTCTTTTTGATTTTAATTTCCCTAAGCTATAGGACCATAAGTGGAAGTGCCCTAGGCTCTGTTGCTTTGTTTTTTAGATGTTTCAGGAAACACCATACACTTCTCCAGAGTGGCTGTTGGCAATTTACATCCCGCCCATCAGCATAACAAGGCTCCCAGTTCTCCATGGCCTTTCCTGCCTTTCTGGATTTTACACTTTTTTCAGATGGCCCTTTTGACCTGGGGGCAGTGAGACTTCATTGTAGTGCAGATTTCCTTTGCAAGCTTGCTTGTTTGGCCAAAAAGGGCGTATGCGTTTTTTCCTGAATATTCATTAAAAAACGCATACGCCCTTTTTGTCCAAGTGCATCATTGTGGACATTCTGCCTCTTTTCCTATGCTTTACATGCAATTCCAGTCTACCTCCTGAAATCGGTTTCCTGCAATTCTGCCCCGCATTCAAGTCCTCTTGGCAGCCTTACTTCAATATATTTTTGGACGATAGCTGTCATTTATAACTCTGCATGTTTGTGAATGACAGTGCCCCTGAGCTCCTTTCTTCAACTCGCTTTCTTGTGAGCTGGCCGCAACACCGCAGGATTGCTTCAGGCCCTAGTGTGGTTCCGGCATGGCACACTGAGCCTTTGGTTAATTCCTCTTCCTGGTTGGAAATGAGAGTTAAATTTGCCCGTCCAGACACCTCCAGCTAGTCTCTCATTGGTTCTCCTTATTCCTGTTCATTTTCCGCAGAAATTGCAAACTCGGCCAAACAGGAGGTTAAAGGCACTGACTCTCCAAGTGGGGAGAGTGTTAGTAAAGCGTCTGGAATGTTGCACCCGAGTACCAGGGGACGAAAACTGAGACACATTTGAACACGTTTCCCGATCACACGGTTGATCATACTCTGGGTTCCACATGCATGTTTTAGCTGAAGGAAGAATCCCTTAAACCTGGAGAGTTGAGACCCATGGAATGGGTACCATGCAATATGACTTCAAAGGGTCTGCATTTGCTCACCGAAATTCACCAGTCCTATCACTGCTGCATTTATGCTGCTGTACACACGCTTGATTCTCTTTCAGAGGTATATAAATCCATAGGTTTTAATATTATTACTAGTCAGGTATATTCTTAGGCGTTTAATATGGGGTGTTGAGTCCACTTCGTTGAGCAAGGAGTAGCTCTTGTCTATTACATATTTGGCTTATGGAACGGTATCTGTGCTAATTTCAATCTCTGGTTTTATGCAGCACCCCAACTCACCTTTCCCCTTAAGGAAGCATAAGTTGGTTTTCTACATTAGAGACCCTGTTCTGTTTTGTAATTCAGTTCCTCTGTAGCCAAGTTTACATTCCGTGTAGTAGTGATATCTTATGATGTTTCTCTTTCTGTGTGACTTATTTCACTTAGAATCATCGTACCTGAATCCACTCATTATGCAGCTACGGGCCTGATGACACAGATATCATTGCTGAGTGATATTGCATTGTATGTAAGTAGCACAACTTCTATATCCATTTTTCACTTTCTGTGATATTGAACTTGTACCGTAAATGAGGTTCTTGTAAACAGAGCCGTCCCAATATTTGGGGGGGCTGAGTCCTTTTTATTTTTATATCCCTAATCTATAGGACCATAAGTGGAAGTGCCCTAGGCTCTGTTGTTTTGTTTTTTAGATGTTTCAGGAAACACCATACACTTCTCCAGAGTGGCTGTTGGCAATTTACATCCTGTCCATCAGCATAACACGGCTACCAGTTCTCCATGGCCTGTCCTGCCTTTCTGGATTTTACACTTTTTTCAGATGGCCCTTTTGACCAGGGGTTAGTGAGACTTCATTGTAGTGCAGATTTCCTTTGCAAGCTTGCTTGGTTGGCCAAAAAGGGCATACGCGTTTTTTCCTGAATATATTCAGGAAAAAACGCATACGCCCTTTTTGGCCAAGTGCATCATTGTGGACGTTCTGCCTCTTTTCCTATGCTTTACATGCAATTCCAGTCTACCTCCTGAAATCGGTTTCCTGCAATTCTGCCCCGCTTTCAAGTCCTCTTGGCAGCCTTACTTCAATATATTTTTGGACGATAGCTGTCATTTATAACTCTGCAGGTTTGTGAATGACAGTGCCCGTGAGCTCCTTTCTTCAACTCGCTTTCTTGTGAGCTGGCCACAACACCGCAGGATTGCTACAGGCCCTAGTGTGGTTCCGGCACAGCACGCTGAGCCTTTGGTTAATTCCTCTTCCTGGTGGGAAATGAGAGTTAAATTTGCCCGTCCAGACACCTCCAGATAGTCTCTCATTGGTTCTCCCTATTCCTGTTCATTTTCCGCAGAAATTGCAAACTGGGCCAAAGAGGAGGTTAAAGGCACTGACTCTCCAAGTGGGCAGAGTGTTAGTAAAGCGTCTGGAATGTTGCACCCGAGTACCAGGGGATGAAAACTGAGACACATTTGAACACGTTTCCCGATCACACGGTGGATCATACTCTGGGTTCCACATGCATGTTTTAGCTGAAGGAAGAATCCCTTAAACCTGGAGAGTTGAGACCCATGGAATGGGTACCATGCAATATGACTTCAAAGGGTCTGCATTTGCTCACCGAACCTCACCAATCCTATCACTGTTCCGTTTATGCTGCTGTACACACGCTTGATTCTCTTTTGGAGACATATAAATCCATAGGTATTAAGATTCTTACCAGTCAGTTATATTCTTAGGCGTTTAATATGGGGTGTTGAGTCCACTTCGTTGAGCAAGGAATAGCTCTTGTCTATTACGTATTTGGCTTATGGAATGGTATCTGTGCTAATTTCAATCTCTGGTTTTATGCAGCACCCCAACTCACCTTTCCCCTTAAGCAAGCATAAGTTGGTTTTCTACATTTGAGACCCTGTTCTGTTTTGTAATTCAGTTCCTGTGTAGCCAAGTTTACATTCCGTGTATTAGTGATATCTTATGATGTTTCTTTTTCTGTGTGACTTATTTCACTTAGAATCATCGTACCTGAATCCACTCATTATGCTGCTATGGGCCTGATGACGTAGATTTCATTGCTGAGTGATATTTCATTGTACGTAAGTACCACAACTTCTTTATCCATTTTTCGCTTTCTGTGATATTGAACTTGTACCGTAAACAAGGTTCTTGTAAACAGAGCCGTCCCAAACTTTGGGGTGGCTGTGTCTTTTTGATTTTAATTTCCCTAATCTATAAGACCATAAGTGGAACTGCCCTAGGCTGTGTTGCTTTGTTTTTTAGATGTTTCAGGAAACACCATACACTTCTCCAGAGTGGCTGTTGGCAATTTACATCCCGCCCATCAGTATAACAAGCTCCCAGTTCTCCATGGCCTGTCCTGCCTTTCTGGATTTTACACTTTTTTCAGATGGCCCTTTTGACTGGGGGGCAGTGAGACTTCATTGTAGTGCAGATTTCCTTTGCAAGCTTGCTTGGTTGGCCAGAAAGGGCGTATGCGTTTCTTCCTGAATATATTGAGGAAGAAACGCATACGCCCTTTTCGGCCAAGTGCATGATTGTCGATGTTCTGAGTCTTTTCATATGGTTTCGATGCAATTCCAGTCTACCTCCTGAAATCGGTTTCCTGCAATTCTGCTTTGCTGTCAGTGCCTCTTCATAGCCTTACCTCAATATACTTTTGGAAAATAGTTGGCCTTTATAACTCTGCAGGTTTTTGAATTGCAGTTGCCCTTAGTTCCATTTTTCAGCTCTTATTTTTGTGATCTTGCCTCATATCCACAGGATTTCTTCAGGCCCTATTCTTCTTCTGGTGCGCCTTGCTGTGCCTTTGGTTAATTCTTCTTCTTATGTGAAATTAGAGTGACATGTGGCCATTGAAACCGCTACAGCTATTTTCTCTCTGGTTCCCCCTATTCCCATTCATCCTCCGCACTAACTGCAGACTGTGCGATACCGGAACTTAAAGGCTTTGACTCTCCATGTGGGGATGTTGTTAGTAAAGTGGCTGGAATGTTGATCCGGAGCCCCAGGAGAGGAAAATGAGGTGCGTTTTAGAAACCTTTCCCGATCATATGGTATACCATCTGCTGGATTTCCCATGCATGGTTTAGCTGTAGGAAGATTCCCTTCAACCTGGAGTGTTGGGACCCTTGGAATGAGTAGCATGAAGTATTGCATTAAACTTTCGGCAGTTGCTCACCAAAGCTCACCAATCCTCTCAGCCCCAAGTGTCCAGCCTTATGTCTTATCCAGCTGTGGGTTTATATGTGGTCATTCCAGGTTGCATCACAGCCCCTGAGCGAATTTTGTAAGAATTTTTCTCTCTTTCATTGTTTCTGCGTTTTGGTTTTAAAATGTATTTCTATAATGGGGTTTAGCTCATTTTCACTGCTGTGTTTGTGCCGCTCTGCACACACTTGATTCCCTTATGGAGATATATCAATACATGGGTTTTAAGATTCTTATTACTCAGATATATTTCTCTGCGGTGTATAGGGTGTGTTGAGGCCAGTTCATTGAGCAAGGTGTAGATCTTGTCTAATACCTATTTGGTTTATTGAACGGTATCTGTGCTAATTTCAAACTCTGGTTTTATGCATCACCCCACCTCTCCTTTCCCCTTAAGCTGACATAAGTATGTTTTCTAAATGTGAGACACTGTTCTGTTTTGTAATTCATTTTTTGTGCAGCCATATTTATCCTCCCTCTATAAGTGATATCTTATGATATGTTTCTTTTTCTGTTTGACTTATTTCAAGTAGTATTATCGGACCTAAATCCACTCTTTATCCTTCTACTAGCCTTATTACATTGATTTCATGGTGAAGAGATATTCCATTGTACATAAGTACCACATTTTCTTTATCCATTGTTCTCTTTCCTGGGATATTTAAGGTGTACTGAAGTTGAGGTTCTTGTAAACAGAGTAGCCCTAAACTGTGGTGTGCTTGTGTCTTGTTGATTTTTAGACTTCCCTAGATATACTCCCGGTATTGGAAGTGCCCTATGCTCTGTAGCTCTGTTTTTTAGATGATTTAGGAACCACCATACACTTCTCCAGAGTGGCTCTCGGCAGTTCACACACTGTCCATCAGCGTATAAAGGCTCCCTGTTCTCCATGGCCTGTCCTGCAGTTCTGGTTTTTACAATTTTTTCGGATGGCCCTTTTGACCGGTGGGAAATGAGACTTCTTTGTTGTGCACATTTGCATTGCTTGCTTGCTTGGTTGCCCATAAAGTGCGTATGCGTTTTTTCCTGGATATATTCAGGAAAAAACGCATACTCCCTTTTGGGCCAACTGCATCATTGTCGAAATTCTGCCGCTTTTCATGTGCTTTAAAGACGAGTCCAATCTATCTCTTGAAATCTGTTTCTTGCAATTCTGTCTTGCATTCAGATCCTCTTCTTTGCCTTACCTCAACATATTTTTGGACGTTAGTTTTCATTTATAACTCTGCAGGTTTGTGAATTGCAGTGACCCTGAGCTCCATTTTTTAAGTTGCTCTTTTGTGAGCTGGCCTCAAAGCCGCAGGATTGCTTCAGGCCCTATTTTGGCTCCGGCGAGGCAGGCTGAGCCTTTTTTTAATTCTTATTCTTAATGGGAAATTAGAGTGACATGTGCCCGTCCAAACCCCTACAACTATTCTCTCATTGGTTCCCCCTCTTCCCGTTCATCCTCCTCACAATTTGCAAAATGTGTGAAACAGAAGTTTAAATGTGCTGATTCTCTAAGTGGGGAGATTCTAAGTAACGTGGCTGGAATGATCAACAGGAGCACCAGGAGAGGATAAATGAGGTGCATTTTAGACACATCTCCCGATCACATGGTGTACAGTCCTCTGGGTTTTCCATGCATGTTTTAGCTGTAGGAAGATTCCTTGAACCTGCAGATTTGGGACCCATTGAATGGGTACCAGGTAGTATTACTTTAAAGGGTGTGCATTTCCTCACCCAACCTCACATTTCTCTTAGCACGAACAGTTTCCAGCCTTATGTCTCATCCTGCTGTGGGTCTAGATGTGTTCAATCCATGTTGCATCACCGTCCCTGAGGAAAAGTTGTAAGAGGTTTTCTCTGTCACTCTGTCGTTTATTTTTTTCAATTTATTACTATATTGGTTACAGCTGATTTTCAAAGCTCTGTTTCTTGCTGCTGTACATCCACTTGATTCACGTACAGAGAGACATCAATAAATTCTTTTTCAGATTCTTACCAGTCGTATATATTCTTTTCCAGTGACTTGAGTGTGCTGAGTGCAGTTCTTTTAGCTACCGTGTAGGCCTTGTTGATTATCAGTTTGGTATTTGGAATGGTATCTTTGCTAATTTCAACCTCCTGGATGATGCCTCACCCCTCCCCACCTTTCCCGTTTAGCAGCCTTACGCGTGATTTCTACATATTTGACTATGTTTTTGTTTTGTAATTTATTTCATGTGTAGCCATTTTGGATTCCACCTTTAAGTGATATCTTATGATATGTGTCTTTTTCTTTTTGAATTATGTCACTTAGAATGATCATACGTAACTCCTCCGGAGTTGTTACAACTGGCCATATTTCATTGATTTCCAGGCTGAGTAATATTCCACTCTACATAAGTACCACATCTCTATCCACTTTTTCCCTCCAGAGACATTTAAGTTATATCCTAGTCGAGGATCTTTTAAACAGAGAGGCAGTAAACATTAGGGTGCCTGTGTCCTCTCGATTTTTGTTTTTCCCAAGATATACGCCCATGAGTGCAAGTGCCCTATGCTCTATAGCTCATTTTTTAGATGCTTTAGTAAACACAATACACTTCTCCAGAATGGCCGTTGGCAATATACATTTCCACTATAAGCCTCACAGGGCTCCCTCTTCTCCTTGCCCTGTCCTGCATTTCTGGTGTTTACACTTTATGAGGATGGCTCTTCTGACTGATGCGAAGTGATATCTTTTGTAGTATTGATTTCCAGTGCCCACCTGTTTGGTTGGCTAAAAAAGTGTATGCCCTTTTCTTGAATATATACAGAAAAAAACGCATACAGCCTTTTTGGCCAACTGCAATGTTGGCAATGTTCAGCCCCTTTTCTTGTGCTTAATGGCGAGTCCTTTCTACCTCCTCAAATCCCTTTCCTGCCATTCTCCCTTGCTTACCAATCCTTTTCTCTGACTTTCCTCAAGACATTTTTCAGTGATAGATATTTTCAACTCTGCAGTTTCGTGAATTTTACTGCCCCTGAGTTCCATTGTTTAACTTGTGTTTATGGGAACTGGCCACAAAGCAGTGGGATTTCCTCAAGCCCTATACTCTTTCCATGGGCAACCCTAGCCTTTGGTCAATTCATCTTCCTGATTGGAAATTCGAGTGACATGTGCCTGTCTGAACACCTAGGACTTGTCTCTCATTGTTCCTCATCCTTCCGCTTCATCCTCTGGACAAATTCCAAACTGTACGCAACAGGATGTTGACAGTGCTGACATCTCCAAGTGGGGAGACTGTTAGTAAAGACGCTGGAGGGGTGAACCCGAGCACCAGGAGATGAGGAGATGAGATGCCTTTTCCAAACTCTTCCCGATCAGACGGTATACCATCCTCTGGGTGTGACAGACATGTTTTAGCAGTAGGAAGAGTCCCATTCATGTAAGGAGAACACCAGGGCTTTTTCAAAATCAGTGTCTCCCCGAAACCCAAACTGGGGAGTTTTTTAAGCTACGGCTACACATATGTTCATTAAGGGCCTTGGGAAGTAGGCAGAGTCCAAACTTTAGATGATTGAAGTCTTCAGGGTCAGAAGCACTCACCACCGGCTTCCCTTAGGTTACACTTTAACTGTCATTGATAGATGATGTCAATAAAAATATCTATTCTTTTCCCGATTATTTCCCCTTATAGGTTATTGCAAAATATTGAGTGTAGTTCCCTGTGCTATACAGTAGTTCCCTGTTGATGATCTATTTTATACATAGCAGTGTGTATGTGTTAATTCCAAACTGTTAATTTATCCCTCCTCCCACCTTTCCCCTTTGGTAATAATAAATTATAAGATTTTATACTTCTCAGAAATGGGGGAGCTGAAAGAGAGGTATCATTTTCAATGGAAAAGCATTTAAAACAAGATTGAAGCTTTAACCAAGATTATTAGATGTACATCCTTGGAAAGAAATCACTTCATTTCTCTAATATTGACCTGACAAATAAGACAAACCTTTTCACTGAACTTGCTTATAATAAAGTGATGGAAATATCAAATGGAAGTGTTAGAAACATCTTATTTTACCCGAGCCTTATACACTGTTCTATGTTAACTACAGTTTGGCTCACACATCTGTTCATTGAAGTTACAATAGTCTCAATTTCTGTAACTGATCCTCCAGAGTGGACCCCAACAAGTGTCCCCCTGCCCAGTGTCATTGGGGCCAACAGATCGAGACTGAGTTTGGTTCACAAGCAAAGGAAACTTTATATTTTGATCAGAGAATGGAGAGGTGAGAGCATGCACTACCCCGTGGGCTGTGGGCTGGGCTGCTGTGTAGAGATCCTGTGAGAGTCAGTGGGAGGGAGGGGGCGGAGCTCTCGAGGGCCAGGTTGGCTGCAGCTCAGGCTCTATATCTCGGAGTCTGCACTGGGCCCCAGGAGCTGAGGTGTCGACCCAGCCATTCTGCACTAGGAAATCTGGTCTGAAGTGCCGGGTGTGGAACCTCTGCATGCGGGACCCTAGGAGCACGTGAAATTAGACAAAGCACAAAGGATAAAAAAGGTCAGACTTGACTTTATTGCCCGGATTCTATTTTTATCTCCCAGGGATTTTAAATGGGCTTTGCTGGGGACAAACCCCTCCTCTGCCTTCTGTCCCGTTCCTCATTCTTGGAGTGCTGAGGGTGCAGACCCTTCTTCTGTAACTGCTGAGTGCTGAGTTGGGAGCCCTCATACCAGGGGACGAGGGTCAGAACTTCTCCCCAGCAGCCTCCAGGTGACGTTGATTGGCCCCAGGACCCCTGCCTCCCTGCTCGTCCGCCTGAGCACCAGCATTGGAAGTGTTATAGATTCTAATGACCTTTAAGGGTCCAGGAAAGAGATGTGCAGAGACGCTGTGGGGGCCGATTTCACCCCGCCCCACATTTATTTGGTCACCTTAGGCTGACCGTTTCTGCCAGCCCAGATGCTCTGACCAGTAGTCTGCTCTTTCTTCAATTAGGCCCCTGAATTAACGTAAAAACAGCACCAGGTGTCAGAGCCCTGCCCGCTCAACTCCCAGACAGTCCAGGGTCAGTGGTGATCAAGGACCATGATGGCCACTGAGTCAACAGCCTTTTGAAGTAAACAGGAGTCCAGCCGGTCTTATTGGCCACCATCATCACGGTGTCTGTAGGCTTTTCTATGGTGACAGTGTGATATACGGTTCCCCCGCCAAGATTATTAGCTCCCCTCCGGGTGCAGTAAGTCCTGCAAGCAGTAGTCTACTCCTTCGGGACACACTATTGTTGTTTTATGAGAGAAACTCCAGGTCAAGTGATGTTCACACGAGTCGTCATGGTGCCCTGTTGCCCCCGGTTATCTCTCTGGATGTTGGAGTTGGAGGGCCTCCTCACTCGAGGTCGGTGTGCCCACGGAGCGAACCCTGCAACTTCAGGGCATGGCTGGTGATTAGGATCACCACGTGGGGTCCTTTTCCCTTAGGAGGGAGGTGGCCTTTTGGGCTGCTGATTTCCAGGTTTTTAGATACCGCCAGTATCTTGGCCAGATGTGGCAGTGGGCCAAGCCCCTTGGTGACTGTAGTTTATCCTACCTGGATGGCATTCTTGCGTTGTTCCATTTCAAGTGGTCCCAGTTTTTGCACTAATTCTCCAATGGCGATTCACCTTTCACCGGGAATGGAAAGGTCAAAGGGTTTAGCTCAATTAGGGAGGTCCAGGGCAAGGGTCTGAATTGACTGCTCTTTCCATTCTTGAAAGGCCACTTCTGGATTCTGTTCAAAAGGATCATCATCTTTTCCTTTCAGTGTTTCATATAGAGGCCCAGCTAGTAGACTGTAGTTAGGGATCCAGAAGCAGCAAGCCCTAGCCTCCCCAGGAACCCCTAAGCTGTCTTCTAGTTTTAGAAAGGGGTAAGGCTGCAAATGGTTTCTTCCCTTTCCTGGGATGGGCTTCTCTGACCTTGTGTGAGAATGAAGCCCAGGCAGGTCACCGCAGTCTGTGATATTTGAGCTTATTCTTGGACAACTTCTATCCTTTATTGGCTTAGTAGTTCAGAGGCCTCCTTAGTAGGGCTGGTGATCAGAATGTCATCTGCATATTGAAGGAGGGTTTCCTTTTCCAGAGGTAGAACTTTTCGGTCTTTAGCTAAGCTTTCCCCAAAGATGGTGTGGGAATTTTTGAACCCTTGGGGCAAGACGGCCCGGAAGTATTGTTTTAGTTGTATGTTGAGTCCTGCCACTCACAAGCCAAAATTTCTTGTGACTCTGGGACTAATGGAATACAAAAGAAGGCATCATTGAAGACTAATACAGAATACCATGTCCTGGTGGTTGGTAGAATGACCAGCAGGGTGTAGGAATCAGGAGCAACTGGAGGTATGTCCTCGGTGGCTTCACTGACTGTCCTGACATCCTTTACCAGGTCCCCAGCAGCCCATGGGGCTCTCGTGGTCAGGCCAATCCCAGGATATGGAGCTCTCCTGGGCAGGTACCCCACCCCCAACCCAGCCCACGGGGCTCTCATGGTCAGGCCCCTCCCAGGATACAGAGCTACCCTTGCAGGTACCGTGGCAGGGCTGGGCACACAGGAACCATGCACATAGCCCTCATTGAAGAGCACCCCCAGCTCACCTGTCGCTCAGAGCTGACACAGAGCACCTCAGAGCAGGACTTGTACTAACAAACAGCAGCTCCGACAGGTCTGTGACCCTGGGCATCACTCTGTGTGGCCTCCCTCCACCTGGTCTTCCAGAGACTTCCACTGCACCCAGGGCACCAGGCCTCTGTCTCCAACCACCACCCACCCCTCCTCTCCCTGACTCCTGGGTTCCTCTCATTAGGAGAGGGTTTTCTTGAAGTTGTCTCCCACTCATGGGCCAGATAAAATGATTAGAAAACAGGCCAAAGCTGCAGCCCCTTGTCTATCCTGACTCTCAGGAGCCCACACCTGTTCCTTGGACCTGGCCGGTTCAGCAAGTTCCATTTTCTGCAACTGTGAGCCCCTGAGGGGTGATGATTGGCTGACCTGGGCAGCCTTACCGTGCCGGCCAGCCCTCCCCAGGTGTGCCTGGGTTGAGATCAATATAAATACCACTCCAGGCAGCAAGAGCCCCTGCAGCTGTGCCTGAAGCCATTTTCTCTGCCCTGTCAGCAGTCTCGGGGCTGGGCTGGTGGGAGGGAGTGAGAGGCCACGGCTTTGTGGGTGGCCCAGTGTGAGTGGGGCTCTGCTGGACTTTCTGCAGCAGTTGCCAGGCTGCCACCTGCTAAAGAAGAGGATGTGTCACCCATACCTGCTGCTGGAATTTCTCCCTGGGCAGAGGTGAGGAAGGAAAAAAGCTGTGGGGGCAGGGACAGGATGGGTATCTCAGGCAGGGAAATGGAAATCTTCCAGAAGGGCACCCAGGGCCAGGACCATCCTGGCTGGCCTGCAGGCACCAAGTCAGCTGGCATGCTGTCACTCGTGTGGCTCCATGGCCCTTCCTCTAGGCTTTCAAGTCCTTGTATATATTCAGGTGTTTTACCTGGGAAGGGTGGGAACAGTTCAGCAGCAACTGGCCTGGGGCTCAGCTCACGTTTACTCACAGATGCCTCGGGACGGTGCCCCAGCTTTGCAATGAGGACGCTTGTTGTGTGGGGGCTGCTGGCTGAATGGGAGACGATTCCCCACCACTGACCAACTTCAGAATTGTTTACAACTGGAGCAAGTGCCCTGATACGGTTTTCCTCTGAGGAACTGGTGGGTTCTGTTTTTTTTTTTTTTCTCTTTTTCGTTTTTGGTTCAAGGTAGATTTTATTCCTCTTTTTTGTATTTACAGATATAAGCATGGAAATAATTTATTCATATAGATACATGTATGTGAAGGGAATAATTGCTTTTTCTGTTTTATTTTTTAAATTTTATTTCTTTTTAATTTTGAATTTTATTTTATATTTTTATACAGCAGGTTCTTATTGGTTATCTATTTTATGCATATAAATGTTTACATGCCAATCCCAATCTCTCAACTCCTCCCACCACCACCCCCCCAAGAGCTTTCCGCCGTTGTTGTCCATACGATTGTTGTCTACATCTGTTGCTCTATTTATGCCTTGCAAAACGGTTAATCTGTACAGTTTTTCTAGGTTCCACATATATGCATGAATATACAAGATTTGTTTTTCTCTTTCTGACTTACTTCACTCTGTATGACAGTCTCTAGATCCATTGACGTCTCTACAAATGACCCAATTTCATTCCTTTCATGGCTTAGTAATATTCCATTTTATATATGTACCACATCTTTATGCATTCGTCTGTCTGTGGGCATTTAGGTTGCTTCCATTACCTCGATATTGTAAATAGTGATGTAATGAACATTGCTGTGAATGTCTCTTTTTGATTTATGGTTTTGTCTGGGTATATGTCCAGTACTGGGATTGCTGTATCATATGGTAATTCTATTATTAGTTTCTTAAGAAACTCCATATTGTTCCCCATAGTGACTGTATCAATTTATATTCCCAAAAATAGTGGAAGAGGCTTCCGTTTCTCCATACCCTTTCCAGCATTTGTTGTTTGTAGATTTTCAGATGATGCCCATTCTAACAGGTGTGAGGTGATACCTCATTGTTGAGTCCATTTCGTTGAGCAAGGGGTAGGTCTTGTCTATTACATATTTGGCTTATGGAACGGTATCTGTGCTAATTTCAAACTCTGGTTTTATGCAGCACCCCAACTCACCTTTCCCCTTAAGCAAGCATAAGTTGGTTTTCTAAACTTGAGACCCTGTTCTGTTTTGTAATTCAGTTCATGTGTAGCCAAGTTTACATTCCATGCATTAGTGATACCTTATGATGTTTCTTTTTCTGTGTGACTTATTTCACTTAGAATCATCGTGCCTCAATCCACTCATTATCCTGGTACAGGCCTGGTGACACATATTTCATTGCTGAGTGGTATTCTGTTGTCCGTAAGTACCGCAACTTCTTTATCAATTATTTGTTCTCTGGGATATTTAACTTGTACTATAGAAGAGGTTCCTGTAAACAGAGCCGTCCCAAATTTTGGGGTGGCTGTGTCTTTTTGATATTAATTTCCCTAAGCTATAGGACCATAAGTGGAAATGCCCTAGACTCTGTTGCTTTGTTTTTCAGATGTATCAGGAAACACCATACACTTCTCCAGAGTGGCTGTTGGCAATTTACATCCCGCCCATCAGCATAACAAGGCTCCTTTTTCCCCATGGCCTGTCTTGCCTTTCTGGATTTTACACTTTTCTCAGATGGCCCTTTAGACCGGGGGGAACTGACACTTCATAGTAGTTCGGATTTCCATTGCAAGCTTGCTTGGTTTGCCAAAAAGGGCGTATGTGTTTTTTCCTGAATATATTCAGGAACAAACTCATACGCCCTTTTTTGCCAAGTGCATCATTGTCGATGTTCTGCCTCTTTTCCTATGCTTTAAATGCAAATCCAGTCTACCTCCTGAAATCGGTTTCCTGCAATTCTGCCCCGCTTTCAAGTCCTCTTCGCAGCCTTACTTCAATATATTTTTGGACGATAGCTGTCATTTATAACTCTGCAGGTTTGTGAATTACAGGGCCCCTGAGCTCCTTTCTTCAACTCACTTTCTTGTGAGCTGGCCGCAAACCCGCAAGACTGCTTCAGGCCCTAATCTGCTTCTGGCAGGGCATGCTGAGCCTTTGGTTAATTCCTCTTCCTTGTGGGAAATGAGTGTTAAATATGCCCGTCCAGACACCTACCTCACTCTCAACCCCTTGGTGATGTGGGTCCTCTGATTTGTGGCCACCTTTGCTGGGTTCCTCACCTTTCGATGATGTGGCCCCACTAGTGTGAGGACACTCCTGCCTGGTTCTCATCCACGTGGTTATGTGGACCCCCTGGTGAGAGTCTCTTCCTGGCTGTGTTCCTCACCCACCTGTGAGGGAGACCCTCTGCTGATAGGTCACTCCTGCATGGCTGGCACACATTGCCTTGGTGAAGTCAGCCATGTGGTGGCAGTTGGAGCGTGCTGGGAATCTGCTCCCCCCGGTGATGAGGGCCCTCTTGGGTCAGGCCCTAACTGCTGGGCTCACCAACTTTTCTTAGTGAGCCCAGTGATGCTTTGGCACTCCTCTTAGGATCCCATCTCCATGGGGATGTGGGCCTTCTGCTCTGAGGTCCCAACGGCTGGGTTGTTCACATTTTCATGATGTGGGCTCTCTGGTGTTAGTTCACAGAGGCCTGGATCCCATAGCCTCTGTGCTCTTGGCCGCCTGCTGGGAGGTTCCAACTGCTGGATTCCTCACTTTTTTAATTTTTTGGGCCCTCTGTTGTGAGGATCCTCCTGCCTGCCTCACTCCCAGCCCCTTCGTGATGTGTGTCATCTGGTTTGAGGCCACATGTGCTGGGTTCCTCACCTTTCGATGATGTGGGACCAATGGTCTTAGGAGACTCCTGCCTGGTTCACATCCCCTTGGTGATGTGGGCCCTCTGTTGAGAGTCTGATCCTGGCTGGGTTCCTCACCCATCTGTGAGGTGGGCCGTCTGCTGTGAGGTCACTCCTGCCTGGCTTGCTCACCTCGCCTTGTGGACATGAGCCCTCTGGTGGCACTTGGAGCCTGCTGGGAGCCTCCTCCCCTCGGTGATGAGGGCCCTCTGGCGTCAGGCCCTAACTGCTGGGCTCCCCACGTTTTGTGATGTGCACCCAGTGGTGCGAGGACACTCCAGCCAGGTTCACATCCCCATTGGGATGTGGGCCTTCTGCTCTGAGGTCCCAACGCCTGGGTTGCTCACAGTTTCATGATGTGGGCTCTCTGCTGTTAGTTCACTCCTGCCTGCATCCCATAGCTTCTGTGCTCTCGGCCGCCTGCTGGGAGGTTCCAACTGCTGGATTCCTCACCTTTCTTATTCTTTGGGCCCTCTATTTTAAGGCTACTCCTGCCTGCCTCACTCCCATTCCCTTTGTGATATGTGTCCTCTGATTTGAGGCCACATGTGTTGGGTTCCGCACCTTTCGATGATGTGGCCCCACTGGAGGGAAGACAGTCCTGACTGGTTCCCATCCCCTTGCTGATGTGGGCCCTCAGGTGAGCGTCTGATCCTGGCTGCGTTCCTCACCCTTCTGTGAGGTGGGCCCTCTGCTGTGAGGTCAATCATGCCTGTCTGGCACATGTCACCTTGGCGACGTGGGCCCTCTGGTGGCAGTTGGAGTGTGCTGGGATCCTCCTCCCCTCGGTTATGAGGGCCCTCTTGCCTTAGGCCATAACTGCTGGGCTCCCCACATTTTCTGATGTGCGCCAAGTGAGTGAGGACACTCTTGCCAGGTTCCCATCCCCATGCGGATATGGGCCTTCTGCTCTGAGGTCAAAACGGCTGGCTTGCTCACAGTACCATGATGTGGGCCCTCTGCTGTGAGTTCACTCCGGCAAGGATCCCTTATCATCGGTGCTCTGAGCCACCTGCTGGGAGGTTCCAACTGCTGGATTCCTCAACTTTTTTATTCTATGTGCCCTCTGTTGTGAGGCTCCTCCTGCCTGCCTCACTGCCAGCCCCTTGGTGATGACTGTCCTATGGCTTGAGGCCACATGTGCTGCGTTCCTCACCTTTCGATGATGTGGCCCCACTCGTGTGAGGACACTCCTGCCTTGTTCCCATCCCCTTGGTGAGGTGGGCCCTCTGGCGAGAGTCTAATCCTGGCTGGGTTCCTCAACGTTCTGTGAGGTAGGCCCTCTGCTGTGAGGTCACTCCTGCCTGGCTGGCACACGTCACCTTGGAGACGTGAGCCTTCTGGTGGCAGTTGGAGCATGCAGGGTGCCTCCTCCTCTCGGTGATGACGGCCCTCTGGCGTCAGGCCCTAAATGGTGGGCTCCCCACATTTTCTGATGTGCACCCAGTGGTGCGAGGACACTCCAGCCAGGTTCCCATTCCCATGGGGATGTGGGCCTTCTGCGCTGAGGTCCCAACGCCTGGGTTGCTCACAGTTTTATGATGTGGGCCCTCTGCTGTGAGTTCACTGTGGCCTGGATCCCATAGCCTCGGTGTTCTGGGCCGCCTGCTGGAAGGTCTAAATGCTGGAATCCTCACGTTTTTTATATTATGTGCCCTGTGTTGTGAGGCTACTCCTGCCTGCTTCACTCCAAGGCCCTTGGTGATGTGGGTCCTCTGGTTTGAGGACACATGTGCTGGGTTCCTCACCTTAAGATGATGAGGCCCCACTGGTGTGAGGATAATCCTGACTGGTTCCCATCCCCTTTGTGATGTGGGCCCTCTGGTGAGAGACTGATCCTGGCTGGGTTCCTCACCCATCTGTGAGGTGGGCCCTCTACTATCAGGTAACTCTTGCCTGGCTTGCTCACCTCGCCTTGTTGACATGAGGCCTCTGGTGGCACTTGGACCCTGCTGGGAGCCTCCTCACCTCTGTGGTGAGGGCCCTCTGACGTCAGGCCCTAACTGCTGGGCTCACCAACTTTTCTTAGTGAGCCCAGTGATGCTCGGGCACTCCTCTTAGGTTCCCATCTCCATGGGGATGTGGGCCTTCTTCTCTGAGGTTCCAACGGCTGGGTTGATCACAATTTCATGATGTCGGCTCTCTGGTGTTAGTTCACTGTGGCCTGGATCCCATAGCCTCTGTGCTCTTGGCCGCCTGCTGGGAGGTTCCAACTGCTCGAGTCCTCAACTTTTGTATTCTATGGGTCCTGTGTTGTGATGCTCCTCCTGCCTGCCTCACTCGCAACCCCTTCGTGATGTGGGTCTTCTGGTTTGAGGCCACGTGCTGGGTTCCGCAACTTACAATGATGTGGCCCCACTGGTGTGAGGACACTCCTGCCTGGTTCCCATCCCCTTGGTGATGTGGGCCTTCTGGTGACAGTCTTATCCTGGCTGGGTTCCTCACTCTTCTGTGAGGTAGGCCCTCTGCTGTGAGGTCAATCCTGCCTGACTTGCACACATCACCTTGGCAATGTGGGCCCTCTGTTGGCACATGGAACCTGCTAGGAGCCTCCTGCCCTTGGTGATGACGGCCCTCTAGCATCAGGCCCTAACTGCTGGGCTCCCCACGTTTTCTGATGTGAGCCCAGTGATGCCAGGACACTCCTGTCAGGTTCCCATCCCCATGGGGATGTGGGCTTTCTGCTCTGAGGTCCCAACGCCTGAGTTGCTCACAGTTTCATGATGTGGGCTCTCTGGTGTTAGTTCACTCCTGCCTGCATCCCATAGCTTCTGTGCTCTCGGCCGCCTGCTGGGAGGTTCCAAATGCTGGATTCCTCACCTTTTTTATTCTTTGGGCCCTCTGTTTTTAGGCTACTCCTACCTGCCTCACTCCCATCCCCTTTGTGATGTATGTCCTCTGATATGAGGCCACATGTGCTGGGTTCCTCACCTTTCAATGATATGGCCCCACTGGTGGGAGGACAGTCCTGACTGGTTCCCATCCCCTTGGTGTTGTGGGCCCTCTGGCGAGAGTCTCATCCTGCCTCGGTTCCTCACCCTTCTGTGAGATAGGCCCTCTGCTGTGAGGTCACTACTGCCTGGCTGGCGCATGCCACCTTGTAGACGTTGGCCCTCTGTTGACAGTTGGAACCTGCTGGGAGCCTACTCCCCTCAGTTATGAGGGCCCCCTGGCGTCAGGCCCTAACTGCTGGGCTCCTAACATTTTCTGATATGTGCTAAGTGGTGCGAAGCCACTCCTGCCAGGTTCCCATCCCAATGGGGATGTGGGCCTTCTGTTCTGAGGTCCCAACGGCTGGGCTGCTCACAGGTTCATGATGTGGGCCCTCTGCTGTGAGTTCACTACGGCCTGGATCCCATAGCCTCGGTGCTCTGGGCCACTTGCTGGCAGGTTCCAACTGCTGGATTCCTCAACTTTTATATTCTATGGACCCTGTGTTGTGAGGCCGGTCCTGCCAGCCTCATTCCGAACCCCTTGGTGATGTGGTTCCTGTGGTTTGAGGCTACATGTGCTGGGATCCTCACCTTTCGATGATGTTGTCCCACTGGTGTGGGGACACTCCTGCCTGGTTCCCATCCCCTTGGTGATGTGGGCCCTCTGGTGAGAGTCTGATCCTGGTTGTGTTCCTCACCCTTCTGTGAGGTGGGCCCTCTGCTGTGAGGTCACTCCTGCCGGGCTGGCACACATCGCCTTGGCGACGTTGGCCCTCTGGTGGCAGCTGGAGCCTGCTGGGAGCCTCCTCCTCTCGGTGATGAGTGCCCTCTAGCGTCAGGCCCTAACTTCTGAGCACCCCACGGTTTCTGATGTGAGCCTAGTGATGCCAGGACACTCCTGTCATGTTCCCATCACCATGGGGATGTGGGCCTTCTGCTCTGAGGTCCCAATGACTGGGTTGCTCACAGTTTCATGATGTGCGCTGTCTGGTGTTAGTTCACTCCGGCCTGGATCCCCTAGCCTCTGTGCTCTGGGCCGCCTGCTGGGAGGTACCAACTGCTGGATTCCTCACCTTTCTTATTTTTGGGCCCTCTGTTATGAGGCTCCTCCTGCCTGCCTCACTCCCAGCCCCTTGGTGATGGGTGTCCTATGGTTTGAAGCCACATGTTCTGGGTTCCTCACCTTTAGATGATGTGGCCCTACTCATGTGAGGACACTCCTGCCTGGTTCCAATCCATTTGGTGATGTGGGCCCTCTGGTGCGAGTCTGATCCTGACTGGGTTCGTCACACTTCTCTGAGGTGGGCCCTCTGCTGTGAGGTCATTCGTGCCTGGTTGGCACACATCGCCTTGGTGACGTCAGCCCTCTGGTGGCAGTTGGAGCCTGCTGGGAGCCTCCTTCCCTTGGTGATGAGGGTCCTCTGGCGTCAGGCCCTAACTGCTGGTCACCCAAAATTTTCTGATACGTTCTCAGTGGTGCGAGGACACTCCTACCAGATTTCCATCCCCATGGGGATGTGGGCCTCCTGCTCTGAGGTCCCAATGGCTGGGTTGCTCAGTTTCATGACATGGGCCCTCTTCTGTGAGTTCACTGTGGCCTGGATCCCATAGCCTCAGTGCTCTGGGCCGCCTGCTGGGAGGTTCCAACTGCTGGATTCCTCACTTTTTTATTCTATGTGCCCAGTGTTGTGAGGCTACTCCTGCCTGCCTCACTCCGAGGCCCTTGGTGATGTGGGTCCTCTGGTTTGAGGACACATGTGCTGAGTACCTCACCTTTCGATGATGTGGCCCCACTGGTGTGAAGACACTCCTGCCTGGTTCCCATCCCCTTGGTGATGTGGGCCCTCTGGTGAGAGTCTGATGTTGGCTGGGTTTCTCACCCTTCTGTGAGGTGGGACCTCTGCTGTGAGGTAACTCCTGCCTGGCTTGCTCACGTTGCCTTGGCAATGTGAGCCCTCAGGTGGCAGTTGGAGCCTGCTGGGAATCTCCTCCCCTCAGTTATGAGAGCTCTGGATAAAACACATATGTCTTTTTTTGCCAAGTGCATTATTTTCCAAGTTCTGTCTCTTTTGCTATGCTTTAAGAGTGACTCCCGTGTACCTTCTGAAATCGGTTTCCAGCAATTCTGCCCTGAATTTAAGTCGTCTTCGCAGCCTTACTTCAGTATAATTTTGGATGATAGCTGTCATTTATAACTCCGCAGGTTTGTGAACTACAGTGCACCTCAGCTCCTTTCTTCAATTTGCTTTCTTGTGAGCTGGCCACAAAACCGCAGGATCTCTTCAGGCCCTAATCTAGTTCCAGCACGGCATGCGGAGCCTTTGGTTCATTCGTCTTCCTGGTGGGAAATGAGAGTTAAATTTGCCCGTCCAGACACCTCCAGGTAGTCTCTCATTGGTTCTCCCTATTCCTGTTCATTTTCCGTAGAAATTGCAAACTGGGCCAAACAGGAGGTTAAAGGCACTGAGTCTCCAAGTGGGGAGAGTGTTAGTAAAGTGTCTGGAATGTTGCACCCGAGTACCAGGGGACAAAAACTGAGACACATTTGAACACGTTTCCCAATCACACGGTGGATCATAATCTGGGTTCCACATGCATGTTTTAGCTGAAGGAAGAATCCCTTAAACCTGGAGAGTTGAGACCCATGGAATGGGTACCATGCAATATGACTTCAAAGGGTCTGCATTTGCTCACCAAACCTCACCAATCCTATCACTGCTGCGTTTATGCCACTGTACACACGCTTGATTCTCTTTCGGAGACATATAAATCCATAGGTTTTAAGATTCTTACCAGTCAGGTATATTCTTAGGCGTTTAATATGGTGTGTTGAGTCCACTTCGTTGAGCAAGGAGTAGCTCTTGTGTATTACATATTTGGCTTATGGAACGGTATCTGTGCTAATTTCAATCTCTGGTTTTATGCAGCACCCCAACTCACCTTTCCCCTTAAGCAAGCATAAGTTGGTTTTCTACATTTGAGACCCTGTTCTGTTTTGTAATTCAGTTCCAGTGTAGCCACATTTACATTCCGTGTAGTAGTGATATCTTATGAAGTTTCTTTTTCTGTGTGACTTATTTCACTTAGAAGCATCGTACCTGAATACACTCATTATGCTGCTACGGGCCTGATGACATAGATTTCATTACTGAGTGATATTGCATTGTACGTAAGTACCACAACTTCTTTATCCATTTTTCACTTTCTGTGATATTGAACTTGTACCGTAAACGAGGTTCTTGTAAACAGAATCGTCCCAAACTTTGGGGTGGCTGTGTCTTTTTGATTTTAATTTCCCTATGCTATAGGACCATAAGTGGAAGTGCCCTAGGCTCTGTTGCTTTGTTTTATAGATGTTTCAGGAAACACCATACACTTCTCCAGAGTGGCTGTTGGCAATTTACATCCTGCCCATCAGCATAACAAGGCTCCCAGTTCTCCATGGCCTGTCCTGCCTTTCCTTATTTTACACTTTTTTCTCCTGGCCCTTTTGAACGCAGGGCAGTGAGACTTCATTGTAGTGCAGATTTCCTTTGCAAGCTTGCTTGGTTGGCCAAAAAGGGCGTATGCGTTTTTTCCTGAATACATTCAGGAAAAAATGCATACGCCCTTTTTGGCCAAGTGCATCATTGTGGACGTTCTGCCTCTTTTCCTATGCTTTACATGCAATCCCAGTCTATCTCCTGAAATCGGTTTCCTGCAATTCTGCCCCACATTCAAGTCTTCTTGGCAGCCTTACTTCAATATATTTTTGGACGATAGCTATCATTTATAACTCTGCAGGATTGTGAATTACTGTGCCCCTGAGCTCCTTTCTTCAACTCGCTTTCTTGTGAGCTGGCCGCAACACCGCAGGATTGCTTCAGGCCCTAGTGTGGTTCCGGTACGGTACGCTGAGCCTTTGGTTAATTCCTCTTCCTGGTGGCAAATGAGAGTTAAATTTGCCCGTCCAGACACCTCCAGCTAGTCCTTCATTGGTTGTCCCTATTCCTGTTAATCTTATGCAGAAATTGCAAACTGGGCCAAACAGAAGGTTAAAGGCACTGACTCCCGAAGTGTGGAGAGTGTTAGTAAAGCGTCTGGTATGTTGCACCCGAGTACCAGGGGACGAAAACTGAGACACATTTGAACACGTTTCCCGATCACACGGTGGATCATACTCTGGGTTCCACATGCATGTTTCAGCTGAAGGAAGATTCCCTTAAACCTGGAGAGTTGAGACCCATGGAATGGGTACCATGCAATATGACTTCAAAGGGTCTGCATTTGCTCACCGAACCTCACCAATCCTATCACTGCTGCGTTTATGCCAGTGTACACACGCTTGATTCTCTTTCGGAGACATAGAAATCCATAGGTTTTAAGATTCTTACTAGTCAGGTATATTCTTAGGCGTTTAATATGGGGTGTTGAGTCCACTTCGTTGAGCAAGGAGTAGCTCTTGTCTATTACATATTTGGCTTATGGAAGGGTATCTGTGCTAATATCAATCTCTGGTTGTATGCAGCACCCCAACTCACCTTTTCCCTTAAGCAAGCATAAGTTGGTTTTCTACATTTGAGACCTTGTTCTGTTTTGTAATTCAGTTCCTGTGTAGCCAAGTTTACATTCCTTGTATTATTGGTATCTTATGATGTTTCTTTTTCTGTGTGACTTATTTCACTTAGAATCATCGTACCGGAATCCACTCATTATGCTGCTACGGGCCTGATGACATAGATTTCATTGCTGAGTGATATTGCATTGTACGTAAGTACCACAACTTCTTTATCCGTTTTTCGCTTTCTGTGATATTGAACTTGTACCGTAAAGGAGGTTCTTGTAAACAGAGCCTTCCCAATCTTTGGGGTGGCCCTGTCTTTTTGATTTTAATTTCCCTAAGCTATAGGACCATAAGTGGAAGTGCCCTAGGCTCTGTTGCTTTGTTTTTTAGATGTTTCAGGAAACCCCATACACTTGTCCAGAGTGGCTGTTGGCAATTTACATCCCGCCCATCAGCATAACAAGGCTCCCAGTTCTCCATATCCTGTCCTGCCTTTCTGGATTTTACACTTTTTTCAGATGGCCCTTTTGACCGGGGGTCAGTGATATTTCATTGTAGTGCAGATTTCCTTTGCAAGCTTGCTTGGTTGTCCAAAAAGTGCGTATGCGTTTTTTCCTGAATATTCAGGAAAAAACGCATACGCTCTTTTTGGCCAAGTGCATCATTGTGGACGTTCTGCCTATTTTCCTATGCTTTACATGCAATTCCAGTCTACCTCCTGAAATCGGTTTCCTGCAATTCTGCCCCGCTTTCAAGTCCTCTTGGCAGCCTTACTTCAATATATTTTTGGACAATAGCTGTCCTTTATACCTCAGCAGGTTTGTGAATGACAGTGCCCCTGAGCTCCTTTCTTCAACTGGCTTTCTTGTGAGCCTGCCGCAACACCACAGGATGGCTTCACGCCTTAGTGAGGTTCAGGCACGGCATGCTGAGCCTTTGGTTAATTCCTCTTCCTGGTGGGAAATGAGAGTTAAATTTGCCCGTCCAGACACCTCCAGGTAGTCTCTCATTGGTTCTCCCTATTCCTGTTCATTTTCCGTAGAAATTGCAAACTGGGCCAAACAGGAGGTTAAAGGCACTGAGTCTCCAAGTGGGGAGAGTGTTAGTAAAGTGTCTGGAATGTTGCACCCGAGTACCAGGGGACAAAAAGTGAGACACATTTGAACACGTTTCCCAATCACACGGTGGATCATAATCTGGGTTCCACATGCATGTTTTAGCTGAAGGAAGAATCCCTTAAACCTGGAGAGTTGAGACCCATGGAATGGGTACCATGCAATATGACTTCAAAGGGTCTGCATTTGCTCACCGAACCTCACCAATCCTATCACTGCTGCGTTTATGCCACTGTACACACGCTTGATTCTCTTTCGGAGACATATAAATCCATAGGTTTTAAGATTCTTGCCAGTCAGGTATATTCTTAGGCGTTTAATATGGGGTGTTGAGTCCACTTCGTTGAGCAAGGAGTAGCTCTTGTGTATTACATATTTGGCTTATGGAACGGTATCTGTGCTAATTTCAATCTCTGGTTTTATGCAGCACCCCAACTCACCTTTCCCCTTAAGCAAGCATAAGTTGGTTTTCTACATTTGAGACCCTGTTCTATTTTGTAATTCAGTTCCTGTGTAGCCACGTTTACATTCCGTGTAGTAGTGATATCTTATGAAGTTTCTTTTTCTGTGTGACTTATTTCACTTAGAAGCATCGTACCTGAATACACTCATTATGCTGCTACGGGCCTGATGACATAGATTTCATTGCTGAGTGATATTGCATTGTACGTAAGTACCACAACTTCTTTATCCATTTTTCACTTTCTGCGATATTGAACTTGTACCGTAAACGAGGTTCTTGTAAACAGAGCCATCCCAAACTTTGGGGTGGCTGTGTCTTTTTGATTTTAATTTCCCTATGCTATAGGACCATAAGTGGAAGTGCCCTAGGCTCTGTTGCTTTGTTTTTTAGATGTTTCAGGAAACACCATACACTTCTCCAGAGTGGCTGTTGGCAATTTACATCCTGCCCATCAGCATAACAAGGCTCCCAGTTCTCCATGGCCTGTCCTGCCTTTCCTTATTTTACACTTTTTTCTCCTGGCCCTTTTGACCGCAGGGCAGTGAGACTTCATTGTAGTACAGATTTCCTTTGCAAGCTTGCTTGGTTTGCCAAAAAGAGCGTATGCGTTTTTTCCTGAATACATTCAGGAAAAAACGCATATGCCCTTTTTGGCCAAGTGCATCATTGTGGACGTTCTGCCTCTTTTCCTATGCTTTACATGCAATCCCAGTCTACCTTCTGAAATCGGTTTCCTGCAATTCTGCCCCACTTTCAAGTCCCCTTGGCAGCCTTACTTCAATATATTTTTGGACGATAGCTGTCATTTATAACTCTGCAGGATTGTGAATTACTGTGCCCCTGAGCTCCTTTCTTTAACTTGCTTTCCTGTGAGCTGGCGGCAACACCGCAGGATTGCTTCAGGCCCTGGTGTGGTTCCGGCATGGCACGCTGAGCCTTTGGTTAATTCCTCTTCCTGGTGGGAAATGAGAGTTAAATTTGCCGTCCAGACACCTCCAGCTAGTGTCTCACTGGTTCTCCCTATTCCTGTTCATTTTCCGCAGAAATTGCACACTGGGCCAAACAGGAGGTTAAAGGCACTGACTCTCCAAGTGGGGAGAGTGTTAGTAAAGCGTTTGGAATGTTGCACCCGAGTACCAGGGGACGAAAACTGAGACACATTTGAACACGTTTCCGTATCACACGGTGGATCATACTCTGGGTTCCACATGCATGTTTTAGCTGAAGGAAGAATCCCTTAAACCTGGAGAGTTGAGACCCATGGAATGGGTGCCATGCAATATGACTTCAAAGGGTCTGCATTTGCTCACCGAACCTCAGCAATCCTATCACTGCTGGGTTTATGCTGCTGTACACACGCTTGATTCTCTTTCGGAGACATATAAATTCATAGGTTTTAAGATTCTTACCAGTCAGGTATATTCTTAGGCGTTTAATATGGGGTGTTGAGTCCACTTCGTTGAGCAAGGAGTAGCTCTTGTGTATTACATATTTGGCTTATGGAACAGTATCTGTGCTAATTTCAATCTCTGGTTTTATGCAGCACCCCAACTCACCTTTCCCCTTAAGCAAGCATAAGTTGGTTTTCTACATTTGAGACCCTGTTCTGTTTTGTAATTCAGTTCCTGTGTAGCCACATTTACATTCCGTGTAGTAGTGATATCTTATGAAGTTTCTTTTTCTGTGTGACTTATTTCACTTAGAAGCATCGTACCTGAATACACTCATTATGCTGCTATGGGCCTGATGACATAGATTTCATTGCTGAGTGATATTGCATTGTACGTAAGTACCACAACTTCTTTATCCATTTTTCACTTTCTGCGATATTGAACTTGTACCGTAAACGAGGTTCTTGTAAACAGAGCCGTCCCAAACTTTGGGGTGGCTGTGTCTTTTTGATTTTAATTTCCCTATGCTATAGGACCATAAGTGGAAGTGCCCTAGGCTCTGTTGCTTTGTTTTTTAGATGTTTCAGGAAACACCATACACTTCTCCAGAGTGGCTGTTGGCAATTTACATCCTGGCCATCAGCATAACAAGGCTCCCAGTTCTCCATGGCCTGTCCTGCCTTTCCTTATTTTACACTTTTTTCTCCTGGCCCTTTTGACCGCAGGGCAGTAAGACTTCATTGTAGTGCAGATTTCCTTTGCAAGCTTGCTTGGTTGGCCAAAAAGGGTGTATGCGTTTTTTCCTGAATACATTCAGGAAAAAACGCATACGCCCTTTTTGGCCAAGTGCATCATTGTGGACGTTCTGCCTCTTTTCCTATGCTTTACATGCAATCCCAGTCTACCTCCTGAAATCGGTTTTCTGCAATTCTGCCCCACATTCAAGTCCTCTTGGCAGCCTTACTTCAATATATTTTTGGACGATAGCTGTCATTTATAACTTTGCAGGATTGTGAATTACTGTGCCCCTGAGCTCCTTTCTTCAACTCGCTTTCTTGTGAGCTGGCCGCAACACCGCAGGATTGCTTCAAGCCCTAGTGTGGTTCCGGTACGGTACGCTGAGCCTTTGGTTAATTCCTCTTCCTGGTGGGAAATGAGAGTTAAATTTGCCCGTCCAGACACCTCCAGCTAGTCCCTCATTGGTTGTCCCTATTCCTGTTAATCTTATGCAGAAATTGCAAACTGGGCCAAACAGAAGGTTAAAGGCACTGACTCCCGAAGTGGGGAGAGTGTTAGTAAAGCGTCTGGTATGTTGCACCCGAGTACCAGGGGACGAAAACTGAGACACATTTGAACACGTTTCCCGATCACACGGTGGATCATACTCTGGGTTCCACATGCATGTTTCAGCTGAAGGAAGAATCCCTTAAACCTGGAGAGTTGAGACCCATGGAATCGGTACCATGCAATATGACTTCAAAGGGTCTGCATTTGCTCACCGAACCTCACCAATCCTATCACTGCTGCGTTTATGCCAGTGTACACACGCTTGATTGTCTTTCGGAGACATAGAAATCCATAGGTTTTAAGATTCTTACTAGTCAGGTATATTCTTAGGCGTTTAATATGGGGTGTTGAGTCCACTTCGTTGAGCAAGGAGTAGCTCTTGTGTATTACATATTTGGCTTATGGAACGGTATCTGTGCTAATTTCAATCTCTGGTTTTATGCAGCACCCCAACTCACCTTTCCCCTTAAGCAAGCATAAGTTGGTTTTCTACATTTGAGACCCTGTTCTGTTTTGTAATTCAGTTCCTGTGTAGCCACGTTTACATTCCATGTAGTAGTGATATCTTATGAAGTTTCTTTTTCTGTGTGACTTATTTCACTTAGAAGCATCATACCTGAATACACTCATTATGCTGCTACGGGCCTGATGACATAGATTTCATTGCTGAGTGATATTGCATTGTACGTAAGTACCACAACTTCTTTATCCATTTTTCACTTTCTGCGATATTGAACTTGTACCGTATACGAGGTTCTTGTAAACAGAGCCATCCCAAACTTTGGGGTGGCTGTGTCTTTTTGATTTTAATTTCCCTATGCTATAGGACCATAAGTGGAAGTGCCCTAGGCTCTGTTGCTTTGTTTTTTAGATGTTTCAGGAAACACCATACACTTCTCCAGAGTGGCTGTTGGCAATTTACATCCTGCCCATCAGCATAACAAGGCTCCCAGTTCTCCATGGCCTGTCCTGTCTTTCCTTATTTTACATTTTTTCTCCTGGCCCTTTTGACTGCAGGGCAGTGAGACTTCATTGTAGTGCAGATTTCCTTTGCAAGCTTGCTTGGTTGGCCAAAAAGGGCATATGGGTTTTTTCCTGAATATATTCAGGAGAAAACGCATACGCCCTTTTTGGGGAAGTGCATCATTGTGGACGTTCTGCCTCTTTTCCTATGCTTTACATGCAATCCCAGTCTACCTCCTGAAATCGGTTTCCTGCAGTTCTGCCCCGCTTTCAAGTCCTCTTGGCAGCCTTACTTCAATATATTTTTGGACGATAGCTGTCATTTATAACTATGCACGTTTGTGAATGACTGTGCCCCTGAGCTCCTTTCTTTAACTCGCTTTCTTGTGAGCTGGCCGCAACACCGCAGGATTGCTTCAGTCCCTGGTGTGGTTCCGGCATGGCACGCTCAGCCTTTGGTTAATTCCTCTTCCTGGTGGGAAATGAGAGTTAAATTTCCCCGTCCAGACACCACCAGCTAGTCTCTCATTGGTTCTCCCTATTCCTGTTCATTTTCCGCAGAAATTGCAAACTGGGCCAAACAGAAATTTAAAGGCACTGACTCCCGAAGTGGGGAGAGTGTTAGTAAAGCGTCTGGAATGTTGCACCCGAGTACCAGGGGATGAAACCTTAGACACATTTGAACACGTTTCCCGATCACACAGTGGATCATACTCTGGGTTCCACATGCATGTTTTAGCTGAAGGAAGAACCCCTTAAACCTGGAGAGTTGAGACCCATGGAATGGGTACCATGCAATATGACTTCAAAGGGTCTGCATTTGCTCACCGAACCTCACCCATCCTATTACTGCTGCGTTTATGCCGCTGTACACACGCTTGATTCTCTTTCGGAGACATATAAATCCATAGGTTTTAAGATTCTTACTAGTCAGGTATATTCTTAGGGGTTTAATATGGGGTGTTGAGTCCACTTTGTTGAGCAAGGAGTAGCTCTAGTCTATTACATATTTGGCTTATGGAACAGTATCTGTGCTTATTTCAATCTCTGGTTTTATGCAGCACCCCAACTCACCTTTCCCCTTAAGCAAGCATAAGTTGGTTTTCTGCATTTGATACCCTGTTCTGTTTTGTAATTCAGTTCCTGTGTAGCCAAGTTTACATTCCGTGTATTAGTGATATCTCATGATGTTTCTTTTTCTGTGTGACTTATTTCACTTAGAATCATCGTACCTGAATCCACTCATTATGCTGCTATGGGCCTGATGACATAGATTTCATTGCTGAGTGATATTGCATTGTACGTAAGTACCACAACTTCTTTATCCATTTTTCGCTTTCTGCGATATTGAACTTGTACCGTAAACGAGGTTCTTGTAAACAGAGCCGTCCCAAACATTGGAGCCGCTCTGTCTTTTTGACTTTAATTTCCCTAAGCTATAGGACCATAAGTGGAAATGCCCTAGGCTCTGTTGCTTTCTTTTTTGGATGTTTCAGGAAACACCATACACTTCTCCAGAGTGGCTGTTGGCCATTTACATCCCGCCCATCAGCATAACAAGGCTCCCAGTTCTCCATGGCCTGTCCTGCCTTTCTGGATTTTACACTTTTTTCAGATGGCCCTTTTGACCGGGGGGCAGTGAGACTTCATTGTAGTGCAGATTTCCTTTGCAAGCTTGCTTGGTTGGCCAAAAAGGGCGTACGCGTTTTTTCCTGAATATATTCAGGAAAAAACGCGTACGCCCTTTTTGGCCAAGTGCATCATTGTGGACGTTCTGCCTCTTTTCCTATGCTTTACATGCAATTCCAGTCAACCTCCTTAAATCGGTTTCCTGCAATTCTGCCCCGCTTTCAAGTCCTCTTGGCAGCCTTACTTCAATATATTTTTGGACGATAGCTGTCATTTATAACTCTGCAGATTTGTGAATGACAGTGCCCCTGAGCTCCTTTCTTCAACTCGCTTTCTTGTGAGCTGGCCGCAACACCGCAGGATTGCCTCAGGCCCTAGTGTGGTTCCCGCACGGCACGCTGAGCCTTTGGTTAATTCCTCTTCCTGGTGGGAAATGAGAGTTAAATTTGCCCGTCCAGACACCTCCAGCTAGTCTCTCATTGGTTCTCCCTATTCCTGTTCATTTTCCGCAGAAATTGCAAACTGGGCCAAACAGGAGGTTAAAGGCACTGACTCTCCAAGTGGGGAGAGTGTTAGTAAAGCGACTGCAATGTCGCACCCGAGTACCAGGGGATGAAAACTGAGACACATTTGAACACATTTCCTGATCACACGGTGGATCATACTCTGGGTTCCACATGCATGTTTTAGCTGAAGGAAGAATCCCTTAAACCGGGAGAGTTGAGACCCTTGGAATGGGTACCATGCAATATGATTTCAAAGGGTCTGCATTAGCTCACCGAACCGCACCTATCCTATCACTGCTGCGTTTATGCCGCTGTACACACACTTGATTCTCTTTCGGAGACATATAAATCCATAGGTTTTAAGATTCTTACTAGTCAGGTATATTCTTAGGCGTTTAAAATGGGGTATTGAGTCCACATCGTTGAGCAAGGAGTAGCTCTTGTCTATTACATATTTGGCTTATGGAACGGTATCTGTGCTACTTTCAATCTCAGGTTTTATGCAGCACCCCAACTCACCTTTCCCCTTAAGCAAGCATAAGTTGGTTTTCTGCATTTGAGACCCTGTTCTGTTTTGTAATTCAGTTCCTGTGTAGCCAAGTTTACATTCCGTGTATTAGTGATATCTTATGATGTTTCTTTTTCAGTGTGACTTATTTCACTTAGAATCATCGTACCTGAATCCACTCATTATGCTGCTATGGGCCTGATGACATAGATTTCATTGTTGAGTGATATTGCATTGTACGTAAGTACCACAACTTCTTTATCCATTTTTCGCTTTCTGCGATATTGAACTTGTACCGTAAACGAGGTTCTTGTAAACAGAGCCGTCCCAAACATTGGAGCCGCTCTGTCTTTTTGATTTTAATTTCCCTAAGCTATAGGACCATAAGTGGAAATGCCCTAGGCTCTGTTGCTTTCTTTTTTGGATGTTTCAGGAAACACCATACACTTCTCCAGAGTGGCTGTTGGCCATTTACATCCCGCCCATCAGCATAACAAGGCTCCCAGTTCTCCATGGCCTGTCCTGCCTTTCTGGATTTTACACTTTTTTCAGATGGCCCTTTTGACCGGGGGGCAGTGAGACTTCATTGTAGTGCAGATTTCCTTTGCAAGCTTGCTTGATTGGCCAAAAAGGGCGTACGCGTTTTTTCCTGAATATATTCAGGAAAAAACGCGTACGCCCTTTTTGGCCAAGTGCATCATTGTGGACGTTCTGCCTCTTTTCCTATGCTTTACATGCAATTCCATTCAACCTCCTTAAATCGGTTTCCTGCAATTCTGCCCCGCTTTCAAGTCCTCTTGGCAGCCTTACTTCAATATATTTTTGGACGATAGCTGTCATTTATAACTCTGCAGATTTGTGAATGACAGTGCCCCTGAGCTCCTTTCTTCAACTCGCTTTCTTGTGAGCTGGCCGCAACACCGCAGGATTGCCTCTGGCCCTAGTGTGGTTCCCGCACGGCACGCTGAGCCTTTGGTTAATTCCTCTTCCTGTTGGGAAATGAGAGTTAAATTTGCCCGTCCAGACACCTCCAGCTAGTCTCTCATTGGTTCTCCCTATTCCTGTTCATTTTCCGCAGAAATTGCAAACTGGGCCAAACAGGAGGTTAAAGGCACTGACTCTCCAAGTGGGGAGAGTGTTAGTAAAGCATCTGGAATGTTGCACCCGAGTACCAGGGGATGAAAACTGAGACACATTTGAACACGTTTCCCGATCACACGGTGGATCATACTCTGGGTTCCACATGCATGTTTTAGCTGAAGGAAGAATCCCTTAAACCGGGAGAGTTGAGACCCATGGAATGGGTACCATGCAATATGACTTCAAAGGGTCTGCATTTGCTCCCCGAACCTCACCAATCCTATCACTGCTGCGTTTATGCCGCTGTACACACGCTTGTTTCTCTTTCGGAGACATATAAATCCATAGGTTTTAAGATTCTTACTAGTCAGGTATATTCTTAGGCGTTTAAAATGGGGTGTTGAGTCCACTTCGTTGAGCAAGGAGTAGCTCTTATCTATTACATATTTGGCTTATGGAATGGTATCTGTGCTAATTTCAATCTCTGGTTTTATGCAACACCCCAACTCACCTTTCCCCTTAAGCAAACATAAGTTGGTTCTACATTTGAGACCCTGTTCTGTTTTGTAATTCAGTTCCTGTGTAGCCAAGTTTACATTCCGTGTAGTAGTGACATCTTATGATGTTTCTTTTTCTCTTTGATTTATTTCACTTAGAATCATCATACCTGAATGCACTCATTATGCTGCTACGGGCCTGATGACGTAGATTTCATTGCTGAGTGATACTGCATTGTACATAAGTACCACAACTTCTTTATCCATTTTTCGCTTTCTGTGATATTGAACTTGTACCGTAAACGAGGTTCTTGTAAACAGAGCCGTCCCAAACTTTGGGGTGGCTGTGTCTTTTTGATTTTAATTTCCCTAAGCTATAGGACCATAAGTGGAAGTGCCCTAGGCTTTGTTGCTTTGTTTTTTAGATGTTTCAGGAAACACCAAACACTTCTCCAGAGTGGCTGTTGGCAATTACATCCCCCCCATCAGCATAACAAGGCTCCCAGTTCTCCATGGCCTGTCCTGCCTTTCTGTATTTTACACTTTTTTCAGATGGCCCTTTTGACCGGGGGGCAGTGAGACTTCATTGTAGTGCAGATTTCCTTTGCAAGCTTGCTTGATTGGCCAAAAAGGGCGTATGCATTTTTTCCTGAATATATTCAGGAAAAAACGCATACGCCCTTTTTGGCCAAGTGCATCATTGTGGACGTTCTGCCTCTTTTCCTATGCTTTACATGCAATTCCAGTCTACCTCACGAAATCGGTTTCCTGCAATTCTGCCCCGATTTCAATTCCTCTTGGTAGCCTTACTTCAATATATTTTTTTTTCGATAGCTGTCATTTATAACTCTGCAGATTTGTGAATGACAGTGCCCCTGAGCTCCTTTCTTCAACTCGCTTTCTTGTGAGCTGGCCGCAACACCGCAGGATTGCTTCAGGCCCTAGTGTGGTTCCGGCACGGCACGCTGAGCCTTTGGTTAATTCCTCTTCCTGGTGGGAAATGAGAGTTAAATTTGCCCGTCCAGACACCTCCAGCTAGTCTCTCATTGGTTCTCCCAATTCCTGTTCATCTTCCACAAAATTGCAAACTGGGCCAAACAGGAGGTTAAAGGCACTGACTCTCCAAGTGGGGAGAGTGTTAGTAAAGTGTCTGGAATGTTGCACCCGAGTACCAGGGGACGAAAACTGAGACACATTTGAACACGTTTCCCGATCACACGATGGATCATACTCTGGGTTCCACATGCATGTTTTAGCTGAAGGTAGAATCCCTTAAACCTGGAGAGTTGAGACCCATGGAATGGGTACCATGCAATATGACTTCAAAGGGTCTGCATTTGCTCACCGAACCTCACCAATCCTATCACTGCTGCATTTATGCCGCTGTACACACACTTGATTCTCTTTCGGAGACATATAAATCCATAGGTTTTAAGATTCTTACTAGTCAGGTATATTCTTAGGCGTTCAATATGGGGTGTTGAGTCCACTTCGTTGAGCAAGGAGTAGCTCTTGTCTATTACATATTTGGCTTATGGAACGGTATCTGTGCTCATTTCAATCTCTGGTTTTATGCAGCACGCCAACTCACCTTTCCCTTTAAGCAAGCGTAAGTTGGTTTTCTACATTTGAGACCCTGTTCTGTTTTGTAATTCAGTTCCTGTGTAGCCAAGTTTACATTCCGTGTATTAGTGATATCTTATGATGTTTCTTTTTCTGTGTGACTTATTTCACTTAGAATCATCGTACCTGAATCCACTCTTTATGCTGCTCTGGGCCTGATGACATAGATTTCATTGCTGAGTGATATTGCATTGTACGTAAGTACCACAACTTCTTTATCCATTTTTCGCTTTCTGTGATATTGAACTTGTACCGTAAACGAGGTTCTTGTAAACAGAGATGTCCCAAACTTTGGGTTGGCTGTGTCTTTTTGATTTTAACTTCCCTAAGGTATAGGACCATAAGTGGAAGTGCCCTAGGCTCTGTTGCTTTGTTTTTTAGATGTTTCAGGAAACACCATACACTTCTCCAGAGTGGCTGTTGGCAATTTACATCCCGCCCATCAGCATAACAAGGCTCCCAGTTCTCCATGGCCTGTCCTGCCTTTCTGGATTTTACACTTTTTTCAGATGGCCCTTTTGACCGGGGGGAAGTGAGACTTCATTGTAGTGCAGATTTCCTTTGCAGGCTTGCTTGGTTGGCCAAAAAGGGCGTATGCGTTTTTTCCTGAATATATTCAGGAAAAAACGCATACGCCCTTTTTGGCCAAGTGTATCATTGTGGACGTTCTGCCTCTTTTCCTATGCTTTACATGCAATTCCAGTCTACCTCCTGAAATCAGTTTCCTGCAATTCAGCTCCACTTGCAAGTCCTCTTGGCAGCCTTACTTCAACATATTTTTGGACGATAGCTGTCATTTATAACTCTGCAGGTTTGTGAATTACAGTGCCCCTGAGCTCCTTTCTTCAACTTGCTTTCTTGTCAGCTGGCCGCAACACTGTAGGATTGCTTCAGGCCCTAGTGTGGTTCTGGCATGGCACGCTGAGCCTTTGGTTAATTCCTCTTCCTGGTGGGAAATGAGAGTCAACTTTGCCTATCCAGACACCTCCAGCTAGTCTCTCATCGGTTCTCCCTATTCCTGTTGATTTTCCGAAGGAATTGCAAACGGGGCCAAACAGGAGGTTAAAGGCACTGACTCTCCAAGCGGGGAGAGTGTTAGTAAAGCTTCTGGAATGTTGCACCCGAGTACCAGGGGACGAAAACTGAGACACATTTGAACACGTTTCCCGATCACACGGTGGATCATACTCTGGGTTCCAGATGCGTGTTTTAGCTGAAGGAAGAATCCCTTAAACCTGCAGAATTGAGACCCATGGAATGGGTACCATGCAATATGACTTCAAAGGGTCTGCATTTGCTCACCGAACCTCACCAATCCTATCACTGCTGCGTTTATGCCGCTGTACACATGCGTGATTCTCTTTCGGAGACATATAAATCCATAGGTTTTAAGATTCTTACTAGTCAGGTATATTCCTAGGCGTTTAATATGGGGTGTTGAGTCCACATCGTTGAGCAAGGAGTAGCTCTTGTCTATTACATATTTGGCTTATGGAACGGTATCAGTGCTAATTTCAATTTCTGGTTTTATACAGCACCCCAACTCACCTTTCCGTTTAAGCAAGCATAAGTTGGTTTTCTACATTTGAGACCCTGTTCTGTTTTGTAATTCAGTTCCTTTTTAGCCAAGTTTACATTCCGTGTAGTAGTGATATCTTATGATGTTTCTCTTTCTGTGTGACTTATTTCACTTAGAATCATCGTACCTGAATCCACTCATTATGCTGCTATGGGCCTGATGACATAGATTTCATTGCTGAGTGATATTGCATTGTACGTAAGTACCACAACTTCTTTATCCATTTTTCACTTTCTGTGATATTGAACTTGTACCATAAACAAGGTTCTTGTAAACAGAGAAGTCCCAAACTTTGGGGTGGCTGTGTCTTTTTGATTTTAATTTCCCTAAGCTATAGGACCATAAGTGGAAGTGCCCTACGCTCTGTTGCTTTGTTTTTTAGATGTTTCAGGAAACACCATACACTTCTCCAGAGTGGCTGTTGGCAATTTACATACTGCCCATCAGCATAACAAGGCTCCCAGTTCTCCATGGCCTGTCCTGCCTTTCTGGATTTTACACTTTTTTCAGATGGCCCTTTTGACCGGGGGGCAGTGAGACTTCATTGTAGTGCATATTTCCTTTGCAAGCTTCCTTGGTTGGCCAAAAAGGGCGTATGCGTTTTTTCCTGAATATATTCAGGAAAAAACGCATACGCCCTTTTTGGCCAATTGCATCATTGTGGACGTTCTGCCTCTTTTCCTATGCTTTACATGCAATTCCAGTCTACCTCCTGAAATCGGTTTCCTACAATTCTGCCCCGCATTCAAGTCCTCTTGGCAGCCTTACTTCAATATATTTTTGGACGATAGCTGTCATTTATAACTCTGCAGGTTTGTGAATGACAGTGCCCCTGAGCTCCTTTCTTCAACTCGCTTTCTTGTGAGCTGGCCGCAACACCGCAGGATTTCTTCAGGCCCCAGTGTCGTTCCGGCATGGCACACTGAGCCTTTGGTTAATTCCTCTTCCTGGTGGGAAATGAGAGTTAAATTTGCCCGTCCAGACACCTCCAGCTAGTCTCTCATGGGTTCTCCCTATTCCTGTTCATTTTCCGCAGAAATTGCAAACTGGGCCAAACAGGAGGTTAAAGGCACTGAGTCTCCAAGTGGGGAGAGTGTTAGTAAAGTGTCTGGAATGTTGCACCCGAGTATCAGGGGACGAAAACTGAGACACATTTGAACACGTTTCCCGATAACACGGTGGATCATACTCTGGGTTCCACATGCATGTTTTAGCTGAAGGAAGAATCCCTTAAACCTGGAGAGTTGAGACCCATGGAATGGGTACCATGCAATATGACTTCAAAGGGTCTGCATTTGCTCTCCGAACCGCACCAGTCCTATCACTGCTGCGTTTATGCCGCTGTACACACGCTTGATTCTCTTTCGGAGACATATAAATCCATAGGTTTTAAGATTCTTACTAGACAGGTATATTCTTAGGGGTTTAATATAGGGTGTTGAGTCCACTTCGTTGAGCAAGGAGTAGCTCTTGTCTATTACGTATTTGGCTTATGGAAGAGTATCTGTGCTAATTTCAATCTCTGGTTTTATGTAGCACCCCAACTCACCTTTCCCCTTAAGCACGCATAAGTTCGTGTTCTACATTTGAGACCCTGTTCTGTTTTGTATTTCAGTTCCTGTGTAGCCAAGTTTACATTCCGTTTAGTAGTGATATCTTATGATGTTTCTTTTTCTGTGTGACTTATTTCACTTAGAATCATCGTACCTGAATCCACTCATTATGCTGCTACGGGCCTGATGACTTAGATTTCATTGCTGAGTGATATTGCATTGTACGTAAGTACCACAACTTCTTTATCCATTTTTCGCTTTCTGTTATATTGAACTTGTACTGTAAACGAGGTTCTTGTAAACAGAGCTGTCCCAAACTTTGGGGTGGCTGTGTCTTTTTGATTTTACTTTCCCTAAGCTATAGGACCATAAGTGGAAGTGCCCTAGGCTCTGTTCCTTTGTTTTTTAGATGTTTCAGGAAACACCATACACTTCTCCAGAGTGGCTGTTGGCAATTTACATCCCGCCCATCAGCATAACAAGGCTCCCAGTTCTCCATGGCCTGTCCTGCCTTTCTGGATTTTACACTTTTTTCAGATGACCCTTTTGACCGTGGGGCAGTGAGACTTCATTGTAGTGCAGATATCCTTTGCCAGCTTGCTTGGTTGGCCAAAAAGGGCGTATGCGTTTTTTCCTGAATATATTCAGGAAAAAACGCATACGCCCTTTTTGGCCAAGTGCATCATTGTGGACGTTCTGCCTCTTTTCCTATGCTTTACATGCAATTCCAGTCTACCTCCTGAAATCGGTTTCCTGCAATTCTGCCCCGCTTTCAAGTCCTCTTGGCAGCCTTACTTCAGTATACTTTTGGACGATAGCTGTCATTTATAACTCTGCAGGTTTGTGAATTACAGTGCCCCTGAGCTCCTTTCTTCAACTCGCTTGCTTGTGAGCTGGCCGCAACACCGCAGGATTGCTTCAGGCCCTAGTGTGGTTACAGCACGGCACGCTGAACCTTTGGTTAATTCCGCTTCCTGGTGGGAAATGAGAGTTAAATTTGCCCGTCCAGACACCTCCAGCTAGTCTCTCATTGGTTCTCCCTATTCCTGTTCTATTTCCGCAGAAATTGCAAACTGGGCCAAATAGGAGGTTAAAGGCACTGACTCTCCAAGTGGGGAGAGTGTTAGTAAAGCGTCTGGAATGTTGCACCCGAGTACCAGGGGACGAAAACTGAGACACATTTGAACACGTTTCCCGATCACACGGTGGATCATACTCTGGGTCCAACATGCATGTTTTAGCTGAAGGAAGAATCCCGTAAACTGGAGAGATGAGACCCATGGAATGGGTACCATGCAATATGACTTCAAAGGGTCGGCATTTGCTCACCAAACCTCACCAATCCTATCACTGCTGCGTGTATGCCGCTGTACACTCGCTTGATTCTCTTTTGGAGACATATAAATCCATAGGTTTTAAGATTCTTACTAGTCAGGTATATTCTTAGGTGTTTAATATGGGGTGTGGAAGCCACTTCCTTGAGCAAGGAGTAGCTCTTGTCTATTACATATTTGGCTTATGGAACGGTATCTGTGCTAATTTCAATCTCTGGTTTTATGCAGCACCCCGACTCACCTTTCCCCTTAAGCAAGCATAAGTTGGTTTTCTACATTTGAGACCCTGTTCTGTTTTGTAATTCAATTCCTGTTTAGCCAAGTTTACATTCCGTGTAGTAGTGATATCCTATGATGTTTCTTTTTCTGTGTGACTTATTTCCCTTAGAATCATCGTACCTGAATCCACTCATTATGCTGCTACGGGCCTGATGACATAGATTTCATTGCTGAGTGATATTGCATTGTACATAAGTACAACAACTTCTTTATCCATTTTTCGCTTTCTGTGATATTGAACTTGTACCGTAAACGAGGTTCTTGTAAACAGAGCCGTCCCAAACTTTGGGGTGGCTGTGTCTTTTTGATTTTAATTTCCCTAAGCTATAGGACCATAAGTGGAAGTGCCCTAGGCTCTGTTGCTTTGTTTTTTATATGTTTCAGGAAACACCATACACTTCTGCAGAGTGGCTGTTGGCAATTTACATCCCGCCCATCAGCATAACAAGGCTCCCAGTTCTCCATGGCCTGTCCTGCCTTTCTGGATATTACACTTTTTTCAGATGGCCGTTTTGACCGGGGGGCAGTGAGACTTCATTGTAGTGCAGATTTCCTTTGCAAGCTTGCTTGGTTGGCCAAAAAGTGTGTATGATTTTTTTCCCGAATACATTCAGGAAAAAAAGCATATGCACTTTTTGGCCAAGTGCATCATTGTGGACGTTCTGCCTCTTTTCCTATGGTTTACATGCAATTCCAGTCTACCTCCTGAAATCGGTGTCCTGCAATTCTGCCTCGCTTTCAAGTCCTCTTGGCAGCCTTACATCAATATATTTTTGGACGATAGCTGTCATTTATACCTCTGCAAATTTGTGAATGACAGTGCCCCTGAGCTCCTTTCTTCAACTCGCTTTCTTGTGAGCTGGCCGCAACACCACAGGATTGCTTCAGGCCCTAGTGTGGTTACGGAACGGCATGCTGAGCCTTTGTTTAATTCCACTTCCTAGTGGGAAATGAGAGTTACATTTGCCCGTCCAGACACCTCCAGCTAGTCTCTCCTTGGTTCTCCCTATTCCTGTTCATCTTCCCCAGAAGTTGCAAACTGGGCCAAACAGGAGGATAAAGGCACTGACTCTCCAAGTGGGGAGAGTGTTAGTAAAGCGTCTGGAATGTTGCACCCGAGTACCAGGGGACGAAAACTGAGACACATTTGAACACGTTTCCCGAACGCACGGTGGATCATACTCTGTGTTCCACATGCATGTTTTAGCTGAAGGAAGAATCCCTTAAACCTGCAGATTTGAGACCCATGGAATGGGTACCATGCAATATGACTTCAAAGGGTCTGCATTTGCTCATCGATCCTCACCAATCCTATCACTGCTGCGTTTATGCCGCTGTACACATGCTTGATTCTCTTTCGGAGACATATAAATCCATAGGTTTTACGATTCTTACTAGTCAGGTATATTCTTAGGCGTTTAATATGGGGTGTTGAGTCCACTTCGTTGAGCAAGGAGTAGCTCTTGTCTATTACATATTTGGCTTATGGAACGGTATCTGTGCTAATTTCAATCTCTGGTTTTATGCAGCACCCCAACTCACCTTTCCCCTTAAGCAAGCATAAGTTGGTTTTCTACATTTGAGACCCTGTTCTGTTTTGTAATTCAGTTCCTTAGTAGTCAAGTTCACATTCCGTGTAGTAGTGATATCTTATGATGTTTCTTTTTCTGTGTGACTTATTTCACTTAGAATCATCGTACCTGAATACACTCATTATGCTGCTATGGGCCTGATGACAAAGATTTCGTTGCTGTGTGATATTGCATTGTACGTAATTACCACAATTTCTTTATCCATTTTTTGCTTTCTCTGATATTGAACTTGTACCGTAAACGAGGATCTTATAAACAGAGCCGTCCCAAACTTTGGGGTGGCTGTGTCTTTTTGATTTTAATTTCCCTAAGCTATAGGAACATAAGTGGAAGTGCCTTAGGCTCTGTTGCTTTGTTTTTTAGATGTTTCAGGAAACACCATACACTTCTCCAGAGTGGCTGTTGGCAATTTACATCCCGCCCATCAGCATAACAAGGCTCCCAGTTCTCCATGGCCTGTCCTGCCTTTCTGGATTTTACACTTTTTTCAGATGCCCCTTTTGACCGAGGGGCAGTGAGACTTCATTGTAGTGCAGATTTCCTTTGCAAGCTTGCTTGGTTGGCCAAAAAGTGCGTATGCATTTTTTCCTGAATATATTCAGGAAAAAACGCATACGCCCTTTTTCGCCAAGTGCATCATTGTGGACGTTCTGCCTCTTTTCCTATACTTTACATGCAATTCCAGTCTACCTCCTGAAATCGGTTTCCTGCAAATCTGCTCCACTTTCAAGTCCTCTTGGCAGCCTTACTTCAATATATTTTTGGACGATAGCTGTCATTTATAACTCTGCAGGTTTGTGAATGACAGTGCCCCTGAGCTCCTTTCTTCAACTCGCTTTCTTGTGAGCTGGCCGCAACACAGCAGGATTGCTTCAGACCCTAGTGCGGTTCCGGCATGGCACGCTGAGCCTTTGGTTAATTCCTCTTCCTGTTGGGAAATGAGAGTTAAATTTGCCCGTCTAGACACCTCCAGCTTGTCTCTCATTGGTTCTCCCTATTCCTGTTCATTTTCCGCAGAAATTGCAAACTGGGCCAAACAGGAGTTTAAAGGCACTGACTCTCCAAGAGGGGAGAGTGTTAGTAAAGCGTCTGGAATGTTGCACCCGAGTACCAGGGGACGAAAACTGAGACACATTTGAACACGTTTCCCGATCACACGGTGGATCATACTCTGGGTTCCACATGCATGTTTTAGCTGAAGGAAGAATCCCTTAAACCTGGAGAGTTGAGACTCATGGAATGGGTACCATGCAATATGACTTCAAAGGGTCGGCATTTGCTCACCGAACCTCACCAATCCTATCAGTGCTGCGTTTATTCCACTGTACACACGCTTGATTCTCTTTCGGAGACATAGAAATCCATAGGTTTTAAGATTCTTCCTAGTCAGGTATATTCTTAGGCATTTAATATGGGGTGTTGAGTCCACTTCGTTGAGCAAGGAGTAGCTCTTGTCTATTACATATTTGGCTTATGGAACGGTATCTGTGCTAATTTCAATCTCTAGTTTTATGCAGCACCCCAACTCACCTTTCCCCTTAAGCAAGCATAAGTTGGTTTTCTACATTTGAGACCCTGTTCTGTTTTGTAATTCAGTTCCTGTGTAGCCAAGTTTACATTCCGTGTAGTAGTGATATCTTATGATGTTTCTTTTTCTGTGTGACTTATTTCACTTAGAATCATCGTACCTGAATCCACTCATTATGCTGCTATGGGCCTGATGACATAGATTTCATTGTTGAGTGATATTGCATTGTACGTAAGTACCACAACTTCTTTATCCATTTTTCGCTTTCTGTGATATTGAACTTGTACCATAAACGAGGTTCTTCTAAACAGAGCCATCCCAAACTTTGTGGTGGCTGTGACTTTTTGATTTTAATTTCCCTAAGCTAAAGGACCATAAGTGGAAGTGCCCTAGGCTCTGTTGCTTTGTTTTTTAGATGTTTCAGGAAACACCATACACTTCTCCAGAGTGGCTGTTGGCAATTTACATCCCGCCCATCAGCATAACAAGGCTCCCAGATCTCCATGGCCTGTCCTGCCTTTCTGGATTTTACACTTTTTTCAGATGGCCCTTTTGACCGGGGGGCAGTGAGACTTCATTTTAGTGCAGATTTCCTTTGCAAGCTTGCTTGGTTGGCCAAAAAGTGCGTATGCGTTTTTTCCTGAATATATTCAGGAAAAAACGCATACGCTCTTTTTGGCCAAGTGCATCATTGTGGACGTTCTGCCTCTTTTCCTATGCTTTACATGCAATTCCAGTCTACCTCCTGAAATCGGTTTCCTGCAATTCTGCCCCTCTTTCAAGTCCTCTTGGCAGGCTTACTTCAATATATTTTTGGACGATAGCTGTCATTTATAACTCTGCAGGTTTGTGAATTACAGGGCCCCTGAGCTCCTTTCTTCAACTCACTTGCTTGTGAGCTGGCCACAACACCACAGGATTGCTTCAGGCCCTAGTGTGGTTACGGAACGGCACGCTGAGCCTTTGGTTAATTCCACTTCCTAGTGGGAAATGAGAGTTAAATTTGCCCGTCCAGACACCTCCAGCTAGTCTCTCCTTGGTTCTCCCTATTCCTGTTCATCTTCCCCAGAAATTGCAAACTGGGCCAAACAGGAGGTTAAAGGCACTGACTCTCCAAGTGGGGAGATTGTTAGTAAAGCGACTGGAATGTTGCACCCGAGTACCAGGGGATGAAAACTGAGACACATTTGAACACGTTTCCCCGATCACATGGTGGATCATACTCTGGGTTCCACATGCATGTTTTAGCTGATGGAAGAATCCCTTAAACCTGGAGACTTGAGACCCATGGAATGGATACCATGCAATATGACTTCAAAGGGTCTGCATTTGCTCACTGAACCTCACCAATCCTTTCACTGCTGCGTTTATGCCGCTGTACAAATGCTTGATTCTCTTTCGGAGACATATTAATCCATAGGTTTTAAGATTCTTACTAGTCAGGTATATTCTTAGGCGTTTAATATGGGGTGTTGAGTCCACTTCGTTGAGCAAGGAGTAGCTCTTGTCTATTACATATTTGGCTTATGGAACGGTATCTGTGCTAATTTCAATCTCTGGCTTTATGTAGCACCCCAACTCACCTTTCCTGTTAAGCACGCATAAGTTGGTTTTCTACATTTGAGACCCTGTTCTGTTCTGTAATTCAGTTCCTGTGTAGCCAATTTTACATTCTGTGTAGTAGTGATATTTTATGATGTTTCTTTTTCTGAGTGACTTATTTCACTTAGAATCAACGTACCTGAATCCACTCATTATGCCGCTACGGGCCTGATGACATAGATTTCATTGCTGAGTGATATTGCATTGTACGTAAGTACCACAACTGCTTTATCCATTTTTCGCTTTCTGTGATATTGAACTTGTACCATAAACGAGGTTCTTGTAAACAGAGCCGTCCCAAACTTTGGGGTGACTGTGTCCTTTTGATTTTAATTTCCCTAAGCTATAGGACCATAAGTGGAAGTGCCCTAGGCTCTGTTGCTTTGTTTTGTAGAAGTTTCAGGAAACACCATACACTTCTCAAGAGTGGCTGTTGGCAATTTTCATCCCGCCCTTCAGCATGACAAGGCTCCCAGTTCTCCATGGCCTGTCCTGCCTTTCTGGATTTTACACTTTTTTCAGATGGCATTTTTGACCTGGGGGCAGTGAGACTACATTGTAATGCAGATTTCGTTTGCAACCTTGCTTGGTTGGCCAAAAAGGGCATATGCGTTTTTTATTGAATATATTCAGGAAAAAACGCATATGCCCTTTTTGGCCAAGTGCATCATTGTGGACGTTCTGCCTCTTTTCCTATGCTTTACATGCAATTCCAGTCTACCTCCTGAAATCGGTTTCCTGCAATTCTGCTCCACTTTCAAGTCCTCTTGGCAGCCTTACTTCAACATATTTTTGGACAATAGCTGTCATTTATAACTCTGCAGGTTTGTGAATTACAGTGCCCCTGAACTCCTTTCCTCAACTCGCTTTCTTGTGAGCTGACCGCAACACGGCAGGATTGCTTCAGGCCCTAGTGTGGTTCTGGCATGGCACACTGAGCCTTTGGTTAATTCCTCTTCCTGGTGGGAAATGAGACTTAAATTTGCCCGTCCAGACACCTCCAGCTAGTCTCTCATTGGTTCTCCCTATTCCTGTTCATCTTACGCAGAAATTGCAAACTGCGCCTAACAGGAGGTTAAAGGCACTGACTCTCCAAGTGGGGAGAGTGTTAGTAAAGCGTTTGGAATGTTGCACCCGAGTACCAGGGGACGAAAACTGAGACACATTTGAACACGTTTCCCCGATCACACGGTGGATCATACTCTGGGTTCCACATGCATGTTTTAGCTGAAGGAAGAATCCCTTAAACCTGGAGACTTGAGACCCATGGAATGGATACCATGCAATATGACTTCAAAGGGTCTGCATTTGCTCACTGAACCTCACCAATCCTTTCACTGCTGCGTTTATGCCGCTGTACAAACGCTTGATTCTCTTTCGGAGACATATAAATCCATAGGTTTTAAGATTCTTACTAGTCAGGTATATTCTTACGCGTTTAATATGGGGTGTTGAGTCCACTTCGTTGAGCAAGGAGTAGCTCTTGTCTATTACATATTTGGCTTATGGAACGGTATCTGTGCTAATTTCAATCTCTGGTTTTATGCAGCACCCCAACTCACCTTTCCCGTTAAGCACGCATAAGTTGGTTTTCTACATTTGAGACCCTGTTCTGTTCTGTAATTCAGTTCCTGTGTAGCCAATTTTCCATTCTCTGTAGTAGTGATATATTATGATGTTTCTTTTTCTGTGTGACTTATTTCACTTAGAATCATTGTACCTGAATCCACTCATTATGCTGCGACGGGCGTGATTACATAGATTTCATTGCTGAGTGATATTGCATTGTATGTAAGTACCACAACTTCTTTATCCATTTTTCGCTTTCTGTGATATTGAACTTGTACCATAAACGAGGTTCTTGTAATCAGAGCCGTCCCAAAGTTTGGGTTGGCTGTGTCTTTTTGATTTTAATTTCCCTAAGCTATAGGACCATAAGTGGAAGTGCCCTAGGCTCTGTTGCTTTGTTTTTTGGATGTTTCAGGAAACACCATACACTTCTCCAGAGTGGCTGTTGGCAATTTACATCCCGCCCATCAGCATAACAAGGCTCCCAGTTCTCCATGGCCTGTCCTGCCTTTCTGGATTTTACATTTTTTCAGATGGCCCTTTTGACCGGGGGGCAGTGAGACTTCATTGTAGTGCAGATTTCCTTTGCAAGCTTGCTTGGTTGGCCAAAAAGTGCGTATGCGTTTTATCCTGAATATATTCAGGAAAAAACGCATACGCCCTTTTTGTCCAATTGCATCATTGTGGACGTTCTGCCTCTTTTCCTATGCTTTACATGCAATTCCAGTCTACCTCCTGAAATCGGTTTCCTGCAATTCTGCCCTGTATTCAAGTCCTCTTGGCAGCCTTACTTCAATATATTTTTGGACGATAGCTGTCATTTATAACTCTGCAGGTTTGTGAATGACAGTGTCCCTGAGCTCCTTTCTCCAACTCGCTTTCTTGTGAGCTGGCCGCAACACCGCAGGATTGCTTCAGGCCCTAGTGTGGTTCCGGCACGGCACGCTGAGCCTTTGATTAATTCCTCTTCCTGGTGGGAAATGAGAGTTAAATTTGCCCGTCCAGACACCTGCAGCTAGTCTCTCATTGGTTCTCCCTATTCCTGTTCTATTTCCGCAGAAATTGCAAACTGGGCCAAACAGGAGGTTAAAGGCACTGACTCTCCAAGTGGGGAGAGTGTTAGTAAAGCGTCTGGAATGTTGCACCCGAGTACCAGGGGACGAAAACTGAGACACATTTGAACACGTTTCCCGATCACATGGTGGATCATACTCTGGGTTCCACATGCATGTTTTAGCTGAAGGAAGAATCCCTTAAACCTGGAGAGTTGAGACCCATGGAATGGGTACCATGCAATATGACTTCAAAGGGTCTGCATTTGCTCACCGAACCTCACCAATCCTATCACTGCTGCATTTATGCCGCTGTACACACGCTTGATTCTCTTTCGGAGACATATAAATCCATAGGTTTTAAGATTCTTACTAGTCAGCTATATTCTTAGGCGTTTAAAATGGGGTGTTGAGTCTACTTCGTTGAGCAAGGAGTAGCTCTTGTCTATTACATATTTGGCTTATGGAACGGTATCTGTGCTAATTTCTCTATCTGGTTTTATGCAGCACCCCAACTCACCTTTCCCCTTAAGCAAGCATAAGTTGGTTTTCTACATTTGAGACCCTGTTCTGTTTTGTAATTCAGTTCCTGTGTAGCCAAGTTTACATTCCGTGTAGTAGTGATATATTATGATGTTTCTTTTTCTGTGTGACTTATTTCACTTAGAATCATCGTACCTGAATCCACTCATTATGCTGCGACGGGCCTGATGACATAGATTTCATTGCTGAGTGATATTGCATTGTACGTAAGTACCACAACTTCTTTATCCATTTTTCGCTTTCTGTGATATTGAACTTGTACCGTAAACGAGGTTCTTGTAAACAGAGCCGGCCCAAATTTTGGGGTGGCTGTGTCTTTTTTAATTTAAATTCCCTAAGCTATAGGACCATAAGTGGAAATGCCCTAGGCTCTGTTGCTTTGTTTTTTGGATGTTTCAGGAAACACCATACACTTCTCCAGAGTGGCTGTTGGCAATTTACATCCCGCCCATCAGCATAACAAGGCTCCCAGTTCTCCATGGCCTGTCCTGCCTTTCTGGATTTTACACTTTTTTCAGATGGCCCTTTTGACCGGGGGCAGTGAGACTTCATTGTAGTGCAGATTTCCTTTGCAAGCTTGCTTGCTTTGCCAAAAAGGGCGTTTGCGTTTTTTCCTGAATATATTCAGGAAAAAACGCATACGCCCTTTTTGGCCAAGTGCATCATTGTGGACGTTCTGCCTCTTTTCCTATGCTTTACATGCAATTCCAGTCTACCTCCTGAAATCGGTTTCGTGCAATTCTGCCCCGTATTCAAGTCCTCTTGGCAGCCTTACTTCAATATATTTTTGGACGATAGCTGTCATTTATAACTATGCAGGTTTGTGAATTACAGTGCCCCTGAGCTCCTTTCTCCAACTCGCTTTCTTGTGAGCTGGCCGCAACACCGCAGGATTGCTTCAGGCCCTAGTGTGGTTCCGGCACGACACGCTGAGCCTTTGGTTAATTCCTCTTCCTGGTGGGAAATGAGATTTAAATTTGACCGTCCAGACACTTCCAGCTAGTCTCTCATTGGTTCTCCCTATTCCTGTTCATTTGCCGCAGAAATTGCAAACTGGGACAAACAGGAGGTTAAAGGCACTGACTCTCCAAGTGGGGAGAGTGTTAGTAAAGCGTCTGGAATGTTGCACCCGAGTACCAGGGGACGAAAACTGAGACACATTTGAACACGTTTCCCGATCACACGGTGGATCATACTCTGGGTTCCACATGCATGTTTTAGCTGAAGGAAGAATCCCTTAAACCTGGAGAGTTGAGACCCATGGAATGGGTACCATGCAGCATGACTTCAGAGGGTCTGCATTTGCTCACGGAACCTCACCAATCCTATCACTGCTGCATTTATGCTGCTGTACACACGCTTGATTCTCTTTCGGAGGATTATAAATCCATAGGTTTTAAGATTTTTAGTAGTCAGGTATATTCTTAGGCGTTTAATATGGGGTGTTGAGTCCACTTCGTTGAGCAAGCAGTAGCTCTTGTGTATTACATATTTGGCTTATTGAGCGGTATCTGTGCTAATTTCAATCTCTGGTTTTATGCAGCACCCCAACTCACCTTTCCCCTTAAGCAAGCATAAGTTGGTTTTCTACATTGGAGACCCTGTTCTGTTTTGTAATTCAGTTCCTGTGTAGCCAAGTTTACATTCCGTGTAGTAGTGATACCTTATGATGTTTCTTTTTCTGTGTGACTTATTTCACTTAGAATCATCGTACCTGAATCCACTCATTATGCTTCTACGGGCCTGATGACATAGATTTCATTGCTGAGTGATATTGCATTGTACGTAAGTACCACAACTTCTTTATCCATTTTTCGCTTTCTGTGATATTGAACTTGTACTGTAAACAAGGTTCTTGTAAACAGAGCCATCCCAAACTTTGGGGTGGCTGTGTCTTTTTGAGTTTAATTTCCCTAAGCTATAGGACCATAAGTGGAAGTGCCCTAGGCTCTGTTGCTTTGTTTTTTAGATGTTTCAGGAAACACCATACACTTCTCCAGAGTGGCTGTTGGCAATTTACATCCCACCCATCAGCATAACAAGGCTCCCAGTTCTCCATGGCCTGTCCTGCCTTTCTGGATTTTACACTTTTTTCAGATGGCCCTTTTGACCCGGGGGCAGCGAGACTTCATTGTAATGCAGATTGCCTTTGCAAGCTTGCTTGTTTGGCCAAAAAGGGCGTATGCGATTTTTCCTTAATATATTCAGGAAAAAATGCATACGCCCTTTTCGGCCCAGTGCATCATTGTGGACGTTCTGCCTCTTTTCCTATGCTTTAAATGCAATTCCAGTCTATCTCCTGAAATCGGTTTCCTGCAATTCTGTCCCGCTTTCAACTCCTCTTGGCAGCCTACTTCAATATATTTTTGGACGATAGCTGTCATTTATAACTCTGCAGGTTTGTGAATTACAGTGCCCCTGAGCTCCTTTCCTCAACTCGCTTTCTTGTGAGCTGGCCACAACACTGCAGGATTGCTTCAGGCCCTAGTGTGTTTCCGGCATGGGACGCTGAGCCTTTGGTTACTTCGTCTTCCTTGTGGGAAATGAGAGTTAAATTTGCCCGTCCAGACACCTCCAGCTAGTCTCTCATTGGTTCTCCCTATTCGTGTTCATTTTCCACAGAAATTGCAAACTGGGCCAAACAGGAGGTTAAAGGCACTGACTCTCCAAGTGGGGAGAGTGTTAGTAAAGCGTCTGGAATGTTGCACCCGAGTACCAGGGGACAAAACCTGAGACACATTTGAGCACGTTTTGCAATCACACGGTGGATCATACTCTGGGTTCCACATGCATGTTTTAGCTGAAGGAAGAATCCCTTAAACCTGGAGAGTTGAGACCCATGGAATGGGTACCATGCAATATGACTTCAAAGGGTCTGCATTTGCTCACCGAACCTCACCAATCCTATCACTGCTGCATTTCTGCCGCTGTACACACGCTTGATTCTCTTTCGGTGACATATAAATCCAAGGATTTCAGATTCTTACTAGTCAGGTATATTCTTAGGCGTTTAATATGGGGTGTTGAGTCCACTTCGTTGAGCAAGGTGTAGCTCTTGTCTCTTACATATTTGGCTTATGGAACGGTATCTGTGCTAATTTCAATCTCTGGTTTTATGAAGCACCCCAACTCACATTTCCCCTTAAGCAAGCATAAGATGGTTTTCTACATTTGAGACCCTGTTCTGTTTTGTAATTCAGTTCCTGTGTAGCCAAGTTTACATTCCATGTATTAGTGATATCTTATGATGTTTCTTTTTCTGTGTGACTTATTTCACTTAGAATCATCCTACCTCAATCCACTCGTTATGCTGCTACGGGCCTGATGACATAGATTTCATTGCTGAGTGATATTGCATTGTACGTAAGTACCACAATTTCTTTATCCATTTTTCGCATTCTGTGATATTCAACTTGTATCGTAAATGAGGTTCTTGTAAACAGAGCCGTCCCAAACTTTGCGGTGGCTGTGTCTTTTTTATTTTAATTTCCCTAAGCTATAGGACCATAAGTGGAAGTGCCCTAGGCTCTGTTGCTTTGTTTCTTAGATGTTTCAGGAAACAGGATACACTTCTCCAGTGTGGCTGTTGTCAATTTACATCCTGCCAATCAGCATAACAAGGCTCCCAGTTCTCCATGGACTGTCCTGCCTTTCTGGATTTTACACTTTTTTCAGATGTCCCCTTTGACCCGGGGGCAGTGAGACTTCATTGTAGTGCAGATTTCCTTTGCAAGCTTGCTTGGTTGGCCAAAAAGTGCATATGCGTTTTTTCCTGAATATATTCAGGAAAAAACGCATACGCACTTTTTGGCCAAGTGCATCATTGTGGACGTTTTGCCTCTTTTCCTATGCTTTACATGCAATTCCCCTCTACCTCCTGAAATCGGTTTCCTGCAATTCTGCCCCGCTTTCAAGTCCTCTTGGCAGCCTTACTTCAGTATGTTTTTGGACGATAGCTGTCATTTATAACTCTGCAGGTTTGTGAATTACAGTGCCCCTGAGCTCCTTTCTTCAACTCGCTTTCTTCTGAGCTGGCCGCAACAACGCTGCATTGCTTTAGGCCCTAGTGTTGTTCCGGCACCGCACCCTGAGCCTTTGGTTAATTCCTCTTCCTGGTGGGAAATGAGAGTTAAATTTGCCCGTCCAGACACCTCCAGCTAGTCTCTCATGGGTTCTCCCTATTCCTGTTCATCTTCCGCAGAAATTGCAAACTGGGCCAAACAGGTGTTTAAAGGCACTGAGTCTCCAAATGGGGAGAGTTTTAGTAAAGCATCTGGAATGTTGCACCCGAGTACCAGGGGATGAAAACTGAGACACATTTGAACACGTTTCCCGATCACACGGTGGATCATACTCTGGGTTCCACATGCATGTTTTAACTGAAGGAAGAATCCCTTAAACCTGGAGAGTTGAGACCCATGGAATGGGTACCATGCAATATGACTTCAAAGGGTCTGCATTTGCTCACTGAACCTCACCAATCCTATCACTGCTGCGCTTATGGCGCTGTACACACGCTTGATTCTCTTTAGGAGACATATAAATCCATAGGTTTTAAGATTATTACTAGTGAGGTATATTCTTAGGCGTTTAATATGGGGTGTTGAGTCCACTTCGTTGAGCAAGGAGTAGCTATTGTCTATTACATATTTGGCTTATGAAACGGTATCTTTGCCAATTTCAATCTCTGGTTTCATTCAGCACCCCAACTCACCATTCCCCTTAAGCAAGCATAAGTTGTTTTTCTACATTTGAAACCCTGTTCTGTTTTGTAATTCAGTTCCTGTGTAGCCAAGTTTACATTCCTTGTATTAGTGATATCTTATGATGTTTCTTTTTCTGTGTGACTTATTTCACTTAGAATCATCGTACCTGAATCCACTCATTATGCTGCTACGGGCCTGATGACATAGATTTCATTGCTGAGTGATATTGCATTTTACGTAAATACCACAACTTCTTTATCCATTTTTCGCTTTCTGTGATATTGATCTTGTACCATAAAGGAGGTTCTTGTAAACAGAGCCGTCCCAAACTTTGGGGTGGCTGTGTCTTTTTGATTTTAATTTCCCTAAGCTATAGGACCATAAGTGGAAGTGCCCTAGGCTCTGTTGCTTTGTTTTTCATATGTTTCAGGAAACACCATACACATCTCCAGAGTGGCTGTTGGCAGTTTACATCCCGCCCATCAGCATAACAAGGCTCCCTGTTCTCCATGGCCTGGCCTGCCTTTATGCATTTTACACTTTTTTCAGATGGCCCTTTTGACCGGGGGGAAGTGAGACTTCATTGTAGTGCAGATATCCTTTGCAAGCTAGCTTGGTTGGCCAAAAGGGGCGTATGCGTTTTTTCCTGAATATATTCAGGAAAAAACGCATACGCCCTTTTTGGCCAAGTGCATCATTGTGGACGTTCTGCCTCTTTTCCTATGCTTTAAATGAAATACCAGTCTACCTCCTGAAATCAGTTTCCTGCAATTCTTCCCCAATTTCAAGTCCTCTTGGCAGCCTTACTTCAATATATTTTTGGACGATAGCTGTCATTTATAACTCTGCAGGTTTGTGAATTACAGTGCCCCTGAGCTACTTTCTTCAACTAGCTTTATTGTGAGCTGACTGCAACACCGCAGGATTGCTTCAGGCCCTAGTGTGGTTACAGCAGGGCATGCTGAGCCTTTGGTTAATTCCTCTTCCCGGTGGGGAATGAGAGTTAAATTTGCCAGTCCAGACACCTCCAGCTAGTCTCTCATTGTTTCTCCCTATTCCTGTTCATCTTCCGCAGAAATTGCAAACTGGGCCAAACAGGAGGTTAAAGGCACTGACTCTCCAAGTGGGCAGAGTGTTAGTAAAGCGTCTGGAATGTTGCACCCGAGTACCAGGGGACGAAAAGTGAGACACGTTTGAACACGTTTCCCGGTCACATGGTGGATCATACTCTGGGTTCCACATGCATGTTTTAGCTGAAGGAAGAATCCCTTAAACCTGGAGAGTTGAGACCCATGGAATGGGTACCATGCAATATGACTTCAAAGGGTCTGCATTTGCTCACCGAACCTCACCAATCCTATCACTGCTGCGTTTATGCCACTGTATGCACGCTTGATTCTCTTTTGGAGACATATCAATCCATAGGTTTTAAGATTCTTACTAGTCAGGTATATTCTTTGGCGTTTAATATGGGGTGTTTTGTCCACTTCGTTGAGCAAGGAGTAGCTCTTGTCTATTACATATTTGGCTTATGGAATGGTATCTGTGCTAATTTCAATCTCTGGTTTTATGCAGCACCCCAACTCACCTTTCCTCTTAAGCAAGCATAAGTTGGTTTTCTTCATTTGAGACCCTGTTCTGTTTTGTAAATCAGTTCCTGTGTAGCCAAGTTTACATTCTGTGTAGTAGTGATATCTTATGATGTTTCTTTTTCTGTGTGACTTATTTCACTTAGAATCATCGTACCTGAATCCACTCTTTATGCTGCTACAGGCCTGATGACATAGATTTCATTGCTGAGTGATATTGGATTGTACGTAAGTACCACAACTTCTTTATCCATTTTTCGCTTTCTGCGATATTGAACTTGTACCGTAAATGAGGTTCCTGTAATCAGAGCCGTCCCAAACTTTGGGGTGACTGTGTCTTTTTGATTTTAATTTCCCTAAGCTATAGGACCATAAGTGGAAGTGCCCTAGGCTCTGTTGCTTTGTTTTTTGGATGTTTCAGGAAACACCATACACTTCTCCAGAGTGGCTTTTTGCAATTTACATCCCGCCCATCAGCATAACAAGGCTCCCAGTTCTCCATGGCCTGTCCTGCCTTTCTGGATTTTACACTTTTTTCAGATGGCCCTTTTGACTGGGGGGAAGTGAGACATCATTGTAGTGCAGAGTTCCTTTGCAAGCTTGCTTGGTTGCCAGAAAGGCCGTATGCGTTTTTTCCTGAATATATTCAGGAGAAAACGCATATGCCCTTTTTGGCCAAGTGCATGATTTTCGATGTTCTGAGTCTTTTCATATGTTTTCAATGCAATTCCAGTCTACCTCCTGAAATCGGTTTCCTGCAATTCTGCCTTGCTGTTAGTGCCTCTTCATAGCCTTACCTCAATATACTTTTGGAAAATAGTTGGCCTTTATAACTCTGTAGGTTTTTGAATTGCAGTTGCCCTTAGTTCCATTTTTCAGCTCTTATTTTTGTGATCTTTCCTCATATCCACAGGATTTCTTCAGGCCCTATTCTTCTTCTGGGGTACCTTGCTGTGCCTTTGGTTAATTCTTCTTCCTATGTGAAATTAGAGTGACATGGGGCCATTGAAACCACTACAGCTATTTTCTCACTGGTTCCCCCTATTCCCATTCATCCTCCGCACTAACTGCAGACTGTGCGATACCGGAACTTAAAGGCTTTGACTCTCCATGTGGGGATGTTGTTAGTAAAGTGGCTGGAATATTGATCCGGAGCCCCAGGAGAGGAAAATGAGGTGCGTTTTAGAAACCTTTCCCGATCATATGGTATACCATCTGCTGGATTTCCCATGCATGGTTTAGCTGTAGGAAGATTCCCTTCAACCTGGAGTGTTGGGACCCTTGGAATGAGTAGCATGAAGTATTGCATTAAACTTTCGGCAGTTGCTCACCAAAGCTCACCAATCCTCTCAGCCCCAAGTGTCCAGCCTTATGTCTTATCCAGCTGTGGGTTTATATGTGGTCATTCCAGGTTGCATCACAGCCCCTGAGCGAATTTTGTAAGAATTTTTCTCTCTTTCATTGTTTCTGCGTTTTGGTTTTAAAATTTATTTCTATAATGGGGTTTAGCTCATTTTCACTGCTGTGTTTGTGCCGCTCTGCACACACTTGATTCCCTTATGGAGATATATCAATACATGGGTTTTAAGATTCTTATTACTCAGATATATTTCTCTGCGGTGTATGGGGTGTGTTGAGGCCAGTTCATTGAGCAAGGTGTAGATCTTGTCTAATACCTATTTGGTTTATTGAACGGTATCTGTGCTAATTTCAAACTCTGGTTTTATGCATCACCCCACCTCTCCTTTCCCCTTAAGCTGACATAAGTGTGTTTTCTAAATGTGAGACACTGTTCTGTTTTGTAATTCATTTTTTGTGCAGCCATATTTATCCTCCCTCTATAAGTGATATCTTATGATATGTTTCTTTTTCTGTTTGACTTATTTCAAGTAGTATTATTGGACCTAAATCCACTCTTTATCCTTCTACTAGCCTTATTACATTGATTTCATGGTGAAGAGATATTCCATTGTACATAAGTACCACATTTTCTTTATCCATTGTTCTCTTTCCTGGGATATTTAAGGTGTACTGAAGTTGAGGTTCTTGTAAACAGAGTAGCCCTAAACTGTGGTGTGCTTGTGTCTTGTTGATTTTTAGACTTCCCTAGATATACTCCCGTGATTGGAAGTGCCCTATGCTCTGTAGCTCTGTTTTTTAGATGATTTAGGAACCACCATACACTTCTCCGGAGTGGCTCTCGGCAGTTCACACACTGTCCATCAGCGTATAAAGGCTCCCTGTTCTCCATGGTCTGTCCTGCATTTCTGGTTTTTACAATTTTTTCGGATGGCCCTTTTGACCGGTGGGAAATGAGACTTGTTTGTTGTGCACATTTGCAGTGCTTGCTTGCTTGGTTGCCCATAAAGTGCGTATGCGTTTTTTCCTGGATATATTCAGGAAAACACGCATACTCCCTTTTGGGCCAACTGCATCATTGTCGAAATTCTGCCGCTTTTCATGTGCTTTAAAGACGAGTCCAATCTATCTCTTGAAATCTGTTTCTTGCAATTCTGTCTTGCATTCAGATCCTCTTCTTTGCCTTACCTCAACATATTTTTGGACGTTAGTTTTCATTTATAACTCTGCAGGTTTGTGAATTGCAGTGACCCTGAGCTCCATTTTTTAAGTTGCTCTTTTGTGAGCTGGCCTCAAAGCCGCAGGATTCCTTCAGGCCCTATTTTGGCTCCGGCGAGGCAGGCTGAGCCTTTTTTTAATTCTTATTCTTAATGGGAAGTTAGAGTGACATGTGCCCGTCCAAACCCCTACAACTATTCTCTCATTGGTTCCCCCTCTTCCCGTTCATCCTCCTCACAATTTGCAAAATGTGTGAAACAGAAGTTTAAATGTGCTGATTCTCTAAGTGGGGAGATTCTAAGTAACGTGGCTGGAATGATGAACAGGAGCACCAGGAGAGGATAAATGAGGTGCATTTTAGACACATCTCCCGATCACATGGTGTACAGTCCTCTGGGTTTTCCATGCATGTTTTAGCTGTAGGAAGATTCCTTGAACCTGCAGATTTGGGACCCATTGAATGGGTACCAGGTAGTATTACTTTAAAGGGTGTGCATTTCCTCACCCAACCTCACATTTCTCTTAGCGCGAACAGTTTCCAGCCTTATGTCTCATCCTGCTGTGGGTCTAGATGTGTTCAATCCAGGTTGCATCACCGTCCCTGAGGAAAAGTTGTAAGAGGTTTTCTCTGTCTCTCTGTCATTTATTTTTTTCAATTTATTACTATATTGGTTACAGCTGATTTTCAAAGCTCTGTTTCTTGCTGCTGTACATCGACTTGATTCACGTACAGAGAGACATCAATAAATTCTTTTTCAGATTCTTACCAGTCATAGATATTCTTTTCCGGTGACTTGAGTGTGCTGAGTGCAGTTCTTTTAGCTACCGTGTAGGCCTTGTTGATTATCAGTTTGGTATTTGGAATGGTATCCTTGCTAATTTCAACCTCCTGGATGATGCCTCACCCCTCCCCACCTTTCCCGTTTAGCAGCCTTATGCGTGTTTTCTATATATTTGACTATGTTTTTGTTTTGTAATTTATTTCATGTGTAGCCATTTTGGATTCCACCTTTAAGTGATATCTTATGATACTTGTCTTTTTCTTTTTGAATTATGTCACTTAGAATGATCATACGTAACTCGTCCGGAGTTGTTACAACTGGCCATATTTCATTGATTTCCAGGCTGAGTAATATTCCACTCTACATAAATACCACATCTCTATCCATTTTTTCCCTCCAGAGACATTTAAGTTATATCCTAGTCGAGGATCTTTTAAACAGAGAGGCAGTAAACATTGGGGTGCCTGTGTCCTCTCGATTTTTGTTTTTCCCAAGATATACGCCCATGAGTGCAAGTGCCTATGCTCTGTAGCTCATTTTTTAGATGCTTTAGTAAACACAATACACTTCTCCAGAATGGCCGTTGGCAATATACATTTCCACTATAAGCCTCACAGGGCTCCCTCTTCTCCTTGCCCTGTCCTGCATTTCTGGTGTTTACACTTTATGAGGATGGCTCTTCTGACTGATGCGAAGTGATATCTTTTGTAGTATTGATTTCCAGTGCCCACCTGTTTGGTTGGCTAAAAAAGTGTATGCCCTTTTCTTGAATATATACAGGAAAAAACGCATAGAGCCTTTTTGGCCAACTGCAATGTTGGCAATGTTCAGCCCCTTTTCTTGTGCTTAATGGCGAGTCCTTTCTACCTCCTCAAATCCCTTTCCTGCCATTCTCCCTTGCTTACCAATCCTTTTCTCTGACTTTCCTCAAGACATTTTTCAGTGATAGATATTTTCAACTCTGCAGTTTCATGAATTTTACTGCCCCTGAGTTCCATTGTTCAACTTGTGTTTATGGGAACTGGCCACAAAGCAGTGGGATTTCCTCAAGCCCTATACTGTTTCCATGGGCAGCCCTAGCCTTTGGTCAATTCATCTTCCTGATTGGAAATTAGAATGACATGTGCCTGTCTGAACACCTAGGACTTGTCTCTCATTGTTCCTCATCCTTCCGCTTCATCCTCTGGACAAATTCCAAACTGTACGCAACAGGATGTTGACAGTGCTGACATCTCCAAGTGGGGAGACTGTTAGTAAAGACGCTGAAGGGGTGAACCCGAGCACCAGGAGATGAGGAGATGAGATGCCTTTTCCAAACTCTTCCCGATCAGACGGTATACCATCCTCTGGGTGTGACAGACATGTTTTAGCAGTAGGAAGAGTCCCATTCATGTAAGGAGAACACCAGGGCTTTTTCAAAATCAGTGTCTCCCCGAAACCCAAACTGGGGAGTTTTTTAAGCTACGGCTACACATATGTTCATTAAGGTCCTTGGGAAGTAGGCAGAGTCCAAACTTTAGATGATTGAAGTCTTCAGGGTCAGAAGCACTCACCACCGGCTTCCCTTAGGTTACACTTTAACTGTCATTGATAGATGATGTCAATAAAAATATCTATTCTTTTTCCGATTATTTCCCCTTATAGGTTATTGCAAAATATTGAGTGTAGTTCCCTGTGCTATACAGTAGTTCCTTGTTGATGATCTATTTTATACATAGCAGTGTGTATGTGTTAATTCCAAACTGTTAATTTATCCCTCCTCCCACCTTTCCCCTTTGGTAATAATAAATTATAAGATTTTATACTTCTCAGAAATGGGGGAGCTGAAAGAGAGGTATCATTTTCAATGGAAAAGCATTTAAAACAAGATTGAAGCTTTAACCAAGATTATTAGATGTACATCCTTGGAAAGAAATCACTTCATTTCTCTAATATTGACCTGACAAATAAGACAAACCTTTTCACTGAACTTGCTTATAATAAAGTGATGGAAATATCAAATGGAAGTGTTAGAAACATCTTATTTTACCCGAGCCTTATACACTGTTCTATGTTAACTACAGTTTGGCTCACACATCTGTTCATTGAAGTTACAATAGTCTCAATTTCTGTTACTGATCCTCCAGAGTGGACCCCAACAAGTGTCCCCCTGCCCAGTGTCATTGGGGCCAACAGATCAAGACTGAGTTTGGTTCACAAGCAAAGGAAACTTTATATTTTGATCAGAGAATGGAGAGGTGAGAGCATGCACTACCCCGTGGGCTGTGGGCTGGGCTGCTGTGTAGAGATCCTGTGAGAGTCAGTGGGAGGGAGGGGGCGGAGCTCTCGAGGGCCGGGTTGGCTGCAGCTCAGGCTCTATATCTCGGAGTCTGCACTGGGCCCCAGGAGCTGAGGTGTCGACCCAGCCATTCTGCACTAGGAAATCTGGTCTGAAGTGCCGGGTGTGGAACCTCTGCATGCGGGACCCTAGGAGCACGTGAAATTAGACAAAGCACAAAGGATATAAAAGGTCAGACTTGACTTTATTGCCCAGATTCTATTTTTATCTCCCAGGGATTTTTAATGGGCTTTGCTGGGGACAAACCCCTCCTCTGCCTTTTGTCCCGTTCCTCATTCTTGGAGTGCTGAGGGTGCAGACCCTTCTTCTGTAACTGCTGAGTGCTGAGTTGGGAGCCCTCATACCAGGGGACGAGGGTCAGAACTTCTCCCCAGCAGCCTCCAGGTGACGTTGATTGGCCCCAGGACCCCTGCCTCCCTGCTCGTCCGCCTGAGCACCAGCATTGGAAGTGTTATAGATTCTAATGACCTTTAAGGGTCCAGGAAAGAGATGTGCAGAGACGCTGTGGAGGCCGGTTTCAACCCGCCCCACATTTGTTCGGCCACCTTAGGCTGACCATTTCTGCCAGCCTAGATGCTCTGACCAGTAGTCTGCTCTTTCTTCAATTAGGCCCCTGAATTAACGTAAAAACAGCACCAGGTGTCAGAGCCCTGCCCGCTCAACTCCCAGACAGTCCAGGGTCAGTGGTGATCAAGGACCATGATGGCCACTGAGTCAACAGCCTTTTGAAGTAAACAGGAGTCCAGCCGGTCTTATTGGCCACCATCATCACGGTGTCTGTAGGCTTTTCTATGGTGACAGTGTGATATACGGTTCCCCCGCTAAGATTATTAGCTCCCCTCCGGGTGCAGTAAGTCCTGCAAGCAGTAGTCTACTCCTTCGGGACACACTATTGTTGTTTTATGAGAGAAACTCCAGGTCAAGTGATGTTCACACGAGTCGTCATGGTGCCCTGTTGCCCCCGGTTATCTCTCTGGATGTTGGAGTTGGAGGGCCTCCTCACTCGAGGTCGGTGTGCCCACGGAGCGAACCCTGCAACTTCAGGGCATGGTTGGTGATTAGGATCACCACGTGGGGTCCTTTTCCCTTAGGAGGGAGGTGGCCTTTTGGGCTGCTGATTTCCAGGTTTTTAGATACCGCCAGTATCTTGGCCAGATGTGGCAGTGGGCCAAGCCCCTTGGTGACTGTAGTTTATCCTACCTGGATGGCATTCTTGCGTTGTTCCATTTCAAGTGGTCCCAGTTTTTGCACTAATGTTCCAATGGCGATTCACCTTTCACCGGGAATGGAAAGGTCAAAGGGTTTAGCTCAATTAGGGAGGTCCAGGGCAAGGGTCTGAATTGACTGCTCTTTCCATTCTTGAAAGGCCACTTCTGGATTCTGTTCAAAAGGATCATCATCTTTTCCTTTCAGTGTTTCATATAGAGGCCCAGCTAGTAGACTGTAGTTAGGGATCCAGAAGCAGCAAACCCTGGCCTCCCCAGGAACCCCTAAGCTGTCTTCTAGTTTTAGAAAGGGGTAAGGCTGCAAATGGTTTCTTCCCTTTCCTGGGATGGGCTTCTCTGACCTTGTGTGAGAATGAAGCCCAGGCAGGTCACCGCAGTCTGTGATATTTGAGCTTTTTCTTGGACAACTTCTATCCTTTATTGGCTTGGTAGTTCAGAGGCCTCCTTAGTAGGGCTGGTGATCAGAATGTCATCTGCATATTGAAGGAGGGTTTCCTTTTCCAGAGGTAGAACTTTTCAGTCTTTAGCTAATCTTTCCCCAAAGATGGTGTGGGAATTTTTGAACCCTTGGGGCAAGACGGCCCGGAAGTATTGTTTTAGTTGTATGTTGAGTCCTGCCACTCACAAGCCAAAATTTCTTGTGACTCTGGGACTAATGGAATACAAAAGAAGGCATCATTGAAGACTAATACAGAATACCATGTCCTGGTGGTTGGTAGAATGACCAGCAGGGTGTAGGAATCAGGAGCAACTGGAGGTATATCCTCGGTGGCTTCACTGACTGTCCTGACATCCTTTACCAGGTCCGCAGCAGCCCATGGGGCTCTCGTGGTCAGGCCAATCCCAGGATATGGAGCTCTCCTGGGCAGGTACCCCACCCCCAACCCAGCCCACGGGGCTCTCATGGTCAGGCCCCTCCCAGGATACAGAGCTACCCTTGCAGGTACCGTGGCAGGGCTGGGCACATAGGAACCGTGCACATAGCCCTCATTGAAGAGCACCCCCAGCTCACCTGTCGCTCAGAGCTGACACAGAGCACCTCAGAGCAGGACTTGGACTAACAAACAGCAGCTCCGACAGGTCTGTGACCCTGGGCATCACTCTGTGTGGCCTCCCTCCACCTGGTCTTCCAGAGACTTCCACTGCACCCAGGGCACCAGGCCTCTGTCTCCAACCACCACCCACCCCTCCTCTCCCTGACTCCTGGGTTCCTCTCATTAGGAGAGGGTTTTCTTGAAGTTGTCTCCCACTCATGGGCCAGATAAAATGATTAGAAAACAAGCCAAAGCTGCAGCCCCTTGTCTATCCTGACTCTCAGGAGCCCACACCTGTTCCTTGGACCTGGCCGGTTCAGCAAGTTCCCTTTTCTGCAACTGTGAGCCCCTGAGGGGTGATGATTGGCTGACCTGGGCAGCCTTACCGTGCCGGCCAGCCCTCCCCAGGTGTGCCTGGGTTGAGATCAATATAAATACCACTCCAGGCAGCAAGAGCCCCTGCAGCTGTGCCTGACGCCATTTTCTCTGCCCTGTCAGCAGTCTCGGGCCTGGGCTGGTGGGAGGGAGTGAGAGGCCACGGCTTTGTGGGTGGCCCAGTGTGAGTGGGGCTCTGCTGGACTTTCTGCAGCAGTTGCCAGGCTGCCACCTGCTAAAGAAGAGGATGTGTCACCCATACCTGCTGCTGGAATTTCTCCCTGGGCAGAGGTGAGGAAGGAAAAAAGCAGTGGGGGCAGGGACAGGACGGGTATCTCAGGCAGGGAAATGGAAATCTTCCAGAAGAGCACCCAGGGCCAGGACCATCCTGGCTGGCCTGCAGGCACCAAGTCAGCTGGCATGCTGTCACTCGTGTGGCTCCATGGCCCTTCCTCTAGGCTTTCAAGTCCTTGTATATATTCAGGTGTTTTACCTGGGAAGGGTGGGAACAGTTCAGCAGCAACTGGCCTGGGGCTCAGCTCACGTTTACTCACAGATGCCTCGGCACGGTGCCCCAGCTTTGCAATGAGGACGCTTGTTGTGTGGGGGCTGCTGGCTGAATGGGAGACGATTCCCCACCACTGGCCAACTTCAGAATTGTTTACAACTGGAGCAAGTGCCCTGATACGGTTTTCCTCTGTGTAACTGGTGGGTTCTGTTCTTTTTTTCTCTTTTTCGTTTTTGGTTCAAGGAAGATTTTATTCCTCTTTTTTGCATTTACAGATATAAGCATGGAAATAATTTATTCATATAAATACATGTATGTGAAGGGAATAATTGTTTTTTCCGTTTTATTTTTTAAATTTTATTTCTTTTTAATTTTGAATTTTATTTTATATTTTTATACAGCAGGTTCTTATTGGTTATCTATTTTATACATATAAATGTTTACATGCCAATCCCAATCTCTCAACTCCTCCCACCACCACCCCCCCAAGAGCTTTCCCCCCTTGTCCATACGATTGTTGTCTGCATCTGTTGCTCTATTTATGTCTTGCAAAACGGTTAATCTGTACAGTTTTTCTAGGTTCCACATATATGCATGAATATACAAGATTTGTTTTTCTCTTTCTGACTTACTTCACTCTGTATGACAGTCTCTAGATCCATCGACGTCTCTACAAATGACCCAATTTCATTCCTTTCATGGCTTAGTAATATTCCATTTTATATATGTACCACATCTTTATGCATTCGTCTGTCTGTGGGCATTTAGGTTGCTTCCATTACCTCGATATTGTAAATAGTGATGCAATGAACATTGCGGTGAATGTCTCTTTTTGATTTATGGTTTTGTCTGGGTATATGTCCAGTACTGGGATTGCTGTATCATATGGTAATTCTATTATTAGTTTCTTAAGAAACTCCATATTCTCCACAGTGACTGTAAAATTTATATTCCCAACAATAGTGGAAGAGGCTTCCTTTTCTCCACACCCTTTCCAGCATTTGTTGTTTGTAGATTTTCAGATGATGCCCATTCTAACAGGTGTGAGGTGATACCTCATTGTTGAGTCCATTTCGTTGAGCAAGGGGTAGGTCTTGTCTATTACATATTTGGCTTATGGAACGGTATCTGTGCTAATTTCAAACTCTGGTTTTATGCAGCACCCCAACTCACCTTTCCCCTTAAGCAAGCATAAGTTGGTTTTCTAAACTTGAGACCCTGTTCTGTTTTGTAATTCAGTTCCTGTGTAGCCAAGTTTACATTCCGTGCATTAGTGATACCTTATGATGTTTCTTTTTTGTGTGACTTATTACACTTAGAATAATCGTGCCTCAATCCACTCATTATGCTGGTACAGGCCTGGTGACACAGATTTCATTGCTGAGTGGTATTCTGTTGTACGTAAGTACCACAACTTCTTTATCAATTATTTGTTCTCTGGGATATTTAACTTGTACTGTAGAAGAGGTTCCTGTAAACAGAGCCGTCCCAAATTTTGGGGTGGCTGTGTCTTTTTGATTTTAATTTCCCTAAGCTATAGGACCATAAGTGGAAATGCCCTAGACTCTGTTGCTTTGTTTTTCAGATGTACCAGGAAACACCATACACTTCTCCAGAGTGGCTGTTGGCAATTGACATCCCGCCCATCAGCATAACAAGGCTCCTTTTTCCCCATGGCCTGTCTTGCCTTTCTGGATTTTACACTTTTCTCAGATGGCCCTTTAGACCGGGGGGAACTGACACTTCATAGTAGTTCGGATTTCCATTGCAAGCTTGCTTGGTTTGCCAAAAAGGGCGTATGTGTTTTTTCCTGAATATATTCAGGAACAAACTCATACGCCCTTTTTTGCCAAGTGCATCATTGTCGATGTTCTGCCTCTTTTCCTATGCTTTAAATGCAAATCCAGTCTACCTCCTGAAATCGGTTTCCTGAAATTCTGCCCCGCTTTCAAGTCCTCTTCGCAGCCTTACTTCAATATATTTTTGGACGTTATCTGTCATTTATAACTCTGCACGTTTGTGAATTACAGGGCCCCTGAGCTCCTTTCTTCAACTCGCTTTCTTGTGAGCTGGCCGCAAACCCGCAAGACTGCTTCAGGCCTTAATCTGCTTCTGGCAGGGCACGCTGAGCCTTTGGTTAATTCCTCTTCCTGGTGGGAAATGAGTGTTAAATATGCCCGTCCAGACACCTACCTCACTCTCAACCCCTTGGTGATGTGGGTCCTCTGGTTTGTGGCCACCTTTGCTGGGTTCCTCACCTTTCGATGATGTGGCCCCACTAGTGTGAGGACACTCCTGCCTGGTTCTCATCCACGTGGTTATGTGGACCCCCTGGTGAGAGTCTGTTCCTGGCTGTGTTCCTCACCCTTCTGTGAGGGAGACCCTCTGCTGATAGGTCACTCCTGCATGGCTGGCACACATTGCCTTGGTGAAGTCAGCCGTGTGGTGGCAGTTGGAGCGTGCTGGGAATCTCCTCCCCCCGGTGATGAGGGCCCTCTTGCGTCAGGCCCTAACTGCTGGGCTCACCAACTTTTCTTAGTGAGCCCAGTGATGCTTTGGCACCCTTCTTAGGATCCCATCTCCATGGGGATGTGGGCCTTCTGCTCTGAGGTCCCAACGGCTGGGTTGTTCACATTTTCATGATGTGGGCTCTCTGGTGTTAGTTCACAGAGGCCTGGATCCCATAACCTCTGTGCTCTTGGCCGCCTGCTGGGAGGTTCCAACTGCCGGATTCCTCACTTTTTTAATTTTTTGGGCCCTCTGTTGTGAGGATCCTCCTGCCTGCCTCACTCCCAGCCCCTTCGTGATGTGTGTCGTCTGGTTTCAGGCTACATGTGCTGGGTTCCTCACCTTTCAATGATGTGGGACCAATGGTCTTAGGAGACTCCTGCCTGGTTCACATCCCCTTGGTGATGTGGGCCCTCTGTTGAGAGTCTGATCCTGGCTGGGTTCCTCACCCATCTGTGAGGTGGGCCGTCTGCTGTGAGGTCACTCCTGCCTGGCTTGCTCACCTCGCCTTGTGGACATGAGCCCTCTGGTGGCACTTGGAGCCTGCTGGGAGCCTCCTCCCCTCGGTGATGAGGGCCCTCTGGCGTCAGGCCCTAACTGCTGGGCTCCCCACATTTTGTGATGTGCGCCCAGTGGTGCGAGGACACTCCAGCCAGGTTCACATCCCCATTGGGATGTGGGCCTTCTGCTCTGAGGTCCCAACGCCTGGGTTGCTCACAGTTTCATGATGTGGGCTCTCTGCTGTTAGTTCACTCCTGTCTGTATCCCATAGCTTCTGTGCTCTCGGCCGCCTGCTGGGAGGTTCCAACTGCTGGATTCCTCACCTTTCTTATTCTTTGGGCCCTCTGTTTTTAGGCTACTCCTGCCTGCCTCACTCCCATTCCCTTTGTGATATGTGTCCTCTGATTTGAGGCCACATGTGCTGGGTTCCACACCTTTCGATGATGTGTCCCCACTGGAGGGAAGACAGTCCTGACTGGTTCCCATCCCCTTGCTGATGTGGGCCCTCAGGTGAGCGTCTGATCCTGGCTGGGTTCCTCACCCTTCTGTGAGGTGGGCCCTCTGCTGTGAGGTCAATCATGCCTGTCTGGCACACGTCACCTTGGCGACGTGGGCCCTCTGGTGGCAGTTGGAGTGTGCTGGGATCCTCCTCCCCTTGGTGATGAGGGCCCTCTTGCCTTAGGCCATAACTGCTGGGCTCCCCACATTTTCTGATGTGCGCCAAGTGAGTGAGGACACTCTTGCCAGGTTCCCATCCCCATGGGGATATGGGCCTTCTGCTCTGAGGTCAAAACGGCTGGCTTGCTCACAGTACCATGATGTGGGCCCTCTGCTGTGAGTTCACTCCGGCAAGGATCCCTTATCATCGGTGCTCTGAGCTGCCTGCTGGGAGGTTCCAACTGCTGGATTCCTCAACTTTTTTATTCTATGTGCCCTCTGTTGTGAGGCTCCTCCTGCCTGCCTCACTGCCAGCCCCTTGGTGATGACTGTCCTATGGCTTGAGGCCACATGTGCTGCGTTCCTCACCTTTTGATGATGTGGCCCCACTCGTGTGAGGACACTCCTGCCTGGTTCCCATCCCCTTGGTGAGGTGGGCCCTCTGGCGAGAGTCTAATCCTGGCTGGGTTCCTCAACGTTCTGTGAGGTAGGCCCTCTGCTGTGAGGTCACTCCTGCCTGGCTGGCACACGTCACCTTGGAGACGTGAGCCCTCTGGTGGCAGTTGGAGCGTGCAGGGTGCCTCGTCCTCTCGGTGATGACGGCCCTCTGGCCTCAGGCCCTAAATGGTGGGCTCCCCACATTTTCTGATGTGTGCCCAGTGGTGCGAAGACACTCCAGCCAGGTTCCCATTCCCATGGGGATGTGGGCCTTCTGCGCTGAGGTCCCAACGCCTGGGTTGCTCACAGTTTTATGATGTGGGCCCTCTGCTGTGAGTTCACTGTGGCCTGGATCCCATAGCCTCGGTGTTCTGGGCCGCCTGCTGGAAGGTCTCAATGCTGGAATCCTCACGTTTTTTATATTATGTGCCCTGTGTTGTGAGGCTACTCCTGCCTGCCTCACTCCAAGGCCCTTGGTGATGTGGGTCCTCTGGTTTGAGGACACATGTGCTGGGTTCCTCACCTTAAGATGATGAGGCCCCACTGGTGTGAGGATAATCCTGACTGGTTCCCATCCCCTTTGTGATGTGGGCCCTCTGGTGAGAGTCTGATCCTGGCTGGGTTCCTCACCCATCTGTGAGGTGGGCCCTCTACTATCAGGTAACTCTTGCCTGGCTTGCTCACCTCGCCTTGTTGACATGAGCCCTCTGCTGGCACTTGGACCCTGCTGGGAGCCTCCTCACCTCTGTGGTGAGGGCCCTCTGACGTCAGGCCCTAACTGCTGGGCTCCCCAACTTTTCTTAGTGAGCCCAGTGATGCTCGGGCACTCCTCTTAGGTTCCCATCTCCACGGGGATGTGGGCCTTCTGCTCTGAGGTTCCAACGGCTGGGTTGATCACAATTTCATGATGTGGGCTCTCTGGTGTTAGTTCACTGTGGCCTGGATCCCATAGCCTCTGTGCTCTTGGCCGCCTGCTGGGAGGTTCCAACTGCTCGATTCCTCAACTTTTGTATTCTATGGGTCCTGTGTTGTGATGCTCCTCCTGCCTGCCTCACTCGCAACCCCTTCGTGATGTGGGTCTTCTGGTTTGAGGCCACATGTGCTGGGTTCCGCAACTTTCAATGATGTGGCCCCACTGGTGTGAGGACACTCCTGCCTGGTTCCCATCCCCTTGGTGATGTGGGCCTTCTGGTGACAGTCTTATCCTGGCTGGGTTCCTCACTCTTCTGTGAGGTAGGCCCTCTGCTGTGAGGTCAATCCTGCCTGACTTGCACACATCACCTTGGCGACGTGGGCCCTCTGTTGGCACATGGAACCTGCTGGGAGCCTGCTGCCCTCGGTGATGACGGCCCTCTGGCATCAGGCTCTAACTGCTGGGCTCCCCACGTTTTCTGATGTGAGCCCAGTGATGCCAGGACACTCCTGTCACGTTCCCATCCCCATGGGGATGTGGGCTTTCTGCTCTGAGGTCCCAATGCCTGGGTTGCTCACAGTTTCATGATGTGGGCTCTCTGGTGTTAGTTCACTCCTGCCTGCATCCCATAGCTTCTGTGCTCTCGGCCGCCTGCTGGGAGGTTCCAAATGCTGGATTCCTCACCTTTTTTATTCTTTGGGACCTCTGTTTTTAGGCTACTCCTACCTGCCTCACTCCCATCCCCTTTGTGATGTATGTCTTCTGATATGAGGCCACATGTGCTGGGTTCCTCACCTTTCGATGATGTGGCCCCACTGGTGGGAGGACAGTCCTGACTGGTTCCCATCCCCTTGGTGTTGTGGGCCCTCTGGTGAGAGTCTCATCCTGCCTCGGTTCCTCACCCTTCTGTGAGATAGGCCCTCTGCTGTGAGGTCACTACTGCCTGGCTGGCACATGCCACCTTGTAGACGTGGGCCCTCTGTTGGCAGTTGGAACCTGCTGGGAGTCTCCTCCCCTCAGTTATGAGGGCCCCCTGGCGTCAGGCCCTAACTGCTGGGCTCCTAACATTTTCTGATATGTGCTAAGTGGTGCGAAGCCACTCCTGCCAGGTTCCCATCCCAATGGGGATGTGGGCCTTCTGTTCTGAGGTCCCAACGGCTGGGCTGCTCACAGGTTCATGATGTGGGCCCTCTGCTGTGAGTTCACTGCGGCCTGGATCCCATAGCCTCGGTGCTCTGGGCCACTTGCTGGGAGGTTCCAACTGCTGGATTCCTCAACTTTTATATTCTATGGACCCTGTGTTGTGAGGCCGGTCCTGCCAGCCTCATTCTGAACCCCTTGGTGATGTGTTTCCTGTGGTTTGAGGCTACATGTGCTGGGATCCTCACCTTTCGATGATGTTCTCCCACTGGTGTGGGGACACTCCTGCCTGGTTCCCATCCCCTTGGTGATGTGGGCCCTCTGGTGAGAGTCTGATCCTGGCTGTGTTCCTCACCCTTCTGTGAGGTGGGCCCTCTGCTGTGAGGTCACTCCTGCCGGGCTGGCACACATCGCCTTGGCGACGTTGGCCCTCTGGTGGCAGCTGGAGCCTGCTGGGAGCCTCCTCCTCTCAGTGATGAGTGCCCTCTAGCGTCAGGCCCTAACTTCTGAGCACCCCACGTTTTCTGATGTGAGCCCAGTAATGCCAGGACACTCCTGTCATGTTCCCATCACCATGGGGATGTGGGCCTTCTGCTCTGAGGTCCCAATGTCTGGGTTGCTCACAGTTTCATGATGTGAGCTGTCTGGTGTTAGTTCACTCCGGCCTGGATCCCCTAGCCTCTGTGCTCTGGGCCGCCTGCTGGGAGGTTCCAACTGCTGGATTCCTCACCTTTCTTATTTTTGGGCCCTCTGTTATGAGGCTCCTCCTGCCTGCCTCACTCCCAGCCCCTTGGTGATGGGTGTCCTATGGTTTGAAGCCACATGTTCTGGGTTCCTCACTTTTAGATGATGTGGCCCTACTCATGTGAGGACACTCCTGCCTGGTTCCAATCCATTTGGTGATGTGGGTCCTCTGGTGCGAGTCTGATCCTGACTGGGTTCGTCACACTTCTCTGAGGTGGGCCCTCTGCTGTGAGGTCATTCGTGCCTGGTTGGCACACATCGCCTTGGCGACGTCAGCCCTCTGGTGGCAGTTGGAGCCTGCTGGGAGCCTCCTTCCCTTGATGATGAGGGTCCTCTGGCATCAGGCCCTAACTGCTGGTCGCCCAAAATTTTCTGATACGTTCTCAGTGGTGCGAGGACACTCCTACCAGATTTCCATCCCCATGGGGATGTGGGCCTCCTGCTCTGAGGTCCCAATGGCTGGGTTGCTCAGTTTCATGACATGGGCCCTCTTCTGTGAGTTCACTGTGGCCTGGATCCCATAGCCTCAGTGCTCTGGGCCGCCTGCTGGGAGGTTCCAACTGCTGGATTCCTCACTTTTTTATTCTATGGGCCCAGTGTTGTGAGGCTACTCCTGCCTGCCTCACTCCGAGGCCCTTGGTGATGTGGGTCCTCTGGTTTGAGGACACATGTGCTGAGTACCTCACCTTTCGATGATGTGGCCCCACTGGTGTGAAGACACTCCTGCCTGTTTCCCATCTCCTTGGTGATGTGGGCCCTCTGGTGAGAGTCTGATGTTGGCTGGGTTTCTCACCCTTCTGTGAGGTGGGACCTCTGCTGTGAGGTAACTCCTGCCTGGCTTGCTCACGTTGCCTTGGCAATGTGAACCCTCAGGTGGCAGTTGGAGCCTGCTGGGAATCTCCTCCCCTCAGTTATGAGAGCTCTGTATAAAACACATATGCCCATTTTTGCCAAGTGCATTATTTTCCAAGTTCGGTCTCTTTTCCTATGCTTTAAGAGCGACTCCCGTGTACCTTCTGAAATCGGTTTCCAAAAATTCCGCCTCGCATTCAACTCCTCTTCGCAGCCATACTTCAGTATAATTTTGGATGACAGCTGTCATTTATAACTCCGCAGCTTTGTGAATTACAGTGACCCTGAGCTCCTTTCTTCAACTCGCTTTCTTATGAGCTGGCCGCAAAACCACAGGATCTCTTCAGGCCATAATCTAGTTCCAGCACGGCACGCGGAGCCTTAGGTTCATTCATCTTCCTGGTGGGAAATGAGAGTTAAATTTGCCCGTCCAGGCACCTACAGATAGTCTCCCATTGCTTCTCCTTATTCCTGTTCATCTTCCTAAGAAATTGCAAACTGGGCCAAACAGGAGATTAAAGGCACTGACTCTCCAAGTGGAGAGAGTGTTAGTAAAGCGTCTGGAATGTTGCACCGAGTAGCAGGGGACGAAAAATGAGATACATTTGAACACGTTTCCCGATCACACGGTGGATCATACTCTGGGTTCCACATGCATGTTTTAGCTGAAGGAAGAATCCCTTAAACCTGGAGAGTTGAGACCCATGGAATGGGTACCATGCAATATGACTTCAAAGGGTCTGCATTTGCTCACCGAACCTCACCAATCCTATCACTGCTGCGTTTATGCCGCTGTACACACACTTAATTCTCTTTCGGAGACATATAAATCCATAGGTTTTAAGATTCTTACTAGTCCGGTATATTATTAGGCGTTTAATATGGGGTGTTGAGTCCACTTCGTTGAGCAAGGAGTAGCTCTTGTCTATTACATATTTGGCTTATGGAACGGTATCTGTGCTAATTTCAATCTCTGGTTTTATGCAGCACCCCAACTCACCTTTCCCTTTAAGCAAGCATAAGTTGCTTTTCTACATTTGAGACCCTGTTCTGTTTTGTAATTCAGTTCCTGTGTAGCCAAGTTAACATTCCGTGTAGTAGTGATATCTTATGATGTTTCTTTTTCTGTGTGACTTATTTCACTTAGAATCATCATACCTGAATCCACTCATTATGCTGCTACGGGCCTGATGACATAGATTTCATTGCTGAGTGATATTGCATTGTACGTAAGTACCACAACGTCTTTATCCATTTTTCGCTTTCTGCGATATTGAACTTGTACCGTAAACGATGTTCTTGTAAACAGAGCTGGCCCAAACTTTGGGGTGGCTGTGTCTTTTTGATTTTAATTTCCCTAAGCTATAGGACCATAAGTGGAAGTGCCCTAGGCTCTGTTGCTTTGTTTTTTGGATGTTTCAGGAAACACCATACACTTCTCCAGAGTGGCTGTTGGCAATTTACATCCCGCCCATCAGCATAACAAGGCTCCCAGTTCTCCATGGCCTGTCCTGTCTTTCTGGATTTTACACTTTTTTCAGATGGCCCTTTTGACCGGGGGGCAGTGAGACTTCATTTTAGTGCAGATTTCCTTTGCAAGCTTGCTTGGTTGTCCAAAAAGGGCGTATGCGTTTTTTCCTGAATATATTCAGGAATAAACGCATACGCCCTTTTTGGCCAAGTGCATCATTGTGGACTTTCTGCCTCTTTTCCTATGCTTTACATGCAATTCCAGTCTACCTCCTGAAATCGGTTTCCTGCAATTCTGCCCCACTTTCAAGCCCTCTTGGAAGCCTTACTTCAATATATTTTTGGACGATAGCTGTCATTTATAACTCTGCAGGTTTGTGAATTACAGTGCTCCTGAGCTCCTTTCTTCAACTCTGTTTCTTGTGAGCTGGCCGCAACACCACAGGACTGCTTCAGGCCCTAGTGTGGTTCCGGAATGGCATTCTGAGCCTTTGGTTAATTCCTCTTTCTGGTGGGAAATGAGAGTTAAATTTGCACGTCCATACACCTCCAGATAGTCTCTCATGGGTTCTCCCTATTCCTGTTCATTTTCCGCAGAAATTGCAAACTGGGCCAAACAGGAGGTTAAAGGCACTGACTCTCCAAGTGGGGAGAGTGTTAGTAAAGCATCTGGAATGTTGCACCCGAGTACCAGGGGACGAAAACTGGGACACATTTGAACACGTTTCCCGATCACATGGTAGATCATACTCTGGGTTCCACATGCAAGTTTTAGCTGAAGGAAGAATCCCTTAAACCTGGAGAGTTGAGACCCATGGAATGGGTACCATGCAACATGACTTCAAAGGGTCTGCATTTGCTCACCGAACCTCACCAATCCTATCACTGCTGCATTTATGTCGCTGTACACACGCTTGATTCTCTTTCGGAGACATATAAATCCATAGGTTTTAAGATTCTTACTAGCCAGATATATTATTAGGCGTTTAATATGGGGTTTTGAGTCCATTTCGTTGAGCAAGGAGTAGCTCTTGTCTGTTACATATTTGGCTTATGGAACGGTATCTGTGCTAATTTCAATCTCTGGTTTTATGCAGCACCCCAACTCACCTTTCCCCTTAAGCAAGCATAAGTTGGTTTTCTACAATTGAGACACTGTTCTGTTTTGTAATTCAGTTCCTGTGTAGCCAAGTTTACATTCCGTGTATTAGTGATATCGTATGATGTTTCTTTTTCTGTGTGACTTATTTCACTTAGAATCATCGTACCTGAATCCACTCATTATGCTGCTATGGGTCTGATGACATAGATTTCATTGCTGAGTGATATTGCATTGTATGTAAGTACCACAACTTCTTTATCCATTTTTCGCTTTCTGCGATATTGAACTTTTCCCATAAACGAAGTTCTTGTAAACAGAGCCGTCCCAAACTTTGGGGTGGCTGTGTGTTTTTGATTTTAATTTCCCTAAGGACCATAAGTGGAAGTGCCCTAGGCTCTGTTGCTTTGCTTTTTAGATGATTCAGGAAACACCATACACTTCTCCAGAGTGGCTGTTGGCAATTTACATCCCACTCATCAGCATAACAAGGCTCCCAGTTCTCCATGGCCTGTCCTGCCTTTCTGAATTTTACACTTTTTTCAGATGTCCCTTTTGACAGGGGGGCAGTGAGACTTCATTGTAGTGCAGATTTCATTTGCAAGCTTGCTTGGTTGGCCAAAAAGGGCGTATGCAATTTTTCCTGAATATATTCAGGAAAAAATGCATACGCCCTTTTTGGCCAAGTGCATCACTGTGGACGTTCTGCCTCTTTTCCTGTGCTTTACATGCAATTCCAGTCTACCTCCTGAAATCGGTTTCCTGCAATTCTGCCCCGCTTTCAAGTCCTCTTGGCAGCCTTACTTCAATATATTTTTGGACGATAGCTGTCATTTATAACTCTGCAGGTTTGTGAATTACAGTGCCCCTGAGCTCCTTTCTTCAACTCGCTTTCTTGTGAGCTGGCCGCAACACCGCAGGATTGATTCAGGCCCTAGTGTGGTTCCGGCATGGCATGCTGACCCTTTGGTTAATTCCTCTTCCTGGTGGGAAATGAGAGTTAAATTTGCCCGTCCTGACACCTCCAGCTAGTCTCTCATTGGTTCTCCCTATTCCTGTTCATTTTCCGCAGAAATTGCAAACTGGGCCAAACAGGAGGTTAAAGGCACTGACTCTCCAAGTGGGGAGAGTGTTAGTAAAGCGTCTGTAATGTTGCACCCGAGTACCAGGGGACGAAAACTGAGACACATTTGAACACGTTTCCCGATCACACGGTGGATCATACTCTGGGTTCCACATGCATGTTTTAGCTGAAGGAAGAATCCCTTAAACCTGGAGAGTTGAGACCCATGGAATGGGTACCACGCAATATGACTTCAAAGTGTCTGCATTTGCCCACCGAACCTCACCAATCCTATCACTGCTGCGTTTATGCCGCTGTACACACGCTTGATTCTCTTTCGGAGACATATAAATCCATAGGTTTTAAGATTCTTACTAGTCAGGTATATACTTAGGCGTTTAATATGGGGTGTTGAGTCCACTTCTTTGAGCAAGGAGTAGCTCTTGTCTATTACATATTTGGCTTATGGAACGGTATCTATGCTAATTTCAATCTCTGGTTTTATGCAGCACCCAAAGTCACCTTTCCCCTTAAGCAAGCATAAGTTTGTTTTCTGCATTTGAGACACACTTCTGTTTGTAATTCAATTCCTGTCTAGCCAAGTTTACATTCCGTGTATTAGTGATATCTTATGGTGTTTCTTTTTCTGTGTGACTTATTTCACTTAGAATCATCGTACCTGAATCCACTCATTATGTTGCTACGGGCCTGATGACATAGATTTCATTGCTGAGTGATATTGCATTGTACGTAAGTACCACAAATTCTTTATCCATTTTTCGCTTTCTGTGATATTGAACTTGTACCGTAAACGAGGTTCTTGTAAACAGAGCCGTCCCAAATTTTGGGGTGGCTGTGTCTTTTTGATTTTAAATTCCCTAAGCTATAGGACCATAGGTGGAACTGCCCTAGGCTCTGTTGCTTTGTTTTTTGGATGTTTCAGGAAACACCATACACTTCTCCAGAGTGGCAGTTGGCAATTTACATCCTGCCCATCAGCATAACAAGGCTCCCAGTTCTCCATGGCCTGTCCTGCCTTTCTGGATTTTACACTTTTTTCAGATGGCCCTTTTGAACGGGGGGCAGTGAGACTTCATTGTAGTGCAGATTTCCTTTGCAAGCTTGCTTCGTAAGCCAAAAAGGGCGTATGTGTTTTTTCCTGAATATATTCAGGAAAAAACGCATACGCCCTTTTTCCCCAAGTGCATAATTGTGGACGTTCTGCCTCTTTTCCTATGCTTTACATGCAATTCCACTCTACCTCCTGAAATCGGTTTCCTGCAATTCTGCCCCGCATTCAAGTCCTCTTGGCAGCCTTACTTCAATATATTTTTGGACGATAGCTGTCAGTTATAACTCTGCACGTTTGTGATTTACAGTGCCCCTGAGCTCCTTTGTTCAACTCGCTTTCTTGTGAGCTGGCCGCAAGACCGCAGGATTTCTTCAGGCCCTAGTGTGGTTCCGGCATGGCACGCTGAGCCTTTGGTTAATTCCTCTTCCTGGTGGGAAAGTAGAGTTACATTTGCCCGTCCAGACACCTCCAGCTAGTCTCTCATTGGTTCTCCCTATTCCTGTTCATTTTCCGCAGAAATTGCAAACTGGGCCAAACAGGAGGTTAAAGGCACTGACTCTCCAAGTGGGGAGAGTGTTAGTAAAGCGTCTGGAATGTTGCACCCGAGCACCAGGGGATGAAAACTGAGACACATTTGAACACGTTTCCCGATCACACGGTGGATCATACTCTGGGTTCCACATGCATGTTTTAGCTGAAGGAAGAATCCCTTAAACTTGGAGAGTTGAGACCCATGGAATGGGTACCATGCAATATGACTTCAAAGTGTCTGCATTTTCTCACCGAACCTCACCAAGCCTATCACTGCTGCATTTATGACGCTGTACACACGCTTGATTCTCTTTCGGAGACATATAAATCCATAGGTTTTAAGATTCTTACTAGTCAGGTATATTCTTAGGCTTTTAATATGGGGTGTTGAGTCCACTTCGTTGAGCAAGGAGTAGCTCTTGTCTATTACATATTTGGCTTATGGAACGGTATCTGTGCTAATTTCAATCTCTGGTTTTATGCAGCACCCCAACTCACCTTTCCCCTTAAGCAAGCATAAGTTGGTTTTCTGCATTTGAGACCCTGTTCTGTTTTGTAATTCAGTTCCTCTGTAGCCAAGTTTACATTCCATGTATTAGTGATATCTTATGGTGTTTCTTTTTCTGTGTGACTTATTTCACTTAGAATCATCGTACCTGAATCCACACATTATGCTGCTATGGGCCTGATGACATAGATTTCATTGCTGAGTGATATTGCATTGTACGTAAGTACCACAACTTCTTTATCCATTTTTCGCTTTCTGTGATATTGAACTTGTACCGTAACGAGGTTCTTGTAAACAGAGCCGTCCCAAATTTTGGGGTGGCTGTGTCTTTTTGATTTTAAATTCCCTATGCTATAGGACCATAAGTGGAAGTGCCCTAGGCTCTGTTGCTTTGTTTTTTGGATGTTTCAGGAAACACCATACACTTCTCCAGAGTGGCTGTTGGCAATTTACATCCCGCCCATCAGCATAACAAGGCTCCCAGTTCTCCATGGCCTGTCCTGCCTTTCTGGATTTTACACTTGTTTCAGATGGCCCTTTTGACCAGGGGGCAGTGAGACTTCATTGTAGTGCAGATTTCCTTTGCAAGCTTGCTTGGTTGGCCAAAAAGGGCGTATGCGTTTTTTCCTGAATATATTCAGGAAAAAACGCATACGCCCTTTTTGGCCAAGTGCATCATTGTGGACGTTCTGCCTCTTTTCCTATGCTTTACATGCAATTCCAGTCCACCTCCTGAAATCGGTTTCCTGCAATTCTGCCCCACTTTCAAGTCCTCTTGGCAGCCCTACTTCAATATATTTTTGGATGGTAGCTGTCATTTATAACTCTGCAGGTTTGTGAATGACAGTGCCCCTGAGCTCCTTTCTTCAACTCGCTTTCTTGTGAGCTGGCCGCAACACCGCAGGATTGCTTCAGGCCCTAGTGTGGTTCTGGCATGGGACGCTGAGCCTTTGGTTAATTCCTCTTCCTGGTGGGAAATGAGAGTTAAATTTACCCGTCCAGATACCTCCAGCTAGTCTCTCATTGGTTCTCCCTATTCCTGTTCATGTTCCGCAGAAATTGCAAACTGGGCCAAACAGGAGTTTAAAGGCCCTGACTCTCCAGGCGGGGAGAGTGTTAGTAAAGCGTCTGGAATGTTGCACCCGAGTACCAGGGGACGAAAACTGAGACACATTTGAACACGTTTCCCGATCACACGGTGGATCATACTCTGGGTCCCACATGCATGTTTTAGCTGAAGGAAGAATCCCATAAACCTGGAAAGTTGAGACCCATGGAATGGGTACCATGCAATATGACTTCAAAGGGTCTGCTTTTGCTCACCGAATCTCACCAATCCTATCACTGCTGCGTTTATGTCGCTGTACACACGCTTGATTCTCTTTCGGTGACATATAAATCCATAGGTTTTAAGATTCTTACTAGTCAGGTATATTCTTAGGGGTTTAATATGAGGTGTTGACTCCACTTCGTTGAGCAAGGAGTAGCTCTTGTGTATTATATATTTGGCTTATTGAACAGTATCTGTGCTAATTTCAATCTCTGGGTTTATGCAGCACCCCAACTCACCTTTCCCCTTAAGCAAGCATAAGTTGGTTTTCTACATTGGAGACCCTGTTCTGTTTTGTAATTCAATTCCTGTGTAGCCAAGTTTACATTCCGTGTATTAGTGATATCTTATGATGTTTCTTTTTCTGTGTGACTTATTTCACTTAGAATCATCGTACATGATTCCACTCATTATGCTGCTATGGGCCTGTTGACATAGATTTCATTGCTGAGTGATATTGCATTGTACGTAAGTACCACAACTTCTTTATCCATTTTTTGCTTTCTGTGATATTGAACTTGTACAGTAAACGAGGTTCTTGTAAACAGAGCCGTCCCAAACTTTGGGGTGGCTGTGTCTTTTTGATTTTAATTTCCCTAAGCTATAGGACCATAAGTGGAAGTGCCCTAGGCTATGTTGCTTTGTTTTTTAGATGTTTCAGGAAACACCATACACTTCTCCAGAGTGGCTGCTGGCAATTTACATCCCGCCCATCAGCATAACAAGGCTCCCAGTTCTCCTTGGCCTGTGCTGCCTTTCTGGATTTTACACTTTTTCAGGTGGCCCTTTTGACCAGGGGGCAGTGAGACTTCATTGTAGTGCAGATTTGCTTTGCAAGCTTGCTTGGTTGGCCAAAAAGGGCGTATGCGTTTTTTCCTGAATATATTCAGGAATAAACGCATACGCCCTTTTTGGCCAATTGCATCATTGTGGACGTTCTGCCTCTTTTCCTATGCTTTAAATGCATTTCCAGTCTACCTCCTGAAATCGGTTTCCTGAAATTCTGCCCCACTTTCAAGTCCTCTTGGCAGCCTTACTTCAATATATTTTTGGACGATAGCTGTCATTTATAACTCTGCAGGTTTGTGAATGACAGTGCCCCTGAGCTCCTTTCTTCAACTCGCTTTCTTGTGAGCTGGTCACAACACCGCAGGATTGCTTCAGGCACTAGTGTGGTTCCAACACGGCATGCTGAGCCTTTGGTTAATTCCTCTTCCTGGTGGGAAATGAGAGTTAAATTTGCCCGTCCAGACACCTCCAGCTACTCTCTCATTGCTTCTCCCTATTCCTGTTCATTTTCCGCAGAAATTGCAAACTGGGCCAAACAGGAGGTTAAAGGCACTGACTCTCCAAGTGGGGAGAGTGTTAGTAAAGCGTCTAGAATGTTGTACCCGAGTACCAGGGGACGAAAACTGAGACACATTTGAACACGTTTCCCGATCACATGGTGGATCATACTCTGGGTTCCACATGCATGTTTTAGCTGAAGGAAGAATCCTTTAAACCTGGAGAGTTGAGACCCATGGAATGGGTACCATGCAATATGACTTCAAAGGGTCTGCATTTGCTCACCAAACCTCACCAATCCTATCACTGCTGCATTTATGCCGCTGTACACACGCTTGATTCTCTTTCGGAGACATATAAATCCATAGGTTTTAAGATTCTTACTAGTCAGGTATATTCTTAGGCGTTTAATATGCGGTGTTGAGTCCACTTCGATGAGCAAGGAGTAGCTCTTGTCTATTACATATTTGGCTTATGGAACGGTATCTGTGCTAATTTCAATCTCTGGTTTTATGCAGCACCCCAACTCACCTTTCCCCTTAAGCAAGCATAAGTGGGTGTTCTACGTTTGAGACCCTGTTCTGTTTTGTAATTCAGTTCCTGTGTAGCCAAGTTTACATTCCGTGTAGTAGTGATATCTTATGATGTTTCTTTTTCTGTGTGACTTATTTCACTTAGAATCATCGTACCTGAATCCACTCATTATGCTGCTACGGGCCTGATGACATAGATTTCATTGCTGAGTGATATTGCATTGTACGTAAGTACCACACTTTCTTTATCCATTTTTTGCTTTCTCTGATATTGAACTTGTACCGTAAACGAGGTTCTTGTAAACACAGCTGTCCCAAACTTTGGGGTGGCTGTGTCTTTTTGATTTTAATTTCCCTAAGCTATAGGACCATAAGTGGAAGTGCCCTAGGCTCTGTTGCTTTGTTTTTTGGATGTTTCAGGAAACACCATACACTTCTCCAGAGTGGTTGTTGGCAATTTACATCCCGCGCATCAGCATAACAAGGCTCCCAGTTCTCCATGGCCTGTCCTGCCTTTCTGGATTTTACACTTTTTTCAGATGGCCCTTTTGACCGGGGGGCAGTGAGACTTCATTGTAGTGCAGATTTCCTTTGCAAGCTTGCTTGGTTGGCCAAAAAGGGCGTATGCGTTTTTTCCTGAATATATTCAGGAAAAAACGCATACGCCCTTTTTGGCCAAGTGCATCATTGTGGACGTTCTGCCTCTTTTCCTATGCTTTACATGCAATTCCAGTCTACCTCCTGAAATCGGTTTCCTGCAATTCTGCCCCGCTTTCAAGTCCTCTTGGCAGCCTTACTTCAATATATTTTTGGACGATAGCTGTCATTTATAACTCTGCAGGTTTGTGAATTACAGTGCCCCTGAGCTCCTTTCTTCAACTCGCTTTGTTGTGAGCTGGCCGCAACAGCGCAGGATTGCTTCAGACCCTAGTGTGGTTCCGGCACGGCACGCTGAGCCTTTGGTTAATTCCTCTTCCAGGTTGGAAATGAGAGTTAAATTTGCCCGTCCAGACACCTCCAGCTAGTCTCTCATTGGTTCTCCCTATTCCTGTTCATTTTCCGCAGAAATTGCAAACTGGGCCAAACAGGAGGTTAAAGGCACTGACTCTCCAAGTGGGGAGAGTGTTAGTAAAGCGTCTGGAATATGGCACCCAAGTAACAGGGGACGAAAACTGAGACACGTTTGAACACGTTTCCCGATCACATTGTGGATCATACTCTGGGTTCCACATGCATGTTTTAGCTGAAGGAAGAATCCCTTAAACCTGGAGAGTTGAGACCCATTGAATGGGTACCATGCAATATGACTTCAAAGGGTCTGCATTTGCTCACCGAACCTCACCAATCCTATCACTGCTGTGTTTATGCCACTGTACACACGCTTGATTCTCTTTCAGAGACATATAAATCCATAGGTTTTAAGATTCTTACTAGTGAGGTATATTCTTATGCGTTTAATATGGGGTGTTGTGTCCACATCGTTGAGCAAGGAGTAGCTCTTGTCTATTACATATTTGGCTTATGGAACGGTATCTGTGCTACTTTCAATCTCTGTTCTTTGCAGCACCCCAACTCACCTTTCCACTTAAGCAAGCATAAGTTGGTTTTCTACATTTGAGACCCTGTTCTGTTTTGTAATTCAATTCCTGTGTAGCCAAGTTTACATTCCGTCTATTAGTGATATCTTATGATGTTTCTTTTTCTGTGTGACTTATTTCTCTTAGAATCATCGTACCTGAATCCACTCATTATGCTGCGACGGGCCTGATGACATAGATTTCATTGCTGAGAGATATTGCATTCTACGTAAGTACCACAACTTCTTTATCCATTTTTCGCTTTCTGTGATATTGAACTTGTACCGTAAATGAGGTTCTTGTAAACAGAGCACTCCCAAACTTTGGGGTGACTGTGTCTTTTTGATTTTAATTTCCCTAAGCTATAGGACCATAAGTGGAAGTGCCCTAGGCTCTGTTGCTTTGTTTTTTGTATGTTTCAGGAAACACCATACACTTCTCCAGAGTGGCTGTTGGCAATTTACATCCCGCCCATCAGCATAACAAGGCTCCCAGTTCTCCATGGCCTGTCCTGCCTTTCTGGATTTTACACTTTTTTCAGATGGCCCTTTTGACCGGGGGGCAGTGAGACTTCATTGTAGTGCAGATTTCCTTTGCAAGCTTGCTTGGTTGGCCAAAAAGGGCGTATGCGTTTTTTCCTGAATATATTCAGGAAAAAATGCATACGCCCTTTTTGGCCAAGTGCATCATTGTGGACGTTCTGCCTCTTTTCCTATGCTTTACATGCAATTCCAGTCTACCTCCTGAAATTGGTTTCCTGCAATTCTGCCCCGCTTTCAAGTCCTCTTGGCAGCCTTACTTCAATATATTTTTGGATGATAGCTGTCATTTATAACTCTGCAGGTTTGTGAATGACAGTGCCCCTGAGCTCATTTCTTCAACTCGTTTTGTTGTGAGCTGGCCGCAACACCGCAGGATTGCTTCAGGCCCCAGTGTGGTTCCAGCACGGCACGCTGAGCCTTTGGTTAATTCCTCTTCCAGGTTGGAAATGAGAGTTAAATTTGCCCGTCCAGACACCTCCAGCTAGTCTCTCATTGGTTCTCCCTATTCCTGTTCATCTTACGCAGAAATTCCAAACTGGGCCAAACAGGAGGTTAAAGGCACTGACTCTCCAAGTGGGGAGAGTGTTAGTAAAGCGTCTGGAATGTTGCACCCAAGTACCAGGGGACGAAACTGAGACACGTTTGAACACGTTTCCCGATCACACGGTGGATCATACTCTGGGTTCCACATGCATGTTTTAGCTGAAGGAAGAATCCCTTAAACCTGGAGAGTTGAGACCCATTGAATGGGTACCATGCAATATGACTTCAAAGGGTCTGCATTTGCTCACCGAACCTCACCAATCCTATCACTGCTGCGTTTATGCCGCTGTACACACGCTTGATTCTCTTTCGGAGACATATAAATCCATAGGTTTTAAGATTCTTACTAGTCAGGTATATTCTTAGGCGTTTAATATGGGGTGTTGAGTCCACTTCGTTGAGCAAGGAGTAGCTCTTGTCAATTACATATTTGGCTTATGGAACGGTATCTGTGCTAATTTCAATCTCTCGTTTTATGCAGCACCCCAACTCACCTTTCCCCTTCAGCAAGCATAAGTTGGTATTCTACATTTGAGACCCTGTGCTGTTTTGTAATTCAGTTCCTGTGTAGCCAAGTTTACATTCCGTGTATTAGTGATATCTTATGATGTTTCTTTTTCTGTGTGACTTATTTCACTTAGAATCATCGTACCTGAATCCACACATTATGCTACTACGGGCCTGATGACATAGATTTCATTGCGGAGTGACATTGCATTGTACGTAAATACCACAAATTCTTTATCCATTTTTTGCTTTCTGTGATATTGAACTTGTACAGTAAACGAGGTTCTTGTAAACAGAGCCGTCCCAAACTTTGGGGTGGCTGTGTCTTTTTGATTTTAATTTCCCTAAGCTATAGGAACATAAGTGGAAGTGCCCTAGGCTATGTTGCTTTGTTTTTTAGATGTTTCAGGAAACACCATACACTTCTCCAGAGTGGCTGCTGGCAATTTACATCCCGCCCATCAGCATAACAAGGCTCCCAGTTCTCCTTGGCCTGTGCTGCCTTTCTGGATTTTACACTTTTTCAGGTGGCCCTTTTGACCGGGGGGCAGTGAGACTTCATTGTAGTGCAGATTTGCTTTGCAAGCTTGCTTGGTTGGCCAAAAAGGGCGTATGCGTTTTTTCCTGAATATATTCAGGAATAAACGCATACGCCCTTTTTGGCCAATTGCATCATTGTGGACGTTCTGCCTCTTTTCCTATGCTTTAAATGCATTTCCAGTCTACCTCCTGAAATCGGTTTCCTGAAATTCTGCCCCACTTTCAAGTCCTCTTGGCAGCCTTACTTCAATATATTTTTGGACAATAGCTGTCATTTATAACTCTGCAGGTTTGTGAATGACAGTGCCCCTGAGCTCCTTTCTTCAACTCGCTTTCTTGTGAGCTGGTCACAACACCGCAGGATTGCTTCAGGCACTAGTGTGGTTCCAACACGGCATGCTGAGCCTTTGGTTAATTCCTCTTCCTGGTGGGAAATGAGAGTTAAATTTGCCCGTCCAGACACCTCCAGCTACTCTCTCATTGCTTCTCCCTATTCCTGTTAATTTTCCGCAGAAATTGCAAACTGGGCCAAACAGGAGGTTAAAGGCACTGACTCTCCAAGTGGGGAGAGTGTTAGTAAAGCGTCTAGAATGTTGTACCCGAGTACCAGGGGACGAAAACTGAGACACATTTGAACACGTTTCCCGATCACATGGTGGATCATACTCTGGGTTCCACATGCATGTTTTAGCTGAAGGAAGAATCCTTTAAACCTGGAGAGTTGAGACCCATGGAATGGGTACCATGCAATATGACTTCAAAGGGTCTGCATTTGCTCACCAAACCTCACCAATCCTATCACTGCTGCATTTATGCCGCTGTACACACGCTTGATTCTCTTTCGGAGACATATAAATCCATAGGTTTTAAGATTCTTACTAGTCAGGTATATTCTTAGGCGTTTAATATGCGGTGTTGAGTCCACTTCGATGAGCAAGGAGTAGCTCTTGTCTATTACATATTTGGCTTATGGAACGGTATCTGTGCTAATTTCAATCTCTGGTTTTATGCAGCACCCCAACTCACCTTTCCCCTTAAGCAAGCATAAGTGGGTGTTCTACGTTTGAGACCCTGTTCTGTTTTGTAATTCAGTTCCTGTGTAGCCAAGTTTACATTCCGTGTAGTAGTGATATCTTATGATGTTTCTTTTTCTGTGTGACTTATTTCACTTAGAATCATCGTACCTGAATCCACTCATTATGCTGCTACGGGCCTGATGACATAGATTTCATTGCTGAGTGATATTGCATTGTACGTAAGTACCACACTTTCTTTATCCATTTTTTGCTTTCTCTGATATTGAACTTGTACCGTAAACGAGGTTCTTGTAAACACAGCTGTCCCAAACTTTGGGGTGGCTGTGTCTTTTTGATTTTAATTTCCCTAAGCTATAGGACCATAAGTGGAAGTGCCCTAGGCTCTGTTGCTTTGTTTTTTGGATGTTTCAGGAAACACCATACACTTCTCCAGAGTGGTTGTTGGCAATTTACATCCCGCGCATCAGCATAACAAGGCTCCCAGTTCTCCATGGCCTGTCCTGCCTTTCTGGATTTTACACTTTTTTCAGATGGCCCTTTTGACCGGGGGGCAGTGAGACTTCATTGTAGTGCAGATTTGCTTTGCAAGCTTGCTTGCTTGGCCAAAAAGGGCGTATGCGTTTTTTCCTGAATATATTCAGGAATAAACGCATACGCCCTTTTTGGCCAATTGCATCATTGTGGACGTTCTGCCTCTTTTCCTATGCTTTAAATGCATTTCCAGTCTACCTCCTGAAATCGGTTTCCTGAAATTCTGCCCCACTTTCAAGTCCTCTTGGCAGCCTTACTTCAATATATTTTTGGACAATAGCTGTCATTTATAACTCTGCAGGTTTGTGAATGACAGTGCCCCTGAGCTCCTTTCTTCAACTCGCTTTCTTGTGAGCTGGTCACAACACCGCAGGATTGCTTCAGGCACTAGTGTGGTTCCAACACGGCATGCTGAGCCTTTGGTTAATTCCTCTTCCTGGTGGGAAATGAGAGTTAAATTTGCCCGTCCAGACACCTCCAGCTACTCTCTCATTGCTTCTCCCTATTCCTGTTAATTTTCCGCAGAAATTGCAAACTGGGCCAAACAGGAGGTTAAAGGCACTGACTCTCCAAGTGGGGAGAGTGTTAGTAAAGCGTCTAGAATGTTGTACCCGAGTACCAGGGGACGAAAACTGAGACACATTTGAACACGTTTCCCGATCACATGGTGGATCATACTCTGGGTTCCACATGCATGTTTTAGCTGAAGGAAGAATCCTTTAAACCTGGAGAGTTGAGACCCATGGAATGGGTACCATGCAATATGACTTCAAAGGGTCTGCATTTGCTCACCAAACCTCACCAATCCTATCACTGCTGCATTTATGCCGCTGTACACACGCTTGATTCTCTTTCGGAGACATATAAATCCATAGGTTTTAAGATTCTTACTAGTCAGGTATATTCTTAGGCGTTTAATATGCGGTGTTGAGTCCACTTCGATGAGCAAGGAGTAGCTCTTGTCTATTACATATTTGGCTTATGGAACGGTATCTGTGCTAATTTCAATCTCTGGTTTTATGCAGCACCCCAACTCACCTTTCCCCTTAAGCAAGCATAAGTGGGTGTTCTACGTTTGAGACCCTGTTCTGTTTTGTAATTCAGTTCCTGTGTAGCCAAGTTTACATTCCGTGTAGTAGTGATATCTTATGATGTTTCTTTTTCTGTGTGACTTATTTCACTTAGAATCATCGTACCTGAATCCACTCATTATGCTGCTACGGGCCTGATGACATAGATTTCATTGCTGAGTGATATTGCATTGTACGTAAGTACCACACTTTCTTTATCCATTTTTTGCTTTCTCTGATATTGAACTTGTACCGTAAACGAGGTTCTTGTAAACACAGCTGTCCCAAACTTTGGGGTGGCTGTGTCTTTTTGATTTTAATTTCCCTAAGCTATAGGACCATAAGTGGAAGTGCCCTAGGCTCTGTTGCTTTGTTTTTTGGATGTTTCAGGAAACACCATACACTTCTCCAGAGTGGTTGTTGGCAATTTACATCCCGCGCATCAGCATAACAAGGCTCCCAGTTCTCCATGGCCTGTCCTGCCTTTCTGGATTTTACACTTTTTTCAGATGGCCCTTTTGACCGGGGGGCAGTGAGACTTCATTGTAGTGCAGATTTCCTTTGCAAGCTTGCTTGCTTGGCCAAAAAGGGCGTATGCGTTTTTTCCTGAATATATTCAGGAATAAACGCATACGCCCTTTTTGGCCAATTGCATCATTGTGGACGTTCTGCCTCTTTTCCTATGCTTTAAATGCATTTCCAGTCTACCTCCTGAAATCGGTTTCCTGAAATTCTGCCCCACTTTCAAGTCCTCTTGGCAGCCTTACTTCAATATATTTTTGGACAATAGCTGTCATTTATAACTCTGCAGGTTTGTGAATGACAGTGCCCCTGAGCTCCTTTCTTCAACTCGCTTTCTTGTGAGCTGGTCACAACACCGCAGGATTGCTTCAGGCACTAGTGTGGTTCCAACACGGCATGCTGAGCCTTTGGTTAATTCCTCTTCCTGGTGGGAAATGAGAGTTAAATTTGCCCGTCCAGACACCTCCAGCTACTCTCTCATTGCTTCTCCCTATTCCTGTTAATTTTCCGCAGAAATTGCAAACTGGGCCAAACAGGAGGTTAAAGGCACTGACTCTCCAAGTGGGGAGAGTGTTAGTAAAGCGTCTAGAATGTTGTACCCGAGTACCAGGGGACGAAAACTGAGACACATTTGAACACGTTTCCCGATCACATGGTGGATCATACTCTGGGTTCCACATGCATGTTTTAGCTGAAGGAAGAATCCTTTAAACCTGGAGAGTTGAGACCCATGGAATGGGTACCATGCAATATGACTTCAAAAGGTCTGCATTTGCTCACCAAACCTCACCAATCCTATCACTGCTGCATTTATGCCGCTGTACACACGCTTGATTCTCTTTCGGAGACATATAAATCCATAGGTTTTAAGATTCTTACTAGTCAGGTATATTCTTAGGCGTTTAATATGCGGTGTTGAGTCCACTTCGATGAGCAAGGAGTAGCTCTTGTCTATTACATATTTGGCTTATGGAACGGTATCTGTGCTAATTTCAATCTCTGGTTTTATGCAGCACCCCAACTCACCTTTCCCCTTAAGCAAGCATAAGTGGGTGTTCTACGTTTGAGACCCTGTTCTGTTTTGTAATTCAGTTCCTGTGTAGCCAATTTTACATTCCGTGTAGTAGTGATATCTTATGATGTTTCTTTTTCTGTGTGACTTATTTCATTTAGAATCATCGTACCTGAATCAACTCATTATGCTGCTACGGGCCTGATGACATAGATTTCATTGCTGAGTGATATTGCATTGTCCGTAAGTACCACAACTGCTTTATCCATTTTTTGCTTTCTGTGATATTGAACTTGTACCGTAAACGAGGTTCTTGTAAACAGAGCCGTCCCAAACTTTGGGGTGGCTGTGTCTTTTTGATTTTAATTTCCCTAAGCTATAGGACCATAAGTGGAAGTGCCCTAGGCTCTGTTGCTTTGTTTTTTGGATGTTTCAGGAAACACCATACACTTCTCCTGAGTGGCTGTTGGCAATTTACATCCCGCCCATCAGCATAACAAGGCTCCCAGTTCTCCATGGCCTGTCCTGCCTTTCTGGATTTTACACTTTTTTCAGATGGCCCTTTTGACCGGGGGGCAGTGAGACTTCATTGTAGTGCAGATTTCCTTTGCAAGCTTGCTTGCTTGTCCAAAAAGGGCGTATGCGTTTTTTCCTGAATATATTCAGGAAAAAACGCATACGCTCTTTTTGGCCAAGTGCATCATTGTGGACGTTCTGCCTCTTTTCCTATGCTTTACATGCAATTCCAGTCTATCTCCTGAAATCGTTTTCCTGCAATTCTGCCCCACTTTCAAGTCCTCTTGGCAGCCTTACTTCAATATATTTTTGGACTATAGCTGTCATTTATAACTCTGCAGGTTTGTGAATCACAGTGCCCCTGAGCTCCTTTCTTCAACTCGCTTTCTTGTGAGCTGGCCGCAACACCGCAGCATTGCTTCAGGCCCTAGTGTGGTTCCGGCACGGCACGCTGAGCCTTTGGTGAATTCCTCTTCCTGGTGGGAAATGAGAGTTAAATTTGCCCGTCCAGACACCTCCAGCTAGTCTCTCATTGGTTCTCCCTATTCCTGTTCATTTTCCGCAGAAATTGCAAACTGGGCCAAACAGGAGGTTAAAGGCACTGACTCTCCAAGTGGGGAGAGTGTTAGTAAAGCGTCTGGAATGTTGCCCCCGAGTACCAGGGGACGAAAACTGAGACACATTTGAACACGTTTCCCGATCACACAGTGGATCATACTCTGGGTTCCACATGCATGTTTTAGCTGAAGGAAGAATACTAAAACCTGGAGAGTTGATACCCATGGAATGGGTACCATGCAATGTGACTTCAAAGGGTCTGCATTTGCTCACCTAACTTCACCAGTCCTATCACTGCTGCGTTTATTGCGCTGTAACCACACTTGATTCTCTTTCAGAGACATATAAATGCATGGGTTATAAGATTCTTACTAGTCAGGTATATTCTTAGGCGTTTAATATGCGGTGTTGATTCCACTTCGTTGAGAAAGGAGTAGCTCTTGTCTATTACATATTTGGCTTATGGAACGGTATCTCTGCTAATTTCAATCTCTGGTTTTATGCAGCACCCCAACTCACCTTTCGCCTTAAGCAAGCATATGTTGGTTTTCTACATTTGAGACCCTGTTCTGTTTTGTAATTCATTTCCTGTGTAGCCAAGTTTACATTCCGTGTATTAGTGATATCTTATGATGTTTCTTTTTCTGTGTGACTTATTTCACTTAGAATCATCGTACCTGAATCCACTTATTATGCTGCTACGGGCCTGATGACATAGATTTCATTGCTGAGTGATATTGCATTGTACATAAGTACCACAACTTCTTTATCCATTTTTCGCTTTCTGAGATATTGAACCAGTACCGTAAACGAGTTTCTTGTAAACAGAGCCGTCCCAAACTTTGGGGTGGCTGTGTCTTTTTGATTTTAATTTCCCTAAACTATAGGACCATAAGTGGAAGTGCCCTAGGCTCTGTTGCTTTGTTTTTTAGATGTTTCAGGAAACACCATACACTTCTCCAGAGTGGCTGTTGGCAATTTACATCCTGCCCATCAGCATAACAAGGCTCCCAGTTCTCCATGGCCTGTCCTGCCTTTCTGGATTTTACACTTTTTTCAGATGACCCTTTTGACCGGGGGGAAGTGAGACTTCATTGTAGTGCAGATTTCCTTTGCAAGCTTGCTTGGTTGGCCAGAAAGCGCGTATGCGTTTTTTCCTGAATATATTCAGGAAAAAAAGCATATGCCATTTTTGGCCAAGTGCATCATTGTGGACGTTCTGCCTCTTTTCCTATGCTTTACATTCAGTTCCAGTCTACGTCCTGAAATCGGTTTCCTGCAATTCTGCCCCACTTTCAAGTCCTCTTGGCAGACTACTTCAATATATTTTTGGAGGATAGCTGTCATTTATAACTCTGCAGGTTTGTGAATTACAGTGCCCCTGAGCTCCTTTCTTCAACTCGCTTTCTTGTGAGCTGGCCGCAACACCGCAGGTTTGCTTCAGGCCCTAGTGTGGTTTTGGCACGGCACGCTGAGCCTTTAGTTAATTCCTCTTCCTGGTGGGAAATGAGAGTTAAATTTGCCCGTCCAGACACGTCCAGCTAGTCTCTCATTGGCTCTCCCTATTGCTGTTCATCTTCTGCAGAAATTGCAAACTGGGCCAAACAGGAGGTTAAAGGCACTGACTCTCCAAGTGGGGAGAGTGTTACTAAAGCGTCTGGAATGTTGCACCCGAGTACCAGAGGACAAAAACTGAGACATATTTGAACACGTTTCCCGATCACACGGTGGATCATACTCTGGGTTCCACATGCATGTTTTAGCTGAAGGAAGAATCCCTTAAACCTGGAGAGTTGAGACCCATGGAATGGGTACCATGCAATATGACTTCAAAGGGTCTGCATTTGCTCACCGAACCTCAGCAATCCTATCACTGCTGCGTTTATGCCACTGTACACATGCTTGATTCTCTTTTGGAGACATATAAATCGATAGATTTTAAGATTCTTAGTAGTCAGGTATATTCTTAGGCGTTTAATATGGGGTGTTGTGTCCTCTTCGTTGAGCAAGGAGTAGATCTTGTCTATTACATATTTGGCTTATGGAACGGTATCTGTGCTAATTTCAATCTCTGGTTTTATGCAGCACCCCAACTCACCTTTCCCCTTAAGCAAGCATAAGTTGGTTTTCTACTTTTGAGGCCCTGTTCTGTTTTGTAATTCAGTTCCTGTGTAGCCAAGTTTACATTCCGTGTAGTAGTGATATCTTATGATGTTTCTTTTTCTGTGTGACTTATTTCACTTAGAATCATCGTACCTGAATCCACTCATTATGCTGCTACGGACCTGATGACATAGATTTCATTGCTGAGTGATATTGCATTGTACGTAAGTACCACAACTTCTTTATCCATTTTTCGCTTTCTGTGATATTGAACTTGTACTGTAAACGAGGTTCTTGTAAACAGAGCCGTCCCAATCTTTGGGGTGGCTGTGTCTTTTTGATTTCAATTTCCCTAAGCTATAGGACCATAAGTGGAAGTGCCCTAGGCTCTGTTGCTTTGTTTTTTGGATGTTTCAGGAAACACCATACACTTCTCCAGAGTGGCTGTTGGCAATTTACATCCCTCCCATCAGCATAACAAGGCTCCCAGTTCTCCATGGCCTGTCCTGCCTTTCTGGATTTTACACTTTTTCAGATGGCCCTTTTGACCGGGGGGCAGAGAGACTTCATTGTAGTGCAGATTTCCTTTGCAAGCTTGCTTGGTTGGCCAAAAAGGGCTTATGCATTTTTTCCTGAATATATTCAGGAAAAAACACATATGCCCTTTTTGGCCAAGTGCATCATTGTGGACATTCTGCCTCTTTTCCTATGCTTTACATGCAATTCCAGTCTACCTCCTGAAATCGGTTTCCTGCAATTCTGCCCCGCTTTCAAGTCCTCTTGGCAGCCTTACTTCAATATAATTTTGGACGATAGCTGTCATTTATAACTGTGCAGGTTTGTGAATTACAGTGCCCCTGAGCTCCTTTCTTCAACTCGCTTTCTTGTGAGCTGGCCACAACACCGCATCATTGCTTTAGGCCCTAGTGTGGTTCCGGCACGGCACAGTGAGCCTTTGGTTAATTCCTCTTGCTGGTGGGAAATGAGAGTTAAATTTGCCCGTCCAGACACCTCCAGCTAGTCTCTCATAGGTTCTCCCTATTCCTGTTCATCTTACGCACAAATTGCAACCTGGGCCAAGCAGGAGGTTAAAGGCACTGGCTCTCCAAGTGGGGAGCGTGTTAATAAAGCATCTGGAATGTTGCACCCGAGAACCAGGGGACGAAAACTGAGGCACATTTGAACACGTTTCCCGATCACACGGTGGATCATACTCTGGGTTCCACATGCATGTTTTAGCTGAAGGAAGAATACTTAAACCTGGAGAGTTGAGACCCATGGAATGGGTACCATGCAATGTGACTTCAAAGGGTCTGCATTTGCTCACTGAACCTCACCAATCCTATCACTGCTGCGTTTATGCTGCTGTACACACGCTTGATTCTCTTTCGAGACATATAAATCCATAGGTTTTAAGATTCTTACTAATCAGGTATATTCTTAGGCGTTTAATATGGGGTGTTGTGTCCACTTCGTTGAGCAACGAGTAGCTCTTGTCTATTACATATTTGGCTTATGGAACGGTATCTGTGCTAATTTCAATCTCTGGTTTTATGCAGCACCCCAACTCACCTTTCCCCTTAAGAAAGCATAAGTTGGTTTTCTACATTTGAGACCCTGTTATGTTTGTAATTCAGTTCCTGTGTAGCCAAGTTTACATTCCGTGTATTAGTGATATCTTATGAGTTTCTTTTTCTGTGTGACTTATTTCACTTAGAATCATCGTACGTGAATCCACTCATTATGCTGTTACAGACCTGATGACATAGATTTCATTGCTGAGTGATATTGCATTGTACGTAAGTACCACATCTTCTTTATCCATTTTTCGCTTTCTGTGATATTGAACTTGTACCGTAAACGATGTTTTTGTAAACAGAGCTGTCCGAAACTTTGGGGTAGCTGTGTCTTTTTGATTTTAATTTCCCTAAACTATAGGACCATAAGTGGAAGTGCCCTAGGCTCTGTTGCTTTGTTTTTTAGATGTTTCAGGAAACACCATACACTTCTCCAGAGTGGCAGTTGGCAATTTACATCCCGCCCATCAGCATAACAAGGCTCCCAGTTCTCCATGGCCTGTCCTGCCTTTCTGGATTTTACACTTTTTTCAGATGACCCTTTTGACCGGGGGGAAGTGAGACTTCATTGTAGTGCAGATTTCCTTTGCAAGCTTGCTTGGTTGGCCAGAAAGCGCGTATGCATTTTTTCCTGAATATATTCAGGAAAAAAAGCATATGCCATTTTTGGCCAAGTGCATCATTGTGGACGTTCTGCCTCTTTTCCTATGCTTTACATTCAGTTCCAGTCTACCTCCTGAAATCGGTTTCCTGCAATTCTGCCCCACTTTCAAGTCCTCTTGGCAGACTACTTCAATATATTTTTGGAGGATAGCTGTCATTTATAACTCTGCAGGTTTGTGAATTACAGTGCCCCTGAGCTCCTTTCTTCAACACGCTTTCTTGTGAGCTGGCCGCAACACCGCAGGTTTGCTTCAGGCCCTAGTGTAGTTTCGGCACGGCACGCTGAGCCTTTAGTTAATTCCTCTTCCTGGTGGGAAATGAGAGTTAAATTTGCCCGTCCAGACACGTCCAGCTAGTCTCTCATTGGCTCTCCCTATTCCTGTTCATTTTCCGCAGAAATTGCAAACTGGGCCAATCAGGAGGTTAAAGGCACTGACTCTCCAAGTGGGGAGAGTGTTAGTAAAGCGTCTGGAATGTTGTGCCCGAGTACCAGGGGACGAAAATTGAGAAACATTAGAACACGTTTCCTGATCACATGGTGGATCATACTCTCGTTTCCACATGCACGTTTTAGCTGAAGGAAGAATCCCTTAAACCTGGAGAGTTGAGACCCATGGAATGGGTACCATGCAATATGACCTCAAAGGGTCTGCATTTGCTCACCGAAACTCACCAATCCTATCACTGCTGCGTTTATGCCGCTGTACACACGCTTGATTCTCTTTCGGAGACATATAAATCCATAGGTTTTAAGGTTCTTAATAGTCAGGTATATTATTAGGCGTTTAATATGGGGTGTTGTGTCCTCTTCGTTGAGCAAGGAGTAGCTCTTGTCTATTACATATTTGGCTTATGGAACGGTATCTGTGCTAATTTCAATCTCTGCTTTTATGCAGCACCCCAACTCACCTTTCCCCTTGAGCAAGCATAAGTTGGTTTTCTACATTTGAGACCCTGTTCTGTTTTGTAATTCATTTCCTGGTTAGCCAAGTTTACATTCCGTGTAGTAGTGATATCTTATGATGTTTCTTTTTCTGTGTGACTTCTTTCACTTAGAATCATCGAACCTGAATCCACTCATTATGCTGCTACGGGCCTGATGACATAGATTACATTGCTGAGTGATATTGCATTGTACGTAAGTGCCACAAGGTCTTCATCCATTTTTCGCTTTCTGTGATATTGAACTTGTACCTTAAACGAGGTTCTTATAAACAGAGCCGTCCCAAACTTTGGGGTGACTGTGTCTTTTTGATTTTTATTTCCCTAAGCTATAAGACCATAAGTGGAAGTGCCCTAGGCTCTGTTGCTTTGTTTTTTGGATGTTTCAGGAAACACCATACACTTCTCCAGAGTGGCTGTTGGCAATTTACATCCCACCCATCAGCATAACAAGGCTCCCAGTTCTCCATGGTCTGTCCTGCCTTTCTGGATTTTACACTTTTTTCAGATGGCCCTTTTGACCATGGGGCAGTGAGACTTCATTGTAGTGCAGATTTCCTTTGCAAGCTTGCTTGGTTGGCCAAAAAGGGCGTATGCGTTTTTTCCTGAATATATTCAGGAAAAAACGCATACGCCCTTTTTGGCCAAGTGCATCATTGTGGACGTTCTGCCTCTTTTCCTATGCTTTACATGCAATTTCAGTCTACCTCCTGAAATCGGTTTCCTGCAATTCTGCCCCGCTTTCAAGTCCTCTTGGCAGTCTTACTTCAATATATTTTTGGACGAGAGCTGTCATTTATAACTCTGCAGGTTTGTGAATTACAGTGCCCCTGAGCTCCTTTCTTCAACTCGCTTTCTTGTGAGCTGGCCACAACACCACAGTATTGCTTCAGACCCTAGAGTGGTTCCGGCATGGCACGCTGAGCCTTTGGTTAATTCCTCTTCCTGGTGGGAAATGAGAGTTAAATTTGCCCGTCCCGACACCTCCAGCTAGTCTCTCATTGGTTCTCCCTATTCCTGTTCATCTTCCGCAGAAATTGCAAACTGGGCCAACAGGAGTTTAAAGGCCCTGACTCTCCAAGTGGGTAGAGTGTTAGTAAAGCGTCTGGAATGTTGCACCCGAGTACCAGGGGACAAAAACTGAGACACATTTGAACACATTTCCCGATCACACGGTGCATCATACTCTGGGTTCCACATGCATGTTTTAGCTGAAGCAAGAATCCCTTAAACCTGGAGAGTTGATACCCATGGAATGGGTACCATGCAATATGACTTCAAAGGGTCTGCATTTGCTCACCGAACCTCACCAATCCTATCACTGCTGTGCTTATTTCGCTGTACACATGCTTGATTCTCTTTCAGAGACATATAAATGCATAGGTTTTAAGATTCTTACTAGTCAGGTATATTCTTAGGCGTTTAATATGGGGTGTTGTGTCCTCTTCGTTGAGCAAGGAGTAGCTCTTGTCTATTACATATTTGGCTTATGGAACAGTATCTGTGCTAATTTCAATCTCTGGTTATATGTAGCACCCCAACTCACCTTTCCCCTTAAGCAAGCATAAGTTGGTTTTCTACATTTGAGACCCTGTTCTGTTTTGTAATTCAGTTCCTGTGTAGCCAAGTTTACATTCCGTGTAGTAGTGATATCTTATGATGTTTCTTTTTCTGTGTGACTTATTTCACTTAGAATCATCGTACCTGAATCCACTAATTATGCTGCTATGGGCCTGATGACATAGATTTCATTGCTGAGTGATATTGCATTGTACGTAAGTACCACAACTTCTTTATCCATTTTTCGCTTTCTGTGATATTGAACTTGTACCGTAAACGATGTTCTTGTAAACAGAGCCGTCCCAAATTTTGGGGTGGCTGTGTCTTTTTGATTTTAATTTCCCTAAGCTATAGGACCATAAGTGGAAGTGCCCTAGGCTCTGTTGCTTTGTTTGTTAGATGTTTCAGGAAACACCATACACTTCTCCAGAGTGGCTGTTGGCAATTTACATCCCACCCATCAGCATAACAAGGCTCCCAGTTCTCCATGGCCTGTCCTGCCTTTCTGGATTTTACACTTTTTTCAGATGGCCCTTTTGACCGGGGGGCAGTGAGACTTCATTGTAGTGCAGATTTCCTTTGCAAGCTTGCTTGGTTGGCCAAAAAGGGCGTATGCGTTTTTTCCTGAATATATACAGGAAAAAACGCATACGCCCTTTTTGGCCAAGTGCATCATTGTGGACGTTCTGCCTCTTTTCCTATGCTTTACATGCAATTCTAGTCTACCTCCTGAAATCGGTCTCCTGCAATTCTGCCCCGCTTTCAAGTCCTCTTGGCAGGCTTACTTCAATATATTTTTGGACGATAGCTGTCATTTATAACTCTACAGGTTTGTGAATGACAGTGTCCTATAGCTCCTTTCTTCAACTCGCTTTCTTGTGACCTGGCCGCAACACCGCAGGATTGCTTCAGACCCTAGTGTGGTTCCAGCATGGCACGCTGAGCCTTTGGTTAATTCCTCTTCCTGGTGGGAAATGAGAGTTAAATTTGCCCGTCCAGACACCTCCAGCTAGTCTCTCATTGGTTCTCCCTATTCCTGTTCATTTTCCGCAGAAATTGCAAACTGGGCCAAACAGGAGGTTAAAGGCACTGACTCTCCAAGTGGGTAGAGTGTTAGTAAAGCGTCTGGAATGTTGCACCTGAGTACCAGGGGACGAAAACTGAGACACATTTGAACACGTTTCCCAATCACATGTTGGATCATACTCTGGGTTCCACATGCATGTTTTAGCTGAAGGAAGAATCCCTTAAACCTGGAGAGTTGAGACCCATGGAATGGGTACCATGCAATATGACTTCAAAGGGTCTGCATTTGCTCACCGAACCTCAACAATCCTATCACTGCTGCGTTTATGCCACTGTACACACGCTTCATTCTCTTTCGGAGACATATAAATCCATAGGTTTTAAGATTCTTACTAGTCAGGTATATTCTTAGGCGTTTAATATGGGGTGTTGAGTCCACTTCGGTGAGCAAGGAGTAGCTCTTGTCTGTTGCATATTTGGCTTATGGAACGGTATCTGTGCTAATTTCAATCTCTGGTTTTATGCAGCACCGCAGCTCACCTTTCCCCTTAAGCAAGCATAAGTTGGTTTTCTACATTTGAGATCCTGTTCTGTTTTGTAATTCAGTTCCTGTATAGCCAAGTTTACATTCCGTGTAGTAGTGATATCTTATGATGTTTCATTTTCTGTGTGACTTATTTCACTTAGAATCATCGTACCTGAATCCACTCATTATGCTGCTACGGGCCTGATGACATAGATTTCATTGCTGAGTGATATTGCATTGTACATAAGTACCACAACTTCTTTATCCATTTTTCGCTTTCTGTGATATTGAACTTGTACCGTAAACGAGGTTCTTGTAAACAGAGCCGTCCCAAACTTTGGGGTGGCTGTGTCTTTTTGATTTTAATTTCCCTAAACTATAGGACCATAAGTGGAAGTGCCCTAGGCTCTGTTGCTTTGTTTTTTAGATGTTTCAGGAAACACCATACACTTCTCCAGAGTGGCTGTTGGCAATTTACATCCCGCCCATCAGCATAACAAGGCTCCCAGTTCTCCATGGCCTGTTGTGCCTTTCTGGATTTTACACTTTTTTCAGATGGCCCTTTTAACCGGGGGGCAGTGAGACTTCATTGTAGTTCAGATTTCCTTTGCAAGCTTGATTGGTTGGCCAAAAAGTACGTATGCGATTTTTCCTGAATATATTCAGGTAAAAACGCATACGCCGTTTTTGGCCAAGTGCATTATTGTGGACGTTCTGCCTCTTTTCCTATGCTTTACATGCAATTCCAGTCTACCTCCTGAAATCGGTTTCCTACAATATTGCCCCACATTCAGTTTCTCTTGGCATCCTTACTTCAATATATTTTTGGAGGATAGCTGTCATATATAACTCTGCAGTTTTGTGAATTACAGTGCCCCTGAGGTCCTTTCTTCAACTCACTTTCTTGTTAGCTGGCCGCAAAGCCGCAGGATTGCTTCAGGCCTTAGTGTGGTTCCGGCACGGCACGCTGAGCCTTTGGTTAATTCCTCTTCCTGGTGGGAAATGAGAGTTAAATTTGCCCGTCCAGACACCTCCAGCTAGTCTCTCATTGGTTCTCCCTATTCCTGTTCATCTTCCACAGAAATTGCAAACTGGGCCAAACAGGAGGTTAAAGGCACTGACTCTCCAAGTGGGGAGAGTGTTAGTAAAGCGTCTGGAATGTTGCACCCGAGTACCAGGGGACAAAAACTGAGACATATTTGAACACGTTTCCCGATCACACGGTGGATCATAATCTGGGTTCCACATGCATGTTTTAGCTGAAGGAAGAATCCCTTAAACCTGGAGAGTTGAGACCCATGGAATGGGTACCATGCAATATGACTTCAAAGGGTCTGCATTTGCTCACCGAACCTCACCAATCCTATCACTACTGCCCTTATGCCGCTGTACACACGCTTGATTCTCTTTCGGAGACATATAAAGCCATAGGTTTTAAGATTCTTAGTCGTCAGGTATATTCATAGGCGTTTAATATGGGGTGTTGAGTCCACTTCGTTGAGCAAGGAGTAGCTGTTGTCTATTACATATTTGGCTTATGGAACGGTATCTGTGCTAATTTCAATCTCTGGTTTTATGCAGCACCCCAACTCACCTTTCCCCTTAAGCAAGCATAAGTTGGTTTTCTACATTTGAGACCCTGTTCTGTTTTGTAATTCAGTTCCTGTGTAGCCAAGTTTACATTCCGTGTATTAGTGATATCTTATGATGTTTCTTTTTCTGTGTGACTTATTTCACTTAGAATCATCGTACCTGAATCCACTCATTATGCTGCTACAGGCCTGATGACATAGATTTCATTGCTGAGTGATATTGCATTTTACGTATGTATCATAACTTCTTTATCCATTTTTCGCTTTCTGTGATATTGAACTTGTACCTTAAACGAGGTTCTTGTAAACAGAGCCATCCCAAACTTTGGGGTGGCTGTGTCTTTTTGATTTTAATTTCCCTAAGCTATAGGACCATAAGTGGAAGTGCCCTAGGCTCTGTTGCTTTGTTTTTTAGATGTTTCAGGAAACACCATACACTTCTCCAGAGTGGCTGTTGGCAATTTACATCCCGCCCATCAGCATAACAAGGCTCCCAGTTCTCCATGACCTGTCCTGCCTTTCTGGATTTTACACTTTTTTCAGATGGCCTTTTTGACCGGGGAGCAGTGAGACTTCATTGTAGTTCAGATTTCCTTTGCAAGCTTGCTTGGTTGGCCAAAAAGGGCGTATGCGTTTTTTCCTGAATATATTCAGGAAAAAACGCATACGCCCTTTTTGGCCAAGTGCATCATTGTGGACGTTCTGCCTCTTTTCCTGTGCTTTACATGCAATTCCAGTCTACCTCCTGAAATCGGTTTCCTGCAATTCTGCCCCGCATTCAAGTCCTCTTGGCAGCCTTACTTCAATATATTTTTGGACGTTAGCTGTTATTTATAACTCTGCAGGTTTGTGAATTACAGTGCCCCTGAGCTCCTTTCTTCAACTCGCTTTCTTGTGAGCTGGCCGCAACACCGCAGGATTGCTTCAGGCCCTAGTGTGGTTCCGGCATGGCACGCTGAGCCTTTGGTTAATTCCTCTTCCGGGTGGGAAATGAGAGTTAAATTTGCCCGTCCAGACACCTCCAGCTACTCTGTCATTGATTCTCCCTATTCCTGTTCATTTTCCGCAGAAATTGCAAACTGGGCCAATCAGGAGGTTAAAGGCACTGACTCTCCAAGTGGGGAGAGTGTTAGTAAAGCGTCTGGAATGTTGCACCCGAGTACCAGGGGACGAAAATTGAGAAACATTTGAACACGTTTCCTGATCACATGGTGGATGATACTCTCGTTTCCACATGAACGTTTTAGCTGAAGGAAGAATCCCTTAAACCTGGAGAGTTGAGACCCATGGAATGGGTACCATGCAATATGACTTCAAAGGGTCTGCATTTGCTCACCGAACCTCACGAATCCTATCACTACTGCGCTTATGCCGCTGTACACACGCTTGATTCTCTTTCAGAGACATATAAATCCATAGGTTTTAAGGTTCTTAATAGTCAGGTATATTCTTAGGCGTTTAATATGGGGTGTTGTGTCCTCATCGTTGAGCAAGGAGTACCTATTGTCTATTACATATTTGGCTTATGGAACGGTATCTGTGCTAATTTCAATCTCTGGTTTTATGCAGCACCCCAACTCACCTTTCCCCTTAAGCAAGCATAAGTTGGTTTTCTGCATTTGAGACCCTGTTCTGTTTTGTAATTCTGTTCCTGTGTAGCCAAGTTTACATTCCGTGTATTAGTGATATCTTATGGTGTTTCTTTTTCTGTGTGACTTATTTCACTTAGAATCATCGTACCTGAATCCACTCATTATGCTGCTACGGGCCTGATAACATAGATTTCATTTCTGAGTGATACTGCATTGTACGTAAGTACCACAACTTCTTTATCCATTTTTCTCTTTCTGTGATATTGAACTTGTACCGTAAACGAGGTTCTTGTAAACAGAGCCGTCCCGAACTTTTGGGTGGCTGTGTCTTTTTTATTTTAATTTCCCAAAGCTAAAGGACCATAAGTGGAAGTGCCCTAGGCTCTGTTGCTTTGCTTTTTAGATGATTCAGGAAACACCATACACTTCTCCAGAGTGGCTGTTGGCAATTTACATCCCACTCATCAGCATAACAAGGCTCCCAGTTCTCCATGGCCTGTCCTGCCTTTCTGAATTTTACACTTTTTTCAGATGTCCCTTTTGACAGGGGGGCAGTGAGACTTCATTGTAGTGCAGATTTCATTTGCAAGCTTGCTTGGTTGGCCAAAAAGGGCGTATGCAATTTTTCCTGAATATATTCAGGAAAAAATGCATACGCCCTTTTTGGCCAAGTGCATCACTGTGGACGTTCTGCCTCTTTTCCTGTGCTTTACATGCAATTCCAGTCTACCTCCTGAAATCGGTTTCCTGCAATTCTGCCCCGCTTTCAAGTCCTCTTGGCAGCCTTACTTCAATATATTTTTGGACGATAGCTGTCATTTATAACTCTGCAGGTTTGTGAATTACAGTGCCCCTGAGCTCCTTTCTTCAACTCGCTTTCTTGTGAGCTGGCCGCAACACCGCAGGATTGATTCAGGCCCTAGTGTGGTTCCGGCATGGCATGCTGAGCCTTTGGTTAATTCCTCTTCCTGGTGGGAAATGAGAGTTAAATTTGCCCGTCCTGACACCTCCAGCTAGTCTCTCATTGGTTCTCCCTATTCCTGTTCATTTTCCGCAGAAATTGCAAACTGGGCCAAACAGGAGGTTAAAGGCACTGACTCTCCAAGTGGGGAGAGTGTTAGTAAAGCGTCTGTAATGTTGCACCCGAGTACCAGGGGACGAAAACTGAGACACATTTGAACACGTTTCCCGATCACACGGTGGATCATACTCTGGGTTCCACATGCATGTTTTAGCTGAAGGAAGAATCCCTTAAACCTGGAGAGTTGAGACCCATGGAATGGGTACCACGCAATATGACTTCAAAGTGTCTGCATTTGCCCACCGAACCTCACCAATCCTATCACTGCTGCGTTTATGCCGCTGTACACACGCTTGATTCTCTTTCGGAGACATATAAATCCATAGGTTTTAAGATTCTTACTAGTCAGGTATATACTTAGGCGTTTAATATGGGGTGTTGAGTCCACTTCTTTGAGCAAGGAGTAGCTCTTGTCTATTACATATTTGGCTTATGGAACGGTATCTATGCTAATTTCAATCTCTGGTTTTATGCAGCACCCAAAGTCACCTTTCCCCTTAAGCAAGCATAAGTTTGTTTTCTGCATTTGAGACACACTTCTGTTTGTAATTCAATTCCTGTCTAGCCAAGTTTACATTCCGTGTATTAGTGATATCTTATGGTGTTTCTTTTTCTGTGTGACTTATTTCACTTAGAATCATCGTACCTGAATCCACTCATTATGTTGCTACGGGCCTGATGACATAGATTTCATTGCTGAGTGATATTGCATTGTACGTAAGTACCACAAATTCTTTATCCATTTTTCGCTTTCTGTGATATTGAACTTGTACCTTAAACGAGGTTCTTGTAAACAGAGCTGTCCCAAATTTTGGGGTGGCTGTGTCTTTTTGATTTTAAATTCCCTAAGCTATAGGACCATAGGTGGAACTGCCCTAGGCTCTGTTGCTTTGTTTTTTGGATGTTTCAGGAAACACCATACACTTCTCCAGAGTGGCTGTTGGCAATTTACATCCTGCCCATCAGCATAACAAGGCTCCCAGTTCTCCATGGCCTGTCCTGCCTTTCTGGATTTTACACTTTTTTCAGATGGCCCTTTTGAACGGGGGGCAGTGAGACTTCATTGTAGTGCAGATTTCCTTTGCAAGCTTGCTTCGTAAGCCAAAAAGGGCGTATGCGTTTTTTCCTGAATATATTCAGGAAAAAACGCATACGCCCTTTTTCCCCAAGTGCATAATTGTGGACGTTCTGCCTCTTTTCCTATGCTTTACATGCAATTCCACTCTACCTCCTGAAATCGGTTTCCTGCAATTCTGCCCCGCATTCAAGTCCTCTTGGCAGCCTTACTTCAATATATTTTTGGACGATAGCTGTCAGTTATAACTCTGCACGTTTGTGATTTACAGTGCCCCTGAGCTCCTTTGTTCAACTCGCTTTCTTGTGAGCTGGCCGCAAGACCGCAGGATTTCTTCAGGCCCTAGTGTGGTTCCGGCATGGCACGCTGAGCCTTTGGTTAATTCCTCTTCCTGGTGGGAAAGTAGAGTTACATTTGCCCGTCCAGACACCTCCAGCTAGTCTCTCATTGGTTCTCCCTATTCCTGTTCATTTTCCGCAGAAATTGCAAACTGGGCCAAACAGGAGGTTAAAGGCACTGACTCTCCAAGTGGGGAGAGTGTTAGTAAAGCGTCTGGAATGTTGCACCCGAGCACCAGGGGATGAAAACTGAGACACATTTGAACACGTTTCCCGATCACACGGTGGATCATACTCTGGGTTCCACATGCATGTTTTAGCTGAAGGAAGAATCCCTTAAACTTGGAGAGTTGAGACCCATGGAATGGGTACCATGCAATATGACTTCAAAGTGTCTGCATTTTCTCACCGAACCTCACCAAGCCTATCACTGCTGCATTTATGACGCTGTACACACGCTTGATTCTCTTTCGGAGACATATAAATCCATAGGTTTTAAGATTCTTACTAGTCAGGTATATTCTTAGGCTTTTAATATGGGGTGTTGAGTCCACTTCGTTGAGCAAGGAGTAGCTCTTGTCTATTACATATTTGGCTTATGGTACGGTATCTGTGCTAATTTCAATCTCTGGTTTTATGCAGCACCCCAACTCACCTTTCCCCTTAAGCAAGCATAAGTTGGTTTTCTGCATTTGAGACCCTGTTCTGTTTTGTAATTCAGTTCCTCTGTAGCCAAGTTTACATTCCATGTATTAGTGATATCTTATGGTGTTTCTTTTTCTGTGTGACTTATTTCACTTAGAATCATCGTACCTGAATCCACACATTATGCTGCTATGGGCCTGATGACATAGATTTCATTGCTGAGTGATATTGCATTGTACGTAAGTACCACAACTTCTTTATCCATTTTTCACTTTCTGTGATATTGAACTTGTACCGTAACGAGGTTCTTGTAAACAGAGCCGTCCCAAATTTTGGGGTGGCTGTGTCTTTTTGATTTTAAATTCCCTATGCTATAGGACCATAAGTGGAAGTGCCCTAGGCTCTGTTGCTTTGTTTTTTGGATGTTTCAGGAAACACCATACACTTCTCCAGAGTGGCTGTTGGCAATTTACATCCCGCCCATCAGCATAACAAGGCTCCCAGTTCTCCATGGCCTGTCCTGCCTTTCTGGATTTTACACTTGTTTCAGATGGCCCTTTTGACCAGGGGGCAGTGAGACTTCATTGTAGTGCAGATTTCCTTTGCAAGCTTGCTTGGTTGGCCAAAAAGGGCGTATGCGTTTTTTCCTGAATATATTCAGGAAAAAACGCATACGCCCTTTTTGGCCAAGTGCATCATTGTGGACGTTCTGCCTCTTTTCCTATGCTTTACATGCAATTCCAGTCCACCTCCTGAAATCGGTTTCCTGCAATTCTGCCCCACTTTCAAGTCCTCTTGGCAGCCTTACTTCAATATATTTTTGGATGATAGCTGTCATTTATAACTCTGCAGGTTTGTGAATGACAGTGCCCCTGAGCTCCTTTCTTCAACTCGCTTTCTTGTGAGCTGGCCGCAACACCGCAGGATTGCTTCAGGCCCTAGTGTGGTTCTGGCATGGGACGCTGAGCCTTTGGTTAATTCCTCTTCCTGGTGGGAAATGAGAGTTAAATTTACCCGTCCAGATACCTCCAGGTAGTCTCTCATTGGTACTCCCTATTCCTGTTCATGTTCCGCAGAAATTGCAAACTGGGCCAAACAGGAGTTTAAAGGCCCTGACTCTCCAGGTGGGGAGAGTGTTAGTAAAGCGTCTGGAATGTTGCACCCGAGTACCAGGGGACGAAAACTGAGACACATTTGAACACGTTTCCCGATCACACGGTGGATCATACTCTGGGTCCCACATGCATGTTTTAGCTGAAGGAAGAATCCCATAAACCTGGAAAGTTGAGACCCATGGAATGGGTACCATGCAATATGACTTCAAAGGGTCTGCTTTTGCTCACCGAATCTCACCAATCCTATCACTGCTGCGTTTATGTCGCTGTACACACGCTTGATTCTCTTTCGGTGACATATAAATCCATAGGTTTTAAGATTCTTACTAGTCAGGTATATTCTTAGGGGTTTAATATGAGGTGTTGACTCCACTTCGTTGAGCAAGGAGTAGCTCTTGTGTATTATATATTTGGCTTATTGAACAGTATCTGTGCTAATTTCAATCTCTGGGTTTATGCAGCACCCCAACTCACCTTTCCCCTTAAGCAAGCATAAGTTGGTTTTCTACATTGGAGACCCTGTTCTGTTTTGTAATTCAATTCCTGTGTAGCCAAGTTTACATTCCGTGTATTAGTGATATCTTATGATGTTTCTTTTTCTGTGTGACTTATTTCACTTAGAATCATCGTACATGATTCCACTCATTATGCTGCTATGGGCCTGTTGACATAGATTTCATTGCTGAGTGATATTGCATTGTACGTAAGTACCACAACTTCTTTATCCATTTTTTGCTTTCTGTGATATTGAACTTGTACAGTAAACGAGGTTCTTGTAAACAGAGCCGTCCCAAACTTTGGGGTGGCTGTGTCTTTTTGATTTTAATTTCCCTAAGCTATAGGACCATAAGTGGAAGTGCCCTAGGCTATGTTGCTTTGTTTTTTAGATGTTTCAGGAAACACCATACACTTCTCCAGAGTGGCTGCTGGCAATTTACATCCCGCCCATCAGCATAACAAGGCTCCCAGTTCTCCTTGGCCTGTGCTGCCTTTCTGGATTTTACACTTTTTCAGGTGGCCCTTTTGACCGGGGGGCAGTGAGACTTCATTGTAGTGCAGATTTGCTTTGCAAGCTTGCTTGGTTGGCCAAAAAGGGCGTATGCGTTTTTTCCTGAATATATTCAGGAATAAACGCATACGCCCTTTTTGGCCAATTGCATCATTGTGGACGTTCTGCCTCTTTTCCTATGCTTTAAATGCATTTCCAGTCTACCTCCTGAAATCGGTTTCCTGAAATTCTGCCCCACTTTCAAGTCCTCTTGGCAGCCTTACTTCAATATATTTTTGGACGATAGCTGTCATTTATAACTCTGCAGGTTTGTGAATGACAGTGCCCCTGAGCTCCTTTCTTCAACTCGCTTTCTTGTGAGCTGGTCACAACACCGCAGGATTGCTTCAGGCACTAGTGTGGTTCCAACACTGCATGCTGAGCCTTTGGTTAATTCCTCTTCCTGGTGGGAAATGAGAGTTAAATTTGCCCGTCCAGACACCTCCAGCTACTCTCTCATTGCTTCTCCCTATTCCTGTTCATTTTCCGCAGAAATTGCAAACTGGGCCAAACAGGAGGTTAAAGGCACTGACTCTCCAAGTGGGGAGAGTGTTAGTAAAGCGTCTAGAATGTTGTACCCGAGTACCAGGGGACGAAAACTGAGACACATTTGAACACGTTTCCCGATCACATGGTGGATCATACTCTGGGTTCCACATGCATGTTTTAGCTGAAGGAAGAATCCTTTAAACCTGGAGAGTTGAGACCCATGGAATGGGTACCATGCAATATGACTTCAAAGGGTCTGCATTTGCTCACCAAACCTCACCAATCCTATCACTGCTGCATTTATGCCGCTGTACACACGCTTGATTCTCTTTCGGAGACATATAAATCCATAGGTTTTAAGATTCTTACTAGTCAGGTATATTCTTAGGCGTTTAATATGCGGTGTTGAGTCCACTTCGATGAGCAAGGAGTAGCTCTTGTCTATTACATATTTGGCTTATGGAACGGTATCTGTGCTAATTTCAATCTCTGGTTTTATGCAGCACCCCAACTCACCTTTCCCCTTAAGCAAGCATAAGTGGGTGTTCTACGTTTGAGACCCTGTTCTGTTTTGTAATTCAGTTCCTGTCTAGCCAAGTTTACATTCCGTGTAGTAGTGATATCTTATGATGTTTCTTTTTCTGTGTGACTTATTTCACTTAGAATCATCGTACCTGAATCCACTCATTATGCTGCTACGGGCCTGATGACATAGATTTCATTGCGAAGTGATATTGCATTGTACGTAAGTACCACAACTTCTTTATCCATTTTTCGCTTTCTGTGATATTGAACTTGTACCGCAAACGAGGTTCTTGTAAACACAGCAGTCCCAAACTTTGGGGTGGCTGTGTCGTTTTGATTTTAATTTCCCTAAGCTATAGGACCATAAGTGGAAGTGCCCTAGGCTCTGTTGCTTTGTTTTTTGGATGTTTCAGGAAACACCATACACTTCTCCAGAGTGGTTGTTGGCAATTTACATCCCGCGCATCAGCATAACAAGGCTCCCAGTTCTCCATGGCCTGTCCTGCCTTTCTGGATTTTACACTTTTTTCAGATGGCCCTTTTGACCGGGGGGCAGTGAGACTTCATTGTAGTGCAGATTTCCTTTGCAAGCTTGCTTGCTTGGCCAAAAAGGGCGTATGCGTTTTTTCCTGAATATATTCAGGAAAAAACGCATACGCCCTTTTTGGCCAAGTGCATCATTGTGGACGTTCTGCCTCTTTTCCTATGCTTTACATGCAATTCCAGTCTACCTCCTGAAATCGGTTTCCTGCAATTCTGCCCCGCTTTCAAGTCCTCTTGGCAGCCTTACTTCAATATATTTTTGGACGATAGCTGTCATTTATAACTCTGCAGGTTTGTGAATTACAGTGCCCCTGAGCTCCTTTCTTCAACTCGCTTTGTTGTGAGCTGGTCACAACACCGCAGGATTGCTTCAGACCCTAGTGTGGTTCCGGCACGGCACGCTGAGCCTTTGGTTAATTCCTCTTCCTGGTGGGAAATGAGAGTAAAATTTGCCCGTCCAGACACCTCCAGCTAGTCTCTCATTGGTTCTCCCTATTCCTGTTCATTTTCTGCAGAAATTGCAAACTGGGCCAAACAGGAGGTTAAAGGCACTGACTCTCCAAGTGGGGAGAGTGTTAGTAAAGCGTCTGGAATGTTGCACCCAAATACCAGGGGACGAAAACTGAGACAGATTTGAACACATTTTCCGATCACACGGTGGATCATACTCTGGGTTCCACATGCATGTTTTAGCTGAAGGAAGAATCCCTTAAACCTGGAGAGTTGAGACCAATGGAATGGGTACCATGCAATATGACTTCAAAGGGTCTGCATTTGCTCACCGAACCTCACCCATCCTATCACTGCTGCATTTATGCCGCTGTACACACACTTGATTCTCTTTCGGAGACATATAAATCCATAGGTTTTAAGATTCTTACTAGTCAGGTATATTCTTAGGCGTTTAATATGGGGTGTTGAGTCCACTTCGTTGAGCAAGGAGTAGCTCTTGTCTATTACATATTTGGCTTATGGAACGGTATCTGTGCTAATTTCAATCTCTGGTTTTATGCAGCACCCCAACTCACCTTTCCCCTTAAGCAAGCATAAGTTGGTTTTCTACATTTGAGACCCTCTTCTGTTTTGTAATTCAGTTCCTGTGTAGCCAAGTTTACATTCCGTGTATTAGTGATATCTTATGATGTTTCTTTTTCTGTGTGACTTATTTCATTTAGAATCATCGTACCTGAATCAACTCATTATGCTGCTACGGGCCTGATGACATAGATTTCATTGCTGAGTGATATTGCATTGTCCGTAAGTACCACAACTGCTTTATCCATTTTTTGCTTTCTGTGATATTGAACTTGTACCGTAAACGAGGTTCTTGTAAACAGAGCCGTCCCAAACTTTGGGGTGGCTGTGTCTTTTTGATTTTAATTTCCCTAAGCTATAGGACCATAAGTGGAAGTGCCCTAGGCTCTGTTGCTTTGTTTTTTGGATGTTTCCGGAAACACCATACACTTCTCCTGAGTGGCTGTTGGCAATTTACATCCCGCCCATCAGCATAACAAGGCTCCCAGTTCTCCATGGCCTGTCCTGCCTTTCTGGATTTTACACTTTTTTCAGATGGCCCTTTTGACCGGGGGGCAGTGAGACTTCATTGTAGTGCAGATTTCCTTTGCAAGCTTGCTTGCTTGTCCAAAAAGGGCGTATGCGTTTTTTCCTGAATATATTCAGGAAAAAACGCATACGCTCTTTTTGGCCAAGTGCATCATTGTGGACGTTCTGCCTCTTTTCCTATGCTTTACATGCAATTCCAGTCTATCTCCTGAAATCGTTTTCCTGCAATTCTGCCCCACTTTCAAGTCCTCTTGGCAGCCTTACTTCAATATATTTTTGGACTATAGCTGTCATTTATAACTCTGCAGGTTTGTGAATCACAGTGCCCCTGAGCTCCTTTCTTCAACTCGCTTTCTTGTGAGCTGGCCGCAACACCGCAGGATTGCTTCAGGCCCTAGTGTGGTTCCGGCACGGCACGCTGAGCCTTTGGTGAATTCCTCTTCCTGGTGGGAAATGAGAGTTAAATTTGCCCGTCCAGACACCTCCAGCTACTCTCTCATTGCTTCTCCCTATTCCTGTTAATTTTCCGCAGAAATTGCAAACTGGGCCAAACAGGAGGTTAAAGGCACTGACTCTCCAAGTGGGGAGAGTGTTAGTAAAGCGTCTAGAATGTTGTACCCGAGTACCAGGGGACGAAAACTGAGACACATTTGAACACGTTTCCCGATCACATGGTGGATCATACTCTGGGTTCCACATGCATGTTTTAGCTGAAGGAAGAATCCTTTAAACCTGGAGAGTTGAGACCCATGGAATGGGTACCATGCAATATGACTTCAAAGGGTCTGCATTTGCTCACCAAACCTCACCAATCCTATCACTGCTGCATTTATGCCGCTGTACACACGCTTGATTCTCTTTCGGAGACATATAAATCCATAGGTTTTAAGATTCTTACTAGTCAGGTATATTCTTAGGCGTTTAATATGCGGTGTTGAGTCCACTTCGATGAGCAAGGAGTAGCTCTTGTCTATTACATATTTGGCTTATGGAACGGTATCTGTGCTAATTTCAATCTCTGGTTTTATGCAGCACCCCAACTCACCTTTCCCCTTAAGCAAGCATAAGTGGGTGTTCTACGTTTGAGACCCTGTTCTGTTTTGTAATTCAGTTCCTGTGTAGCCAATTTTACATTCCGTGTAGTAGTGATATCTTATGATGTTTCTTTTTCTGTGTGACTTATTTCACTTAGAATCATCGTACCTGAATCCACTCATTATGCTGCTACGGGCCTGATGACATAGATTTCATTGTTGAGAGATATTGCATTGTACGTAAGTACCACACTTTCTTTATCCATTTTTTGCTTTCTCTGATATTGAACTTGTACCGTAAACGAGGTTCTTGTAAACACAGCTGTCCCAAACTTTGGGGTGGCTGTGTCTTTTTGATTTTAATTTCCCTAAGCTATAGGACCATAAGTGGAAGTGCCCTAGGCTCTGTTGCTTTGTTTTTTGGATGTTTCAGGAAACACCATACACTTCTCCAGAGTGGTTGTTGGCAATTTACATCCCGCGCATCAGCATAACAAGGCTCCCAGTTCTCCATGGCCTGTCCTGCCTTTCTGGATTTTACACTTTTTTCAGATGGCCCTTTTGACCGGGGGGCAGTGAGACTTCATTGTAGTGCAGATTTCCTTTGCAAGCTTGCTTGCTTGGCCAAAAAGGGCGTATGCGTTTTTTCCTGAATATATTCAGGAAAAAACGCATACGCCCTTTTTGGCCAAGTGCATCATTGTGGACGTTCTGCCTCTTTTCCTATGCTTTACATGCAATTCCAGTCTACCTCCTGAAATCGGTTTCCTGCAATTCTGCCCCGCTTTCAAGTCCTCTTGGCAGCCTTACTTCAATATATTTTTGGACGATAGCTGTCATTTATAACTCTGCAGGTTTGTGAATTACAGTGCCCCTGAGCTCCTTTCTTCAACTCGCTTTGTTGTGAGCTGGTCACAACACCGCAGGATTGCTTCAGACCCTAGTGTGGTTCCGGCACGGCACGCTGAGCCTTTGGTTAATTCCTCTTCCTGGTGGGAAATGAGAGTAAAATTTGCCCGTCCAGACACCTCCAGCTAGTCTCTCATTGGTTCTCCCTATTCCTGTTCATTTTCTGCAGAAATTGCAAACTGGGCCAAACAGGAGGTTAAAGGCACTGACTCTCCAAGTGGGGAGAGTGTTAGTAAAGCGTCTGGAATGTTGCACCCAAATACCAGGGGACGAAAACTGAGACAGATTTGAACACATTTTCCGATCACACAGTGGATCATACTCTGGGTTCCACATGCATGTTTTAGCTGAAGGAAGAATCCCTTAAACCTGGAGAGTTGAGACCAATGGAATGGGTACCATGCAATATGACTTCAAAGGGTCTGCATTTGCTCACCGAACCTCACCCATCCTATCACTGCTGCATTTATGCCGCTGTACACACACTTGATTCTCTTTCGGAGACATATAAATCCATAGGTTTTAAGATTCTTACTAGTCAGGTATATTCTTAGGCGTTTAATATGGGGTGTTGAGTCCACTTCGTTGAGCAAGGAGTAGCTCTTGTCTATTACATATTTGGCTTATGGAACGGTATCTGTGCTAATTTCAATCTCTGGTTTTATGCAGCACCCCAACTCACCTTTCCCCTTAAGCAAGCATAAGTTGGTTTTCTACATTTGAGACCCTCTTCTGTTTTGTAATTCAGTTCCTGTGTAGCCAAGTTTACATTCCGTGTATTAGTGATATCTTATGATGTTTCTTTTTCTGTGTGACTTATTTCATTTAGAATCATCGTACCTGAATCAACTCATTATGCTGCTACGGGCCTGATGACATAGATTTCATTGCTGAGTGATATTGCATTGTCCGTAAGTACCACAACTGCTTTATCCATTTTTTGCTTTCTGTGATATTGAACTTGTACCGTAAACGAGGTTCTTGTAAACAGAGCCGTCCCAAACTTTGGGGTGGCTGTGTCTTTTTGATTTTAATTTCCCTAAGCTATAGGACCATAAGTGGAAGTGCCCTAGGCTCTGTTGCTTTGTTTTTTGGATGTTTCCGGAAACACCATACACTTCTCCTGAGTGGCTGTTGGCAATTTACATCCCGCCCATCAGCATAACAAGGCTCCCAGTTCTCCATGGCCTGTCCTGCCTTTCTGGATTTTACACTTTTTTCAGATGGCCCTTTTGACCGGGGGGCAGTGAGACTTCATTGTAGTGCAGATTTCCTTTGCAAGCTTGCTTGCTTGTCCAAAAAGGGCGTATGCGTTTTTTCCTGAATATATTCAGGAAAAAACGCATACGCTCTTTTTGGCCAAGTGCATCATTGTGGACGTTCTGCCTCTTTTCCTATGCTTTACATGCAATTCCAGTCTATCTCCTGAAATCGTTTTCCTGCAATTCTGCCCCACTTTCAAGTCCTCTTGGCAGCCTTACTTCAATATATTTTTGGACTATAGCTGTCATTTATAACTCTGCAGGTTTGTGAATCACAGTGCCCCTGAGCTCCTTTCTTCAACTCGCTTTCTTGTGAGCTGGCCGCAACACCGCAGGATTGCTTCAGGCCCTAGTGTGGTTCCGGCACGGCACGCTGAGCCTTTGGTGAATTCCTCTTCCTGGTGGGAAATGAGAGTTAAATTTGCCCGTCCAGACACCTCCAGCTAGTCTCTCATTGGTTCTCCCTATTCCTGTTCATTTTCCGCAGAAATTGCAAACTGGGCCAAACAGGAGGTTAAAGGCACTGACTCTCCAAGTAGGGAGAGTGTTAGTAAAGCGTCTGGAATGTTGCACCCGAGTACCAGGGGACGAAAACTGAGACACATTTGAACACGTTTCCCAATCACACGGTGGATCATACTCTGGGTTCCACATGCATGTTTTAGCTGAAGGAAGAATCCCTTAAACTTGGAGAGTTGAGACCCATGGAATGGGTACCATGCAATATGACTTCAAAGTCTCTGCATTTTCTCACCGAACCTCACCAAGCCTATCACTGCTGCGTTTATGCCGCTGTACACACGCTTGATTCTCTTTCGGAGACATATAAATCCATAGGTTTTAAGATTCTTACTAGTCAGGTATATTCTTAGGCGTTTAATATGGGGTGTTGAGTCCACTTCGTTGAGTAAGGAGTAGCTCTTGTCTGTTACATATTTGGCTTATGGAATGGTATCTTTGCTAATTTCAATCTCTGGTTTTATGCAGCACCCCAACTCACCTTTCCCCTTAAGCAAGCATAAGTTGGTTTTCTGCATTTGAGACCCTGTTCTGTTTTGTAATTCAGTTCCTGTGTAGCCAAGTTTACATTCCGTGTATTAGTGATATCTTATGGTGTTTCTTTTTCTGTGTGACTTATTTCACTTAGAATCATCGTACCTGAATCCACTCATTATGCTGCTACGGGCCTGATAACATAGATTTCATTTCTGAGTGATACTGCATTGTACGTAAGTACCACAACTTCTTTATCCATTTTTCTCTTTCTGTGATATTGAACTTGTACCGTAAACGAGGTTCTTGTAAACAGAGCCGTCCCGAACTTTTGGGTGGCTGTGTCTTTTTTATTTTAATTTCCCAAAGCTAAAGGACCATAAGTGGAAGTGCCCTAGGCTCTGTTGCTTTGCTTTTTAGATGATTCAGGAAACACCATACACTTCTCCAGAGTGGCTGTTGGCAATTTACATCCCACTCATCAGCATAACAAGGCTCCCAGTTCTCCATGGCCTGTCCTGCCTTTCTGAATTTTACACTTTTTTCAGATGGCCCTTTTGACCGGGGGGCAGTGAGACTTCATTGTAGTGCAGATTTCATTTGCAAGCTTGCTTGGTTGGCCAAAAAGGGCGTATGCATTTTTTCCTGAATATATTCAGGAAAAAATGCATACGCCCTTTTTGGCCAAGTGCATCACTGTGGACGTTCTGTCTCTTTTCCTGTGCTTTACATGCAATTCCAGTCTACCTCCTGAAATCGGTTTCCTGCAATTCTGCCCCGCTTTCAAGTCCTCTTGGCAGCCTTACTTCAATATATTTTTGGACGATAGCTGTCATTTATAACTCTGCAGGTTTGTGAATTACAGTGACCCTGAGCTCCTTTCTTCAACTCGCTTTCTTGTGAGCTGGCCGCAACACCGCAGGATTGCTTCAGGCCCTAGTGTGGTTCCGGCATGGGACGCTGAGCCTTTGGTTAATTCCTCTTGCTGGTGGGAAACGAGAGTTAAATTTGCCCTTCCAGACACCTCCAGCTAGTCTCTCATAGGTTCTCCCTATTCCTGTTCATCTTACGCACAAATTGCAAACTGGGCCAAGCAGGAGGTTAAAGGCACTGGCTCTCCAAGTGGGGAGAGTGTTAGCAAAGCGTCTGGAATGTTGCACCCGAGTACCAGGGGACGAAAACTGAGACAAATTTGAACACGTTTCCCGATCACACAGTGGATCATACTCTGGGTTCCACATGCATGTTTTAGCTGAAGGAAGAATACTAAAACCTGGAGAGTTGATACCCATGGAATGGGTACCATGCAATGTGACTTCAAAGGGTCTGCATTTGCTCACCTAACTTCACCAGTCCTATCACTGCTGCGTTTATTGCGCTGTAACCACACTTGATTCTCTTTCAGAGACATATAAATGCATGGGTTATAAGATTCTTACTAGTCAGGTATATTCTTAGGCGTTTAATATGCGGTGTTGATTCCACTCCGTTGAGAAAGGAGTAGCTCTTGTCTATTACATATTTGGCTTATGGAACGGTATCTCTGCTAATTTCAATCTCTGGTTTTATGCAGCACCCCAACTCACCTTTCGCCTTAAGCAAGCATATGTTGGTTTTCTACATTTGAGACCCTGTTCTGTTTTGTAATTCATTTCCTGTGTAGCCAAGTTTACATTCCGTGTATTAGTGATATCTTATGATGTTTCTTTTTCTGTGTGACTTATTTCACTTAGAATCATCGTACCTGAATCCACTCATTATGCTGCTACGGGCCTGATGACATAGATTTCATTGCTGAGTGATATTGCATTGTACATAAGTACCACAACTTCTTTATCCATTTTTCGCTTTCTGAGATATTGAACCAGTACCGTAAACGAGTTTCTTGTAAACAGAGCCGTCCCAAACTTTGGGGTGGCTGTGTCTTTTTGATTTTAATTTCCCTAAGCTATAGGACCATAAGTGGAAGTGCCCTAGGCTCTGTTGCTTTGTTTTTTAGATGTTTCAGGAAACACCATACACTTCTCCAGAGTGGCTGTTGGCAATTTACATCCCTCCCATCAGCATAACAAGGCTCCCAGTTCTCCATGGCCTGTCCTGCATTTCTGGATTTTACACTTTTTCAGATGGCCCTTTTGACCGGGGGGCAGTGAGACTACATTGTAGTGCAGATTTCCTTTGCAAGCTTGCTTGGCTGGCCAAAAAGTGCGTATGCGTTTTTTCCTGAATATATTCAGGAAAAAAGGCATACGCCCTTTTTGGCCAAGTGCATCATTGTGGATGTTCTGCCTCTTTTCCTGTGCTTTAAATGAAATTCCAGTCTACCTCCTGAAATCAGTTTCCTGCAATTCTACCCTGCTTTCAAGTCCTCTTGGCAGCCTTACTTCAATATATTTTTGGACGATCGCTGTCATTTATAACTCTGCAGGTTTGTGAATGACAGTGCCCCTGAGCTCCTTTCTTCAACTTGCTTTCTTGTGAGCTGGCCGCAACACCGCAGGATTGCTTCAGACCCTAGTGTGTTTCCGGAACGGCACGCTGAGCCTTTGTTAATTCCTCTTCCTGGTGGGAAATGAGTGTTAAATTTGCCCGTCCAGACACCTCCAGCTAGACTATCATTGGTTCTCCCTATTCCTGTACATCTTCCGCAGAAATTGCAAACTGGGCCAAACAGGAGGTTAAAGGCACTGACTCTCCAAGTGAGGAGAGTGTTAGTAAAGCGTCTGGAATGTTGCACCCGCGTTCCACGGGACGAAAACTGAGACACATTTCAACACGTTTCCCGATCACATGGTGGATCATACTCTGGGTTCCACATGCATGTTTTAGCTGAAGGAAGAATCCCTTAAACCTGGAGAGTTGAGACCCATGGAATGGGTGTTATGTAATATGACTTCAAAGGGTCTGCATTTGCTCACCGAACCTCACCAATCCTATCACTGCTGCGTTTATGCCGCTGTACACACGCTTGATTCTCTTTCGGAGACATATAAATCCATAGGTTTTAAGATTCTTACTAGTCAGGTATATTCTTAGGCGTTTAATATGGGGTGTTGAGTCCACTTCGGTGAGCAAGGTGTAGCTCTTGTCTATTACATATTTGGCTTATGGAACGGTATCTGTCCTAATTTCAATCTCTGGTTTTAGACAGCCCCCCATCTCACCTTTCCCCTTAAGCAAGCATAAGTTGGTTTTCTACATTTGAGACCCTGTTCTGTTTTGTAATTCAGTTCCTGTGTAGCCAAGTTTACATTCCGTGTAGTAGTGATATCTTATGATGTTTCCTTTTCTCTGTGACTTATTTCACTTAGAATCATCACACCTGAATCCACTCATTATGCTGCTACAGGCCTGATGACATAGATTTCATTGCTGAGTGATATTGCATTGTACGTAAGTACCACAACTTCTTTATTCATTTTTCGCTTTCTGTGATATTGAACTTGTACCGTAAACGAGGTTCTTGTAAACAGAGCCGTCCCAAACTTTGGGGTGGTTGTGTCTTTTTGATTTTAATTTCCCTAAGCTATAGGACCATAAGTGGAAGTGCCCTAGGCTCTGTTGCTTTGTTTTTTAGATATTTCATGAAACACCATACACTTTTCCAGAGTGGCTATTGACAGTTTACATCCCGCCCTTCAGCATAACAAGGCTCCCAGTTCTCCATGGCCTGTCCTGCCTTTCTGGATTTTACACTTTTTTCACATGGCCCTTTTGACCGGGGGGCAGTGAGACTTCATGTTAGTGCAGATTTCCTTTGCAAGCTTGCTTGGTTGGCCAACAAGTGCGTATGCGATTTCTCTTGAATATATTCAGGAAAAAACGCATACGCCCTTTTTGGCCAAGTGCATCATTGTGGACGTTCTGCCTCTTTTCCTATGCTTTATATGCAATTCCAGTCTACCTCCTGAAATCAGTGTCCTGCAATTCTGCCCCGCTTTCAAGTCCTCTTGGCAGCCTTATTTCAATATATTTTTGGACGATAGCTGTCGTTTATAACTCTGCAGGTTTGTGATTTACAGTGCCCCTGAGCTCCTTTGTTCAACTCGCTTTCTTGTGAGCTGGCCGCAACACCGCAGGATTGCTTCAGGCCCTAGCGTGGCTCCGGCATGGCACGCTGAACCTTTAGTGAATTCCTCTTCCTGGTGGGAAATGAGAGTTAAATTTGCCCGTCCAGACACCTCCAGCTAGTCTCTGATGGTTTCTCCCTATTCCTGTTAATTTTCCGCAGAAATTGCAAACTGGGCCAAACAGGAGGTTAAAGGCACTGGCTCTCCAAGTGGGGAGAGTGTTAGTAAAGCGTCTGGAATGTTGCACCCGAGTACCAGGGGACGAAAACTGAGACACATTTGAACACGTTTCCCGATCACATGGTGGAGCATACTCTGGGTTCCACATGCATGATTTAGCTGAAGGAAGAATCCCTTAAACCTGGAGAGTTGAGACCCATGGAATGGGTGTTATGTAATATGACTTCAAAGGGTCTGCATTTGCTCACCGAACCTCACCAATCCTATCACTGCTGCGTTTATGCCGCTGTACACACGCTTCATTCTCTTTCGGAGACATATAAATCCATAGGTTTTAAGATTCTTACTAGTCAGGTATATTCTTAGGCGTTTAATATGGGGTGTTGAGTCCACTTCGGTGAGCAAGGTGTAGCTCTTGTCTATTACATATTTGGCTTATGGAACGGTATCTGTCCTAATTTCAATCTCTGGTTTTAGGCAGCCCCCCATCTCACCTTTCCCCTTAAGCAAGCATAAGTTGGTTTTCTACATTTGAGACCCTGTTCTGTTTTGTAATTCAGTTCCTGTGTAGCCAAGTTTACATTCCGTGTAGTAGTGATATCTTATGATGTTTCCTTTTCTCTGTGACTTATTTCACTTAGAATCATCGCACCTGAATCCACTCATTATGCTGCTACAAGCCTGATGACATAGATTTCTTTGCTGAGTGATATTGCATTGTACGTAAGTACCACAACTTCTTTACATTTTTCACTTTCTTTGATATTGAACTTGTACCGTAAACGAGGTTCTTTTAAACAGAGCCATCCCAAACTTTGGGGTGGCTGTGTCTTTTTGATTTCAATTTCCCTAAGCTATAGGACCATAAGTGGAAGTGCCCTAGGCTCTGTTGCTTTGTTTTTTGGATGTTTCAGGAAACACCATACACTTCTCCAGAGTGGCTGTTGGCAATTTACATCCCACCCATCAGCATAACAAGGCTCCCAGTTCTCCATGGCCTGTCCTGCCTTTCTGGATTTTACACTTTTTCAGATGGCCCTTTTGACCGGGGGGCAGAGAGACTTCATTGTAGTGCAGATTTCCTTTGCAAGCTTGCTTGGTTGGCCAAAAAGGGCTTATGCATTTTTTCCTGAATATATTCAGGAAAAAACACATATGCCCTTTTTTGCCAAGTGCATCATTGTGGACGTTCTGCCTCTTTTCCTATGCTTTACATGCAATTCCAGTCTACCTCCTGAAATCGGTTTCCTGCAATTCTGCCCCGCTTTCAAGTCCTCTTGGCAGCCTTACTTCAATATAATTTTGGACGATAGCTGTCATTTATAACTGTGCAGGTTTGTGAATTACAGTGCCCCTGAGCTCCTTTCTTCAACTCGCTTTCTTGTGAGCTGGCCACAACACCGCATCATTGCTTTAGGCCCTAGTGTGGTTCCGGCACCGCACAGTGAGCCTTTGGTTAATTCCTCTTGCTGGTGGGAAATGAGAGTTAAATTTGCCCGTCCAGACACCTCCAGCTAGTCTCTCATAGGTTCTCCCTATTCCTGTTCATCTTACGCACAAATTGCAACCTGGGCCAAGCAGGAGGTTAAAGGCACTGGCTCTCCAAGTGGGGAGCGTGTTAATAAAGCATCTGGAATGTTGCACCCGAGAACCAGGGGACGAAAAGTGAGGCACATTTGAACACGTTTCCCGATCACACGGTGGATCATACTCTGGGTTCCACACGCATGTTTTAGCTGAAGGAAGAATCCCTTAAACCTGGAGAGTTGAGACCCATGGAATGGGTACCATGCAATATGACTTCAAAGGGTCTGCATTTGCTCACCGAACCTCACCAATCCTATCACTGCTGCGTTTATGCCGCTGTACACACGCTTGATTCTCTTTCGGAGACATATAAATCCATAGGTTTTAAGATTCTTACTAGTCAGGTATATTCTTAGGCGTTTAATATGGGGTGTTGAGCCCACTTCCTTGAGCAAGGAGTAGCTCTTGTCTATTACATAATTGGCTTATGGAACGGTATCTGTGCTAATTTCAATCTCTGGTTTTATGCAGCACCCCAACTCACCTTTCCCCTTAAGAAAGCATAAGTTGGTTTTCTACATTTGAGACCCTGTTATGTTTGTAATTCAGTTCCTGTGTAGCCAAGTTTACATTCCGTGTGTTAGTGATATCTTATGAGTTTCTTTTTCTGTGTGACTTATTTCACTTAGAATCATCGTACGTGAATCCACTCATTATGCTGTTACAGACCTGATGACATAGATTTCATTGCTGAGTGATATTGCATTGTACGTAAGTACCACATCTTCTTTATCCATTTTTCGCTTTCTGTGATATTGAACTTGTACCGTAAACGATGTTTTTGTAAACAGAGCCGTCCGAAACTTTGGGGTGGCTGTGTCTTTTTGATTTTAATTTCCCTAAACTATAGGACCATAAGTGGAAGTGCCCTAGGCTCTGTTGCTTTGTTTTTTAGATGTTTCAGGAAACACCATACACTTCTCCAGAGTGGCTGTTGGCAATTTACATCCTGCCCATCAGCATAACAAGGCTCCCAGTTCTCCATGGCCTGTCCTGCCTTTCTGGATTTTACACTTTTTTCAGATGACCCTTTTGACCGGGGGGAAGTGAGACTTCATTGTAGTGCAGATTTCCTTTGCAAGCTTGCTTGGTTGGCCAGAAAGCGCGTATGCGTTTTTTCCTGAATATATTCAGGAAAAAAAGCATATGCCATTTTTGGCCAAGTGCATCATTGTGGACGTTCTGCCTCTTTTCCTATGCTTTACATTCAGTTCCAGTCTACGTCCTGAAATCGGTTTCCTGCAATTCTGCCCCACTTTCAAGTCCTCTTGGCAGACTACTTCAATATATTTTTGGAGGATAGCTGTCATTTATAACTCTGCAGGTTTGTGAATTACAGTGACCCTGAGCTCCTTTCTTCAACTCGCTTTCTTGTGAGCTGGCCGCAACACCGCAGGTTTGCTTCAGGCCCTAGTGTGGTTTTGGCACGGCACGCTGAGCCTTTAGTTAATTCCTCTTCCTGGTGGGAAATGAGAGTTAAATTTGCCCGTCCAGACACGTCCAGCTAGTCTCTCATTGGCTCTCCCTATTGCTGTTCATCTTCTGCAGAAATTGCAAACTGGGCCAAACAGGAGGTTAAAGGCACTGACTCTCCAAGTGGGGAGAGTGTTACTAAAGTGTCTGGAATGTTGCACCCGAGTACCAGAGGACAAAAACTGAGACATATTTGAACACGTTTCCCGATCACACGGTGGATCATACTCTGGGTTCCACACGCATGTTTTAGCTGAAGGAAGAATCCCTTAAACCTGGAGAGTTGAGACCCATGGAATGGGTACCATGCAATATGACTTCAAAGGGTCTGCATTTGCTCACCGAACCTCAGCAATCCTATCACTGCTGCATTTATGCCGCTGTACACACGCTTGATTCTCTTTCGGAGACATATAAATCCATAGGTTTTAAGATTCTTACTAGTCAGGTATATTCTTAGGCGTTTAATATGCGGTGTTGAGTCCACTTCGATGAGCAAGGAGTAGCTCTTGTCTATTACATATTTGGCTTATGGAACGGTATCTGTGCTAATTTCAATCTCTGGTTTTATGCAGCACCCCAACTCACCTTTCCCCTTAAGCAAGCATAAGTGGGTGTTCTACGTTTGAGACCCTGTTCTGTTTTGTAATTCAGTTCCTGTCTAGCCAAGTTTACATTCCGTGTAGTAGTGATATCTTATGATGTTTCTTTTTCTGTGTGACTTATTTCACTTAGAATCATCGTACCTGAATCCACTCATTATGCTGCTACGGGCCTGATGACATAGATTTCATTGCTGAGTGATATTGCATTGTACGTAAGTACCACACTTTCTTTATCCATTTTTTGCTTTCTCTGATATTGAACTTGTACCGTAAACGAGGTTCTTGTAAACACAGCTGTCCCAAACTTTGGGGTGGCTGTGTCTTTTTGATTTTAATTTCCCTAAGCTATAGGACCATAAGTGGAAGTGCCCTAGGCTCTGTTGCTTTGTTTTTTGGATGTTTCAGGAAACACCATACACTTCTCCAGAGTGGTTGTTGGCAATTTACATCCCGCGCATCAGCATAACAAGGCTCCCAGTTCTCCATGGCCTGTCCTGCCTTTCTGGATTTTACACTTTTTTCAGATGGCCCTTTTGACCGGGGGGCAGTGAGACTTCATTGTAGTGCAGATTTCCTTTGCAAGCTTGCTTGGTTGGCCAAAAAGGGCGTATGCGTTTTTTCCTGAATATATTCAGGAAAAAACGCATACGCCCTTTTTGGCCAAGTGCATCATTGTGGACGTTCTGCCTCTTTTCCTATGCTTTACATGCAATTCCAGTCTACCTCCTGAAATCGGTTTCCTGCAATTCTGCCCCGCTTTCAAGTCCTCTTGGCAGCCTTACTTCAATATATTTTTGGACGATAGCTGTCATTTATAACTCTGCAGGTTTGTGAATTACAGTGCCCCTGAGCTCCTTTCTTCAACTCGCTTTGTTGTGAGCTGGCCGCAACAGCGCAGGATTGCTTCAGACCCTAGTGTGGTTCCGGCACGGCACGCTGAGCCTTTGGTTAATTCCTCTTCCTGGTGGGAAATGAGAGTTAAATTTGCCCGTCCAGACACCTCCAGCTAGTCTCTCATTGGTTCTCCCTATTCCTGTTCATTTTCTGCAGAAATTGCAAACTGGGCCAAACAGGAGGTTAAAGGCAGTGACTCTCCAAGTGGGGAGAGTGTTAGTAAAGCGTCTGGAATGTTGCACCCAAATACCAGGGGACGAAAACTGAGACAGATTTGAACACATTTTCCGATCACACGGTGGATCATACTCTGGGTTCCACATGCATGTTTTAGCTGAAGGAAGAATCCCTTAAACCTGGAGAGTTGAGACCAATGGAATGGGTACCATGCAATATGACTTCAAAGGGTCTGCATTTGCTCACCGAACCTCACCCATCCTATCACTGCTGCATTTATGCCGCTGTACACACACTTGATTCTCTTTCGGAGACATATAAATCCATAGGTTTTAAGATTCTTACCAGTCAGGTATATACTTAGGCGTTTAATATGGGGTGTTTAGTCCACTTCGTTGAGCAAGGAGTAGCTCTTGTCTATTACATATTTGGCTTATGGAACGGTATCTATGCTAATTTCAATCTCTGGTTTTATGCAGCACCCCAACTCACCTTTCCCCTTAAGCAAGCATATGTTGGTTTTCTGCATTTGGGACACTCTTCTGTTTGTAATTCAATTCCTGTGTAGCCAAGTTTACATTCCGTGTATTAGTGATATCTTATGGTGTTTCTTTTTCTCTGTGACTTATTTCACTTAGAATCATCGTACCTGAATCCACTCATTATGCTGCTACGGGCCTGATGACATAGATTTCATTGCTGAGTGATATTGCATTGTACGTAAGTACCACAACTGCTTTATCCATTTTTTGCTTTCTGTGATATTGAACTTGTACCGTAAACGAGGTTCTTGTAAACAGAGCTGTCCCAAATTTTGGGGTGGCTGTGTCTTTTTGATTTTAAATTCCCTAAGCTATAGGACCATAAGTGGAACTGCCCTAGGCTCTGTTGCTTTGTTTTTTGATGTTTCAGGAAACACCATACACTTCTCCAGAGTGGCTGTTGGCAATTTACATCCTGCCCATCAGCATAACAAGGCTCCCAGTTCTCCGTGGCCTGTCCTGCCTTTCTGGATTTTACACTTTTTTCAGATGGCCCTTTTGACCGGGGGGCAGTGAGACTTCATTGTAGTGCAGATTTCCTTTGCAAGCTTGCTTCGTTGGCCAAAAAGGGCGTATGCGTTTTTTCCTGAATATATTCATTAAAAAACGCATACGCCCTTTTTGGCCAAGTGCATCATTGTGGACCTTCTGCCTCTTTTCCTATGCTTTACATGCAATTCCAGTCTACCTCCTAAAAATCGGTTTCCTGCAATTCTGCCCCGCATTCAAGTCCTCTTGGCAGCCTTACTTCAATATATTTTTGGACGATAGCTGTCATTTATAACTCTGCACGTTTGTGATTTACAGTGCCCCTGAGCTCCTTTGTTCAACTCGCTTTCTTGTGAGCTGGCCGCAAAACCGCAGGATTTCTTCAGGCCCTAGTGTGGTTCCGGCATGGCACGCTGAGCCTTTGGTTAATTCCTCTTCCTGGTGGGAAAGTAGAGTTACATTTGCCCGTCCAGACACCTCCAGCTAGTCTCTCATTGGTTCTCCCTATTCCTGTTCATTTTCCGCAGAATTTGCAAACAGGGCCAAACAGGAGGTTAAAGGCACTGACTCTCCAAGTAGGGAGAGTGTTAGTAAAGCGTCTGGAATGTTGCACCCGAGTACCAGGGGACGAAAACTGAGACACATTTGAACACGTTTCCCAATCACACGGTGGATCATACTCTGGGTTCCACATGCATGTTTTAGCTGAAGGAAGAATCCCTTAAACTTGGAGAGTTGAGACCCATGGAATGGGTACCATGCAATATGACTTCAAAGTCTCTGCATTTTCTCACCGAACCTCACCAAGCCTATCACTGCTGCGTTTATGCCGCTGTACACACGCTTGATTCTCTTTCGGAGACATATAAATCCATAGGTTTTAAGATTCTTACTAGTCAGGTATATTCTTAGGCGTTTAATATGGGGTGTTGAGTCCACTTCGTTGAGCAAGGAGTAGCTCTTGTCTGTTACATATTTGGCTTATGGAATGGTATCTTTGCTAATTTCAATCTCTGGTTTTATGCAGCACCCCAACACACCTTTCCCCTTAAGCAAGCATAAGTTGGTTTTCTGCATTTGAGACCCTGTTCTGTTTTGTAATTCAGTTCCTGTGTAGCCAAGTTTACATTCCGTGTATTAGTGATATCTTATGGTGTTTCTTTTTCTGTGTGACTTATTTCACTTAGAATCATCGTACCTGAATCCACTCATTATGCTGCTACGGGCCTGATAACATAGATTTCATTTCTGAGTGATACTGCATTGTACGTAAGTACCACAACTTCTTTATCCATTTTTCTCTTTCTGTGATATTGAACTTGTACCGTAAACGAGGTTCTTGTAAACAGAGCCGTCCCGAACTTTTGGGTGGCTGTGTCTTTTTTATTTTAATTTCCCAAAGCTAAAGGACCATAAGTGGAAGTGCCCTAGGCTCTGTTGCTTTGCTTTTTAGATGATTCAGGAAACACCATACACTTCTCCAGAGTGGCTGTTGGCAATTTACATCCCACTCATCAGCATAACAAGGCTCCCAGTTCTCCATGGCCTGTCCTGCCTTTCTGAATTTTACACTTTTTTCAGATGTCCCTTTTGACAGGGGGGCAGTGAGACTTCATTGTAGTGCAGATTTCATTTGCAAGCTTGCTTGGTTGGCCAAAAAGGGCGTATGCAATTTTTCCTGAATATATTCAGGAAAAAATGCATACGCCCTTTTTGGCCAAGTGCATCACTGTGGACGTTCTGCCTCTTTTCCTGTGCTTTACATGCAATTCCAGTCTACCTCCTGAAATCGGTTTCCTGCAATTCTGCCCCGCTTTCAAGTCCTCTTGGCAGCCTTACTTCAATATATTTTTGGACGATAGCTGTCATTTATAACTCTGCAGGTTTGTGAATTACAGTGCCCCTGAGCTCCTTTCTTCAACTCGCTTTCTTGTGAGCTGGCCGCAACACCGCAGGATTGATTCAGGCCCTAGTGTGGTTCCGGCATGGCATGCTGAGCCTTTGGTTAATTCCTCTTCCTGGTGGGAAATGAGAGTTAAATTTGCCCGTCCTGACACCTCCAGCTAGTCTCTCATTGGTTCTCCCTATTCCTGTTCATTTTCCGCAGAAATTGCAAACTGGGCCAAACAGGAGGTTAAAGGCACTGACTCTCCAAGTGGGGAGAGTGTTAGTAAAGCGTCTGTAATGTTGCACCCGAGTACCAGGGGACGAAAACTGAGACACATTTGAACACGTTTCCCGATCACACGGTGGATCATACTCTGGGTTCCACATGCATGTTTTAGCTGAAGGAAGAATCCCTTAAACCTGGAGAGTTGAGACCCATGGAATGGGTACCACGCAATATGACTTCAAAGTGTCTGCATTTGCCCACCGAACCTCACCAATCCTATCACTGCTGCGTTTATGCCGCTGTACACACGCTTGATTCTCTTTCGGAGACATATAAATCCATAGGTTTTAAGATTCTTACTAGTCAGGTATATACTTAGGCGTTTAATATGGGGTGTTGAGTCCACTTCTTTGAGCAAGGAGTAGCTCTTGTCTATTACATATATGGCTTATGGAACGGTATCTATGCTAATTTCAATCTCTGGTTTTATGCAGCACCCAAAGTCACCTTTCCCCTTAAGCAAGCATAAGTTTGTTTTCTGCATTTGAGACACACTTCTGTTTGTAATTCAATTCCTGTCTAGCCAAGTTTACATTCCGTGTATTAGTGATATCTTATGGTGTTTCTTTTTCTGTGTGACTTATTTCACTTAGAATCATCGTACCTGAATCCACTCATTATGTTGCTACGGGCCTGATGACATAGATTTCATTGCTGAGTGATATTGCATTGTACGTAAGTACCACAAATTCTTTATCCATTTTTCGCTTTCTGTGATATTGAACTTGTACCGTAAACGAGGTTCTTGTAAACAGAGCTGTCCCAAATTTTGGGGTGGCTGTGTCTTTTTGATTTTAAATTCCCTAAGCTATAGGACCATAGGTGGAACTGCCCTAGGCTCTGTTGCTTTGTTTTTTGGATGTTTCAGGAAACACCATACACTTCTCCAGAGTGGCTGTTGGCAATTTACATCCTGCCCATCAGCATAACAAGGCTCCCAGTTCTCCATGGCCTGTCCTGCCTTTCTGGATTTTACACTTTTTTCAGATGGCCCTTTTGAACGGGGGGCAGTGAGACTTCATTGTAGTGCAGATTTCCTTTGCAAGCTTGCTTCGTAAGCCAAAAAGGGCGTATGTGTTTTTTCCTGAATATATTCAGGAAAAAACGCATACGCCCTTTTTCCCCAAGTGCATAATTGTGGACGTTCTGCCTCTTTTCCTATGCTTTACATGCAATTCCACTCTACCTCCTGAAATCGGTTTCCTGCAATTCTGCCCCGCATTCAAGTCCTCTTGGCAGCCTTACTTCAATATATTTTTGGACGATAGCTGTCAGTTATAACTCTGCACGTTTGTGATTTACAGTGCCCCTGAGCTCCTTTGTTCAACTCGCTTTCTTGTGAGCTGGCCGCAAGGCCGCAGGATTTCTTCAGGCCCTAGTGTGGTTCCGGCATGGCACGCTGAGCCTTTGGTTAATTCCTCTTCCTGGTGGGAAAGTAGAGTTACATTTGCCCGTCCAGACACCTCCAGCTAGTCTCTCATTGGTTCTCCCTATTCCTGTTCATTTTCCGCAGAAATTGCAAACTGGGCCAAACAGGAGGTTAAAGGCACTGACTCTCCAAGTGGGGAGAGTGTTAGTAAAGCGTCTGGAATGTTGCACCCGAGCATCAGGGGACGAAAACTGAGACACATTTGAACACATTTCCCGATCACACGGTGGATCATACTCTGGGTTCCACATGCATGTTTTAGCTGAAGGAAGAATCCCTTAAACTTGGAGAGTTGAGACACATGGAATGGGTACCATGCAATATGACTTCAAAGTGTCTGCATTTTCTCACCGAACCTCACCAAGCCTATCACTGCTGCATTTATGACGCTGTACACACGCTTGATTCTCTTTCGGAGACATATAAATCCATAGGTTTTAAGATTCTTACTAGTCAGGTATATTCTTAGGCTTTTAATATGGTGTGTTGAGTCCACTTCGTTGAGCAAGGAGTAGCTCTTGTCTATTACATATTTGGCTTATGGTACGGTATCTGTGCTAATTTCAATCTCTGGTTTTATGCAGCACCCCAACTCACCTTTCCCCTTAAGCAAGCATAAGTTGGTTTTCTGCATTTGAGACCCTGTTCTGTTTTGTAATTCAGTTCCTCTGTAGCCAAGTTTACATTCCATGTATTAGTGATATCTTATGGTGTTTCTTTTTCTGTGTGACTTATTTCACTTAGAATCATCGTACCTGAATCCACACATTATGCTGCTATGGGCCTGATGACATAGATTTCATTGCTGAGTGATATTGCATTGTACGTAAGTACCACAACTTCTTTATCCATTTTTCACTTTCTGTGATATTGAACTTGTACCGTAACGAGGTTCTTGTAAACAGAGCCGTCCCAAATTTTGGGGTGGCTGTGTCTTTTTGATTTTAAATTCCCTATGCTATAGGACCATAAGTGGAAGTGCCCTAGGCTCTGTTGCTTTGTTTTTTGGATGTTTCAGGAAACACCATACACTTCTCCAGAGTGGCTGTTGGCAATTTACATCCCGCCCATCAGCATAACAAGGCTCCCAGTTCTCCATGGCCTGTCCTGCCTTTCTGGATTTTACACTTGTTTCAGATGGCCCTTTTGACCAGGGGGCAGTGAGACTTCATTGTAGTGCAGATTTCCTTTGCAAGCTTGCTTGGTTGGCCAAAAAGGGCGTATGCGTTTTTTCCTGAATATATTCAGGAAAAAACGCATACGCCCTTTTTGGCCAAGTGCATCATTGTGGACGTTCTGCCTCTTTTCCTATGCTTTACATGCAATTCCAGTCCACCTCCTGAAATCGGTTTCCTGCAATTCTGCCCCACTTTCAAGTCCTCTTGGCAGCCTTACTTCAATATATTTTTGGATGATAGCTGTCATTTATAACTCTGCAGGTTTGTGAATGACAGTGCCCCTGAGCTCCTTTCTTCAACTCGCTTTCTTGTGAGCTGGCCGCAACACCGCAGGATTGCTTCAGGACCTAGTGTGGTTCTGGCATGGGACGCTGAGCCTTTGGTTAATTCCTCTTCCTGGTGGGAAATGAGAGTTAAATTTACCCGTCCAGATACCTCCAGCTAGTCTCTCATTGGTTCTCCCTATTCCTGTTCATGTTCCGCAGAAATTGCAAACTGGGCCAAACAGGAGTTTAAAGGCCCTGACTCTCCAGGTGGGGAGAGTGTTAGTAAAGCGTCTGGAATGTTGCACCCGAGTACCAGGGGACGAAAACTGAGACACATTTGAACACGTTTCCCGATCACACGGTGGATCATACTCTGGGTCCCACATGCATGTTTTAGCTGAAGGAAGAATCCCATAAACCTGGAAAGTTGAGACCCATGGAATGGGTACCATGCAATATGACTTCAAAGGGTCTGCTTTTGCTCACCGAATCTCACCAATCCTATCACTGCTGCGTTTATGTCGCTGTACACACGCTTGATTCTCTTTCGGTGACATATAAATCCATAGGTTTTAAGATTCTTACTAGTCAGGTATATTCTTAGGGGTTTAATATGAGGTGTTGACTCCACTTCGTTGAGCAAGGAGTAGCTCTTGTGTATTATATATTTGGCTTATTGAACAGTATCTGTGCTAATTTCAATCTCTGGGTTTATGCAGCACCCCAACTCACCTTTCCCCTTAAGCAAGCATAAGTTGGTTTTCTACATTGGAGACCCTGTTCTGTTTTGTAATTCAATTCCTGTGTAGCCAAGTTTACATTCCGTGTATTAGTGATATCTTATGATGTTTCTTTTTCTGTGTGACTTATTTCACTTAGAATCATCGTACATGATTCCACTCATTATGCTGCTATGGGCCTGTTGACATAGATTTCATTGCTGAGTGATATTGCATTGTACGTAAGTACCACAACTTCTTTATCCATTTTTTGCTTTCTGTGATATTGAACTTGTACAGTAAACGAGGTTCTTGTAAACAGAGCCGTCCCAAACTTTGGGGTGGCTGTGTCTTTTTGATTTTAATTTCCCTAAGCTATAGGACCATAAGTGGAAGTGCCCTAGGCTATGTTGCTTTGTTTTTTAGAGATTTCAGGAAACACCATACACTTCTCCAGAGTGGCTGCTGGCAATTTACATCCCGCCCATCAGCATAACAAGGCTCCCAGTTCTCCTTGGCCTGTGCTGCCTTTCTGGATTTTACACTTTTTCAGGTGGCCCTTTTGACCGGGGGGCAGTGAGACTTCATTGTAGTGCAGATTTGCTTTGCAAGCTTGCTTGGTTGGCCAAAAAGGGCGTATGCGTTTTTTCCTGAATATATTCAGGAATAAACGCATACGCCCTTTTTGGCCAATTGCATCATTGTGGACGTTCTGCCTCTTTTCCTATGCTTTAAATGCATTTCCAGTTTACCTCCTGAAATCGGTTTCCTGAAATTCTGCCCCACTTTCAAGTCCTCTTGGCAGCCTTACTTCAATATATTTTTGGACGATAGCTGTCATTTATAACTCTGCAGGTTTGTGAATGACAGTGCCCCTGAGCTCCTTTCTTCAACTCGCTTTCTTGTGAGCTTGTCACAACACCGCAGGATTGCTTCAGGCACTAGTGTGGTTCCAACACGGCATGCTGAGCCTTTGGTTAATTCCTCTTCCTGGTGGGAAATGAGAGTTAAATTTGCCCGTCCAGACACCTCCAGCTACTCTCTCATTGCTTCTCCCTATTCCTGTTCATTTTCCGCAGAAATTGCAAACTGGGCCAAACAGGAGGTTAAAGGCACTGACTCTCCAAGTGGGGAGAGTGTTAGTAAAGCGTCTAGAATGTTGTACCCGAGTACCAGGGGACGAAAACTGAGACACATTTGAACACGTTTCCCGATCACATGGTGGATCATACTCTGGGTTCCACATGCATGTTTTAGCTGAAGGAAGAATCCTTTAAACCTGGAGAGTTGAGACCCATGGAATGGGTACCATGCAATATGACTTCAAAGGGTCTGCATTTGCTCACCAAACCTCACCAATCCTATCACTGCTGCATTTATGCCGCTGTACACACGCTTGATTCTCTTTCGGAGACATATAAATCCATAGGTTTTAAGATTCTTACTAGTCAGGTATATTCTTAGGCGTTTAATATGCGGTGTTGAGTCCACTTCGATGAGCAAGGAGTAGCTCTTGTCTATTACATATTTGGCTTATGGAACGGTATCTGTGCTAATTTCAATCTCTGGTTTTATGCAGCACCCCAACTCACCTTTCCCCTTAAGCAAGCATAAGTGGGTGTTCTACGTTTGAGACCCTGTTCTGTTTTGTAATTCAGTTCCTGTCTAGCCAAGTTTACATTCCGTGTAGTAGTGATATCTTATGATGTTTCTTTTTCTGTGTGACTTATTTCACTTAGAATCATCGTACCTGAATCCACTCATTATGCTGCTACGGGCCTGATGACATAGATTTCATTGCTGAGTGATATTGCATTGTACGTAAGTACCACACTTTCTTTATCCATTTTTTGCTTTCTCTGATATTGAACTTGTACCGTAAACGAGGTTCTTGTAAACACAGCTGTCCCAAACTTTGGGGTGGCTGTGTCTTTTTGATTTTAATTTCCCTAAGCTATAGGACCATAAGTGGAAGTGCCCTAGGCTCTGTTGCTTTGTTTTTTGGATGTTTCAGGAAACACCATACACTTCTCCAGAGTGGTTGTTGGCAATTTACATCCCGCGCATCAGCATAACAAGGCTCCCAGTTCTCCATGGCCTGTCCTGCCTTTCTGGATTTTACACTTTTTTCAGATGGCCCTTTTGACCGGGGGGCAGTGAGACTTCATTGTAGTGCAGATTTCCTTTGCAAGCTTGCTTGGTTGGCCAAAAAGGGCGTATGCGTTTTTTCCTGAATATATTCAGGAAAAAACGCATACGCCCTTTTTGGCCAAGTGCATCATTGTGGACGTTCTGCCTCTTTTCCTATGCTTTACATGCAATTCCACTCTACCTCCTGAAATCGGTTTCCTGCAATTCTGCCCCGCATTCAAGTCCTCTTGGCAGCCTTACTTCAATATATTTTTGGACGATAGCTGTCAGTTATAACTCTGCACGTTTGTGATTTACAGTGCCCCTGAGCTCCTTTGTTCAACTCGCTTTCTTGTGAGCTGGCCGCAAGGCCGCAGGATTTCTTCAGGCCCTAGTGTGGTTCCGGCATGGCACGCTGAGCCTTTGGTTAATTCCTCTTCCTGGTGGGAAAGTAGAGTTACATTTGCCCGTCCAGACACCTCCAGCTAGTCTCTCATTGGTTCTCCCTATTCCTGTTCATTTTCCGCAGAAATTGCAAACTGGGCCAAACAGGAGGTTAAAGGCACTGACTCTCCAAGTGGGGAGAGTGTTAGTAAAGCGTCTGGAATGTTGCACCCGAGCATCAGGGGACGAAAACTGAGACACATTTGAACACATTTCCCGATCACACGGTGGATCATACTCTGGGTTCCACATGCATGTTTTAGCTGAAGGAAGAATCCCTTAAACTTGGAGAGTTGAGACACATGGAATGGGTACCATGCAATATGACTTCAAAGTGTCTGCATTTTCTCACCGAACCTCACCAAGCCTATCACTGCTGCATTTATGACGCTGTACACACGCTTGATTCTCTTTCGGAGACATATAAATCCATAGGTTTTAAGATTCTTACTAGTCAGGTATATTCTTAGGCTTTTAATATGGTGTGTTGAGTCCACTTCGTTGAGCAAGGAGTAGCTCTTGTCTATTACATATTTGGCTTATGGTACGGTATCTGTGCTAATTTCAATCTCTGGTTTTATGCAGCACCCCAACTCACCTTTCCCCTTAAGCAAGCATAAGTTGGTTTTCTGCATTTGAGACCCTGTTCTGTTTTGTAATTCAGTTCCTCTGTAGCCAAGTTTACATTCCATGTATTAGTGATATCTTATGGTGTTTCTTTTTCTGTGTGACTTATTTCACTTAGAATCATCGTACCTGAATCCACACATTATGCTGCTATGGGCCTGATGACATAGATTTCATTGCTGAGTGATATTGCATTGTACGTAAGTACCACAACTTCTTTATCCATTTTTCACTTTCTGTGATATTGAACTTGTACCGTAACGAGGTTCTTGTAAACAGAGCCGTCCCAAATTTTGGGGTGGCTGTGTCTTTTTGATTTTAAATTCCCTATGCTATAGGACCATAAGTGGAAGTGCCCTAGGCTCTGTTGCTTTGTTTTTTGGATGTTTCAGGAAACACCATACACTTCTCCAGAGTGGCTGTTGGCAATTTACATCCCGCCCATCAGCATAACAAGGCTCCCAGTTCTCCATGGCCTGTCCTGCCTTTCTGGATTTTACACTTGTTTCAGATGGCCCTTTTGACCAGGGGGCAGTGAGACTTCATTGTAGTGCAGATTTCCTTTGCAAGCTTGCTTGGTTGGCCAAAAAGGGCGTATGCGTTTTTTCCTGAATATATTCAGGAAAAAACGCATACGCCCTTTTTGGCCAAGTGCATCATTGTGGACGTTCTGCCTCTTTTCCTATGCTTTACATGCAATTCCAGTCCACCTCCTGAAATCGGTTTCCTGCAATTCTGCCCCACTTTCAAGTCCTCTTGGCAGCCTTACTTCAATATATTTTTGGATGATAGCTGTCATTTATAACTCTGCAGGTTTGTGAATGACAGTGCCCCTGAGCTCCTTTCTTCAACTCGCTTTCTTGTGAGCTGGCCGCAACACCGCAGGATTGCTTCAGGACCTAGTGTGGTTCTGGCATGGGACGCTGAGCCTTTGGTTAATTCCTCTTCCTGGTGGGAAATGAGAGTTAAATTTACCCGTCCAGATACCTCCAGCTAGTCTCTCATTGGTTCTCCCTATTCCTGTTCATGTTCCGCAGAAATTGCAAACTGGGCCAAACAGGAGTTTAAAGGCCCTGACTCTCCAGGTGGGGAGAGTGTTAGTAAAGCGTCTGGAATGTTGCACCCGAGTACCAGGGGACGAAAACTGAGACACATTTGAACACGTTTCCCGATCACACGGTGGATCATACTCTGGGTCCCACATGCATGTTTTAGCTGAAGGAAGAATCCCATAAACCTGGAAAGTTGAGACCCATGGAATGGGTACCATGCAATATGACTTCAAAGGGTCTGCTTTTGCTCACCGAATCTCACCAATCCTATCACTGCTGCGTTTATGTCGCTGTACACACGCTTGATTCTCTTTCGGTGACATATAAATCCATAGGTTTTAAGATTCTTACTAGTCAGGTATATTCTTAGGGGTTTAATATGAGGTGTTGACTCCACTTCGTTGAGCAAGGAGTAGCTCTTGTGTATTATATATTTGGCTTATTGAACAGTATCTGTGCTAATTTCAATCTCTGGGTTTATGCAGCACCCCAACTCACCTTTCCCCTTAAGCAAGCATAAGTTGGTTTTCTACATTGGAGACCCTGTTCTGTTTTGTAATTCAATTCCTGTGTAGCCAAGTTTACATTCCGTGTATTAGTGATATCTTATGATGTTTCTTTTTCTGTGTGACTTATTTCACTTAGAATCATCGTACATGATTCCACTCATTATGCTGCTATGGGCCTGTTGACATAGATTTCATTGCTGAGTGATATTGCATTGTACGTAAGTACCACAACTTCTTTATCCATTTTTTGCTTTCTGTGATATTGAACTTGTACAGTAAACGAGGTTCTTGTAAACAGAGCCGTCCCAAACTTTGGGGTGGCTGTGTCTTTTTGATTTTAATTTCCCTAAGCTATAGGACCATAAGTGGAAGTGCCCTAGGCTATGTTGCTTTGTTTTTTAGAGATTTCAGGAAACACCATACACTTCTCCAGAGTGGCTGCTGGCAATTTACATCCCGCCCATCAGCATAACAAGGCTCCCAGTTCTCCTTGGCCTGTGCTGCCTTTCTGGATTTTACACTTTTTCAGGTGGCCCTTTTGACCGGGGGGCAGTGAGACTTCATTGTAGTGCAGATTTGCTTTGCAAGCTTGCTTGGTTGGCCAAAAAGGGCGTATGCGTTTTTTCCTGAATATATTCAGGAATAAACGCATACGCCCTTTTTGGCCAATTGCATCATTGTGGACGTTCTGCCTCTTTTCCTATGCTTTAAATGCATTTCCAGTTTACCTCCTGAAATCGGTTTCCTGAAATTCTGCCCCACTTTCAAGTCCTCTTGGCAGCCTTACTTCAATATATTTTTGGACGATAGCTGTCATTTATAACTCTGCAGGTTTGTGAATGACAGTGCCCCTGAGCTCCTTTCTTCAACTCGCTTTCTTGTGAGCTTGTCACAACACCGCAGGATTGCTTCAGGCACTAGTGTGGTTCCAACACGGCATGCTGAGCCTTTGGTTAATTCCTCTTCCTGGTGGGAAATGAGAGTTAAATTTGCCCGTCCAGACACCTCCAGCTACTCTCTCATTGCTTCTCCCTATTCCTGTTCATTTTCCGCAGAAATTGCAAACTGGGCCAAACAGGAGGTTAAAGGCACTGACTCTCCAAGTGGGGAGAGTGTTAGTAAAGCGTCTAGAATGTTGTACCCGAGTACCAGGGGACGAAAACTGAGACACATTTGAACACGTTTCCCGATCACATGGTGGATCATACTCTGGGTTCCACATGCATGTTTTAGCTGAAGGAAGAATCCTTTAAACCTGGAGAGTTGAGACCCATGGAATGGGTACCATGCAATATGACTTCAAAGGGTCTGCATTTGCTCACCAAACCTCACCAATCCTATCACTGCTGCATTTATGCCGCTGTACACACGCTTGATTCTCTTTCGGAGACATATAAATCCATAGGTTTTAAGATTCTTACTAGTCAGGTATATTCTTAGGCGTTTAATATGCGGTGTTGAGTCCACTTCGATGAGCAAGGAGTAGCTCTTGTCTATTACATATTTGGCTTATGGAACGGTATCTGTGCTAATTTCAATCTCTGGTTTTATGCAGCACCCCAACTCACCTTTCCCCTTAAGCAAGCATAAGTGGGTGTTCTACGTTTGAGACCCTGTTCTGTTTTGTAATTCAGTTCCTGTCTAGCCAAGTTTACATTCCGTGTAGTAGTGATATCTTATGATGTTTCTTTTTCTGTGTGACTTATTTCACTTAGAATCATCGTACCTGAATCCACTCATTATGCTGCTACGGGCCTGATGACATAGATTTCATTGCTGAGTGATATTGCATTGTACGTAAGTACCACACTTTCTTTATCCATTTTTTGCTTTCTCTGATATTGAACTTGTACCGTAAACGAGGTTCTTGTAAACACAGCTGTCCCAAACTTTGGGGTGGCTGTGTCTTTTTGATTTTAATTTCCCTAAGCTATAGGACCATAAGTGGAAGTGCCCTAGGCTCTGTTGCTTTGTTTTTTGGATGTTTCAGGAAACACCATACACTTCTCCAGAGTGGTTGTTGGCAATTTACATCCCGCGCATCAGCATAACAAGGCTCCCAGTTCTCCATGGCCTGTCCTGCCTTTCTGGATTTTACACTTTTTTCAGATGGCCCTTTTGACCGGGGGGCAGTGAGACTTCATTGTAGTGCAGATTTCCTTTGCAAGCTTGCTTGGTTGGCCAAAAAGGGCGTATGCGTTTTTTCCTGAATATATTCAGGAAAAAACGCATACGCCCTTTTTGGCCAAGTGCATCATTGTGGACGTTCTGCCTCTTTTCCTATGCTTTACATGCCATTCCAGTCTACCTCCTGAAATCGGTTTCCTGCAATTCTGCCCCGCTTTCAAGTCCTCTTGGCAGCCTTACTTCAATATATTTTTGGACGATAGCTGTCATTTATAACTCTGCAGGTTTGTGAATTACAGTGCCCCTGAGCTCCTTTCTTCAACTCGCTTTGTTGTGAGCTGGCCGCAACAGCGCAGGATTGCTTCAGACCCCAGTGTGGTTCCGGCACGGCACGCTGAGCCTTTGGTTAATTCCTCTTCCAGGTTGGAAATGAGAGTTAAATTTGCCCGTCCAGACACCTCCAGCTAGTCTCTCATTGGTTCTCCCTATTCCTGTTCATTTTCCGCAGAAATTGCAAACTGGGCCAAACAGGAGGTTAAAGGCACTGACTCTCCAAGTGGGGAGAGTGTTAGTAAAGCGTCTGGAATATGGCACCCAAGTAACAGGGGACGAAAACTGAGACACGTTTGAACACGTTTCCCGATCACATGGTGGATCATACTCTGGGTTCCACATGCATGTTTTAGCTGAAGGAAGAATCCCTTAAACCTGGAGAGTTGAGACCCATTGAATGGGTACCATGCAATATGACTTCAAAGGGTCTGCATTTGCTCACCGAACCTCACCAATCCTATCACTGCTGTGTTTATGCCACTGTACACACGCTTGATTCTCTTTCAGAGACATATAAATCCATAGGTTTTAAGATTCTTACTAGTGAGGTATATTCTTATGCGTTTAATATGGGGTGTTGTGTCCACATCGTTGAGCAAGGAGTAGCTCTTGTCTATTACATATTTGGCTTATGGAACGGTATCTGTTCTACTTTCAATCTCTGTTCTTTGCAGCACCCCAACTCACCTTTCCACTTAAGCAAGCATAAGTTGGTTTTCTACATTTGAGACCCTGTTCTGTTTTGTAATTCAATTCCTGTGTAGCCAAGTTTACATTCCGTCTATTAGTGATATCTTATGATGTTTCTTTTTCTGTGTGACTTATTTCTCTTAGAATCATCGTACCTGAATCCACTCATTATGCTGCGACGGGCCTGATGACATAGATTTCATTGCTGAGTGATATTGCATTCTACGTAAGTACCACAACTTCTTTATCCATTTTTCGCTTTCTGTGATATTGAACTTGTACCGTAAATGAGGTTCTTGTAAACAGAGCACTCCCAAACTTTGGGGTGACTGTGTCTTTTTGATTTTAATTTCCCTAAGCTATAGGACCATAAGTGGAAGTGCCCTAGGCTCTGTTGCTTTGTTTTTTGTATGTTTCAGGAAACACCATACACTTCTCCAGAGTGGCTGTTGGCAATTTACATCCCGCCCATCAGCATAACAAGGCTCCCAGTTCTCCATGGCCTGTCCTGCCTTTCTGGATTTTACACTTTTTTCAGATGGCCCTTTTGACCGGGGGGCAGTGAGACTTCATTGTAGTGCAGATTTCCTTTGCAAGCTTGCTTGGTTGGCCAAAAAGGGCGTATGCGTTTTTTCCTGAATATATTCAGGAAAAAATGCATACGCCCTTTTTGGCCAAGTGCATCATTGTGGACGTTCTGCCTCTTTTCCTATGCTTTACATGCAATTCCAGTCTACCTCCTGAAATTGGTTTCCTGCAATTCTGCCCCGCTTTCAAGTCCTCTTGGCAGCCTTACTTCAATATATTTTTGGATGATAGCTGTCATTTATAACTCTGCAGGTTTGTGAATGACAGTGCCCCTGAGCTCATTTCTTCAACTCGTTTTGTTGTGAGCTGGCCGCAACACCGCAGGATTGCTTCAGGCCCCAGTGTGGTTCCAGCACGGCACGCTGAGCCTTTGGTTAATTCCTCTTCCAGGTTGGAAATGAGAGTTAAATTTGCCCGTCCAGACACCTCCAGCTAGTCTCTCATTGGTTCTCCCTATTCCTGTTCATCTTACGCAGAAATTCCAAACTGGGCCAAACAGGAGGTTAAAGGCACTGACTCTCCAAGTGGGGAGAGTGTTAGTAAAGCGTCTGGAATGTTGCACCCAAGTACCAGGGGACGAAACTGAGACACGTTTGAACACGTTTCCCGATCACACGGTGGATCATACTCTGGGTTCCACATGCATGTTTTAGCTGAAGGAAGAATCCCTTAAACCTGGAGAGTTGAGACCCATTGAATGGGTACCATGCAATATGACTTCAAAGGGTCTGCATTTGCTCACCGAACCTCACCAATCCTATCACTGCTGCGTTTATGCCGCTGTACACACGCTTGATTCTCTTTCGGAGACATATAAATCCATAGGTTTTAAGATTCTTACTAGTCAGGTATATTCTTAGGCGTTTAATATGGGGTGTTGAGTCCACTTCGTTGAGCAAGGAGTAGCTCTTGTCAATTACATATTTGGCTTATGGAACGGTATCTGTGCTAATTTCAATCTCTCGTTTTATGCAGCACCCCAACTCACCTTTCCCCTTCAGCAAGCATAAGTTGGTATTCTACATTTGAGACCCTGTGCTGTTTTGTAATTCAGTTCCTGTGTAGCCAAGTTTACATTCCGTGTATTAGTGATATCTTATGATGTTTCTTTTTCTGTGTGACTTATTTCACTTAGAATCATCGTATCTGAATCCACACATTATGCTACTACGGGCCTGATGACATAGATTTCATTGCGGAGTGACATTGCATTGTACGTAAATACCACAAATTCTTTATCCATTTTTTGCTTTCTGTGATATTGAACTTGTACAGTAAACGAGGTTCTTGTAAACAGAGCCGTCCCAAACTTTGGGGTGGCTGTGTCTTTTTGATTTTAATTTCCCTAAGCTATAGGACCATAAGTGGAAGTGCCCTAGGCTATGTTGCTTTGTTTTTTAGATGTTTCAGGAAACACGATACACTTCTCCAGAGTGGCTGCTGGCAATTTACATCCCGCCCATCAGCATAACAAGGCTCCCAGTTCTCCTTGGCCTGTGCTGCCTTTCTGGATTTTACACTTTTTCAGGTGGCCCTTTTGACCGGGGGGCAGTGAGACTTCATTGTAGTGCAGATTTGCTTTGCAAGCTTGCTTGGTTGGCCAAAAAGGGCGTATGCGTTTTTTCCTGAATATATTCAGGAATAAACGCATACGCCCTTTTTGGCCAATTGCATCATTGTGGACGTTCTGCCTCTTTTCCTATGCTTTAAATGCATTTCCAGTCTACCTCCTGAAATCGGTTTCCTGAAATTCTGCCCCACTTTCAAGTCCTCTTGGCAGCCTTACTTCAATATATTTTTGGACAATAGCTGTCATTTATAACTCTGCAGGTTTGTGAATGACAGTGCCCCTGAGCTCCTTTCTTCAACTCGCTTTCTTGTGAGCTGGTCACAACACCGCAGGATTGCTTCAGGCACTAGTGTGGTTCCAACACGGCATGCTGAGCCTTTGGTTAATTCCTCTTCCTGGTGGGAAAGGAGAGTTAAATTTGCCCGTCCAGACACCTCCAGCTACTCTCTCATTGCTTCTCCCTATTCCTGTTAATTTTCCGCAGAAATTGCAAACTGGGCCAAACAGGAGGTTAAAGGCACTGACTCTCCAAGTGGGGAGAGTGTTAGTAAAGCGTCTAGAATGTTGTACCCGAGTACCAGGGGACGAAAACTGAGACACATTTGAACACGTTTCCCGATCACATGGTGGATCATACTCTGGGTTCCACATGCATGTTTTAGCTGAAGGAAGAATCCTTTAAACCTGGAGAGTTGAGACCCATGGAATGGGTACCATGCAATATGACTTCAAAGGGTCTGCATTTGCTCACCAAACCTCACCAATCCTATCACTGCTGCATTTATGCCGCTGTACACACGCTTGATTCTCTTTCGGAGACATATAAATCCATAGGTTTTAAGATTCTTACTAGTCAGGTATATTCTTAGGCGTTTAATATGCGGTGTTGAGTCCACTTCGATGAGCAAGGAGTAGCTCTTGTCTATTACATATTTGGCTTATGGAACGGTATCTGTGCTAATTTCAATCTCTGGTTTTATGCAGCACCCCAACTCACCTTTCCCCTTAAGCAAGCATAAGTGGGTGTTCTACGTTTGAGACCCTGTTCTGTTTTGTAATTCAGTTCCTGTGTAGCCAAGTTTACATTCCGTGTAGTAGTGATATCTTATGATGTTTCTTTTTCTGTGTGACTTATTTCACTTAGAATCATCGTACCTGAATCCACTCATTATGCTGCTACGGGCCTGATGACATAGATTTCATTGCTGAGTGATATTGCATTGTACGTAAGTACCACACTTTCTTTATCCATTTTTTGCTTTCTCTGATATTGAACTTGTACCGTAAACGAGGTTCTTGTAAACACAGCTGTCCCAAACTTTGGGGTGGCTGTGTCTTTTTGATTTTAATTTCCCTAAGCTATAGGACCATAAGTGGAAGTGCCCTAGGCTCTGTTGCTTTGTTTTTTGGATGTTTCAGGAAACACCATACACTTCTCCAGAGTGGTTGTTGGCAATTTACATCCCGCGCATCAGCATAACAAGGCTCCCAGTTCTCCATGGCCTGTCCTGCCTTTCTGGATTTTACACTTTTTTCAGATGGCCCTTTTGACCGGGGGGCAGTGAGACTTCATTGTAGTGCAGATTTCCTTTGCAAGCTTGCTTGCTTGGCCAAAAAGGGCGTATGCGTTTTTTCCTGAATATATTCAGGAATAAACGCATACGCCCTTTTTGGCCAATTGCATCATTGTGGACGTTCTGCCTCTTTTCCTATGCTTTAAATGCATTTCCAGTCTACCTCCTGAAATCGGTTTCCTGAAATTCTGCCCCACTTTCAAGTCCTCTTGGCAGCCTTACTTCAATATATTTTTGGACAATAGCTGTCATTTATAACTCTGCAGGTTTGTGAATGACAGTGCCCCTGAGCTCCTTTCTTCAACTCGCTTTCTTGTGAGCTGGTCACAACACCGCAGGATTGCTTCAGGCACTAGTGTGGTTCCAACACGGCATGCTGAGCCTTTGGTTAATTCCTCTTCCTGGTGGGAAAGGAGAGTTAAATTTGCCCGTCCAGACACCTCCAGCTACTCTCTCATTGCTTCTCCCTATTCCTGTTAATTTTCCGCAGAAATTGCAAACTGGGCCAAACAGGAGGTTAAAGGCACTGACTCTCCAAGTGGGGAGAGTGTTAGTAAAGCGTCTAGAATGTTGTACCCGAGTACCAGGGGACGAAAACTGAGACACATTTGAACACGTTTCCCGATCACATGGTGGATCATACTCTGGGTTCCACATGCATGTTTTAGCTGAAGGAAGAATCCTTTAAACCTGGAGAGTTGAGACCCATGGAATGGGTACCATGCAATATGACTTCAAAGGGTCTGCATTTGCTCACCAAACCTCACCAATCCTATCACTGCTGCATTTATGCCGCTGTACACACGCTTGATTCTCTTTCGGAGACATATAAATCCATAGGTTTTAAGATTCTTACTAGTCAGGTATATTCTTAGGCGTTTAATATGCGGTGTTGAGTCCACTTCGATGAGCAAGGAGTAGCTCTTGTCTATTACATATTTGGCTTATGGAACGGTATCTGTGCTAATTTCAATCTCTGGTTTTATGCAGCACCCCAACTCACCTTTCCCCTTAAGCAAGCATAAGTGGGTGTTCTACGTTTGAGACCCTGTTCTGTTTTGTAATTCAGTTCCTGTGTAGCCAATTTTACATTCCGTGTAGTAGTGATATCTTATGATGTTTCTTTTTCTGTGTGACTTATTTCACTTAGAATCATCGTACCTGAATCCACTCATTATGCTGCTACGGGCCTGATGACATAGATTTCATTGCTGAGAGATATTGCATTGTACGTAAGTACCACACTTTCTTTATCCATTTTTTGCTTTCTCTGATATTGAACTTGTACCGTAAACGAGGTTCTTGTAAACACAGCTGTCCCAAACTTTGGGGCGGCTGTGTCTTTTTGATTTTAATTTCCCTAAGCTATAGGACCATAAGTGGAAGTGCCCTAGGCTCTGTTGCTTTGTTTTTTGGATGTTTCAGGAAACACCATACACTTCTCCAGAGTGGTTGTTGGCAATTTACATCCCGCGCATCAGCATAACAAGGCTCCCAGTTCTCCATGGCCTGTCCTGCCTTTCTGGATTTTACACTTTTTTCAGATGGCCCTTTTGACCGGGGGGCAGTGAGACTTCATTGTAGTGCAGATTTCCTTTGCAAGCTTGCTTGCTTGGCCAAAAAGGGCGTATGCGTTTTTTCCTGAATATATTCAGGAAAAAACGCATACGCTCTTTTTGGCCAAGTGCATCATTGTGGACGTTCTGCCTCTTTTCCTATGCTTTACATGCAATTCCAGTCTACCTCCTGAAATCGGTTTCCTGCAATTCTGCCCCGCTTTCAAGTCCTCTTGGCAGCCTTACTTCAATATATTTTTGGACGATAGCTGTCATTTATAACTCTGCAGGTTTGTGAATTACAGTGCCCCTGAGCTCCTTTCTTCAACTCGCTTTGTTGTGAGCTGGCCGCAACAGCGCAGGATTGCTTCAGACCCTAGTGTGGTTCCGGCACGGCACGCTGAGCCTTTGGTTAATTCCTCTTCCTGGTGGGAAATGAGAGTAAAATTTGCCCGTCCAGACACCTCCAGCTAGTCTCTCATTGGTTCTCCCTATTCCTGTTCATTTTCTGCAGAAATTGCAAACTGGGCCAAACAGGAGGTTAAAGGCACTGACTCTCCAAGTGGGGAGAGTGTTAGTAAAGCGTCTGGAATGTTGCACCCAAATACCAGGGGACGAAAACTGAGACAGATTTGAACACATTTTCCGATCACACGGTGGATCATACTCTGGGTTCCACATGCATGTTTTAGCTGAAGGAAGAATCCCTTAAACCTGGAGAGTTGAGACCAATGGAATGGGTACCATGCAATATGACTTCAAAGGGTCTGCATTTGCTCACCGAACCTCACCCATCCTATCACTGCTGCATTTATGCCGCTGTACACACACTTGATTCTCTTTCGGAGACATATAAATCCATAGGTTTTAAGATTCTTACTAGTCAGGTATATTCTTAGGCGTTTAATATGGGGTGTTGAGTCCACTTCGTTGAGCAAGGAGTAGCTCTTGTCTATTACATATTTGGCTTATGGAACGGTATCTGTGCTAATTTCAATCTCTGGTTTTATGCAGCACCCCAACTCACCTTTCCCCTTAAGCAAGCATAAGTTGGTTTTCTACATTTGAGACCCTCTTCTGTTTTGTAATTCAGTTCCTGTGTAGCCAAGTTTACATTCCGTGTATTAGTGATATCTTATGATGTTTCTTTTTCTGTGTGACTTATTTCATTTAGAATCATCGTACCTGAATCAACTCATTATGCTGCTACGGGCCTGATGACATAGATTTCATTGCTGAGTGATATTGCATTGTCCGTAAGTACCACAACTGCTTTATCCATTTTTTGCTTTCTGTGATATTGAACTTGTACCGTAAACGAGGTTCTTGTAAACAGAGCCGTCCCAAACTTTGGGGTGGCTGTGTCTTTTTGATTTTAATTTCCCTAAGCTATAGGACCATAAGTGGAAGTGCCCTAGGCTCTGTTGCTTTGTTTTTTGGATGTTTCAGGAAACACCATACACTTCTCCTGAGTGGCTGTTGGCAATTTACATCCCGCCCATCAGCATAACAAGGCTCCCAGTTCTCCATGGCCTGTCCTGCCTTTCTGGATTTTACACTTTTTTCAGATGGCCCTTTTGACCGGGGGGCAGTGAGACTTCATTGTAGTGCAGATTTCCTTTGCAAGCTTGCTTGCTTGTCCAAAAAGGGCGTATGCGTTTTTTCCTGAATATATTCAGGAAAAAACGCATACGCTCTTTTTGGCCAAGTGCATCATTGTGGACGTTCTGCCTCTTTTCCTATGCTTTACATGCAATTCCAGTCTACCTCCTGAAATCGGTTTCCTGCAATTCTGCCCCGCTTTCAAGTCCTCTTGGCAGCCTTACTTCAATATATTTTTGGACGATAGCTGTCATTTATAACTCTGCAGGTTTGTGAATTACAGTGCCCCTGAGCTCCTTTCTTCAACTCGCTTTGTTGTGAGCTGGCCGCAACAGCGCAGGATTGCTTCAGACCCTAGTGTGGTTCCGGCACGGCACGCTGAGCCTTTGGTTAATTCCTCTTCCTGGTGGGAAATGAGAGTAAAATTTGCCCGTCCAGACACCTCCAGCTAGTCTCTCATTGGTTCTCCCTATTCCTGTTCATTTTCTGCAGAAATTGCAAACTGGGCCAAACAGGAGGTTAAAGGCACTGACTCTCCAAGTGGGGAGAGTGTTAGTAAAGCGTCTGGAATGTTGCACCCAAATACCAGGGGACGAAAACTGAGACAGATTTGAACACATTTTCCGATCACACGGTGGATCATACTCTGGGTTCCACATGCATGTTTTAGCTGAAGGAAGAATCCCTTAAACCTGGAGAGTTGAGACCAATGGAATGGGTACCATGCAATATGACTTCAAAGGGTCTGCATTTGCTCACCGAACCTCACCCATCCTATCACTGCTGCATTTATGCCGCTGTACACACACTTGATTCTCTTTCGGAGACATATAAATCCATAGGTTTTAAGATTCTTACTAGTCAGGTATATTCTTAGGCGTTTAATATGGGGTGTTGAGTCCACTTCGTTGAGCAAGGAGTAGCTCTTGTCTATTACATATTTGGCTTATGGAACGGTATCTGTGCTAATTTCAATCTCTGGTTTTATGCAGCACCCCAACTCACCTTTCCCCTTAAGCAAGCATAAGTTGGTTTTCTACATTTGAGACCCTCTTCTGTTTTGTAATTCAGTTCCTGTGTAGCCAAGTTTACATTCCGTGTATTAGTGATATCTTATGATGTTTCTTTTTCTGTGTGACTTATTTCATTTAGAATCATCGTACCTGAATCAACTCATTATGCTGCTACGGGCCTGATGACATAGATTTCATTGCTGAGTGATATTGCATTGTCCGTAAGTACCACAACTGCTTTATCCATTTTTTGCTTTCTGTGATATTGAACTTGTACCGTAAACGAGGTTCTTGTAAACAGAGCCGTCCCAAACTTTGGGGTGGCTGTGTCTTTTTGATTTTAATTTCCCTAAGCTATAGGACCATAAGTGGAAGTGCCCTAGGCTCTGTTGCTTTGTTTTTTGGATGTTTCAGGAAACACCATACACTTCTCCTGAGTGGCTGTTGGCAATTTACATCCCGCCCATCAGCATAACAAGGCTCCCAGTTCTCCATGGCCTGTCCTGCCTTTCTGGATTTTACACTTTTTTCAGATGGCCCTTTTGACCGGGGGGCAGTGAGACTTCATTGTAGTGCAGATTTCCTTTGCAAGCTTGCTTGCTTGTCCAAAAAGGGCGTATGCGTTTTTTCCTGAATATATTCAGGAAAAAACGCATACGCTCTTTTTGGCCAAGTGCATCATTGTGGACGTTCTGCCTCTTTTCCTATGCTTTACATGCAATTCCAGTCTATCTCCTGAAATCGTTTTCCTGCAATTCTGCCCCACTTTCAAGTCCTCTTGGCAGCCTTACTTCAATATATTTTTGGACTATAGCTGTCATTTATAACTCTGCAGGTTTGTGAATCACAGTGCCCCTGAGCTCCTTTCTTCAACTCGCTTTCTTGTGAGCTGGCCGCAACACCGCAGGATTGCTTCAGGCCCTAGTGTGGTTCCGGCACGGCACGCTGAGCCTTTGGTGAATTCCTCTTCCTGGTGGGAAATGAGAGTTAAATTTGCCCGTCCAGACACCTCCAGCTAGTCTCTCATTGGTTCTCCCTATTCCTGTTCATTTTCCGCAGAAATTGCAAACTGGGCCAAACAGGAGGTTAAAGGCACTGACTCTCCAAGTGGGGAGAGTGTTAGTAAAGCGTCTGGAATGTTGCCCCCGAGTACCAGGGGACGAAAACTGAGACACATTTGAACACGTTTCCCGATCACAAGGTGGATCATACTCTGGGTTCCACATGCATGTTTTAGCTGAAGGAAGAATCCCTTAAACCTGGAGAGTTGAGACCCATGGAATGGGTACCACGCAATATGACTTCAAAGTGTCTGCATTTGCTCACCGAACCTCACCAATCCTATCACTGCTGCGTTTATGTCGCTGTACACACGCTTGATTCTCTTTCGGAGACATATAAATCCATAGGTTTTAAGATTCTTACCAGTCAGGTATATACTTAGGCGTTTAATATGGGGTGTTGAGTCCACTTCGTTGAGCAAGGAGTAGCTCTTGTCTATTACATATTTGGCTTATGGAACGGTATCTATGCTAATTTCAATCTCTGGTTTTATGCAGCACCCCAACTCACCTTTCCCCTTAAGCAAGCATATGTTGGTTTTCTGCATTTGAGACACTCTTCTGTTTGTAATTCAATTCCTGTGTAGCCAAGTTTACATTCCGTGTATTAGTGATATCTTATGGTGTTTCTTTTTCTCTGTGACTTATTTCACTTAGAATCATCGTACCTGAATCCACTCATTATGCTGCTACGGGCCTGATGACATAGATTTCATTGCTGAGTGATATTGCATTGTACGTAAGTACCACAAATTCTTTATCCATTTTTCGCTTTCTGTGATATTGAACTTGTACCGTAAACGAGGTTCTTGTAAACAGAGCTGTCCCAAATTTTGGGGTGGCTGTGTCTTTTTGATTTTAAATTCCCTAAGCTATAGGACCATAAGTGGAACTGCCCTAGGCTCTGTTGCTTTGTTTTTTGATGTTTCAGGAAACACCATACACTTCTCCAGAGTGGCTGTTGGCAATTTACATCCTGCCCATCAGCATAACAAGGCTCCCAGTTCTCCGTGGCCTGTCCTGCCTTTCTGGATTTTACACTTTTTTCAGATGGCCCTTTTGACCGGGGGGCAGTGAGACTTCATTGTAGTGCAGATTTCCTTTGCAAGCTTGCTTCGTTGGCCAAAAAGGGCGTATGCGTTTTTTCCTGAATATATTCATTAAAAAACACATAAGCCCTTTTTGGCCAAGTGCATCATTGTGGACCTTCTGCCTCTTTTCCTATGCTTTACATGCAATTCCAGTCTACCTCCTAAAAATCGGTTTCCTGCAATTCTGCCCCGCATTCAAGTCCTCTTGGCAGCCTTACTTCAATATATTTTTGGACGATAGCTGTCATTTATAACTCTGCACGTTTGTGATTTACAGTGCCCCTGAGCTCCTTTGTTCAACTCGCTTTCTTGTGAGCTGGCCGCAAAACCGCAGGATTTCTTCAGGCCCTAGTGTGGTTCCGGCATGGCACGCTGAGCCTTTGGTTAATTCCTCTTCCTGGTGGGAAAGTAGAGTTACATTTGCCCGTCCAGACACCTCCAGCTAGTCTCTCATTGGTTCTCCCTATTCCTGTTCATTTTCCGCAGAAATTGCAAACTGGGCCAAACAGGAGGTTAAAGGCACTGACTCTCCAAGTAGGGAGAGTGTTAGTAAAGCGTCTGGAATGTTGCACCCGAGTACCAGGGGACGAAAACTGAGACACATTTGAACACGTTTCCCAATCACACGGTGGATCATACTCTGGGTTCCACATGCATGTTTTAGCTGAAGGAAGAATCCCTTAAACTTGGAGAGTTGAGACCCATGGAATGGGTACCATGCAATATGACTTCAAAGTCTCTGCATTTTCTCACCGAACCTCACCAAGCCTATCACTGCTGCGTTTATGCCGCTGTACACACGCTTGATTCTCTTTCGGAGACATATAAATCCATAGGTTTTAAGATTCTTACTAGTCAGGTATATTCTTAGGCGTTTAATATGGGGTGTTGAGTCCACTTCGTTGAGTAAGGAGTAGCTCTTGTCTGTTACATATTTGGCTTATGGAATGGTATCTGTGCTAATTTCAATCTCTGGTTTTATGCAGCACCCCAACTCACCTTTCCCCTTAAGCAAGCATAAGTTGGTTTTCTGCATTTGAGACCCTGTTCTGTTTTGTAATTCAGTTCCTGTGTAGCCAAGTTTACATTCCGTGTATTAGTGATATCTTATGGTGTTTCTTTTTCTGTGTGACTTATTTCACTTAGAATCATCGTACCTGAATCCACTCATTATGCTGCTACGGGCCTGATAACATAGATTTCATTTCTGAGTGATACTGCATTGTACGTAAGTACCACAACTTCTTTATCCATTTTTCTCTTTCTGTGATATTGAACTTGTACCGTAAACGAGGTTCTTGTAAACAGAGCCGTCCCGAACTTTTGGGTGGCTGTGTCTTTTTTATTTTAATTTCCCAAAGCTAAAGGACCATAAGTGGAAGTGCCCTAGGCTCTGTTGCTTTGCTTTTTAGATGATTCAGGAAACACCATACACTTCTCCAGAGTGGCTGTTGGCAATTTACATCCCACTCATCAGCATAACAAGGCTCCCAGTTCTCCATGGCCTGTCCTGCCTTTCTGAATTTTACACTTTTTTCAGATGGCCCTTTTGACCGGGGGGCAGTGAGACTTCATTGTAGTGCAGATTTCATTTGCAAGCTTGCTTGGTTGGCCAAAAAGGGCGTATGCATTTTTTCCTGAATATATTCAGGAAAAAATGCATACGCCCTTTTTGGCCAAGTGCATCACTGTGGACGTTCTGTCTCTTTTCCTGTGCTTTACATGCAATTCCAGTCTACCTCCTGAAATCGGTTTCCTGCAATTCTGCCCCGCTTTCAAGTCCTCTTGGCAGCCTTACTTCAATATATTTTTGGACGATAGCTGTCATTTATAACTCTGCAGGTTTGTGAATTACAGTGACCCTGAGCTCCTTTCTTCAACTCGCTTTCTTGTGAGCTGGCCGCAACACCGCAGGATTGCTTCAGGCCCTAGTGTGGTTCCGGCATGGGACGCTGAGCCTTTGGTTAATTCCTCTTGCTGGTGGGAAACGAGAGTTAAATTTGCCCTTCCAGACACCTCCAGCTAGTCTCTCATAGGTTCTCCCTATTCCTGTTCATCTTACGCACAAATTGCAAACTGGGCCAAGCAGGAGGTTAAAGGCACTGGCTCTCCAAGTGGGGAGAGTGTTAGCAAAGCGTCTGGAATGTTGCACCCGAGTACCAGGGGACGAAAACTGAGACAAATTTGAACACGTTTCCCGATCACACAGTGGATCATACTCTGGGTTCCACATGCATGTTTTAGCTGAAGGAAGAATACTAAAACCTGGAGAGTTGATACCCATGGAATGGGTACCATGCAATGTGACTTCAAAGGGTCTGCATTTGCTCACCTAACTTCACCAGTCCTATCACTGCTGCGTTTATTGCGCTGTAACCACACTTGATTCTCTTTCAGAGACATATAAATGCATGGGTTATAAGATTCTTACTAGTCAGGTATATTCTTAGGCGTTTAATATGCGGTGTTGATTCCACTTCGTTGAGAAAGGAGTAGCTCTTGTCTATTACATATTTGGCTTATGGAACGGTATCTCTGCTAATTTCAATCTCTGGTTTTATGCAGCACCCCAACTCACCTTTCGCCTTAAGCAAGCATATGTTGGTTTTCTACATTTGAGACCCTGTTCTGTTTTGTAATTCATTTCCTGTGTAGCCAAGTTTACATTCCGTGTATTAGTGATATCTTATGATGTTTCTTTTTCTGTGTGACTTATTTCACTTAGAATCATCGTACCTGAATCCACTTATTATGCTGCTACGGGCCTGATGACATAGATTTCATTGCTGAGTGATATTGCATTGTACATAAGTACCACAACTTCTTTATCCATTTTTCGCTTTCTGAGATATTGAACCAGTACCGTAAACGAGTTTCTTGTAAACAGAGCCGTCCCAAACTTTGGGGTGGCTGTGTCTTTTTGATTTTAATTTCCCTAAGCTATAGGACCATAAGTGGAAGTGCCCTAGGCTCTGTTGCTTTGTTTTTTAGATGTTTCAGGAAACACCATACACTTCTCCAGAGTGGGTGTTGGCAATTTACATCCCTCCCATCAGCATAACAAGGCTCCCAGTTCTCCATGGCCTGTCCTGCATTTCTGGATTTTACACTTTTTCAGATGGCCCTTTTGACCGGGGGGCAGTGAGACTACATTGTAGTGCAGATTTCCTTTGCAAGCTTGCTTGGCTGGCCAAAAAGTGCGTATGCGTTTTTTCCTGAATATATTCAGGAAAAAAGGCATACGCCCTTTTTGGCCAAGTGCATCATTGTGGATGTTCTGCCTCTTTTCCTGTGCTTTAAATGAAATTCCAGTCTACCTCCTGAAATCAGTTTCCTGCAATTCTACCCTGCTTTCAAGTCCTCTTGGCAGCCTTACTTCAATATATTTTTGGACGAACGCTGTCATTTATAACTCTGCAGGTTTGTGAATGACAGTGCCCCTGAGCTCCTTTCTTCAACTCGCTTTCTTGTGAGCTGGCCGCAACACCGCAGGATTGCTTCAGACCCTAGTGTGTTTCCGGAACGGCACGCTGAGCCTTTGTTAATTCCTCTTCCTGGTGGGAAATGAGTGTTAAATTTGCCCGTCCAGACACCTCCAGCTAGACTATCATTGGTTCTCCCTATTCCTGTACATCTTCCGCAGAAATTGCAAACTGGGCCAAACAGGAGGTTAAAGGCACTGACTCTCCAAGTGAGGAGAGTGTTAGTAAAGCGTCTGGAATGTTGCACCCGCGTTCCACGGGACGAAAACTGAGACACATTTCAACACGTTTCCCGATCACATGGTGGATCATACTCTGGGTTCCACATGCATGTTTTAGCTGAAGGAAGAATCCCTTAAACCTGGAGAGTTGAGACCCATGGAATGGGTGTTATGTAATATGACTTCAAAGGGTCTGCATTTGCTCACCGAACCTCACCAATCCTATCACTGCTGCGTTTATGCCGCTGTACACACGCTTGATTCTCTTTCGGAGACATATAAATCCATAGGTTTTAAGATTCTTACTAGTCAGGTATATTCTTAGGCGTTTAATATGGGGTGTTGAGTCCACTTCGGTGAGCAAGGTGTAGCTCTTGTCTATTACATATTTGGCTTATGGAACGGTATCTGTCCTAATTTCAATCTCTGGTTTTAGACAGCCCCCCATCTCACCTTTCCCCTTAAGCAAGCATAAGTTGGTTTTCTACATTTGAGACCCTGTTCTGTTTTGTAATTCAGTTCCTGTGTAGCCAAGTTTACATTCCGTGTAGTAGTGATATCTTATGATGTTTCCTTTTCTCTGTGACTTATTTCACTTAGAATCATCACACCTGAATCCACTCATTATGCTGCTACAGGCCTGATGACATAGATTTCATTGCTGAGTGATATTGCATTGTACGTAAGTACCACAACTTCTTTATTCATTTTTCGCTTTCTGTGATATTGAACTTGTACCGTAAACGAGGTTCTTGTAAACAGAGCCGTCCCAAACTTTGGGGTGGTTGTGTCTTTTTGATTTTAATTTCCCTAAGCTATAGGACCATAAGTGGAAGTGCCCTAGGCTCTGTTGCTTTGTTTTTTAGATATTTCATGAAACACCATACACTTTTCCAGAGTGGCTATTGACAGTTTACATCCCGCCCTTCAGCATAACAAGGCTCCCAGTTCTCCATGGCCTGTCCTGCCTTTCTGGATTTTACACTTTTTTCACATGGCCCTTTTGACCGGGGGGCAGTGAGACTTCATGTTAGTGCAGATTTCCTTTGCAAGCTTGCTTGGTTGGCCAACAAGTGCGTATGCGATTTCTCTTGAATATATTCAGGAAAAAACGCATACGCCCTTTTTGGCCAAGTGCATCATTGTGGACGTTCTGCCTCTTTTCCTATGCTTTATATGCAATTCCAGTCTACCTCCTGAAATCAGTGTCCTGCAATTCTGCCCCGCTTTCAAGTCCTCTTGGCAGCCTTATTTCAATATATTTTTGGACGATAGCTGTCGTTTATAACTCTGCAGGTTTGTGATTTACAGTGCCCCTGAGCTCCTTTGTTCAACTCGCTTTCTTGTGAGCTGGCCGCAACACCGCAGGATTGCTTCAGGCCCTAGCGTGGCTCCGGCATGGCACGCTGAGCCTTTAGTGAATTCCTCTTCCTGGTGGGAAATGAGAGTTAAATTTGCCCGTCCAGACACCTCCAGCTAGTCTCTGATGGTTTCTCCCTATTCCTGTTAATTTTCCGCAGAAATTGCAAACTGGGCCAAACAGGAGGTTAAAGGCACTGGCTCTCCAAGTGGGGAGAGTGTTAGTAAAGCGTCTGGAATGTTGCACCCGAGTACCAGGGGACGAAAACTGAGACACATTTGAACACGTTTCCCGATCACATGGTGGAGCATACTCTGGGTTCCACATGCATGTTTTAGCTGAAGGAAGAATCCCTTAAACCTGGAGAGTTGAGACCCATGGAATGGGTGTTATGTAATATGACTTCAAAGGGTCTGCATTTGCTCACCGAACCTCACCAATCCTATCACTGCTGCGTTTATGCCGCTGTACACACGCTTCATTCTCTTTCGGAGACATATAAATCCATAGGTTTTAAGATTCTTACTAGTCAGGTATATTCTTAGGCGTTTAATATGGGGTGTTGAGTCCACTTCGGTGAGCAAGGTGTAGCTCTTGTCTATTACATATTTGGCTTATGGAACGGTATCTGTCCTAATTTCAATCTCTGGTTTTAGGCAGCCCCCCATCTCACCTTTCCCCTTAAGCAAGCATAAGTTGGTTTTCTACATTTGAGACCCTGTTCTGTTTTGTAATTCAGTTCCTGTGTAGCCAAGTTTACATTCCGTGTAGTAGTGATATCTTATGATGTTTCCTTTTCTCTGTGACTTATTTCACTTAGAATCATCGCACCTGAATCCACTCATTATGCTGCTACAAGCCTGATGACATAGATTTCTTTGCTGAGTGATATTGCATTGTACGTAAGTACCACAACTTCTTTACATTTTTCACTTTCTTTGATATTGAACTTGTACCGTAAACGAGGTTCTTTTAAACAGAGCCATCCCAAACTTTGGGGTGGCTGTGTCTTTTTGATTTCAATTTCCCTAAGCTATAGGACCATAAGTGGAAGTGCCCTAGGCTCTGTTGCTTTGTTTTTTGGATGTTTCAGGAAACACCATACACTTCTCCAGAGTGGCTGTTGGCAATTTACATCCCACCCATCAGCATAACAAGGCTCCCAGTTCTCCATGGCCTGTCCTGCCTTTCTGGATTTTACACTTTTTCAGATGGCCCTTTTGACCGGGGGGCAGAGAGACTTCATTGTAGTGCAGATTTCCTTTGCAAGCTTGCTTGGTTGGCCAAAAAGGGCTTATGCATTTTTTCCTGAATATATTCAGGAAAAAACACATATGCCCTTTTTTGCCAAGTGCATCATTGTGGACGTTCTGCCTCTTTTCCTATGCTTTACATGCAATTCCAGTCTACCTCCTGAAATCGGTTTCCTGCAATTCTGCCCCGCTTTCAAGTCCTCTTGGCAGCCTTACTTCAATATAATTTTGGACGATAGCTGTCATTTATAACTGTGCAGGTTTGTGAATTACAGTGCCCCTGAGCTCCTTTCTTCAACTCGCTTTCTTGTGAGCTGGCCACAACACCGCATCATTGCTTTAGGCCCTAGTGTGGTTCCGGCACCGCACAGTGAGCCTTTGGTTAATTCCTCTTGCTGGTGGGAAATGAGAGTTAAATTTGCCCGTCCAGACACCTCCAGCTAGTCTCTCATAGGTTCTCCCTATTCCTGTTCATCTTACGCACAAATTGCAACCTGGGCCAAGCAGGAGGTTAAAGGCACTGGCTCTCCAAGTGGGGAGCGTGTTAATAAAGCATCTGGAATGTTGCACCCGAGAACCAGGGGACGAAAAGTGAGGCACATTTGAACACGTTTCCCGATCACACGGTGGATCATACTCTGGGTTCCACACGCATGTTTTAGCTGAAGGAAGAATCCCTTAAACCTGGAGAGTTGAGACCCATGGAATGGGTACCATGCAATATGACTTCAAAGGGTCTGCATTTGCTCACCGAACCTCACCAATCCTATCACTGCTGCGTTTATGCCGCTGTACACACGCTTGATTCTCTTTCGGAGACATATAAATCCATAGGTTTTAAGATTCTTACTAGTCAGGTATATTCTTAGGCGTTTAATATGGGGTGTTGAGCCCACTTCCTTGAGCAAGGAGTAGCTCTTGTCTATTACATAATTGGCTTATGGAACGGTATCTGTGCTAATTTCAATCTCTGGTTTTATGCAGCACCCCAACTCACCTTTCCCCTTAAGAAAGCATAAGTTGGTTTTCTACATTTGAGACCCTGTTATGTTTGTAATTCAGTTCCTGTGTAGCCAAGTTTACATTCCGTGTGTTAGTGATATCTTATGAGTTTCTTTTTCTGTGTGACTTATTTCACTTAGAATCATCGTACGTGAATCCACTCATTATGCTGTTACAGACCTGATGACATAGATTTCATTGCTGAGTGATATTGCATTGTACGTAAGTACCACATCTTCTTTATCCATTTTTCGCTTTCTGTGATATTGAACTTGTACCGTAAACGATGTTTTTGTAAACAGAGCCGTCCGAAACTTTGGGGTGGCTGTGTCTTTTTGATTTTAATTTCCCTAAACTATAGGACCATAAGTGGAAGTGCCCTAGGCTCTGTTGCTTTGTTTTTTAGATGTTTCAGGAAACACCATACACTTCTCCAGAGTGGCTGTTGGCAATTTACATCCTGCCCATCAGCATAACAAGGCTCCCAGTTCTCCATGGCCTGTCCTGCCTTTCTGGATTTTACACTTTTTTCAGATGACCCTTTTGACCGGGGGGAAGTGAGACTTCATTGTAGTGCAGATTTCCTTTGCAAGCTTGCTTGGTTGGCCAGAAAGCGCGTATGCGTTTTTTCCTGAATATATTCAGGAAAAAAAGCATATGCCATTTTTGGCCAAGTGCATCATTGTGGACGTTCTGCCTCTTTTCCTATGCTTTACATTCAGTTCCAGTCTACGTCCTGAAATCGGTTTCCTGCAATTCTGCCCCACTTTCAAGTCCTCTTGGCAGACTACTTCAATATATTTTTGGAGGATAGCTGTCATTTATAACTCTGCAGGTTTGTGAATTACAGTGCCCCTGAGCTCCTTTCTTCAACTCGCTTTCTTGTGAGCTGGCCGCAACACCGCAGGTTTGCTTCAGGCCCTAGTGTGGTTTTGGCACGGCACGCTGAGCCTTTAGTTAATTCCTCTTCCTGGTGGGAAATGAGAGTTAAATTTGCCCGTCCAGACACGTCCAGCTAGTCTCTCATTGGCTCTCCCTATTGCTGTTCATCTTCTGCAGAAATTGCAAACTGGGCCAAACAGGAGGTTAAAGGCACTGACTCTCCAAGTGGGGAGAGTGTTACTAAAGTGTCTGGAATGTTGCACCCGAGTACCAGAGGACAAAAACTGAGACATATTTGAACACGTTTCCCGATCACACGGTGGATCATACTCTGGGTTCCACATGCATGTTTTAGCTGAAGGAAGAATCCCTTAAACCTGGAGAGTTGAGACCCATGGAATGGGTACCATGCAATATGACTTCAAAGGGTCTGCATTTGCTCACCGAACCTCAGCAATCCTATCACTGCTGCGTTTATGCCACTGTACACATGCTTGATTCTCTTTTGGAGACATATAAATCGATAGATTTTAAGATTCTTAGTAGTCAGGTATATTCTTAGGCGTTTAATATGGGGTGTTGTGTCCTCTTCGTTGAGCAAGGAGTAGATCTTGTCTATTACATATTTGGCTTATGGAACGGTATCTGTGCTAATTTCAATCTCTGGTTTTATGCAGCACCCCAACTCACCTTTCCCCTTAAGCAAGCATAAGTTGGTTTTCTACTTTTGAGGCCCTGTTCTGTTTTGTAATTCAGTTCCTGTGTAGCCAAGTTTACATTCCGTGTAGTAGTGATATCTTATGATGTTTCTTTTTCTGTGTGACTTATTTCACTTAGAATCATCGTACCTGAATCCACTCATTATGCTGCTACGGGCCTGATGACATAGATTTCATTGCTGAGTGATATTGCATTGTACGTAAGTACCACAACTTCTTTATCCATTTTTCGCTTTCTGTGATATTGAACTTGTACTGTAAACGAGGTTCTTGTAAACAGAGCCGTCCCAATCTTTGGGGTGGCTGTGTCTTTTTGATTTCAATTTCCCTAAGCTATAGGACCATAAGTGGAAGTGCCCTAGGCTCTGTTGCTTTGTTTTTTGGATGTTTCAGGAAACACCATACACTTCTCCAGAGTGGCTGTTGGCAATTTACATCCCTCCCATCAGCATAACAAGGCTCCCAGTTCTCCATGTCCTGTCCTGCCTTTCTGGATTTTACACTTTTTCAGATGGCCCTTTTGACCGGGGGGCAGAGAGACTTCATTGTAGTGCAGATTTCCTTTGCAAGCTTGCTTGGTTGGCCAAAAAGGGCTTATGCATTTTTTCCTGAATATATTCAGGAAAAAACACATATGCCCTTTTTGGCCAAGTGCATCATTGTGGACATTCTGCCTCTTTTCCTATGCTTTACATGCAATTCCAGTCTACCTCCTGAAATCGGTTTCCTGCAATTCTGCCCCGCTTTCAAGTCCTCTTGGCAGCCTTACTTCAATATATTTTTGGACGATAGCTGTCATTTATAACTGTGCAGGTTTGTGAATTACAGTGCCCCTGAGCTCCTTTCTTCAACTCGCTTTCTTGTGAGCTGGCCACAACACCGCATCATTGCTTTAGGCCCTAGTGTGGTTCCGGCACGGCACAGTGAGCCTTTGGTTAATTCCTCTTGCTGGTGGGAAATGAGAGTTAAATTTGCCCGTCCAGACACCTCCAGCTAGTCTCTCATAGGTTCTCCCTATTCCTGTTCATCTTACGCACAAATTGCAACCTGGGCCAAGCAGGAGGTTAAAGGCACTGGCTCTCCAAGTGGGGAGCGTGTTAATAAAGCATCTGGAATGTTGCACCCGAGAACCAGGGGACGAAAACTGAGGCACATTTGAACACGTTTCCCGATCACACGGTGGATCATACTCTGGGTTCCACATGCATGTTTTAGCTGAAGGAAGAATACTTAAACCTGGAGAGTTGAGACCCATGGAATGGGTACCATGCAATGTGACTTCAAAGGGTCTGCATTTGCTCTCTGAACCTCACCAATCCTATCACTGCTGCGTTTATGCTGCTGTACACACGCTTGATTCTCTTTCGAGACATATAAATCCATAGGTTTTAAGATTCTTACTAATCAGGTATATTCTTAGGCGTTTAATATGGGGTGTTGTGTCCACTTCGTTGAGCAACGAGTAGCTCTTGTCTATTACATATTTGGCTTATGGAACGGTATCTGTGCTAATTTCAATCTCTGGTTTTATGCAGCACCCCAACTCACCTTTCCCCTTAAGAAAGCATAAGTTGGTTTTCTACATTTGAGACCCTGTTATGTTTGTAATTCAGTTCCTGTGTAGCCAAGTTTACATTCCGTGTATTAGTGATATCTTATGAGTTTCTTTTTCTGTGTGACTTATTTCACTTAGAATCATCGTACGTGAATCCACTCATTATGCTGTTACAGACCTGATGACATAGATTTCATTGCTGAGTGATATTGCATTGTACGTAAGTACCACATCTTCTTTATCCATTTTTCGCTTTCTGTGATATTGAACTTGTACCGTAAACGATGTTTTTGTAAACAGAGCTGTCCGAAACTTTGGGGTGGCTGTGTCTTTTTGATTTTAATTTCCCTAAACTATAGGACCATAAGTGGAAGTGCCCTAGGCTCTGTTGCTTTGTTTTTTAGATGTTTCAGGAAACACCATACACTTCTCCAGAGTGGCTGTTGGCAATTTACATCCCGCCCATCAGCATAACAAGGCTCCCAGTTCTCCATGGCCTGTCCTGCCTTTCTGGATTTTACACTTTTTTCAGATGACCCTTTTGACCGGGGGGAAGTGAGACTTCATTGTAGTGCAGATTTCCTTTGCAAGCTTGCTTGGTTGGCCAGAAAGCGCGTATGCATTTTTTCCTGAATATATTCAGGAAAAAAAGCATATGCCATTTTTGGCCAAGTGCATCATTGTGGACGTTCTGCCTCTTTTCCTATGCTTTACATTCAGTTCCAGTCTACGTCCTGAAATCGGTTTCCTGCAATTCTGCCCCACTTTCAAGTCCTCTTGGCAGACTACTTCAATATATTTTTGGAGGATAGCTGTCATTTATAACTCTGCAGGTTTGTGAATTACAGTGCCCCTGAGCTCCTTTCTTCAACACGCTTTCTTGTGAGCTGGCCGCAACACCGCAGGTTTGCTTCAGGCCCTAGTGTGGTTTCGGCACGGCACGCTGAGCCTTTAGTTAATTCCTCTTCCTGGTGGGAAATGAGAGTTAAATTTGCCCGTCCAGACACGTCCAGCTAGTCTCTCATTGGCTCTCCCTATTCCTGTTCATTTTCCGCAGAAATTGCAAACTGGGCCAATCAGGAGGTTAAAGGCACTGACTCTCCAAGTGGGGAGAGTGTTAGTAAAGCGTCTGGAATGTTGTGCCCGAGTACCAGGGGACGAAAATTGAGAAACATTAGAACACGTTTCCTGATCACATGGTGGATCATACTCTCGTTTCCACATGCACGTTTTAGCTGAAGGAAGAATCCCTTAAACCTGGAGAGTTGAGACCCATGGAATGGGTACCATGCAATATGACCTCAAAGGGTCTGCATTTGCTCACCGAAACTCACCAATCCTATCACTGCTGCGTTTATGCCGCTGTACACACGCTTGATTCTCTTTCGGAGACATATAAATCCATAGGTTTTAAGGTTCTTAATAGTCAGGTATATTATTAGGCGTTTAATATGTGGTGTTGTGTCCTCTTCGTTGAGCAAGGAGTAGCTCTTGTCTATTACATATTTGGCTTATGGAACGGTATCTGTGCTAATTTCAATCTCTGCTTTTATGCAGCACCCCAACTCACCTTTCCCCTTGAGCAAGCATAGGTTGGTTTTCTACATTTGAGACCCTGTTCTGTTTTGTAATTCATTTCCTGGTTAGCCAAGTTTACATTCCGTGTAGTAGTGATATCTTATGATGTTTCTTTTTCTGTGTGACTTCTTTCACTTAGAATCATCGAACCTGAATCCACTCATTATGCTGCTACGGGCCTGATGACATAGATTACATTGCTGAGTGATATTGCATTGTACGTAAGTACCACAACTTCTTTATCCACTTTTCGCTTTCTGTGATATTGAACTTGTACCTTAAACGAGGTTCTTATAAACAGAGCCGTCCCAAACTTTGGGGTGACTGTGTCTTTTTGATTTTTATTTCCCTAAGCTATAGGACCATAAGTGGAAGTGCCCTAGGCTCTGTTGCTTTGTTTTTTGGATGTTTCAGGAAACACCATACACTTCTCCAGAGTGGCTGTTGGCAATTTACATCCCACCCATCAGCATAACAAGGCTCCCAGTTCTCCATGGTCTGTCCTGCCTTTCTGGATTTTACACTTTTTTCAGATGGCCCTTTTGACCATGGGGCAGTGAGACTTCATTGTAGTGCAGATTTCCTTTGCAAGCTTGCTTGGTTGGCCAAAAAGGGCGTATGCGTTTTTTCCTGAATATATTCAGGAAAAAACGCATACGCCCTTTTTGGCCAAGTGCATCATTGTGGACGTTCTGCCTCTTTTCCTATGCTTTACATGCAATTTCAGTCTACCTCCTGAAATCGGTTTCCTGCAATTCTGCCCCGCTTTCAAGTCCTCTTGGCAGTCTTACTTCAATATATTTTTGGACGAGAGCTGTCATTTATAACTCTGCAGGTTTGTGAATTACAGTGCCCCTGAGCTCCTTTCTTCAACTCGCTTTCTTGTGAGCTGGCCACAACACCACAGTATTGCTTCAGACCCTAGAGTGGTTCCGGCATGGCACGCTGAGCCTTTGGTTAATTCCTCTTCCTGGTGGGAAATGAGAGTTAAATTTGCCCGTCCAGACACCTCCAGCTAGTCTCTCATTGGTTCTCCCTATTCCTGTTCATCTTCCGCAGAAATTGCAAACTGGGCCAACAGGAGTTTAAAGGCCCTGACTCTCCAAGTGGGTAGAGTGTTAGTAAAGCGTCTGGAATGTTGCACCCGAGTACCAGGGGACAAAAACTGAGACACATTTGAACACATTTCCCGATCACACGGTGCATCATACTCTGGGTTCCACATGCATGTTTTAGCTGAAGCAAGAATCCCTTAAACCTGGAGAGTTGATACCCATGGAATGGGTACCATGCAATATGACTTCAAAGGGTCTGCATTTGCTCACCGAACCTCACCAATCCTATCACTGCTGTGCTTATTTCGCTGTACACATGCTTGATTCTCTTTCAGAGACATATAAATGCATAGGTTTTAAGATTCTTACTAGTCAGGTATATTCTTAGGCGTTTAATATGGGGTGTTGTGTCCTCTTCGTTGAGCAAGGAGTAGCTCTTGTCTATTACATATTTGGCTTATGGAACAGTATCTGTGCTAATTTCAATCTCTGGTTATATGTAGCACCCCAACTCACCTTTCCCCTTAAGCAAGCATAAGTTGGTTTTCTACATTTGAGACCCTGTTCTGTTTTGTAATTCAGTTCCTGTGTAGCCAAGTTTACATTCCGTGTAGTAGTGATATCTTATGATGTTTCTTTTTCTGTGTGACTTATTTCACTTAGAATCATCGTACCTGAATCCACTAATTATGCTGCTATGGGCCTGATGACATAGATTTCATTGCTGAGTGATATTGCATTGTACGTAAGTACCACAACTTCTTTATCCATTTTTCGCTTTCTGTGATATTGAACTTGTACCGTAAACGATGTTCTTGTAAACAGAGCCGTCCCAAATTTTGGGGTGGCTGTGTCTTTTTGATTTTAATTTCCCTAAGCTATAGGACCATAAGTGGAAGTGCCCTAGGCTCTGTTGCTTTGTTTGTTAGATGTTTCAGGAAACACCATACACTTCTCCAGAGTGGCTGTTGGCAATTTACATCCCACCCATCAGCATAACAAGGCTCCCAGTTCTCCATGGCCTGTCCTGCCTTTCTGGATTTTACACTTTTTTCAGATGGCCCTTTTGACCAGGGGGCAGTGAGACTTCATTGTAGTGCAGATTTCCTTTGCAAGCTTGCTTGGTTGGCCAAAAAGGGCGTATGCGTTTTTTCCTGAATATATACAGGAAAAAACGCATACGCCCTTTTTGGCCAAGTGCATCATTGTGGACGTTCTGCCTCTTTTCCTATGCTTTACATGCAATTCTAGTCTACCTCCTGAAATCGGTCTCCTGCAATTCTGCCCCGCTTTCAAGTCCTCTTGGCAGGCTTACTTCAATATATTTTTGGACGATAGCTGTCATTTATATCTACAGGTTTGTGAATGACAGTGTCCTAGAGCTCCTTTCTTCAACTCGCTTTCTTGTGACCTGGCCGCAACACCGCAGGATTGCTTCAGACCCTAGTGTGGTTCCAGCATGGCACGCTGAGCCTTTGGTTAATTCCTCTTCCTGGTGGGAAATGAGAGTTAAATTTGCCCGTCCAGACACCTCCAGCTAGTCTCTCATTGGTTCTCCCTATTCCTGTTCATTTTCCGCAGAAATTGCAAACTGGGCCAAACAGGAGGTTAAAGGCACTGACTCTCCAAGTGGGTAGAGTGTTAGTAAAGCGTCTGGAATGTTGCACCTGAGTACCAGGGGACGAAAACTGAGACACATTTGAACACGTTTCCCAATCACATGTTGGATCATACTCTGGGTTCCACATGCATGTTTTAGCTGAAGGAAGAATCCCTTAAACCTGGAGAGTTGAGACCCATGGAATGGGTACCATGCAATATGACTTCAAAGGGTCTGCATTTGCTCACCGAACCTCAACAATCCTATCACTGCTGCGTTTATGCCACTGTACACACGCTTCATTCTCTTTCGGAGACATATAAATCCATAGGTTTTAAGATTCTTACTAGTCAGGTATATTCTTAGGCGTTTAATATGGGGTGTTGAGTCCACTTCGGTGAGCAAGGAGTAGCTCTTGTCTGTTGCATATTTGGCTTATGGAACGGTATCTGTGCTAATTTCAATCTCTGGTTTTATGCAGCACCGCAGCTCACCTTTCCCCTTAAGCAAGCATAAGTTGGTTTTCTACATTTGAGATCCTGTTCTGTTTTGTAATTCAGTTCCTGTATAGCCAAGTTTACATTCCGTGTAGTAGTGATATCTTATGATGTTTCATTTTCTGTGTGACTTATTTCACTTAGAATCATCGTACCTGAATCCACTCATTATGCTGCTACGGGCCTGATGACATAGATTTCATTGCTGAGTGATATTGCATTGTACATAAGTACCACAACTTCTTTATCCATTTTTCGCTTTCTGTGATATTGAACTTGTACCGTAAACGAGGTTCTTGTAAACAGAGCCGTCCCAAACTTTGGGGTGGCTGTGTCTTTTTGATTTTAATTTCCCTAAACTATAGGACCATAAGTGGAAGTGCCCTAGGCTCTGTTGCTTTGTTTTTTAGATGTTTCAGGAAACACCATACACTTCTCCAGAGTGGCTGTTGGCAATTTACATCCCGCCCATCAGCATAACAAGGCTCCCAGTTCTCCATGGCCTGTTGTGCCTTTCTGGATTTTACACTTTTTTCAGATGGCCCTTTTGACCGGGGGGCAGTGAGACTTCATTGTAGTTCAGATTTCCTTTGCAAGCTTGATTGGTTGGCCAAAAAGAACGTATGCGATTTTTCCTGAATATATTCAGGTAAAAACGCATACGCCGTTTTTGGCCAAGTGCATTATTGTGGACGTTCTGCCTCTTTTCCTATGCTTTACATGCAATTCCAGTCTACCTCCTGAAATCGGTTTCCTACAATATTGCCCCACATTCAGTTTCTCTTGGCATCCTTACTTCAATATATTTTTGGAGGATAGCTGTCATATATAACTCTGCAGTTTTGTGAATTACAGTGCCCCTGAGGTCCTTTCTTCAACTCACTTTCTTGTTAGCTGGCCGCAAAGCTGCAGGATTGCTTCAGGCCTTAGTGTGGTTCCGGCACGGCACGCTGAGCCTTTGGTTAATTCCTCTTCCTGGTGGGAAATGAGAGTTAAATTTGCCCGTCCAGACACCTCCAGCTAGTCTCTCATTGGTTCTCCCTATTCCTGTTCATCTTCCACAGAAATTGCAAACTGGGCCAAACAGGAGGTTAAAGGCACTGACTCTCCAAGTGGGGAGAGTGTTAGTAAAGCGTCTGGAATGTTGCACCCGAGTACCAGGGGACAAAAACTGAGACATATTTGAACACGTTTCCCGATCACACGGTGGATCATAATCTGGGTTCCACATGCATGTTTTAGCTGAAGGAAGAATCCCTTAAACCTGGAGAGTTGAGACCCATGGAATGGGTACCATGCAATATGACTTCAAAGGGTCTGCATTTGCTCACCGAACCTCACCAATCCTATCACTACTGCCCTTATGCCGCTGTACACACGCTTGATTCTCTTTCGGAGACATATAAAGCCATAGGTTTTAAGATTCTTAGTCGTCAGGTATATTCATAGGCGTTTAATATGGGGTGTTGAGTCCACTTCGTTGAGCAAGGAGTAGCTGTTGTCTATTACATATTTGGCTTATGGAACGGTATCTGTGCTAATTTCAATCTCTGGTTTTATGCAGCACCCCAACTCACCTTTCCCCTTAAGCAAGCATAAGTTGGTTTTCTACATTTGAGACCCTGTTCTGTTTTGTAATTCAGTTCCTGTGTAGCCAAGTTTACATTCCGTGTATTAGTGATATCTTATGATGTTTCTTTTTCTGTGTGACTTATTTCACTTAGAATCATCGTACCTGAATCCACTCATTATGCTGCTACAGGCCTGATGACATAGATTTCATTGCTGAGTGATATTGCATTTTACGTATGTATCATAACTTCTTTATCCATTTTTCGCTTTCTGTGATATTGAACTTGTACCTTAAACGAGGTTCTTGTAAACAGAGCCATCCCAAACTTTGGGGTGGCTGTGTCTTTTTGATTTTAATTTCCCTAAGCTATAGGACCATAAGTGGAAGTGCCCTAGGCTCTGTTGCTTTGTTTTTTAGATGTTTCAGGAAACACCATACACTTCTCCAGAGTGGCTGTTGGCAATTTACATCCCGCCCATCAGCATAACAAGGCTCCCAGTTCTCCATGACCTGTCCTGCCTTTCTGGATTTTACACTTTTTTCAGATGGCCTTTTTGACCGGGGAGCAGTGAGACTTCATTGTAGTTCAGATTTCCTTTGCAAGCTTGCTTGGTTGGCCAAAAAGGGCGTATGCGTTTTTTCCTGAATATATTCAGGAAAAAACGCATACGCCCTTTTTGGCCAAGTGCATCATTGTGGACGTTCTGCCTCTTTTCCTGTGCTTTACATGCAATTCCAGTCTACCTCCTGAAATCGGTTTCCTGCAATTCTGCCCCGCATTCAAGTCCTCTTGGCAGCCTTACTTCAATATATTTTTGGACGTTAGCTGTCATTTATAACTCTGCAGGTTTGTGAATTACAGTGCCCCTGAGCTCCTTTCTTCAACTCGCTTTCTTGTGAGCTGGCCGCAACACCGCAGGATTGCTTCAGGCCCTAGTGTGGTTCCGGCATGGCACGCTGAGCCTTTGGTTAATTCCTCTTCCGGGTGGGAAATGAGAGTTAAATTTGCCCGTCCAGACACCTCCAGCTACTCTGTCATTGATTCTCCCTATTCCTGTTCATTTTCCGCAGAAATTGCAAACTGGGCCAATCAGGAGGTTAAAGGCACTGACTCTCCAAGTGGGGAGAGTGTTAGTAAAGCGTCTGGAATGTTGCACCCGAGTACCAGGGGACGAAAATTGAGAAACATTTGAACACGTTTCCTGATCACATGGTGGATGATACTCTCGTTTCCACATGAACGTTTTAGCTGAAGGAAGAATCCCTTAAACCTGGAGAGTTGAGACCCATGGAATGGGTACCATGCAATATGACTTCAAAGGGTCTGCATTTGCTCACCGAACCTCACGAATCCTATCACTACTGCGCTTATGCCGCTGTACACACGCTTGATTCTCTTTCAGAGACATATAAATCCATAGGTTTTAAGGTTCTTAATAGTCAGGTATATTCTTAGGCGTTTAATATGGGGTGTTGTGTCCTCATCGTTGAGCAAGGAGTACCTATTGTCTATTACATATTTGGCTTATGGAACGGTATCTGTGCTACTTTCAATCTCTGGTTTTATGCAGCACCCCAACTCACCTTTCCCCTTAAGCAAGCATAAGTTGGTTTTCCACATTTGAGACCCTGTTCTGTTTTGTAATTCAGTTCCTGTGTAGCCAAGTTTACATTCCGTGTAGTAGTGATATCTTATGATGTTTCTTTTTCTGTGTGACTTATTTCACTTAGAATCATCGTACCTGAATCCACTCATTATGCTGCTATGGGCTTGATGACATAGATTTCATTGCTGAGTGATATTGCATTGTACGTAAGTACCACAACTTCTTTATCCATTTTTCGCTTTCTGTGATATTGAACTTTTACTGTAAACGATGTTCTTGTAAACAGAGCCGTCCCAAACTTTGGGGTGGCTGTGTCTTTTTGATTTTAGTTTCCCTAAGCTATAGGACCATAAGTGGAAGTGCCCTAGGCTCTGTTGCTTTGTTTTTTAGATGTTTCAGGAAACACCATACACTTCTCCAGAGTGGCTGTTGGCAATTTACATCCCGCCCATCAGCATAACAAGGCTCCCAGTTCTCCATGGCCTGTCCTGCCTTTCTGGATTTTACACTTTTTTCAGATGGCCCTTTTGACCAGGGGGCAGTGAGACTTCATTGTACTGCAGATTTCCTTTGCAAGCTTGCTTGGTTAGCCAAAAAGTGTGAATGCGTTTTTTCCTGAATATATTCAGGAAAAAAGGCATACGCCCTTTTTGGCCAAGTGCATCATTGTGGACGTTCTGCCTCTTTTCCTATGCTTTACATGCAATTCCAGTCTACCTCCTGAAATCGGTTTCCTGCAATTCTGCCCCGCTTTCAAGTCCTCTTGGCAGGCTTACTTCAATATATTTTTGGACGATAGCTGTCATTTATAACTCTGCAGGTTTGTGAATGACAGTGTCCCTGAGCTCCTTTCTTCAACTCGCTTTCTTGTGAGCTGGCCGCAACACCGCAGGATTGCTTCAGGCCCTAGTGTGGTTCCGGCATGGCATGCTGAGCCTTTGGTTAATTCCTCTTCCTGGTGGGAAATGAGAGTTAAATTTGCCCGCCCAGACACCTCCAGCCTGTCTCTCATTGGTTCTCCCTATTCCTGTTCATTTTCTGCAGAAATTGCAAAGTGGGCCAAACAGGAGGTTAAAGGCACTGACTCTCCAAGTGGGGATAGTGTTAGTAAAGCATCTGGAATGTTGCGCCCGAGTACCAGGGGACGAAAATTGAGAAATATTTGAACACGTTTCCTGATCACACGGTGGATCATACTCTCGGTTCCACATGCATGTTTTAGCTGAAGGAAGAATCCCTTAAACCTGGAGAGGTGGGACACATGGAATGGGTACCATGCAATATGACTTCAAAGGGTCTGCATTTTCTCACCGAACCTCACCAATCCTATCACTGTTGCGTTTATGCCACTGTACACACGCTTGATTCTCTTTCGGACACATATAAATCGATAGGTTTTAAGATTCTTACTAGTCAGGTATATTCTTAGGCGTTTAATATGGGGTGTTGAGTCCACTTCGTTGAGCAAGGAGTAGCTCTAGTCTATTACATATTTGGCTTATGGAACGGTATCTGTGCTAATTTCAATCTCTGGTTTTATGCAGCAACCCAACTCACCTTTCCCCTTAAGCAAGCATAAGTTGGTTTTCTACATTTGAGATCCTGTTCTGTTTTGTTATTCAGTTCCTGTGTAGCCAAGTTTACATTCCGTGTAGTAGTGATATCTTATGATGTTTCTTTTTCTGTGTGACTTATTTCACTTAGAATCATCATACCTGAATCCACTCATTATGCTGCTATGGGCCTGATGACAGGTTTCATTTCTGAGTGATATTGCATTGTACGTAAGTACCACGACTTCTTTATCCATTTTTTGCTTTTTGTGATATTGAACTTGTACCGTAAACGAGGTTCTTGTAAACAGAGCCATCCCAAACTTTGGGGTGGCTGTGTCTTTTTGATTTTAATTTCCCTAAGCTATAGGACCATAAGTGGAAGTGCCCTAGGCTCTGTTGCTTTGTTTTTTAGATGTTTCAGGAAACACCATACACTTCTCCACAGTGGCTGTTGGCAATTTACATCCCACCCATCAGCATAACAAGGCTCCCAGTTCTCCATGGCCTGTCCTGCCTTTCTGGATTTTACACTTTTTTCATATGGCCCTTTTGACCGGGGGGCAGTGAGACTTCACTGTAGTGCAGATTTCCTTTGCAAGCTTGCTTGGTTGGCCAAAAAGGGCGTATGCGTTTTATCCTGAATATATTCAGGAAAAAACGCATATGCCCTTTTTCACCAAGTGCATCATTATGGACGTTCTGCCTCTTTTCCTATGCTTTACATGCAATTCCAGTCTACCTGCTGAAATCGGTTTCCTGCAATTCTGCCCCGCTTTCAAGTCCTCTTGGCAGCCTTACTTCAATATATTTTTGGACGATAGCTGTCATTTATAACTCTGCAGGTTTGTGAATGACAGTGCCCCTGAGCTCCTTTCTTCAACTCGCTTTCTTGTGAGCTGGCCGCAACACCGCAGGATTGCTTCAGGCCCTAGTGTTGTTCCGGCATGGCACACTGAGCCTTTGGTTAATTCCTCTTCCTGGTGGGAAATGAGAGTTAAATTTGCCCGTCCAGACACCTCCAGCTAGTCTCTCATTGGTTCTCCCTATTCCTGTTCATTTTCTGCAGAAATTGCAAACTGGGCCAAAGAGGAGGTTAAGGCACTGACTCTCCAAGTGGGGAGAGTGTTAGTAAAGCGTCTGGAATGTTGCACCTGAGTACCAGGGGACGAAACCTGAGACACATTTCAACACGTTTCCCGATCACATGGTGGATCATACTCTGGGTTCCACATGCATGTTTTAGCTGAAGGAAGAATCCCTTAAACCTGGATAGTTCAGACCCTTGGAATGGGTACCATGCAATATGACTTCAAAGGGTCTGCATTTGCTCACCGAACCTCACCAGTCCTATCACTGCTGCGTTTATGCTGCTGTACACACGCTTGATTCTCTTTCGGAGACATATAAATCCAAAGGTTTTAAGATTCTTACTAGTCAGGTATATTTTTAGGCGTTTAATATGGGGTGTTGTGTCCTCTTCGTTGAGCAAGGAGTAGCTCTTGCCTATTACATATTTGGCTTATGGAACGGTATCTGTGCTAATTTCAATCTCTGCTTTTATGCAGCACCCCAACTCACCTTTCCCCTTAAGCAAGCATAAGTTGGTTTTCTACATTTGAGACCCTGTTCTGTTTTGTAATTCAGTTCCAGGTTAGCCAAGTTTACATTCCATGTAGTAGTGATATCTTATGATGTTTCTTTTTCTGTGTGACTTATTTCACTTAGAATCATCGAACCTGAATCCACTCATTATGCTGCTACGGGCCTGATGACATAGATTTCATTGCTGAGTGATATTGCATTGTACGTAAGTACCACAACTTCTTTATCCACTTTTCGCTTTCTGTGATATTGAACTTGTACCTTAAACGAGGTTCTTATAAACAGAGCCGTCCCAAACGTTGGGGTGACTGTGTCTTTTTGATTTTTATTTCCCTAAGCTATAGGACCATAAGTGGAAGTGCCCTAAACTCTGTTGCTTTGTTTTTTGGATGTTTCAGGAAACACCATACACTCCTCCAGAATGGCTGTTGGCAATTTACATCCCACCCATCAGCATAAAAAGGCTCCCAGTTCTCCATGGTCTGTCCTGCCTTTCTGGATTTTACACTTTTTTCAGATGGCCCTTTTGACCATGGGGCAGTGAGACTTCATTGTAGTGCAGATTTCCTTTGCAAGCTTGCTTGGTTGGCCAAAAAGGGCGTATGCGTTTTTTCCTGAATATATTCAGGAAAAAACGCATACGCCCTTTTTGGCCAAGTGCATCATTGTGGACGTTCTGCCTCTTTTCCTATGCTTTATATGCAATTCCAGTCTACCTCCTGAAATCGGTTTCCTGCAATTCTGCCCCGCTTTCAAGTCCTCTTGGCAGTCTTACTTCAATATATTTTTGGACGATAGCTGTCATTTATAACTCTGCAGGTTTGTGAATTACAGTGCCCCTGAGCTCCTTTCTTCAACTCGCTTTCTTCTGAGCTGGCCGAAACACCACAGGATTGCTTCAGACCCTAGAGTGTTTCCGGTATGGCACGCTGAGCCTTTGGTTAATTCCTCTTCCTGGTGGGAAATGAGAGTTAAATTTGCCCGTCCAGACACCTCCAGCTAGTCTCTCATTGGTTCTCCCTATTCCTGTTCATCTTCTGCAGAAATTGCAAACTGGGCCAAAGAGGAGGTTAAAGGCACTGACTCTCCAAGTGGGGAGAGTGTTAGTAAAGCGTCTGGAATGTTGCACCTGAGTACCACGGGACGAAACCTGAGACACATTTGAACACATTTCCCGATCACACGGTGGATCATACTCTGGGTGCCACATGCATGTTTTAGCTGAAGGAAGAATCCCTTAAAGCTGGAGAGTTGAGACCCATGGAATGGGTACCATGCAATATGACTTCAAAGGGTCTGCATTTGCTCACCGATCCTCACCAATCCTATCACTGCTACGTTTATGCTGCTGTACACACACTTGATTCTCTTTCGGAGACATAGAAATCCATATGTTTTAAGATTCTTACTAGTCAGGTATATTCTTAGGCGTTTAATATGTGATGTTGAGTCCACTTCGTTGAGCAAGGAGTAGCTCTTGTCTATTACATATTTGGCTTATGGAACGGTATCTGTGCTAATTTCAATCTCTGGTTTTATGCAGCACCCCAACTTACCTTTCCCCTTAAGCAAGCATAAGTTGGTTTTCTACATTTGAGACCCTGTTCTGTTTTGTAATTCAGTTCCTGTGTAGCCAAGTTTACATTCCGTGTATTAGTGATATCTTATGATGTTTCTTTTTCTGTGTGACTTATTTCACTTAAATCATCATACCTGAATCCACTCATTAATCTGCTACGGGCCTGATGACATAGATTTCATTGCTGAGAGATATTGCATTGTACGTAAGTACCACAACTTCTTTATCCATTTTTCGCTTTATGCAAAATTGAACTTGTACCGTAACCGAGGTTCTTGTAAACAGAGCCGTCCCAAACTTGGGCATGGCTGTGTCTTTTTGATTTTAATTTCCCTAAGCTATAAGACCATAAGTGGAATTGCCCTAGGCTCTGTTGCTTTGTTTTTTAGATGTTTCAGGAAACACCATACACTTCTCCAGAGTGGCTGTTGGCAATTTACATCCCGCCCATCACCATAACAAGGCTCCCATTTCTCCATGGCCTGTCCTGCTTTTCTGGATTTTACACTTTTTTCAGATGGCCCTTTTGACAGAGGGGCAGTGAGACTTCATTTTAGTGCAGATTCCATTTGCAAGCTTGCTTGGTTGGCCAAAAAGTGCGTATGCGTTTTTTCCTGAATATATTCAGGAAAAAAAAAATACGCCCTTTTTGGCCAAGTGCATCATTGTGGACGTTCTGCCTCTTTTCCTATGCTTTACATGCCATTCCAGTCTACCTCCTGAAATCAGTTTCCTGCAATTCTGCCCCACTTTCAAGTCCTCTTGGCAGCCTTACTTCAATATATTTTTGGACGATAGCTGTCATTTATAACTCTGCAGGTTTGTGAATTACAGTGCCCCTGAGCTCCTTTCTTCAACTCGCTTTCTTGTGAGCTGGCTGCAACACCGCAGGATTGCTTCAGGCCCTAGTGTTGTTCCGGCATGGCACTCTGAGCCTTTGGTATATTCCTCTTCCTGGTGGGAAATGAGAGTTAAATTTGCCGGTCCAGACACCTCCAGCTAGTCTCTCATGGGTTCTCCCTATTCCTGTTCATTTTCCGCAGAAATTACAAACTGGGCCAAACAGGAGGTTAAAGGCACTGACTCTCCAAGTGGAGAGAGTGGTAGTAAAGCGTCTGGAATTTTGTACCCAAGTACCAGGGGACAAAAACTGAGACACATTTCAAAACGTTTCCCGATCACACGGTGGATCATACTCTGGGTTCCACATGCATGTTTTAGCTGAAGGAAGAATCCCTTAAACCTGGAGAGTTGAGACCCATGGAATGTGTAATATGCAATATGACTTCAAAGGGTCTGCATTTGCTCACCGAACCTCACCAATCCTATCACTGCTGCGTTTATGCCACTGTACACACGCTTGATTCTCTTTTGGAGACATATGAATCCATAGGGTTTATGACTCTTACTAGTCAGGTATATTCTTAGGCGTTTAATATGGGGTGTTGAGTCCACTTCGTTGAGCAAGGAGTATCTCTTGTCTATTATATATTTGGCTTATGGAACGGTATCTGTGCTAATTTCAATCTCTGGTTTTATGCAGCACCCCAACTCACCTTTCCCCTTAAGCAAGCATAAGTTGGTTTTCTACGTTTGAGACCCTGTTCTGTTTTGTAATTCAGTTCCTTTGTAGCCATGTTTACATTCCGTGTAGTAGTGATATCTTATGATGTTTCTTTTACTGTGTGAATTATTTCACTTAGAAAAATCGTACCTGAATCCACTCATTATGCTGCTACGGGCCTGATGACATAGATTTCATTGCTGAGTGATATTGCATTGTACGTAAGTACCACAACTTCTTTATCCATTTTTCGCTTTCTGCGATATTGAACTTGTACCGTAAACGAGGTTCTTGTAAACAGAGCCGTCCCAAACTTTGGTGTGGCTGTGTCTTTTTGATTTTAATTTCCCTAAGCTATAGGCCATAATTGGTAGTGCCCTAGGCTCTTTTGCTTTGTTTCTTGGATGTTTCAGGAAACACCACACACTTGTCCAGAGTGGCTGTTGGCAATTTACATCCCGCCCATCAGCATAACAAGGATCCCAGTTCTCCATGGCCTGTCCTGCCTTTCTGGATTTTACACTTTTTTCAGATGTCCCTTTTGACCGGGGGGCAGTGAGACTTCATTGTAGTGCAGATTTCCTTTGCAAGCTTGCTTGGTTGGCCAAAAAGGGCGTATGCGTTTTTTCCTGAATATATTCAGGAAAAAACGCATACGCCCTTTTTGGCCAAGTGCATCATTGTGGACGTTCTGCCTCTTTTCCTATGATTTACATGCAATTCCAGTCTACCTCCTGAAATCGGTTTCCTGCAATTCTGCCCCGCTTTGAAGTCCTCTTGGCAGCCTTACTTCAATATATTTTTGGACGATAGCTGTCATTTATAACTCTGCAAGTTTGTGAATTACAGTGCCCATGAGCTCCTTTCTTCACCTCGCTTTCTTGTGAGCTGGCCGCAACACTGCAGGATTGCTTCAGGCCCTAGTGTGGTTCTGGCATGGCGCACTGAGCCTTTGGTTAATTCCTCTTTCTGCTGGGAAATTAGAGTTAAATTTGCCTGTCCAGACACCTCCAGCTAGTCTCTCATTAGTTCTCCCTATTCCTGTTCATCTTACACAGAAATTGCAAACTGGACCAAACAGGAGGTTAAAGGCACTGACTCTCCAAGTTGGGAGAGTGTTAATAAACCGTCTGGAATATTGCGCCCGAGTACCAGGGGACGAGAACTGAGACATATTGGAACACGTCTCCCGATCACACGGTTGATCATACTCTGCGTTACACATGCATGTTTTAGCTGAAGGAAGAATCCCTTAAACCTGGAGAGTTGAGACCCTTGGAATGGGTACCATGCAATATGACTTCAAAGGGTCTTCATTTGCTCACTGAACCTCTCCAATACTATCACTGCTGCGTTTATGCCCCTGTACACACGTTTGATTGTCTTTCGGAGACTAAGCAATCCATAGCTTTTAAGATACTTACTAGTCAGGTACATTCTTAGGCGTTTAATATGGGGTGTTGAGTCCATTTTGTTGAGCTAGGAGTAGCTCTTGTCTATTCCATATTTGGCTTAAGGAACTTTATCTGTGCTCATTTCAACCTCTGGTTTTATGCAGTACCCCAACTCACCTTTCCCCTTAAGCAAGCATAAGTTGGTTTTCTACATTTGAGACCCTGTTCTGTTTTGTAATTCAGTTCCTGTGTAGCCAAGTTTACATTCCGTGTATTAGTGATATCTTACGATGTTTCTTTTTCTGTGTGACTTATTTCACTTAAATCATCGTACCTGAATCCACTCATTAATCTGCTACGGGCCTGATGACATAGATTTCATTGCTGAGAGATATTGCATTGTACGTAAGTACCACAACTTCTTTATCCATTTTTCACTTTATGCAAAATTGAACTTGTACTGTAACCGAGGTTCTTGTAAACAGAGCCGTCCCAAACTTGGGCGTGGCTGTGTCTTTTTGATTTTAATTTCCCTAAGCTATAGGACCATAAGTGGAAGTGCCCTAGGCTGTGTTGTTTTGTTTTTTAGATGTTTCAGGAAACACCATACACTTCTCCAGAGTGGCTGTTGGCAATTTACATCCCGCCCATCACCATAACAAGGCTCCCATTTCTCCATGGCCTGTCCTGCTTTTCTGGATTTTACACTTTTTTCAGATGGCCCTTTTGACAGAGGGGCAGTGAGACTTCATTTTAGTGCAGATTCCATTTGCAAGCTTGCTTGGTTGGCCAAAAAGTGCGTATGCGTTTTTTCCTGAATATATTCAGGAAGAAACGCATATGCCCTTTTTGGCCAAGTGCATCATTGTGGACGTTCTGCCTCTTTTCCTATGCTTTACATGCCATTCCAGTCTACCTCCTGAAATCGGTTTCCTGCAATTCTGCCCCGCTTTCAAGTCCTCTTGGCAGCCTTACTTCAATATATTTTTGGACGATAGCTGTCATTTATAACTCTGCAGGTTTGTGAATTACAGTGCCCCTGAGCTCCTTTCTTCAACTCGCTTTCTTGTGAGCTGGCTGCAACACCGCAGGATTGCTTCAGGCCCTAGTGTTGTTCCGGCATGGCACTCTGAGCCTTTGGTATATTCCTCTTCCTGGTGGGAAATGAGAGTTAAATTTGCCGGTCCAGACACCTCCAGCTAGTCTCTCATGGGTTCTCCCTATTCCTGTTCATTTTCCGCAGAAATTACAAACTGGGCCAAACAGGAGGTTAAAGGCACTGACTCTCCAAGTGGAGAGAGTGTTAGTAAAGCGTCTGGAATTTTGCACCCAAGTACCAGGGGACAAAAACTGAGACACATTTCAAAACGTTTCCCGATCACACGGTGGATCATACTCTGGGTTCCACATGCATGTTTTAGCTGAAGGAAGAATCCCTTAAACCTGGAGAGTTGAGACCCATGGAATGTGTAATATGCAATATGACTTCAAAGGGTCTGCATTTGCTCACCGAACCTCACCAATCCTATCACTGCTGCGTTTATGCCACTGTACACACGCTTGATTCTCTTTTGGAGACATATGAATCCATAGGGTTTATGACTCTTACTAGTCAGGTATATTCTTAGGCGTTTAATATGGGGTGTTGAGTCCACTTCGTTGAGCAAGGAGGATCTCTTGTCTATTATATATTTGGCTTATGGAACGGTATCTGTGCTAATTTCAATCTCTGGTTTTATGCAGCACCCCAACTCACCTTTCCCCTTAAGCAAGCATAAGTTGGTTTTCTACTTTTGAGACCCTGTTCTGTTTTGTAATTCAGTTCCTTTGTAGCCATGTTTACATTCCGTGTAGTAGTGATATCTTATGATGTTTCTTTTACTGTGTGAATTATTTCACTTAGAAAAATCGTACCTGAATCCACTCATTATGCTGCTACGGGCCTGATGACATAGATTTCATTGCTGAGTGATATTGCATTGTACGTAAGTACCACAACTTCTTTATCCATTTTTCGCTTTCTGCGATATTGAACTTGTACCGTAAACGAGGTTCTTGTAAACAGAGCCGTCCCAAACTTTGGTGTGGCTGTGTCTTTTTGATTTTAATTTCCCTAAGCTATAGGCCATAATTGGTAGTGCCCTAGGCTCTTTTGCTTTGTTTCTTGGATGTTTCAGGAAACACCACACACTTGTCCAGAGTGGCTGTTGGCAATTTACATCCCGCCCATCAGCATAACAAGGATCCCAGTTCTCCATGGCCTGTCCTGCCTTTCTGGATTTTACACTTTTTTCAGATGTCCCTTTTGACCGGGGGGCAGTGAGACTTCATTGTAGTGCAGATTTCCTTTGCAAGCTTGCTTGGTTGGCCAAAAAGGGCGTATGCGTTTTTTCCTGAATATATTCAGGAAAAAACGCATACGCCCTTTTTGGCCAAGTGCATCATTGTGGACGTTCTGCCTCTTTTCCTATGCTTTACATGCAATTCCAGTCTACCTCCTGAAATCGGTTTCCTGCAATTCTGCCCCGCTTTGAAGTCCTCTTGGCAGCCTTACTTCAATATATTTTTGGACGATAGCTGTCATTTATAACTCTGCAAGTTTGTGAATTACAGTGCCCATGAGCTCCTTTCTTCACCTCGCTTTCTTGTGAGCTGGCCGCAACACTGCAGGATTGCTTCAGGCCCTAGTGTGGTTCTGGCACGGCGCGCTGAGCCTTTGGTTAATTCCTCTTTCTGCTGGGAAATTAGAGTTAAATTTGCCTGTCCAGACACCTCCAGCTAGTCTCTCATTAGTTCTCCCTATTCCTGTTCATCTTACACAGAAATTGCAAACTGGGCCAAACAGGAGGTTAAAGGCACTGACTCTCCAAGTTGGGAGAGTGTTAATAAACCGTCTGGAATATTGCGCCCGAGTACCAGGGGACAAGAACTGAGACATATTGGAACACGTCTCCCGATCACACGGTTGATCATACTCTGCGTTACACATGCATGTTTTAGCTGAAGGAAGAATCCCTTAAACCTGGAGAGTTGAGACCCTTGGAATGGGTACCATGCAATATGACTTCAAAGGGTCTTCATTTGCTCACCGAAACTCTCCAATACTATCACTGCTGCGTTTATGCCCGTGTACACACGTTTGATTCTCTTTCGGAGACTTAGCAATCCATAGCTTTTAAGATACTTACTAGTCAGGTACATTCTTAGGCGTTTAATATGGGGTGTTGAGTCCATTTTGTTGAGCAAGGAGTAGCTCTTGTCTATTCCATATTTGGCTTAAGGAACTTTATCTGTGCTCATTTCAATCTCTGGTTTTATGCAGTACCCCAACTCACCTTTCCCCTTAAGCAAGCATAAGTTGGTTTTCTACATTTGAGACCCTGTTCTGTTTTGTAATTCAGTTCCTGTGTAGCCAAGTTTACATTCCGTGTATTAGTGATATCTTATGATGTTTCTTTTTCTGTGTGACTTATTTCACTTAGAATCATCGTACCTGAATCCACTCATTATGCTGCTACGGGCCTGATGACATAGATTTCATTGCTGAGTGATATTGCATTGTACGTAAGTACCACAACTTCTTTATCCATTTTTCGCTTTCTGCGATATTGAACTTGTACTGTAAACGAGGTTCTTGTAAACAGAGCCGTCCCAAACTTTGGGGTGGCTGTGTCTTTTTGATTTTAATTTCCCTAAGCTATAGGACCATAAGTGGAAGTGCCCTAGGCTCTGTTGCTTTGTTTTTTGGATTTTTCAGGAAACACCATGCACTTCTCCAGAGTGGGTGTTGGCAATTTACATCCCGCCCATCAGCATAACAAGGCTTCCAGTTCTCCATGGCCTGTCCTGCCTTTCTGGATGTTACACTTTTTTCAGATGGCCCTTTTGACCGGGGGGCAGTGAGACTTCATTGTAGTGCAGATTTCCTTTGCAAGCTTGCTTGGTTGTCCAAAAAGGGCGTATGCGTTTTTTTTCCTGAATATATTCAGGAAAAAACGCATACGTCCTTTTTGGCCAAGTGCATCATTGTGGGCGTTCTGCCTCTTTTCCTATGCTTTACATGCAATTCCAGTCTACCTCCTGAAATCGGTTTCCTGCAATTCTGCCCCGCTTTCAAGTCCTCTTGGCAGCCTTACTTCAATATATTTTTGGACGATAGCTGTCATTTATAACTCTGCAGGTTTGTGAATTACAGTGCCCCTGAGCTCCGTTCTTCAACTCGCTTTCTTGTGAGCTGGCCGCAACACCGCAGGATTGCTTCAGGCCCTAGTGTGGTTCCGGCATGGCACGCTGAGCCTTTGGTTAATTCCTCTTCCTTGTGGGAAATGAGAGTTAAATTTGCCCGTCCAGACACCTCCAGCTAGTCTCTCATTGGTTCTCCGTATTCCTGTTCATCTTACGCAGAAATTGCAAACTGGGCCAAACAGGAGGTTAAAGGCACTGACTCTCCAAGTGGGGAGAGTGTTAGTAAAGCGTCTGGAATGTTGCACCGAAGTACCAGGGGATGAAAACTGAGACACATTTGAATACGTTTCCCGATCACATGGTGGATCATACTCTGGGTTCCACATGCGTGTTTTAGCTGAAGGAAGAATCCCTTAAACCTGGAGAGTTGAGACCCATGAAATGGGTACCATGCAATATGACTTCAAAGGGTCTGCATTTGCTCACCGATCCTCACCAATCCTATCACTGCTACGTTTATGCTGCTGTACACACACTTGATTCTCTTTCGGAGACATAGAAATCCATATGTTTTAAGATTCTTACTAGTCAGGTATATTCTTAGGCGTTTAATATGTGATGTTGAGTCCACTTCGTTGAGCAAGGAGTAGCTCTTGTCTATTACATATTTGGCTTATGGAACGGTATCTGTGCTAATTTCAATCTCTGGTTTTATGCAGCACCCCAACTCACCTTTCCCCTTAAGCAAGCATAAGTTGGTTTTCTACATTTGAGACCCTGTTCTGTTTTGTAATTCAGTTCCTGTGTAGCCAAGTTTACATTCCGTGTATTAGTGATATCTTATGATGTTTCTTTTTCTGTGTGACTTATTTCACTTAAATCATCGTACCTGAATCCACTCATTAATCTGCTACGGGCCTGATGACATAGATTTCATTGCTGAGAGATATTGCATTGTACGTAAGTTCCACAACTTCTTTATCCATTTTTCGCTTTATGCAAAATTGAACTTGTACCGTAACCGAGGTTCTTGTAAACAGAGCCGTCCCAAACTTGGGCGTGGCTGTGTCTTTTTGATTTTAATTTCCCTAAGCTATAGGACCATAAGTGGAAGTGCCCTAGGCTGTGTTGTTTTGTTTTTTAGATGTTTCAGGAAACACCATACACTTCTCCAGAGTGGCTGTTGGCAATTTACATCCCGCCCATCACCATAACAAGGCTCCCATTTCTCCATGGCCTGTCCTGCTTTTCTGGATTTTACACTTTTTTCAGATGGCCCTTTTGACAGAGGGGCAGTGAGACTTCATTTTAGTGCAGATTCCATTTGCAAGCTTGCTTGGTTGGCCAAAAAGTGCGTATGCGTTTTTTCCTGAATATATTCAGGAAGAAACGCATATGCCCTTTTTGGCCAAGTGCATCATTGTGGACGTTCTGCCTCTTTTCCTATGCTTTACATGCCATTCCAGTCTACCTCCTGAAATCGGTTTCCTGCAATTCTGCCCCGCTTTCAAGTCCTCTTGGCAGCCTTACTTCAATATATTTTTGGACGATAGCTGTCATTTATAACTCTGCAGGTTTGTGAATTACAGTGCCCCTGAGCTCCTTTCTTCAACTCGCTTTCTTGTGAGCTGGCTGCAACACCGCAGGATTGCTTCAGGCCCTAGTGTTGTTCCGGCATGGCACTCTGAGCCTTTGGTATATTCCTCTTCCTGGTGGGAAATGAGAGTTAAATTTGCCGGTCCAGACACCTCCAGCTAGTCTCTCATGGGTTCTCCCTATTCCTGTTCATTTTCCGCAGAAATTACAAACTGGGCCAAACAGGAGGTTAAAGGCACTGACTCTCCAAGTGGAGAGAGTGTTAGTAAAGCGTCTGGAATTTTGCACCCAAGTACCAGGGGACAAAAACTGAGACACATTTCAAAACGTTTCCCGATCACACGGTGGATCATACTCTGGGTTCCACATGCATGTTTTAGCTGAAGGAAGAATCCCTTAAACCTGGAGAGTTGAGACCCATGGAATGTGTAATATGCAATATGACTTCAAAGGGTCTGCATTTGCTCACCGAACCTCACCAATCCTATCACTGCTGCGTTTATGCCACTGTACACACGCTTGATTCTCTTTTGGAGACATATGAATCCATAGGGTTTATGACTCTTACTAGTCAGGTATATTCTTAGGCGTTTAATATGGGGTGTTGAGTCCACTTCGTTGAGCAAGGAGGATCTCTTGTCTATTATATATTTGGCTTATGGAACGGTATCTGTGCTAATTTCAATCTCTGGTTTTATGCAGCACCCCAACTCACCTTTCCCCTTAAGCAAGCATAAGTTGGTTTTCTACTTTTGAGACCCTGTTCTGTTTTGTAATTCAGTTCCTTTGTAGCCATGTTTACATTCCGTGTAGTAGTGATATCTTATGATGTTTCTTTTACTGTGTGAATTATTTCACTTAGAAAAATCGTACCTGAATCCACTCATTATGCTGCTACGGGCCTGATGACATAGATTTCATTGCTGAGTGATATTGCATTGTACGTAAGTACCACAACTTCTTTATCCATTTTTCGCTTTCTGCGATATTGAACTTGTACCGTAAACGAGGTTCTTGTAAACAGAGCCGTCCCAAACTTTGGTGTGGCTGTGTCTTTTTGATTTTAATTTCCCTAAGCTATAGGCCATAATTGGTAGTGCCCTAGGCTCTTTTGCTTTGTTTCTTGGATGTTTCAGGAAACACCACACACTTGTCCAGAGTGGCTGTTGGCAATTTACATCCCGCCCATCAGCATAACAAGGATCCCAGTTCTCCATGGCCTGTCCTGCCTTTCTGGATTTTACACTTTTTTCAGATGTCCCTTTTGACCGGGGGGCAGTGAGACTTCATTGTAGTGCAGATTTCCTTTGCAAGCTTGCTTGGTTGGCCAAAAAGGGCGTATGCGTTTTTTCCTGAATATATTCAGGAAAAAACGCATACGCCCTTTTTGGCCAAGTGCATCATTGTGGACGTTCTGCCTCTTTTCCTATGCTTTACATGCAATTCCAGTCTACCTCCTGAAATCGGTTTCCTGCAATTCTGCCCCGCTTTGAAGTCCTCTTGGCAGCCTTACTTCAATATATTTTTGGACGATAGCTGTCATTTATAACTCTGCAAGTTTGTGAATTACAGTGCCCATGAGCTCCTTTCTTCACCTCGCTTTCTTGTGAGCTGGCCGCAACACTGCAGGATTGCTTCAGGCCCTAGTGTGGTTCTGGCACGGCGCGCTGAGCCTTTGGTTAATTCCTCTTTCTGCTGGGAAATTAGAGTTAAATTTGCCTGTCCAGACACCTCCAGCTAGTCTCTCATTAGTTCTCCCTATTCCTGTTCATCTTACACAGAAATTGCAAACTGGGCCAAACAGGAGGTTAAAGGCACTGACTCTCCAAGTTGGGAGAGTGTTAATAAACCGTCTGGAATATTGCGCCCGAGTACCAGGGGACAAGAACTGAGACATATTGGAACACGTCTCCCGATCACACGGTTGATCATACTCTGCGTTACACATGCATGTTTTAGCTGAAGGAAGAATCCCTTAAACCTGGAGAGTTGAGACCCTTGGAATGGGTACCATGCAATATGACTTCAAAGGGTCTTCATTTGCTCACCGAACCTCTCCAATACTATCACTGCTGCGTTTATGCCCGTGTACACACGTTTGATTCTCTTTCGGAGACTTAGCAATCCATAGCTTTTAAGATACTTACTAGTCAGGTACATTCTTAGGCGTTTAATATGGGGTGTTGAGTCCATTTTGTTGAGCAAGGAGTAGCTCTTGTCTATTCCATATTTGGCTTAAGGAACTTTATCTGTGCTCATTTCAATCTCTGGTTTTATGCAGTACCCCAACTCACCTTTCCCCTTAAGCAAGCATAAGTTGGTTTTCTACATTTGAGACCCTGTTCTGTTTTGTAATTCAGTTCCTGTGTAGCCAAGTTTACATTCCGTGTATTAGTGATATCTTATGATGTTTCTTTTTCTGTGTGACTTATTTCACTTAGAATCATCGTACCTGAATCCACTCATTATGCTGCTACGGGCCTGATGACATAGATTTCATTGCTGAGTGATATTGCATTGTACGTAAGTACCACAACTTCTTTATCCATTTTTCGCTTTCTGCGATATTGAACTTGTACTGTAAACGAGGTTCTTGTAAACAGAGCCGTCCCAAACTTTGGGGTGGCTGTGTCTTTTTGATTTTAATTTCCCTAAGCTATAGGACCATAAGTGGAAGTGCCCTAGGCTCTGTTGCTTTGTTTTTTGGATTTTTCAGGAAACACCATGCACTTCTCCAGAGTGGGTGTTGGCAATTTACATCCCGCCCATCAGCATAACAAGGCTTCCAGTTCTCCATGGCCTGTCCTGCCTTTCTGGATTTTACACTTTTTTCAGATGGCCCTTTTGACCGGGGGGCAGTGAGACTTCATTGTAGTGCAGATTTCCTTTGCAAGCTTGCTTGGTTGTCCAAAAAGGGCGTATGCGTTTTTTTTCCTGAATATATTCAGGAAAAAACGCATACGCCCTTTTTGGCCAAGTGCATCATTGTGGGCGTTCTGCCTCTTTTCCTATGCTTTACATGCAATTCCAGTCTACCTCCTGAAATCGGTTTCCTGCAATTCTGCCCCGCTTTCAAGTCCTCTTGGCAGCCTTACTTCAATATATTTTTGGACGATAGCTGTCATTTATAACTCTGCAGGTTTGTGAATTACAGTGCCCCTGAGCTCCGTTCTTCAACTCGCTTTCTTGTGAGCTGGCCGCAACACCGCAGGATTGCTTCAGGCCCTAGTGTGGTTCCGGCATGGCACGCTGAGCCTTTGGTTAATTCCTCTTCCTTGTGGGAAATGAGAGTTAAATTTGCCCGTCCAGACACCTCCAGCTAGTCTCTCATTGGTTCTCCGTATTCCTGTTCATCTTACGCAGAAATTGCAAACTGGGCCAAACAGGAGGTTAAAGGCACTGACTCTCCAAGTGGGGAGAGTGTTAGTAAAGCGTCTGGAATGTTGCACCGAAGTACCAGGGGATGAAAACTGAGACACATTTGAATACGTTTCCCGATCACATGGTGGATCATACTCTGGGTTCCACATGCGTGTTTTAGCTGAAGGAAGAATCCCTTAAACCTGGAGAGTTGAGACCCATGAAATGGGTACCATGCAATATGACTTCAAAGGGTCTGCATTTGCTCACCGATCCTCACCAATCCTATCACTGCTACGTTTATGCTGCTATACACACACTTGATTCTCTTTCGGAGACATAGAAATCCATATGTTTTAAGATTCTTACTAGTCAGGTATATTCTTAGGCGTTTAATATGTGATGTTGAGTCCACTTCGTTGAGCAAGGAGTAGCTCTTGTCTATTACATATTTGGCTTATGGAACGGTATCTGTGCTAATTTCAATCTCTGGTTTTATGCAGCACCCCAACTCACCTTTCCCCTTAAGCAAGCATAAGTTGGTTTTCTACATTTGAGACCCTGTTCTGTTTTGTAATTCAGTTCCTGTGTAGCCAAGTTTACATTCCGTGTATTAGTGATATCTTATGATGTTTCTTTTTCTGTGTGACTTATTTCACTTAAATCATCGTACCTGAATCCACTCATTAATCTGCTACGGGCCTGATGACATAGATTTCATTGCTGAGAGATATTGCATTGTACGTAAGTTCCACAACTTCTTTATCCATTTTTCGCTTTATGCAAAATTGAACTTGTACCGTAACCGAGGTTCTTGTAAACAGAGCCGTCCCAAACTTGGGCGTGGCTGTGTCTTTTTGATTTTAATTTCCCTAAGCTATAGGACCATAAGTGGAAGTGCCCTAGGCTGTGTTGCTTTGTTTTTTAGATGTTTCAGGAAACACCATACACTTCTCCAGAGTGGCTGTTGGCAATTTACATCCCGCCCATCACCATAACAAGGCTCCCATTTCTCCATGGCCTGTCCTGCTTTTCTGGATTTTACACTTTTTTCAGATGGCCCTTTTGACAGAGGGGCAGTGAGACTTCATTTTAGTGCAGATTCCATTTGCAAGCTTGCTTGGTTGGCCAAAAAGTGCGTATGCGTTTTTTCCTGAATATATTCAGGAATAAACTCATACACACTTTTTGGCCAAGTGCATCATTGTGGACGTTCTGCCTCTTTTCCTATGCTTTACATGCCATTCCAGTCTACCTCCTGAAATCGGTTTCCTGCAATTCTGCCCCGCTTTCAAGTCCTCTTGGCAGCCTTACTTCAATATATTTTTGGACGATAGCTGTCATTTATAACTCTGCAGGTTTGTGAATTACAGTGCCCCTGAGCTCCTTTCTTCAACTCGCTTTCTTGTGAGCTGGCTGCAACACCGCAGGATTGCTTCAGGCCCTAGTGTTGTTCCGGCATGGCACTCTGAGCCTTTGGTATATTCCTCTTCCTGGTGGGAAATGAGAGTTAAATTTGCCGGTCCAGACACCTCCAGCTAGTCTCTCATGGGTTCTCCCTATTCCTGTTCATTTTCCGCAGAAATTACAAACTGGGCCAAACAGGAGGTTAAAGGCACTGACTCTCCAAGTGGAGAGAGTGTTAGTAAAGCGTCTGGAATTTTGCACCCAAGTACCAGGGGACAAAAACTGAGACACATTTCAAAACGTTTCCCGATCACACGGTGGATCATACTCTGGGTTCCACATGCATGTTTTAGCTGAAGGAAGAATCCCTTAAACCTGGAGAGTTGAGACCCATGGAATGTGTAATATGCAATATGACTTCAAAGGGTCTGCATTTGCTCACCGAACCTCACCAATCCTATCACTGCTGCGTTTATGCCACTGTACACACGCTTGATTCTCTTTTGGAGACATATGAATCCATAGGGTTTATGACTCTTACTAGTCAGGTATATTCTTAGGCGTTTAATATGGGGTGTTGAGTCCACTTCGTTGAGCAAGGAGTATCTCTTGTCTATTATATATTTGGCTTATGGAACGGTATCTGTGCTAATTTCAATCTCTGGTTTTATGCAGCACCCCAACTCACCTTTCCCCTTAAGCAAGCATAAGTTGGTTTTCTACGTTTGAGACCCTGTTCTGTTTTGTAATTCAGTTCCTGTGTAGCCATGTTTACATTCCGTGTAGTAGTGATATCTTATGATGTTTCTTTTACTGTGTGAATTATTTCACTTAGAAAAATCGTACCTGAATCCACTCATTATGCTGCTACGGGCCTGATGACATAGATTTCATTGCTGAGTGATATTGCATTGTACGTAAGTACCACAACTTCTTTATCCATTTTTCGCTTTCTGCGATATTGAACTTGTACCGTAAACGAGGTTCTTGTAAACAGAGCCGTCCCAAACTTTGGTGTGGCTGTGTCTTTTTGATTTTAATTTCCCTAAGCTATAGGCCATAATTGGTAGTGCCCTAGCCTCTTTTGCTTTGTTTCTTGGATGTTTCAGGAAACACCACACACTTGTCCAGAGTGGCTGTTGGCAATTTACATCCCGCCCATCAGCATAACAAGGCTCCCAGTTCTCCATGGCCTGTCCTGCCTTTCTGGATTTTACACTTTTTTCAGATGTCCCTTTTGACCGGGGGGCAGTAAGACTTCATTGTAGTGCAGATTTCCTTTGCAAGCTTGCTTGGTTGGCCAAAAAGGGCGTATGCGTTTTTTCCTGAATATATTCAGGAAAAAACGCATACGCCCTTTTTGGCCAAGTGCATCATTGTGGACGTTCTGCCTCTTTTCCTATGCTTTACATGCAATTCCAGTCTACCTCCTGAAATCGGTTTCCTGCAATTCTGCCCCGCTTTCAAGTCCTCTTGGCAGCCTTACTTCAATATATTTTTGGACGATAGCTGTCATTTATAACTCTGCAGGTTTGTGAATGACAGTGCCCCTGAGCTTCTTTCTTCACCTCGCTTTCTTGTGAGCTGGCCGCAACACTGCAGGATTGCTTCAGGCCCTAGTGTGGTTCTGGCACGGCGCGCTGAGCCTTTGGTTAATTCCTCTTTCTGCTGGGAAATGAGAGTTAAATTTGCCTGTCCAGACACCTCCAGCTAGTCTCTCATTAGTTCTCCCTATTCCTGTTCATCTTACACAGAAATTGCAAACTGGGCCAAACAGGAGGTTAAAGGCACTGACTCTCCAAGTTGGGAGAGTGTTAATAAACCGTCTGGAATGTTGCGCCCGAGTACCAGGGGACGAGAACTGAGACATATTGGAACACGTCTCCCGATCACACGGTTGATCATACTCTGCGTTACACATGCATGTTTTAGCTGAAGGAAGAATCCCTTAAACCTGGAGAGTTGAGACCCTTGGAATGGGTACCATGCAATATGACTTCAAAGGGTCTTCATTTGCTCACCGAACCTCTCCAATACTATCACTGCTGCGTTTATGCCCCTGTACACACGTTTGATTCTCTTTCGGAGACTTAGCAATCCATAGCTTTTAAGATACTTACTAGTCAGGTACATTCTTAGGCGTTTAATATGGGGTGTTGAGTCCATTTTGTTGAGCAAGGAGTAGCTCTTGTCTATTCCATATTTGGCTTAAGGAACTTTATCTGTGCTCATTTCAATCTCTGGTTTTATGCAGTACCCCAACTCACCTTTCCCCTTAAGCAAGCATAAGTTGGTTTTCTACATTTGAGACCCTGTTCTGTTTTGTAATTCAGTTCCTGTGTAGCCAAGTTTACATTCCGTGTATTAGTGATATCTTATGATGTTTCTTTTTCTGTGTGACTTATTTCACTTAGAATCATCGTACCTGAATCCACTCATTATGCTGCTACGGGCCTGATGACATAGATTTCATTGCTGAGTGATATTGCATTGTACGTAAGTACCACAACTTCTTTATCCATTTTTCGCTTTCTGCGATATTGAACTTGTACTGTAAACGAGGTTCTTGTAAACAGAGCCGTCCCAAACTTTGGGGTGGCTGTGTCTTTTTGATTTTAATTTCCCTAAGCTATAGGACCATAAGTGGAAGTGCCCTAGGCTCTGTTGCTTTGTTTTTTGGATTTTTCAGGAAACACCATGCACTTCTCCAGAGTGGCTGTTGGCAATTTACATCCCGCCCATCAGCATAACAAGGCTTCCAGTTCTCCATGGCCTGTCCTGCCTTTCTGGATTTTACACTTTTTTCAGATGGCCCTTTTGACCGGGGGGCAGTGAGACTTCATTGTAGTGCAGATTTCCTTTGCAAGCTTGCTTGGTTGTCCAAAAAGGGCGTATGCGTTTTTTTTCCTGAATATATTCAGGAAAAAACGCATACGCCCTTTTTGGCCAAGTGCATCATTGTGGGCGTTCTGCCTCTTTTCCTATGCTTTACATGCAATTCCAGTCTACCTCCTGAAATCGGTTTCCTGCAATTCTGCCCCGCTTTCAAGTCCTCTTGGCAGCCTTACTTCAATATATTTTTGGACGATAGCTGTCATTTATAACTCTGCAGGTTTGTGAATTACAGTGCCCCTGAGCTCCGTTCTTCAACTCGCTTTCTTGTGAGCTGGCCGCAACACCGCAGGATTCCTTCAGGCACTAGTGTGGTTCCGGCATGGCACGCTGAGCCTTTGGTTAATTCCTCTTCCTTGTGGGAAATGAGAGTTAAATTTGCCCGTCCAGACACCTCCAGCTAGTCTCTCATTGGTTCTCCGTATTCCTGTTCATCTTACGCAGAAATTGCAAACTGGGCCAAACAGGAGGTTAAAGGCACTGACTCTCCAAGTGGGGAGAGTGTTAGTAAAGCGTCTGGAATGTTGCACCGAAGTACCAGGGGATGAAAACTGAGACACATTTGAATACGTTTCCCGATCACATGGTGGATCATACTCTGGGTTCCACATGCGTGTTTTAGCTGAAGGAAGAATCCCTTAAACCTGGAGAGTTGAGACCCATGAAATGGGTACCATGCAATATGACTTCAAAGGGTCTGCATTTGCTCACCGATCCTCACCAATCCTATCACTGCTACGTTTATGCTGCTGTACACACACTTGATTCTCTTTCGGAGACATAGAAATCCATATGTTTTAAGATTCTTACTAGTCAGGTATATTCTTAGGCGTTTAATATGTGATGTTGAGTCCACTTCGTTGAGCAAGGAGTAGCTCTTGTCTATTACATATTTGGCTTATGGAACGGTATCTGTGCTAATTTCAATCTCTGGTTTTATGCAGCACCCCAACTCACCTTTCCCCTTAAGCAAGCATAAGTTGGTTTTCTACATTTGAGACCCTGTTCTGTTTTGTAATTCAGTTCCTGTGTAGCCAAGTTTACATTCCGTGTATTAGTGATATCTTATGATGTTTCTTTTTCTGTGTGACTTATTTCACTTAAATCATCGTACCTGAATCCACTCATTAATCTGCTACGGGCCTGATGACATAGATTTCATTGCTGAGAGATATTGCATTGTACGTAAGTTCCACAACTTCTTTATCCATTTTTTGCTTTATGCAAAATTGAACTTGTACCGTAACCGAGGTTCTTGTAAACAGAGCCGTCCCAAACTTGGGCGTGGCTGTGTCTTTTTGATTTTAATTTCCCTAAGCTATAGGACCATAAGTGGAAGTGCCCTAGGCTGTGTTGCTTTGTTTTTTAGATGTTTCAGGAAACACCATACACTTCTCCAGAGTGGCTGTTGGCAATTTACATCCCGCCCATCACCATAACAAGGCTCCCATTTCTCCATGGCCTGTCCTGCTTTTCTGGATTTTACACTTTTTTCAGATGGCCCTTTTGACAGAGGGGCAGTGAGACTTCATTTTAGTGCAGATTCCATTTGCAAGCTTGCTTGGTTGGCCAAAAAGTGCGTATGCGTTTTTTCCTGAATATATTCAGGAATAAACTCATACACACTTTTTGGCCAAGTGCATCATTGTGGACGTTCTGCCTCTTTTCCTATGCTTTACATGCCATTCCAGTCTACCTCCTGAAATCGGTTTCCTGCAATTCTGCCCCGCTTTGAAGTCCTCTTGGCAGCCTTACTTCAATATATTTTTGGACGATAGCTGTCATTTATAACTCTGCAGGTTTGTGAATTACAGTGCCCCTGAGCTCCTTTCTTCAACTCGCTTTCTTGTGAGCTGGCTGCAACACCGCAGGATTGCTTCAGGCCCTAGTGTTGTTCCGGCATGGCACTCTGAGCCTTTGGTATATTCCTCTTCCTGGTGGGAAATGAGAGTTAAATTTGCCGGTCCAGACACCTCCAGCTAGTCTCTCATGGGTTCTCCCTATTCCTGTTCATTTTCCGCAGAAATTACAAACTGGGCCAAACAGGAGGTTAAAGGCACTGACTCTCCAAGTGGAGAGAGTGTTAGTAAAGCGTCTGGAATTTTGCACCCAAGTACCAGGGGACAAAAACTGAGACACATTTCAAAACGTTTCCCGATCACACGGTGGATCATACTCTGGGTTCCACATGCATGTTTTAGCTGAAGGAAGAATCCCTTAAACCTGGAGAGTTGAGACCCATGGAATGTGTAATATGCAATATGACTTCAAAGGGTCTGCATTTGCTCACCGAACCTCACCAATCCTATCACTGCTGCGTTTATGCCACTGTACACACGCTTGATTCTCTTTTGGAGACATATGAATCCATAGGGTTTATGACTCTTACTAGTCAGGTATATTCTTAGGCGTTTAATATGGGGTGTTGAGTCCACTTCGTTGAGCAAGGAGTATCTCTTGTCTATTATATATTTGGCTTATGGAACGGTATCTGTGCTAATTTCAATCTCTGGTTTTATGCAGCACCCCAACTCACCTTTCCCCTTAAGCAAGCATAAGTTGGTTTTCTACGTTTGAGACCCTGTTCTGTTTTGTAATTCAGTTCCTGTGTAGCCATGTTTACATTCCGTGTAGTAGTGATATCTTATGATGTTTCTTTTACTGTGTGAATTATTTCACTTAGAAAAATCGTACCTGAATCCACTCATTATGCTGCTACGGGCCTGATGACATAGATTTCATTGCTGAGTGATATTGCATTGTACGTAAGTACCACAACTTCTTTATCCATTTTTCGCTTTCTGCGATATTGAACTTGTACCGTAAACGAGGTTCTTGTAAACAGAGCCGTCCCAAACTTTGGTGTGGCTGTGTCTTTTTGATTTTAATTTCCCTAAGCTATAGGCCATAATTGGTAGTGCCCTAGCCTCTTTTGCTTTGTTTCTTGGATGTTTCAGGAAACACCACACACTTGTCCAGAGTGGCTGTTGGCAATTTACATCCCGCCCATCAGCATAACAAGGCTCCCAGTTCTCCATGGCCTGTCCTGCCTTTCTGGATTTTACACTTTTTTCAGATGTCCCTTTTGACCGGGGGGCAGTGAGACTTCATTGTAGTGCAGATTTCCTTTGCAAGCTTGCTTGGTTGGCCAAAAAGGGCGTATGCGTTTTTTCCTGAATATATTCAGGAAAAAACGCATACGCCCTTTTTGGCCAAGTGCATCATTGTGGACGTTCTGCCTCTTTTCCTATGCTTTACATGCAATTCCAGTCTACCTCCTGAAATCGGTTTCCTGCAATTCTGCCCCGCTTTCAAGTCCTCTTGGCAGCCTTACTTCAATATATTTTTGGACGATAGCTGTCATTTATAACTCTGCAGGTTTGTGAATGACAGTGCCCCTGAGCTTCTTTCTTCACCTCGCTTTCTTGTGAGCTGGCCGCAACACTGCAGGATTGCTTCAGGCCCTAGTGTGGTTCTGGCACGGCGCGCTGAGCCTTTGGTTAATTCCTCTTTCTGCTGGGAAATGAGAGTTAAATTTGCCTGTCCAGACACCTCCAGCTAGTCTCTCATTAGTTCTCCCTATTCCTGTTCATCTTACACAGAAATTGCAAACTGGGCCAAACAGGAGGTTAAAGGCACTGACTCTCCAAGTTGGGAGAGTGTTAATAAACCGTCTGGAATGTTGCGCCCGAGTACCAGGGGACGAGAACTGAGACATATTGGAACACGTCTCCCGATCACACGGTTGATCATACTCTGCGTTACACATGCATGTTTTAGCTGAAGGAAGAATCCCTTAAACCTGGAGAGTTGAGACCCTTGGAATGGGTACCATGCAATATGACTTCAAAGGGTCTTCATTTGCTCACCGAACCTCTCCAATACTATCACTGCTGCGTTTATGCCCCTGTACACACGTTTGATTCTCTTTCGGAGACTTAGCAATCCATAGCTTTTAAGATACTTACTAGTCAGGTACATTCTTAGGCGTTTAATATGGGGTGTTGAGTCCATTTTGTTGAGCAAGGAGTAGCTCTTGTCTATTCCATATTTGGCTTAAGGAACTTTATCTGTGCTCATTTCAATCTCTGGTTTTATGCAGTACCCCAACTCACCTTTCCCCTTAAGCAAGCATAAGTTGGTTTTCTACATTTGAGACCCTGTTCTGTTTTGTAATTCAGTTCCTGTGTAGCCAAGTTTACATTCCGTGTATTAGTGATATCTTATGATGTTTCTTTTTCTGTGTGACTTATTTCACTTAGAATCATCGTACCTGAATCCACTCATTATGCTGCTACGGGCCTGATGACATAGATTTCATTGCTGAGTGATATTGCATTGTACGTAAGTACCACAACTTCTTTATCCATTTTTCGCTTTCTGCGATATTGAACTTGTACTGTAAACGAGGTTCTTGTAAACAGAGCCGTCCCAAACTTTGGGGTGGCTGTGTCTTTTTGATTTTAATTTCCCTAAGCTATAGGACCATAAGTGGAAGTGCCCTAGGCTCTGTTGCTTTGTTTTTTGGATTTTTCAGGAAACACCATGCACTTCTCCAGAGTGGCTGTTGGCAATTTACATCCCGCCCATCAGCATAACAAGGCTTCCAGTTCTCCATGGCCTGTCCTGCCTTTCTGGATTTTACACTTTTTTCAGATGGCCCTTTTGACCGGGGGGCAGTGAGACTTCATTGTAGTGCAGATTTCCTTTGCAAGCTTGCTTGGTTGTCCAAAAAGGGCGTATGCGTTTTTTTTCCTGAATATATTCAGGAAAAAACGCATACGCCCTTTTTGGCCAAGTGCATCATTGTGGGCGTTCTGCCTCTTTTCCTATGCTTTACATGCAATTCCAGTCTACCTCCTGAAATCGGTTTCCTGCAATTCTGCCCCGATTTCAAGTCCTCTTGGCAGCCTTACTTCAATATATTTTTGGACGATAGCTGTCATTTATAACTCTGCAGGTTTGTGAATTACAGTGCCCCTGAGCTCCGTTCTTCAACTCGCTTTCTTGTGAGCTGGCCGCAACACCGCAGGATTCCTTCAGGCCCTAGTGTGGTTCCGGCATGGCACGCTGAGCCTTTGGTTAATTCCTCTTCCTTGTGGGAAATGAGAGTTAAATTTGCCCGTCCAGACACCTCCAGCTAGTCTCTCATTGGTTCTCCGTATTCCTGTTCATCTTACGCAGAAATTGCAAACTGGGCCAAACAGGAGGTTAAAGGCACTGACTCTCCAAGTGGGGAGAGTGTTAGTAAAGCGTCTGGAATGTTGCACCGAAGTACCAGGGGATGAAAACTGAGACACATTTGAATACGTTTCCCGATCACATGGTGGATCATACTCTGGGTTCCACATGCGTGTTTTAGCTGAAGGAAGAATCCCTTAAACCTGGAGAGTTGAGACCCATGAAATGGGTACCATGCAATATGACTTCAAAGGGTCTGCATTTGCTCACCGATCCTCACCAATCCTATCACTGCTACGTTTATGCTGCTGTACACACACTTGATTCTCTTTCGGAGACATAGAAATCCATATGTTTTAAGATTCTTACTAGTCAGGTATATTCTTAGGCGTTTAATATGTGATGTTGAGTCCACTTCGTTGAGCAAGGAGTAGCTCTTGTCTATTACATATTTGGCTTATGGAACGGTATCTGTGCTAATTTCAATCTCTGGTTTTATGCAGCACCCCAACTCACCTTTCCCCTTAAGCAAGCATAAGTTGGTTTTCTACATTTGAGACCCTGTTCTGTTTTGTAATTCAGTTCCTGTGTAGCCAAGTTTACATTCCGTGTATTAGTGATATCTTATGATGTTTCTTTTTCTGTGTGACTTATTTCACTTAAATCATCGTACCTGAATCCACTCATTAATCTGCTACGGGCCTGATGACATAGATTTCATTGCTGAGAGATATTGCATTGTACGTAAGTTCCACAACTTCTTTATCCATTTTTCGCTTTATGCAAAATTGAACTTGTACCGTAACCGAGGTTCTTGTAAACAGAGCCGTCCCAAACTTGGGCGTGGCTGTGTCTTTTTGATTTTAATTTCCCTAAGCTATAGGACCATAAGTGGAAGTGCCCTAGGCTGTGTTGCTTTGTTTTTTAGATGTTTCAGGAAACACCATACACTTCTCCAGAGTGGCTGTTGGCAATTTACATCCCGCCCATCACCATAACAAGGCTCCCATTTCTCCATGGCCTGTCCTGCTTTTCTGGATTTTACACTTTTTTCAGATGGCCCTTTTGACAGAGGGGCAGTGAGACTTCATTTTAGTGCAGATTCCATTTGCAAGCTTGCTTGGTTGGCCAAAAAGTGCGTATGCGTTTTTTCCTGAATATATTCAGGAAGAAACGCATATGCCCTTTTTGGCCAAGTGCATCATTGTGGACGTTCTGCCTCTTTTCCTATGCTTTACATGCCATTCCAGTCTACCTCCTGAAATCGGTTTCCTGCAATTCTGCCCCGCTTTCAAGTCCTCTTGGCAGCCTTACTTCAATATATTTTTGGACGATAGCTGTCATTTATAACTCTGCAGGTTTGTGAATTACAGTGCCCCTGAGCTCCTTTCTTCAACTCGCTTTCTTGTGAGCTGGCTGCAACACCGCAGGATTGCTTCAGGCCCTAGTGTTGTTCCGGCATGGCACTCTGAGCCTTTGGTATATTCCTCTTCCTGGTGGGAAATGAGAGTTAAATTTGCCGGTCCAGACACCTCCAGCTAGTCTCTCATGGGTTCTCCCTATTCCTGTTCATTTTCCGCAGAAATTACAAACTGGGCCAAACAGGAGGTTAAAGGCACTGACTCTCCAAGTGGAGAGAGTGTTAGTAAAGCGTCTGGAATTTTGCACCCAAGTACCAGGGGACAAAAACTGAGACACATTTCAAAACGTTTCCCGATCACACGGTGGATCATACTCTGGGTTCCACATGCATGTTTTAGCTGAAGGAAGAATCCCTTAAACCTGGAGAGTTGAGACCCATGGAATGTGTAATATGCAATATGACTTCAAAGGGTCTGCATTTGCTCACCGAACCTCACCAATCCTATCACTGCTGCGTTTATGCCACTGTACACACGCTTGATTCTCTTTTGGAGACATATGAATCCATAGGGTTTATGACTCTTACTAGTCAGGTATATTCTTAGGCGTTTAATATGGGGTGTTGAGTCCACTTCGTTGAGCAAGGAGTATCTCTTGTCTATTATATATTTGGCTTATGGAACGGTATCTGTGCTAATTTCAATCTCTGGTTTTATGCAGCACCCCAACTCACCTTTCCCCTTAAGCAAGCATAAGTTGGTTTTCTACGTTTGAGACTCTGTTCTGTTTTGTAATTCAGTTCCTGTGTAGCCATGTTTACATTCCGTGTAGTAGTGATATCTTATGATGTTTCTTTTACTGTGTGAATTATTTCACTTAGAATAATCGTACCTGAATCCACTCATTATGCTGCTACGGGCCTGATGACATAGATTTCATTGCTGAGTGATATTGCATTGTACGTAAGTACCACAACTTCTTTATCCATTTTTCGCTTTCTGCGATATTGAACTTGTACCGTAAACGAGGTTCTTGTAAACAGAGCCGTCCCAAACTTTGGTGTGGCTGTGTCTTTTTGATTTTAATTTCCCTAAGCTATAGGCCATAATTGGTAGTGCCCTAGCCTCTTTTGCTTTGTTTCTTGGATGTTTCAGGAAACACCACACACTTGTCCAGAGTGGCTGTTGGCAATTTACATCCCGCCCATCAGCATAACAAGGCTCCCAGTTCTCCATGGCCTGTCCTGCCTTTCTGGATTTTACACTTTTTTCAGATGTCCCTTTTGACCGGGGGGCAGTGAGACTTCATTGTAGTGCAGATTTCCTTTGCAAGCTTGCTTGGTTGGCCAAAAAGGGCGTATGCGTTTTTTTCTGAATATATTCAGGAAAAAACGCATACGCCCTTTTTGGCCAAGTGCATCATTGTGGACGTTCTGCCTCTTTTCCTATGCTTTACATGCAATTCCAGTCTACCTCCTGAAATCGGTTTCCTGCATTTCTGCCCCGCTTTCAAGTCCTCTTGGCAGCCTTACTTCAATATATTTTTGGACGATAGCTGTCATTTATAACTCTGCAAGTTTGTGAATTACAGTGACCATGAGCTCCTTTCTTCACCTCGCTTTCTTGTGAGCTGGCCGCAACACTGCAGGATTGCTTCAGGCCCTAGTGTGGTTCTGGCACGGCGCGCTGAGCCTTTGGTTAATTCCTCTTTCTGCTGGGAAATGAGAGTTAAATTTGCCTGTCCAGACACCTCCAGCTAGTCTCTCATTAGTTCTCCCTATTCCTGTTCATCTTACACAGAAATTGCAAACTGGGCCAAACAGGAGGTTAAAGGCACTGACTCTCCAAGTTGGGAGAGTGTTAATAAACCGTCTGGAATGTTGCGCCCGAGTACCAGGGGACGAGAACTGAGACATATTGGAACACGTCTCCCGATCACACGGTTGATCATACTCTGCGTTACACATGCATGTTTTAGCTGAAGGAAGAATCCCTTAAACCTGGAGAGTTGAGACCCTTGGAATGGGTACCATGCAATATGACTTCAAAGGGTCTTCATTTGCTCACTGAACCTCTCCAATACTATCACTGCTGCGTTTATGCCCCTGTACACACGTTTGATTCTCTTTCGGAGACTTAGCAATCCATAGCTTTTAAGATACTTACTAGTCAGGTACATTCTTAGGCGTTTAATATGGGGTGTTGAGTCCATTTTGTTGAGCAAGGAGTAGCTCTTGTCTATTCCATATTTGGCTTAAGGAACTTTATCTGTGCTCATTTCAATCTCTGGTTTTATGCAGTACCCCAACTCACCTTTCCCCTTAAGCAAGCATAAGTTGGTTTTCTACAATTGAGGCCCTGTTCTGTTTTGTAATTCAGTTCCTGTGTAGCCAAGTTTACATTCCGTGTATTAGTGATATCTTATGATGTTTCTTTTTCTGTGTGACTTATTTCACTTAGAATCATCGTACCTGAATCCACTCATTATGCTGCTACGGGCCTGATGACATAGATTTCATTGCTGAGTGATATTGCATTGTACGTAAGTACCACAACTTCTTTATCCATTTTTCGCTTTCTGCGATATTGAACTTGTACTGTAAACGAGGTTCTTGTAAACAGAGCCGTCCCAAACTTTGGGGTGGCTGTGTCTTTTTGATTTTAATTTCCCTAAGCTATAGGACCATAAGTGGAAGTGCCCTAGGCTCTGTTGCTTTGTTTTTTGGATTTTTCAGGAAACACCATGCACTTCTCCAGAGTGGGTGTTGGCAATTTACATCCCGCCCATCAGCATAACAAGGCTCCCAGTTCTCCATGGCCTGTCCTGCCTTTCTGGATTTTACACTTTTTTCAGATGGCCCTTTTGACCGGGGGGCAGTGAGACTTCATTGTAGTGCAGATTTCCTTTGCAAGCTTGCTTGGTTGTCCAAAAAGGGCGTATGCGTTTTTTTTCCTGAATATATTCAGGAAAAAACGCATATGCCCTTTTTGGCCAAGTGCATCATTGTGGGCGTTCTGCCTCTTTTCCTATGCTTTACATGCAATTCCAGTCTACCTCCTGAAATCGGTTTCCTGCAATTCTGCCCCGCTTTCAAGTCCTCTTGGCAGCCTTACTTCAATATATTTTTGGACGATAGCTGTCATTTATAACTCTGCAGGTTTGTGAATTACAGTGCCCCTGAGCTCCGTTCTTCAACTCGCTTTCTTGTGAGCTGGCCGCAACACCGCAGGATTCCTTCAGGCCCTAGTGTGGTTCCGGCATGGCACGCTGAGCCTTTGGTTAATTCCTCTTCCTTGTGGGAAATGAGAGTTAAATTTGCCCGTCCAGACACCTCCAGCTAGTCTCTCATTGGTTCTCCGTGTTCCTGTTCATCTTACGCAGAAATTGCAAACTGGGCCAAACAGGAGGTTAAAGGCACTGACTCTCCAAGTGGGGAGAGTGTTAGTAAAGCGTCTGGAATGTTGCACCGAAGTACCAGGGGATGAAAACTGAGACACATTTGAACACGTTTCCCGATCACATGGTGGATCATACTCTGGGTTCCACATGCGTGTTTTAGCTGAAGGAAGAATCCCTTAAACCTGGAGAGTTGAGACCCATGAAATGGGTACCATGCAATATGACTTCAAAGGGTCTGCATTTGCTCACCGAACCTCACCAATCCTGTCACTGTTGCGTTTATGCCACTGTACACATGCTTGATTCTCTTTCGGAGACATATAAATACATAGGTTTTAAGATTCTTTCTAGTCAGGTATATTCTTAGGCGTTTAATATGGGGTGTTGAGTCCACTTTGTTGAGCAAGGAGTAGCTCTTGTCTATTACATATTTGGCTTATGGAACGGTATCTGTGCTAATTTCAATCTCTGATTTTATGCAGCACCCCAACTCACCTTTCCCCTTAAGCAAGCATAAGTTGGTTTTCTACATTTGAGACCCTGTTCTGTTTTGTAATTCAGTTCCTGTGTAGCCAAGTTTACATTCCGTGTATTAGTGATATCTTATGATGTTTCTTTTTTTGTGTGACTTATTTCACTTAGAATCATCGTACCTGAATCCACTCATTATGCTGCTACGGGCCTGATGACATTGATTTCATTGCTTAGTGATATTGCATTGTACGTAAGTCCCACAACTTCTTTATCCATTTTTCACTTTGTGCAATATTGAACTTGTACCGTAAATGAGGTTCTTGTTAACAGAGCCGTCCCAAACTTTGGGGTGGCTGTGTCTTTTTGATTTTAATTTCCCTAAGCTATAGGACCATAAGTAGAAGTGCCCTAGGCTCTGTTGCTTTGTTTTATAGATGTTTCAGGAAACACCATACACTTCTCCAGAGTGGCTGTTGGCAGTTTACATCCCACCGATCAGCATAACAAGGCTCCCAGTTCTCCATGGCCTGTCCTGCCTTTCTGGATTTTACAATATTTTCAGATGACCCTTTTGACCAGGGGGCAGTGAGACTTCATTGTACTGCAGATTTCCTTTGCAAGCTTGCTTGGTTGGCCAAAAAGGGCGTATGCGTTTTTTCCTGAATATATTCAGGAAAAAACGCATACGCCCTTTCTGGCCAAATGCATCATTGTGGACGTTCTGCCTCTTTTCCTATGCTTTACATGCAATTCCAGTCTACCACCTGAAATCGGTTTCTTGCAATTCTGCCCCGCTTTCAAGTCCTCTTTGCAGCCTTACTTCAATATATTTTTGGACGATAGCTGTCATTTATAACTCTACAGGTTTGTGAATTACAGTGCCCCTGAGCTCCTTTCTTCAACTCGTTTTCTTGTGAGCTGGCCGCAACACTGCATGATTGCTTCAGGCCCTAGTGTGGTTCCGGCATGGCACGCTGAGCCTTTGGTTAATTCCTCTTCCTGGTGGGAAATGAGAGTTAAATTTTCCCGTCCAGGCACCTTCAGATAGTCTCTCAGGGGTTCTCCGTTTTCCTGTTCATTTTCCGCAGAAAATGCAAACTGGGCCAAACAGGAGGTTAAAGGCACTGACTCTCCAAGTGGGGAGAGTGTTAGTAAAGCGTCTGGAATGTTGCGCCCGAGTACCAGGGGACGAAAACTGAGACACATTTGAACACGTTTCCCGATCACACGGTGGATCATACTCTGGGTTCCACATGCATGTTTTAGTTGAAGGAAGAATCCCTTAAACCTGGAGAGTTGAGACCCATGGAATGGGTGCCATGCAATATGACTTCAAAGGGTCTGCATTTTCTCACCGAACCTCACCAATCCTATCACTGCTGCGTTTATGCCGCTGTACACATGCTTGATTCTCCTTCGGAGACATATCAATCCATAGGTTTTAAGATTCTTACTAGTCAGGTATATTCTTAGGCGTTTAATATGGGGTGTTGAGTCCACTTCTTTGAGCAAGGAGTAGCTCTTGTTATTACATATTTGGCTTATGGAACGGTATCTGTGCTAATTTCAATCTCTGGTTTCATGCAGCACCCCAACTCACCTTTCCCCTTAAGCAAGCATAAGTTGGTTTTCTACATTTGAGACCCTGTTCTGTTTTGTAATTCAGTTCCTGTGTAGCCAAGTTTACATTCCGTGTAGTAGTGATATCTTATGATGTTTCTTTTTCTGTGTGACTTATTTCACTTAGAATCATCGTACCTGAATCCACTCATTATGCTGCTACGGGCCTGATGACATAGATTTCATTGCTGAGTGATATTGCATGGTACGTAAGTACCACAACTTCTTTATCCATTTTTCGCTTTCTGTGATATTGAACTTGTACCGTAAATGAGGTTCTTGTAAACAGAGCCATCCCAAACTTTGGCATGGCTGTGTCTTTTTGATTTTAATTTCCCTAAGCTATAGGACCATAAGTGGAACTGCCCTAGGCTCTGTTGCGTTGTTTTTTAGATGTTTCAGGAAACACCATACACTTCTCCAGAGTGATAGTTGGCAATTTACATCCCGCCCATCAGCATAACAAGGCTCCCAGTTCTCCATGGCCTGTCCTGCCTTTCTGGATTTTACACTTTTTTCAGATGGCCCTTTTGACCGGGGGGCAGTGAGACTTCATTGTAGTGCAGATTTCCTTTGCAAGCTTGCTTGCTTGTCCAAAAAGGGCGTATGCGTTTTTTCCTGAATATATTCAGGAAAAAACGCATACGCTCTTTTTGGCCAAGTGCATCATTGTGGACGTTCTGCCTCTTTTCCTATGCTTTACATGCAATTCCAGTCTATCTCCTGAAATCGTTTTCCTGCAATTCTGCCCCACTTTCAAGTCCTCTTGGCAGCCTTACTTCAATATATTTTTGGACTATAGCTGTCATTTATAACTCTGCAGGTTTGTGAATCACAGTGCCCCTGAGCTCCTTTCTTCAACTCGCTTTCTTGTGAGCTGGCCGCAACACCGCAGGATTGCTTCAGGCCCTAGTGTGGTTCCGGCACGGCACGCTGAGCCTTTGGTGAATTCCTCTTCCTGGTGGGAAATGAGAGTTAAATTTGCCCGTCCAGACACCTCCAGCTAGTCTCTCATTGGTTCTCCCTATTCCTGTTCATTTTCCGCAGAAATTGCAAACTGGGCCAAACAGGAGGTTAAAGGCACTGACTCTCCAAGTGGGGAGAGTGTTAGTAAAGCGTCTGGAATGTTGCCCCCGAGTACCAGGGGACGAAAACTGAGACACATTTGAACACGTTTCCCGATCACAAGGTGGATCATACTCTGGGTTCCACATGCATGTTTTAGCTGAAGGAAGAATCCCTTAAACCTGGAGAGTTGAGACCCATGGAATGGGTACCACGCAATATGACTTCAAAGTGTCTGCATTTGCTCACCGAACCTCACCAATCCTATCACTGCTGCGTTTATGTCGCTGTACACACGCTTGATTCTCTTTCGGAGACATATAAATCCATAGGTTTTAAGATTCTTACCAGTCAGGTATATACTTAGGCGTTTAATATGGGGTGTTGAGTCCACTTCGTTGAGCAAGGAGTAGCTCTTGTCTATTACATATTTGGCTTATGGAACGGTATCTATGCTAATTTCAATCTCTGGTTTTATGCAGCACCCCAACTCACCTTTCCCCTTAAGCAAGCATATGTTGGTTTTCTGCATTTGAGACACTCTTCTGTTTGTAATTCAATTCCTGTGTAGCCAAGTTTACATTCCGTGTATTAGTGATATCTTATGGTGTTTCTTTTTCTCTGTGACTTATTTCACTTAGAATCATCGTACCTGAATCCACTCATTATGCTGCTACGGGCCTGATGACATAGATTTCATTGCTGAGTGATATTGCATTGTACGTAAGTACCACAAATTCTTTATCCATTTTTCGCTTTCTGTGATATTGAACTTGTACCGTAAACGAGGTTCTTGTAAACAGAGCTGTCCCAAATTTTGGGGTGGCTGTGTCTTTTTGATTTTAAATTCCCTAAGCTATAGGACCATAAGTGGAACTGCCCTAGGCTCTGTTGCTTTGTTTTTTGATGTTTCAGGAAACACCATACACTTCTCCAGAGTGGCTGTTGGCAATTTACATCCTGCCCATCAGCATAACAAGGCTCCCAGTTCTCCGTGGCCTGTCCTGCCTTTCTGGATTTTACACTTTTTTCAGATGGCCCTTTTGACCGGGGGGCAGTGAGACTTCATTGTAGTGCAGATTTCCTTTGCAAGCTTGCTTCGTTGGCCAAAAAGGGCGTATGCGTTTTTTCCTGAATATATTCATTAAAAAACGCATAAGCCCTTTTTGGCCAAGTGCATCATTGTGGACCTTCTGCCTCTTTTCCTATGCTTTACATGCAATTCCAGTCTACCTCCTAAAAATCGGTTTCCTGCAATTCTGCCCCGCATTCAAGTCCTCTTGGCAGCCTTACTTCAATATATTTTTGGACGATAGCTGTCATTTATAACTCTGCACGTTTGTGATTTACAGTGCCCCTGAGCTCCTTTGTTCAACTCGCTTTCTTGTGAGCTGGCCGCAAAACCGCAGGATTTCTTCAGGCCCTAGTGTGGTTCCGGCATGGCACGCTGAGCCTTTGGTTAATTCCTCTTCCTGGTGGGAAAGTAGAGTTACATTTGCCCGTCCAGACACCTCCAGCTAGTCTCTCATTGGTTCTCCCTATTCCTGTTCATTTTCCGCAGAAATTGCAAACTGGGCCAAACAGGAGGTTAAAGGCACTGACTCTCCAAGTAGGGAGAGTGTTAGTAAAGCGTCTGGAATGTTGCACCCGAGTACCAGGGGACGAAAACTGAGACACATTTGAACACGTTTCCCAATCACACGGTGGATCATACTCTGGGTTCCACATGCATGTTTTAGCTGAAGGAAGAATCCCTTAAACTTGGAGAGTTGAGACCCATGGAATGGGTACCATGCAATATGACTTCAAAGTCTCTGCATTTTCTCACCGAACCTCACCAAGCCTATCACTGCTGCCTTTATGCCGCTGTACACACGCTTGATTCTCTTTCGGAGACATATAAATCCATAGGTTTTAAGATTCTTACTAGTCAGGTATATTCTTAGGCGTTTAATATGGGGTGTTGAGTCCACTTCGTTGAGTAAGGAGTAGCTCTTGTCTGTTACATATTTGGCTTATGGAATGGTATCTGTGCTAATTTCAATCTCTGGTTTTATGCAGCACCCCAACTCACCTTTCCCCTTAAGCAAGCATAAGTTGGTTTTCTGCATTTGAGACCCTGTTCTGTTTTGTAATTCAGTTCCTGTGTAGCCAAGTTTACATTCCGTGTATTAGTGATATCTTATGGTGTTTCTTTTTCTGTGTGACTTATTTCACTTAGAATCATCGTACCTGAATCCACTCATTATGCTGCTACGGGCCTGATAACATAGATTTCATTTCTGAGTGATACTGCATTGTACGTAAGTACCACAACTTCTTTATCCATTTTTCTCTTTCTGTGATATTGAACTTGTACCGTAAACGAGGTTCTTGTAAACAGAGCCGTCCCGAACTTTTGGGTGGCTGTGTCTTTTTTATTTTAATTTCCCAAAGCTAAAGGACCATAAGTGGAAGTGCCCTAGGCTCTGTTGCTTTGCTTTTTAGATGATTCAGGAAACACCATACACTTCTCCAGAGTGGCTGTTGGCAATTTACATCCCACTCATCAGCATAACAAGGCTCCCAGTTCTCCATGGCCTGTCCTGCCTTTCTGAATTTTACACTTTTTTCAGATGGCCCTTTTGACCGGGGGGCAGTGAGACTTCATTGTAGTGCAGATTTCTTTTGCAAGCTTGCTTGGTTGGCCAAAAAGGGCGTATGCATTTTTTCCTGAATATATTCAGGAAAAAATGCATACGCCCTTTTTGGCCAAGTGCATCACTGTGGACGTTCTGTCTCTTTTCCTGTGCTTTACATACAATTCCAGTCTACCTCCTGAAATCGGTTTCCTGCAATTCTGCCCCGCTTTCAAGTCCTCTTGGCAGCCTTACTTCAATATATTTTTGGACGATAGCTGTCATTTATAACTCTGCAGGTTTGTGAATTACAGTGACCCTGAGCTCCTTTCTTCAACTCGCTTTCTTGTGAGCTGGCCGCAACACCGCAGGATTGCTTCAGGCCCTAGTGTGGTTCCGGCATGGGACGCTGAGCCTTTGGTTAATTCCTCTTGCTGGTGGGAAACGAGAGTTAAATTTGCCCTTCCAGACACCTCCAGCTAGTCTCTCATAGGTTCTCCCTATTCCTGTTCATCTTACGCACAAATTGCAAACTGGGTCAAGCAGGAGGTTAAAGGCACTGGCTCTCCAAGTGGGGAGAGTGTTAGCAAAGCGTCTGGAATGTTGCACCCGAGTACCAGGGGACGAAAACTGAGACAAATTTGAACACGTTTCCCGATCACACAGTGGATCATACTCTGGGTTCCACATGCATGTTTTAGCTGAAGGAAGAATACTAAAACCTGGAGAGTTGATACCCATGGAATGGGTACCATGCAATGTGACTTCAAAGGGTCTGCATTTGCTCACCTAACTTCACCAGTCCTATCACTGCTGCGTTTATTGCGCTGTAACCACACTTGATTCTCTTTCAGAGACATATAAATGCATGGGTTATAAGATTCTTACTAGTCAGGTATATTCTTAGGCGTTTAATATGCGGTGTTGATTCCACTTCGTTGAGAAAGGAGTAGCTCTTGTCTATTACATATTTGGCTTATGGAACGGTATCTCTGCTAATTTCAATCTCTGGTTTTATGCAGCACCCCAACTCACCTTTCGCCTTAAGCAAGCATATGTTGGTTTTCTACATTTGAGACCCTGTTCTGTTTTGTAATTCATTTCCTGTGTAGCCAAGTTTACATTCCGTGTATTAGTGATATCTTATGATGTTTCTTTTTCTGTGTGACTTATTTCACTTAGAATCATCGTACCTGAATCCACTTATTATGCTGCTACGGGCCTGATGACATAGATTTCATTGCTGAGTGATATTGCATTGTACATAAGTACCACAACTTCTTTATCCATTTTTCGCTTTCTGAGATATTGAACCAGTACCGTAAACGAGTTTCTTGTAAACAGAGCCGTCCCAAACTTTGGGGTGGCTGTGTCTTTTTGATTTTAATTTCCCTAAGCTATAGGACCATAAGTGGAAGTGCCCTAGGCTCTGTTGCTTTGTTTTTTAGATGTTTCAGGAAACACCATACACTTCTCCAGAGTGGCTGTTGGCAATTTACATCCCTCCCATCAGCATAACAAGGCTCCCAGTTCTCCATGGCCTGTCCTGCATTTCTGGATTTTACACTTTTTCAGATGGCCCTTTTGACCGGGGGGCAGTGAGACTACATTGTAGTGCAGATTTCCTTTGCAAGCTTGCTTGGCTGGCCAAAAAGTGCGTATGCGTTTTTTCCTGAATATATTCAGGAAAAAAGGCATACGCCCTTTTTGGCCAAGTGCATCATTGTGGATGTTCTGCCTCTTTTCCTGTGCTTTAAATGAAATTCCAGTCTACCTCCTGAAATCAGTTTCCTGCAATTCTACCCTGCTTTCAAGTCCTCTTGGCAGCCTTACTTCAATATATTTTTGGACGAACGCTGTCATTTATAACTCTGCAGGTTTGTGAATGACAGTGCCCCTGAGCTCCTTTCTTCAACTCGCTTTCTTGTGAGCTGGCCGCAACACCGCAGGATTGCTTCAGACCCTAGTGTGTTTCCGGAACGGCACGCTGAGCCTTTGTTAATTCCTCTTCCTGGTGGGAAATGAGTGTTAAATTTGCCCGTCCAGACACCTCCAGCTAGACTATCATTGGTTCTCCCTATTCCTGTACATCTTCCGCAGAAATTGCAAACTGGGCCAAACAGGAGGTTAAAGGCACTGACTCTCCAAGTGAGGAGAGTGTTAGTAAAGCGTCTGGAATGTTGCACCCGCGTTCCACGGGACGAAAACTGAGACACATTTCAACACGTTTCCCGATCACATGGTGGATCATACTCTGGGTTCCACATGCATGTTTTAGCTGAAGGAAGAATCCCTTAAACCTGGAGAGTTGAGACCCATGGAATGGGTGTTATGTAATATGACTTCAAAGGGTCTGCATTTGCTCACCGAACCTCACCAATCCTATCACTGCTGCGTTTATGCCGCTGTACACACGCTTGATTCTCTTTCGGAGACATATAAATCCATAGGTTTTAAGATTCTTACTAGTCAGGTATATTCTTAGGCGTTTAATATGGGGTGTTGAGTCCACTTCGGTGAGCAAGGTGTAGCTCTTGTCTATTACATATTTGGCTTATGGAACGGTATCTGTCCTAATTTCAATCTCTGGTTTTAGACAGCCCCCCATCTCACCTTTCCCCTTAAGCAAGCATAAGTTGGTTTTCTACATTTGAGACCCTGTTCTGTTTTGTAATTCAGTTCCTGTGTAGCCAAGTTTACATTCCGTGTAGTAGTGATATCTTATGATGTTTCCTTTTCTCTGTGACTTATTTCACTTAGAATCATCACACCTGAATCCACTCATTATGCTGCTACAGGCCTGATGACATAGATTTCATTGCTGAGTGATATTGCATTGTACGTAAGTACCACAACTTCTTTATTCATTTTTCGCTTTCTGTGATATTGAACTTGTACCGTAAACGAGGTTCTTGTAAACAGAGCCGTCCCAAACTTTGGGGTGGTTGTGTCTTTTGATTTTAATTTCCCTAAGCTATAGGACCATAAGTGGAAGTGCCCTAGGCTCTGTTGCTTTGTTTTTTAGATATTTCATGAAACACCATACACTTTTCCAGAGTGGCTATTGACAGTTTACATCCCGCCCTTCAGCATAACAAGGCTCCCAGTTCTCCATGGCCTGTCCTGCCTTTCTGGATTTTACACTTTTTTCACATGGCCCTTTTGACCGGGGGGCAGTGAGACTTCATGTTAGTGCAGATTTCCTTTGCAAGCTTGCTTGGTTGGCCAACAAGTGCGTATGCGATTTCTCTTGAATATATTCAGGAAAAAACGCATACGCCCTTTTTGGCCAAGTGCATCATTGTGGACGTTCTGCCTCTTTTCCTATGCTTTATATGCAATTCCAGTCTACCTCCTGAAATCAGTGTCCTGCAATTCTGCCCCGCTTTCAAGTCCTCTTGGCAGCCTTATTTCAATATATTTTTGGACGATAGCTGTCGTTTATAACTCTGCAGGTTTGTGATTTACAGTGCCCCTGAGCTCCTTTGTTCAACTCGCTTTCTTGTGAGCTGGCCGCAACACCGCAGGATTGCTTCAGGCCCTAGCGTGGCTCCGGCATGGCACGCTGAGCCTTTAGTGAATTCCTCTTCCTGGTGGGAAATGAGAGTTAAATTTGCCCGTCCAGACACCTCCAGCTAGTCTCTGATGGTTTCTCCCTATTCCTGTTAATTTTCCGCAGAAATTGCAAACTGGGCCAAACAGGAGGTTAAAGGCACTGGCTCTCCAAGTGGGGAGAGTGTTAGTAAAGCGTCTGGAATGTTGCACCCGAGTACCAGGGGACGAAAACTGAGACACATTTGAACACGTTTCCCGATCACATGGTGGAGCATACTCTGGGTTCCACATGCATGTTTTAGCTGAAGGAAGAATCCCTTAAACCTGGAGAGTTGAGACCCATGGAATGGGTGTTATGTAATATGACTTCAAAGGGTCTGCATTTGCTCACCGAACCTCACCAATCCTATCACTGCTGCGTTTATGCCGCTGTACACACGCTTCATTCTCTTTCGGAGACATATAAATCCATAGGTTTTAAGATTCTTACTAGTCAGGTATATTCTTAGGCGTTTAATATGGGGTGTTGAGTCCACTTCGGTGAGCAAGGTGTAGCTCTTGTCTATTACATATTTGGCTTATGGAACGGTATCTGTCCTAATTTCAATCTCTGGTTTTAGGCAGCCCCCCATCTCACCTTTCCCCTTAAGCAAGCATAAGTTGGTTTTCTACATTTGAGACCCTGTTCTGTTTTGTAATTCAGTTCCTGTGTAGCCAAGTTTACATTCCGTGTAGTAGTGATATCTTATGATGTTTCCTTTACTCTGTGACTTATTTCACTTAGAATCATCGCACCTGAATCCACTCATTATGCTGCTACAAGCCTGATGACATAGATTTCTTTGCTGAGTGATATTGCATTGTACGTAAGTACCACAACTTCTTTACATTTTTCACTTTCTTTGATATTGAACTTGTACCGTAAACGAGGTTCTTTTAAACAGAGCCATCCCAAACTTTGGGGTGGCTGTGTCTTTTTGATTTCAATTTCCCTAAGCTATAGGACCATAAGTGGAAGTGCCCTAGGCTCTGTTGCTTTGTTTTTTGGATGTTTCAGGAAACACCATACACTTCTCCAGAGTGGCTGTTGGCAATTTACATCCCACCCATCAGCATAACAAGGCTCCCAGTTCTCCATGGCCTGTCCTGCCTTTCTGGATTTTACACTTTTTCAGATGGCCCTTTTGACCGGGGGGCAGAGAGACTTCATTGTAGTGCAGATTTCCTTTGCAAGCTTGCTTGGTTGGCCAAAAAGGGCTTATGCATTTTTTCCTGAATATATTCAGGAAAAAACACATATGCCCTTTTTTGCCAAGTGCATCATTGTGGACGTTCTGCCTCTTTTCCTATGCTTTACATGCAATTCCAGTCTACCTCCTGAAATCGGTTTCCTGCAATTCTGCCCCGCTTTCAAGTCCTCTTGGCAGCCTTACTTCAATATAATTTTGGACGATAGCTGTCATTTATAACTGTGCAGGTTTGTGAATTACAGTGCCCCTGAGCTCCTTTCTTCAACTCGCTTTCTTGTGAGCTGGCCACAACACCGCATCATTGCTTTAGGCCCTAGTGTGGTTCCGGCACCGCACAGTGAGCCTTTGGTTAATTCCTCTTGCTGGTGGGAAATGAGAGTTAAATTTGCCCGTCCAGACACCTCCAGCTAGTCTCTCATAGGTTCTCCCTATTCCTGTTCATCTTACGCACAAATTGCAACCTGGGCCAAGCAGGAGGTTAAAGGCACTGGCTCTCCAAGTGGGGAGCGTGTTAATAAAGCATCTGGAATGTTGCACCCGAGAACCAGGGGACGAAAAGTGAGGCACATTTGAACACGTTTCCCGATCACACGGTGGATCATACTCTGGGTTCCACACGCATGTTTTAGCTGAAGGAAGAATCCCTTAAACCTGGAGAGTTGAGACCCATGGAATGGGTACCATGCAATATGACTTCAAAGGGTCTGCATTTGCTCACCGAACCTCACCAATCCTATCACTGCTGCGTTTATGCCGCTGTACACACGCTTGATTCTCTTTCGGAGACATATAAATCCATAGGTTTTAAGATTCTTACTAGTCAGGTATATTCTTAGGCGTTTAATATGGGGTGTTGAGCCCACTTCCTTGAGCAAGGAGTAGCTCTTGTCTATTACATAATTGGCTTATGGAACGGTATCTGTGCTAATTTCAATCTCTGGTTTTATGCAGCACCCCAACTCACCTTTCCCCTTAAGAAAGCATAAGTTGGTTTTCTACATTTGAGACCCTGTTATGTTTGTAATTCAGTTCCTGTGTAGCCAAGTTTACATTCCGTGTGTTAGTGATATCTTATGAGTTTCTTTTTCTGTGTGACTTATTTCACTTAGAATCATCGTACGTGAATCCACTCATTATGCTGTTACAGACCTGATGACATAGATTTCATTGCTGAGTGATATTGCATTGTACGTAAGTACCACATCTTCTTTATCCATTTTTCGCTTTCTGTGATATTGAACTTGTACCGTAAACGATGTTTTTGTAAACAGAGCCGTCCGAAACTTTGGGGTGGCTGTGTCTTTTTGATTTTAATTTCCCTAAACTATAGGACCATAAGTGGAAGTGCCCTAGGCTCTGTTGCTTTGTTTTTTAGATGTTTCAGGAAACACCATACACTTCTCCAGAGTGGCTGTTGGCAATTTACATCCTGCCCATCAGCATAACAAGGCTCCCAGTTCTCCATGGCCTGTCCTGCCTTTCTAGATTTTACACTTTTTTCAGATGACCCTTTTGACCGGGGGGAAGTGAGACTTCATTGTAGTGCAGATTTCCTTTGCAAGCTTGCTTGGTTGGCCAGAAAGCGCGTATGCGTTTTTTCCTGAATATATTCAGGAAAAAAAGCATATGCCATTTTTGGCCAAGTGCATCATTGTGGACGTTCTGCCTCTTTTCCTATGCTTTACATTCAGTTCCAGTCTACGTCCTGAAATCGGTTTCCTGCAATTCTGCCCCACTTTCAAGTCCTCTTGGCAGACTACTTCAATATATTTTTGGAGGATAGCTGTCATTTATAACTCTGCAGGTTTGTGAATTACAGTGCCCCTGAGCTCCTTTCTTCAACTCGCTTTCTTGTGAGCTGGCCACAACACCGCAGGTTTGCTTCAGGCCCTAGTGTGGTTTTGGCACGGCACGCTGAGCCTTTAGTTAATTCCTCTTCCTGGTGGGAAATGAGAGTTAAATTTGCCCGTCCAGACACGTCCAGCTAGTCTCTCATTGGCTCTCCCTATTGCTGTTCATCTTCTGCAGAAATTGCAAACTGGGCCAAACAGGAGGTTAAAGGCACTGACTCTCCAAGTGGGGAGAGTGTTACTAAAGCGTCTGGAATGTTGCACCCGAGTACCAGAGGACAAAAACTGAGACATATTTGAACACGTTTCCCGATCACACGGTGGATCATACTCTGGGTTCCACATGCATGTTTTAGCTGAAGGAAGAATCCCTTAAACCTGGAGAGTTGAGACCCATGGAATGGGTACCATGCAATATGACTTCAAAGGGTCTGCATTTGCTCACCGAACCTCAGCAATCCTATCACTGCTGCGTTTATGCCACTGTACACATTCTTGATTCTCTTTTGGAGACATATAAATCGATAGGTTTTAAGATTCTTAGTAGTCAGGTATATTCTTAGGCGTTTAATATGGGGTGTTGTGTCCTCTTCGTTGAGCAAGGAGTAGATCTTGTCTATTACATATTTGGCTTATGGAACGGTATCTGTGCTAATTTCAATCTCTGGTTTTATGCAGCACCCCAACTCACCTTTCCCCTTAAGCAAGCATAAGTTGGTTTTCTACTTTTGAGGCCCTGTTCTGTTTTGTAATTCAGTTCCTGTGTAGCCAAGTTTACATTCCGTGTAGTAGTGATATCTTATGATGTTTCTTTTTCTCTGTGACTTATTTCACTTAGAATCATCGTACCTGAATCCACTCATTATGCTGCTACGGGCCTGATGACATAGATTTCATTGCTGAGTGATATTGCATTGTACGTAAGTACCACAACTTCTTTATCCATTTTTCGCTTTCTGTGATATTGAACTTGTACTGTAAACGAGGTTCTTGTAAACAGAGCCGTCCCAATCTTTGGGGTGGCTGTGTCTTTTTGATTTCAATTTCCCTAAGCTATAGGACCATAAGTGGAAGTGCCCTAGGCTCTGTTGCTTTGTTTTTTGGATGTTTCAGGAAACACCATACACTTCTCCAGAGTGGCTGTTGGCAATTTACATCCCTCCCATCAGCATAACAAGGCTCCCAGTTCTCCATGGCCTGTCCTGCCTTTCTGGATTTTACACTTTTTCAGATGGCCCTTTTGACCGGGGGGCAGAGAGACTTCATTGTAGTGCAGATTTCCTTTGCAAGCTTGCTTGGTTGGCCAAAAAGGGCTTATGCATTTTTTCCTGAATATATTCAGGAAAAAACACATATGCCCTTTTTGGCCAAGTGCATCATTGTGGACATTCTGCCTCTTTTCCTATGCTTTACATGCAATTCCAGTCTACCTACTGAAATCGGTTTCCTGCAATTCTGCCCCGCTTTCAAGTCCTCTTGGCAGCCTTACTTCAATATAATTTTGGACGATAGCTGTCATTTATAACTGTGCAGGTTTGTGAATTACAGTGCCCCTGAGCTCCTTTCTTCAACTCGCTTTCTTGTGAGCTGGCCACAACACCGCATCATTGCTTTAGGCCCTAGTGTGGTTCCGGCACGGCACAGTGAGCCTTTGGTTAATTCCTCTTGCTGGTGGGAAATGAGAGTTAAATTTGCCCGTCCAGACACCTCCAGCTAGTCTCTCATAGGTTCTCCCTATTCCTGTTCATCTTACGCACAAATTGCAACCTGGGCCAAGCAGGAGGTTAAAGGCACTGGCTCTCCAAGTGGGGAGCGTGTTAATAAAGCATCTGGAATGTTGCACCCGAGAACCAGGGGACGAAAACTGAGGCACATTTGAACACGTTTCCCGATCACACGGTGGATCATACTCTGGGTTCCACATGCATGTTTTAGCTGAAGGAAGAATACTTAAACCTGGAGAGTTGAGACCCATGGAATGGGTACCATGCAATGTGACTTCAAAGGGTCTGCATTTGCTCTCTGAACCTCACCAATCCTATCACTGCTGCGTTTATGCTGCTGTACACACGCTTGATTCTCTTTCGAGACATATAAATCCATAGGTTTTAAGATTCTTACTAATCAGGTATATTCTTAGGCGTTTAATATGGGGTGTTGTGTCCACTTCGTTGAGCAACGAGTAGCTCTTGTCTATTACATATTTGGCTTATGGAACGGTATCTGTGCTAATTTCAATCTCTGGTTTTATGCAGCACCCCAACTCACCTTTCCCCTTAAGAAAGCATAAGTTGGTTTTCTACATTTGAGACCCTGTTATGTTTGTAATTCAGTTCCTGTGTAGCCAAGTTTACATTCCGTGTATTAGTGATATCTTATGAGTTTCTTTTTCTGTGTGACTTATTTCACTTAGAATCATCGTACGTGAATCCACTCATTATGCTGTTACAGACCTGATGACATAGATTTCATTGCTGAGTGATATTGCATTGTACGTAAGTACCACATCTTCTTTATCCATTTTTCGCTTTCTGTGATATTGAACTTGTACCGTAAACGATGTTTTTGTAAACAGAGCTGTCCGAAACTTTGGGGTGGCTGTGTCTTTTTGATTTTAATTTCCCTAAACTATAGGACCATAAGTGGAAGTGCCCTAGGCTCTGTTGCTTTGTTTTTTAGATGTTTCAGGAAACACCATACACTTCTCCAGAGTGGCTGTTGGCAATTTACATCCCGCCCATCAGCATAACAAGGCTCCCAGTTCTCCATGGCCTGTCCTGCCTTTCTGGATTTTACACTTTTTTCAGATGACCCTTTTGACCGGGGGGAAGTGAGACTTCATTGTAGTGCAGATTTCCTTTGCAAGCTTGCTTGGTTGGCCAGAAAGCGCGTATGCATTTTTTCCTGAATATATTCAGGAAAAAAAGCATATGCCATTTTTGGCCAAGTGCATCATTGTGGACGTTCTGCCTCTTTTCCTATGCTTTACATTCAGTTCCAGTCTACGTCCTGAAATCGGTTTCCTGCAATTCTGCCCCACTTTCAAGTCCTCTTGGCAGACTACTTCAATATATTTTTGGAGGATAGCTGTCATTTATAACTCTGCAGGTTTGTGAATTACAGTGCCCCTGAGCTCCTTTCTTCAACACGCTTTCTTGTGAGCTGGCCGCAACACCGCAGGTTTGCTTCAGGCCCTAGTGTGGTTTCGGCACGGCACGCTGAGCCTTTAGTTAATTCCTCTTCCTGGTGGGAAATGAGAGTTAAATTTGCCCGTCCAGACACGTCCAGCTAGTCTCTCATTGGCTCTCCCTATTCCTGTTCATTTTCCGCAGAAATTGCAAACTGGGCCAATCAGGAGGTTAAAGGCACTGACTCTCCAAGTGGGGAGAGTGTTAGTAAAGCGTCTGGAATGTTGTGCCCGAGTACCAGGGGACGAAAATTGAGAAACATTAGAACACGTTTCCTGATCACATGGTGGATCATACTCTCGTTTCCACATGCACGTTTTAGCTGAAGGAAGAATCCCTTAAACCTGGAGAGTTGAGACCCATGGAATGGGTACCATGCAATATGACCTCAAAGGGTCTGCATTTGCTCACCGAAACTCACCAATCCTATCACTGCTGCGTTTATGCCGCTGTACACACGCTTGATTCTCTTTCGGAGACATATAAATCCATAGGTTTTAAGGTTCTTAATAGTCAGGTATATTATTAGGCGTTTAATATGGGGTGTTGTGTCCTCTTCGTTGAGCAAGGAGTAGCTCTTGTCTATTACATATTTGGCTTATGGAACGGTATCTGTGCTAATTTCAATCTCTGCTTTTATGCAGCACCCCAACTCACCTTTCCCCTTGAGCAAGCATAAGTTGGTTCTACATTTGAGACCCTGTTCTGTTTTGTAATTCATTTCCTGGTTAGCCAAGTTTACATTCCGTGTAGTAGTGATATCTTATGATGTTTCTTTTTCTGTGTGACTTCTTTCACTTAGAATCATCGAACCTGAATCCACTCATTATGCTGCTACGGGCCTGATGACATAGATTACATTGCTGAGTGATATTGCATTGTACGTAAGTACCACAACTTCTTTATCCACTTTTCGCTTTCTGTGATATTGAACTTGTACCTTAAACGAGGTTCTTATAAACAGAGCCGTCCCAAACTTTGGGGTGACTGTGTCTTTTTGATTTTTATTTCCCTAAGCTATAGGACCATAAGTGGAAGTGCCCTAGGCTCTGTTGCTTTGTTTTTTAGATGTTTCAGGAAACACCATACACTTCTCCAGAGTGGCTGTTGGCAATTTACATCCCACCCATCAGCATAACAAGGCTCCCAGTTCTCCATGGTCTGTCCTGCCTTTCTGGATTTTACACTTTTTTCAGATGGCCCTTTTGACCATGGGGCAGTGAGACTTCATTGTAGTGCAGATTTCCTTTGCAAGCTTGCTTGGTTGGCCAAAAAGGGCGTATGCGTTTTTTCCTGAATATATTCAGGAAAAAACGCATACGCCCTTTTTGGCCAAGTGCATCATTGTGGACGTTCTGCCTCTTTTCCTATGCTTTACATGCAATTCCAGTCTACCTCCTGAAATCGGTTTCCTGCAATTCTGCCCCGCTTTCAAGTCCTCTTGGCAGTCTTACTTCAATATATTTTTGGACGAGAGCTGTCATTTATAACTCTGCAGGTTTGTGAATTACAGTGCCCCTGAGCTCCTTTCTTCAACTCGCTTTCTTGTGAGCTGGCCACAACACCACAGTATTGCTTCAGACCCTAGAGTGGTTCCGGCATGGCACGCTGAGCCTTTGGTTAATTCCTCTTCCTTGTGGGAAATGAGAGTTAAATTTGCCCGTCCAGACACCTCCAGCTAGTCTCTCATTGGTTCTCCCTATTCCTGTTCATCTTCCGCAGAAATTGCAAACTGGGCCAACAGGAGTTTAAAGGCCCTGACTCTCCAAGTGGGTAGAGTGTTAGTAAAGCGTCTGGAATGTTGCACCCGAGTACCAGGGGACAAAAACTGAGACACATTTGAACACATTTCCCGATCACACGGTGCATCATACTCTGGGTTCCACATGCATGTTTTAGCTGAAGCAAGAATCCCTTAAACCTGGAGAGTTGATACCCATGGAATGGGTACCATGCAATATGACTTCAAAGGGTCTGCATTTGCTCACCGAACCTCACCAATCCTATCACTGCTGTGCTTATTTCGCTGTACACATGCTTGATTCTCTTTCAGAGACATATAAATGCATAGGTTTTAAGATTCTTACTAGTCAGGTATATTCTTAGGCGTTTAATATGGGGTGTTGTGTCCTCTTCGTTGAGCAAGGAGTAGCTCTTGTCTATTACATATTTGGCTTATGGAACAGTATCTGTGCTAATTTCAATCTCTGGTTATATGTAGCACCCCAACTCACCTTTCCCCTTAAGCAAGCATAAGTTGGTTTTCTACATTTGAGACCCTGTTCTGTTTTGTAATTCAGTTCCTGTGTAGCCAAGTTTACATTCCGTGTAGTAGTGATATCTTATGATGTTTCTTTTTCTGTGTGACTTATTTCACTTAGAATCATCGTACCTGAATCCACTAATTATGCTGCTATGGGCCTGATGACATAGATTTCATTGCTGAGTGATATTGCATTGTACGTAAGTACCACAACTTCTTTATCCATTTTTCGCTTTCTGTGATATTGAACTTGTACCGTAAACGATGTTCTTGTAAACAGAGCCGTCCCAAATTTTGGGGTGGCTGTGTCTTTTTGATTTTAATTTCCCTAAGCTATAGGACCATAAGTGGAAGTGCCCTAGGCTCTGTTGCTTTGTTTGTTAGATGTTTCAGGAAACACCATACACTTCTCCAGAGTGGCTGTTGGCAATTTACATCCCACCCATCAGCATAACAAGGCTCCCAGTTCTCCATGGCCTGTCCTGCCTTTCTGGATTTTACACTTTTTTCAGATGGCCCTTTTGACCAGGGGGCAGTGAGACTTCATTGTAGTGCAGATTTCCTTTGCAAGCTTGCTTGGTTGGCCAAAAAGTGCGTATGCGTTTTTTCCTGAATATATACAGGAAAAAACGCATACGCCCTTTTTGGCCAAGTGCATCATTGTGGACGTTCTGCCTCTTTTCCTATGCTTTACATGCAATTCTAATCTACCTCCTGAAATCGGTCTCCTGCAATTCTGCCCCGCTTTCAAGTCCTCTTGGCAGGCTTACTTCAATATATTTTTGGACGATAGCTGTCATTTATAACTCTACAGGTTTGTGAATGACAGTGTCCTAGAGCTCCTTTCTTCAACTCGCTTTCTTGTGACCTGGCCGCAACACCGCAGGATTGCTTCAGACCCTAGTGTGGTTCCAGCATGGCACGCTGAGCCTTTGGTTAATTCCTCTTCCTGGTGGGAAATGAGAGTTAAATTTGCCCGTCCAGACACCTCCAGCTAGTCTCTCATTGGTTCTCCCTATTCCTGTTCATTTTCCGCAGAAATTGCAAACTGGGCCAAACAGGAGGTTAAAGGCACTGACTCTCCAAGTGGGTAGAGTGTTAGTAAAGCGTCTGGAATGTTGCACCTGAGTACCAGGGGACGAAAACTGAGACACATTTGAACACGTTTCCCAATCACATGTTGGATCATACTCTGGGTTCCACATGCATGTTTTAGCTGAAGGAAGAATCCCTTAAACCTGGAGAGTTGAGACCCATGGAATGGGTACCATGCAATATGACTTCAAAGGGTCTGCATTTGCTCACCGAACCTCAACAATCCTATCACTGCTGCGTTTATGCCACTGTACACACGCTTCATTCTCTTTCGGAGACATATAAATCCATAGGTTTTAAGATTCTTACTAGTCAGGTATATTCTTAGGCGTTTAATATGGGGTGTTGAGTCCACTTCAGTGAGCAAGGAGTAGCTCTTGTCTGTTGCATATTTGGCTTATGGAACGGTATCTGTGCTAATTTCAATCTCTGGTTTTATGCAGCACCGCAGCTCACCTTTCCCCTTAAGCAAGCATAAGTTGGTTTTCTACATTTGAGATCCTGTTCTGTTTTGTAATTCAGTTCCTGTATAGCCAAGTTTACATTCCGTGTAGTAGTGATATCTTATGATGTTTCATTTTCTGTGTGACTTATTTCACTTAGAATCATCGTACCTGAATCCACTCATTATGCTGCTACGGGCCTGATGACATAGATTTCATTGCTGAGTGATATTGCATTGTACATAAGTACCACAACTTCTTTATCCATTTTTCGCTTTCTGTGATATTGAACTTGTACCGTAAACGAGGTTCTTGTAAACAGAGCCGTCCCAAACTTTGGGGTGGCTGTGTCTTTTTGATTTTAATTTCCCTAAACTATAGGACCATAAGTGGAAGTGCCCTAGGCTCTGTTGCTTTGTTTTTTAGATGTTTCAGGAAACACCATACACTTCTCCAGAGTGGCTGTTGGCAATTTACATCCCGCCCATCAGCATAACAAGGCTCCCAGTTCTCCATGGCCTGTTGTTCCTTTCTGGATTTTACACTTTTTTCAGATGGCCCTTTTGACCGGGGGGCAGTGAAACTTCATTGTAGTTCAGATTTCCTTTGCAAGCTTGATTGGTTGGCCAAAAAGAACGTATGCGATTTTTCCTGAATATATTCAGGTAAAAACGCATACGCCGTTTTTGGCCAAGTGCATTATTGTGGACGTTCTGCCTCTTTTCCTATGCTTTACATGCAATTCCAGTCTACCTCCTGAAATCGGTTTCCTACAATATTGCCCCACATTCAGTTTCTCTTGGCATCCTTACTTCAATATATTTTTGGAGGATAGCTGTCATATATAACTCTGCAGTTTTGTGAATTACAGTGCCCCTGAGGTCCTTTCTTCAACTCACTTTCTTGTTAGCTGGCCGCAAAGCTGCAGGATTGCTTCAGGCCTTAGTGTGGTTCCGGCACGGCACGCTGAGCCTTTGGTTAATTCCTCTTCCTGGTGGGAAATGAGAGTTAAATTTGCCCGTCCAGACACCTCCAGCTAGTCTCTCATTGGTTCTCCCTATTCCTGTTCATCTTCCACAGAAATTGCAAACTGGGCCAAACAGGAGGTTAAAGGCACTGACTCTCCAAGTGGGGAGAGTGTTAGTAAAGCGTCTGGAATGTTGCACCCGAGTACCAGGGGACAAAAACTGAGACATATTTGAACACGTTTCCCGATCACACGGTGGATCATAATCTGGGTTCCACATGCATGTTTTAGCTGAAGGAAGAATCCCTTAAACCTGGAGAGTTGAGACCCATGGAATGGGTACCATGCAATATGACTTCAAAGGGTCTGCATTTGCTCACCGAACCTCACCAATCCTATCACTACTGCCCTTATGCCGCTGTACACACGCTTGATTCTCTTTCGGAGACATATAAAGCCATAGGTTTTAAGATTCTTAGTCGTCAGGTATATTCATAGGCGTTTAATATGGGGTGTTGAGTCCACTTCGTTGAGCAAGGAGTAGCTGTTGTCTATTACATATTTGGCTTATGGAACGGTATCTGTGCTAATTTCAATCTCTGGTTTTATGCAGCACCCCAACTCACCTTTCCCCTTAAGCAAGCATAAGTTGGTTTTCTACATTTGAGACCCTGTTCTGTTTTGTAATTCAGTTCCTGTGTAGCCAAGTTTACATTCCGTGTATTAGTGATATCTTATGATGTTTCTATTTCTGTGTGACTTATTTCACTTAGAATCATCGTACCTGAATCCACTCATTATGCTGCTACAGGCCTGATGACATAGATTTCATTGCTGAGTGATATTGCATTTTACGTATGTATCATAACTTCTTTATCCATTTTTCGCTTTCTGTGATATTGAACTTGTACCTTAAACGAGGTTCTTGTAAACAGAGCCATCCCAAACTTTGGGGTGGCTGTGGCTTTTTGATTTTAATTTCCCTAAGCTATAGGACCATAAGTGGAAGTGCCCTAGGCTCTGTTGCTTTGTTTTTTAGATGTTTCAGGAAACACCATACACTTCTCCAGAGTGGCTGTTGGCAATTTACATCCCGCCCATCAGCATAACAAGGCTCCCAGTTCTCCATGACCTGTCCTGCCTTTCTGGATTTTACACTTTTTTCAGATGGCCTTTTTGACCGGGGAGCAGTGAGACTTCATTGTAGTTCAGATTTCCTTTGCAAGCTTGCTTGGTTGGCGAAAAAGGGCGTATGCGTTTTTTCCTGAATATATTCAGGAAAAAACGCATACGCCCTTTTTGGCCAAGTGCATCATTGTGGACGTTCTGCCTCTTTTCCTGTGCTTTACATGCAATTCCAGTCTACCTCCTGAAATCGGTTTCCTGCAATTCTGCCCCGCATTCAAGTCCTCTTGGCAGCCTTACTTCAATATATTTTTGGACGTTAGCTGTCATTTATAACTCTGCAGGTTTGTGAATTACAGCGCCCCTGAGCTCCTTTCTTCAAATCGCTTTCTTGTGAGCTGGCCGCAACACCGCAGGATTGCTTCAGGCCCTAGTGTGGTTCCGGCATGGCACGCTGAGCCTTTGGTTAATTCCTCTTCCGGGTGGGAAATGAGAGTTAAATTTGCCCGTCCAGACACCTCCAGCTACTCTGTCATTGATTCTCCCTATTCCTGTTCATTTTCCGCAGAAATTGCAAACTGGGCCAATCAGGAGGTTAAAGGCACTGACTCTCCAAGTGGGGAGAGTGTTAGTAAAGCGTCTGGAATGTTGCACCCGAGTACCAGGGGACGAAAATTGAGAAACATTTGAACACGTTTCCTGATCACATGGTGGATGATACTCTCGTTTCCACATGAACGTTTTAGCTGAAGGAAGAATCCCTTAAACCTGGAGAGTTGAGACCCATGGAATGGGTACCATGCAATATGACTTCAAAGGGTCTGCATTTGCTCACCGAACCTCACGAATCCTATCACTACTGCGCTTATGCCGCTGTACACACGCTTGATTCTCTTTCAGAGACATATAAATCCATAGGTTTTAAGGTTCTTAATAGTCAGGTATATTCTTAGGCGTTTAATATGGGGTGTTGTGTCCTCATCGTTGAGCAAGGAGTACCTATTGTCTATTACATATTTGGCTTATGGAACGGTATCTGTGTTACTTTCAATCTCTGGTTTTATGCAGCACCCCAACTCACCTTTCCCCTTAAGCAAGCATAAGTTGGTTTTCCACATTTGAGACCCTGTTCTGTTTTGTAATTCAGTTCCTGTGTAGCCAAGTTTACATTCCGTGTAGTAGTGATATCTTATGATGTTTCTTTTTCTGTGTGACTTATTTCACTTAGAATCATCATACCTGAATCCACTCATTATGCTGCTATGGGCTTGATGACATAGATTTCATTGCTGAGTGATATTGCATTGTACGTAAGTACCACAACTTCTTTATCCATTTTTCGCTTTCTGTGATATTGAACTTTTACTGTAAACGATGTTCTTGTAAACAGAGCCGTCCCAAACTTTGGGGTGGCTGTGTCTTTTTGATTTTAGTTTCCCTAAGCTATAGGACCATAAGTGGAAGTGCCCTAGGCTCTGTTGCTTTGTTTTTTAGATGTTTCAGGAAACACCATACACTTCTCCAGAGTGGCTGTTGGCAATTTACATCCCGCCCATCAGCATAACAAGGCTCCCAGTTCTCCATGGCCTGTCCTGCCTTTCTGGATTTTACACTTTTTTCAGATGGCCCTTTTGACCAGGGGGCAGTGAGACTTCATTGTACTGCAGATTTCCTTTGCAAGCTTGCTTGGTTAGCCAAAAAGTGTGAATGCGTTTTTTCCTGAATATATTCAGGAAAAAAGGCATACGCCCTTTTTGGCCAAGTGCATCATTGTGGACGTTCTGCCTCTTTTCCTATGCTTTACATGCAATTCCAGTCTACCTCCTGAAATCGGTTTCCTGCAATTCTGCCCCGCTTTCAAGTCCTCTTGGCAGGCTTACTTCAATATATTTTTGGACGATAGCTGTCATTTATAACTCTGCAGGTTTGTGAATGACAGTGTCCCTGAGCTCCTTTCTTCAACTCGCTTTCTTGTGAGCTGGCCGCAACACCGCAGGATTGCTTCAGGCCCTAGTGTGGTTCCGGCATGGCACGCTGAGCCTTTGGTTAATTCCTCTTCCTGGTGGGAAATGAGAGTTAAATTTGCCCGCCCAGACACCTCCAGCCTGTCTCTCATTGGTTCTCCCTATTCCTGTTCATTTTCTGCAGAAATTGCAAAGTGGGCCAAACAGGAGGTTAAAGGCACTGACTCTCCAAGTGGGGATAGTGTTAGTAAAGCGTCTGGAATGTTGCGCCCGAGTACCAGGGGACGAAAATTGAGAAATATTTGAACACGTTTCCTGATCACACGGTGGATCATACTCTCGGTTCCACATGCATGTTTTAGCTGAAGGAAGAATCCCTTAAACCTGGAGAGGTGGGACACATGGAATGGGTACCATGCAATATGACTTCAAAGGGTCTGCATTTTCTCACCGAACCTCACCAATCCTATCACTGTTGCGTTTATGCCACTGTACACACGCTTGATTCTCTTTCGGACACATATAAATCGATAGGTTTTAAGATTCTTACTAGTCAGGTATATTCTTAGGCGTTTAATATGGGGTGTTGAGTCCACTTCGTTGAGCAAGGAGTAGCTCTAGTCTATTACATATTTGGCTTATGGAACGGTATCTGTGCTAATTTCAATCTCTGGTTTTATGCAGCACCCCAACTCACCTTTCCCCTTAAGCAAGCATAAGTTGGTTTTCTACATTTGAGATCCTGTTCTGTTTTGTTATTCAGTTCCTGTGTAGCCAAGTTTACATTCCGTGTAGTAGTGATATCTTATGATGTTTCTTTTTCTGTGTGACTTATTTCACTTAGAATCATCATACCTGAATCCACTCATTATGCTGCTATGGGCCTGATGACAGGTTTCATTTCTGAGTGATATTGCATTGTACGTAAGTACCACGACTTCTTTATCCATTTTTTGCTTTTTGTGATATTGAACTTGTACCGTAAACGAGGTTCTTGTAAACAGAGCCATCCCAAACTTTGGGGTGGCTGTGTCTTTTTGATTTTAATTTCCCTAAGCTATAGGACCATAAGTGGAAGTGCCCTAGGCTCTGTTGCTTTGTTTTTTAGATGTTTCAGGAAACACCATACACTTCTCCACAGTGGCTGTTGGCAATTTACATCCCACCCATCAGCATAACAAGGCTCCCAGTTCTCCATGGCCTGTCCTGCCTTTCTGGATTTTACACTTTTTTCATATGGCCCTTTTGACCGGGGGGCAGTGAGACTTCATTGTAGTGCAGATTTCCTTTGCAAGCTTGCTTGGTTGGCCAAAAAGGGCGTATGCGTTTTATCCTGAATATATTCAGGAAAAAACGCATATGCCCTTTTTCACCAAGTGCATCATTATGGACGTTCTGCCTCTTTTCCTATGCTTTACATGCAATTCCAGTCTACCTGCTGAAATCGGTTTCCTGCAATTCTGCCCCGCTTTCAAGTCCTCTTGGCAGCCTTACTTCAATATATTTTTGGACGATAGCTGTCATTTATAACTCTGCAGGTTTGTGAATGACAGTGCCCCTGAGCTCCTTTCTTCAACTCGCTTTCTTGTGAGCTGGCCGCAACACCGCAGGATTGCTTCAGGCCCTAGTGTTGTTCCGGCATGGCACACTGAGCCTTTGGTTAATTCCTCTTCCTGGTGGGAAATGAGAGTTAAATTTGCCCGTCCAGACACCTCCAGCTAGTCTCTCATTGGTTCTCCCTATTCCTGTTCATTTTCTGCAGAAATTGCAAACTGGGCCAAAGAGGAGGTTAAGGCACTGACTCTCCAAGTGGGGAGAGTGTTAGTAAAGCGTCTGGAATGTTGCAACCGAGTACCAGGGGACGAAACCTGAGACACATTTCAACACGTTTCCCGATCACATGGTGGATCATACTCTGGGTTCCACATGCTGAAGGAAGAATCCCTTAAACCTGGATAGTTCAGACCCTTGGAATGGGTACCATGCAATATGACTTCAAAGGGTCTGCATTTGCTCACCGAACCTCACCAGTCCTATCACTGCTGCGTTTATGCTGCTGTACACACGCTTGATTCTCTTTCGGAGACATATAAATCCAAAGGTTTTAAGATTCTTACTAGTCAGGTATATTTTTAGGCGTTTAATATGGGGTGTTGTGTCCTCTTCGTTGAGCAAGGAGTAGCTCTTGCCTATTACATATTTGGCTTATGGAACGGTATCTGTGCTAATTTCAATCTCTGCTTTTATGCAGCACCCCAACTCACCTTTCCCCTTAAGCAAGCATAAGTTGGTTTTCTACATTTGAGACCCTGTTCTGTTTTGTAATTCAGTTCCTGTGTAGCCAAGTTTACATTCCGTGTATTAGTGATATCTTATGATGTTTCTTTTTCTGTGTGACTTATTTCACTTAGAATCATCGAACCTGAATCCACTCATTATGCTGCTACGGGCCTGATGACATAGATTTCATTGCTGAGTGATATTGCATTGTACGTAAGTACCACAACTTCTTTATCCACTTTTCGCTTTCTGTGATATTGAACTTGTACCTTAAACGAGGTTCTTATAAACAGAGCCGTCCCAAACGTTGGGGTGACTGTGTCTTTTTGATTTTTATTTCCCTAAGCTATAGGACCATAAGTGGAAGTGCCCTAGACTCTGTTGCTTTGTTTTTTGGATGTTTCAGGAAACACCATACACTCCTCCAGAATGGCTGTTGGCAATTTACATCCCACCCATCAGCATAAAAAGGCTCCCAGTTCTCCATGGTCTGTCCTGCCTTTCTGGATTTTACACTTTTTTCAGATGGCCCTTTTGACCATGGGGCAGTGAGACTTCATTGTAGTGCAGATTTCCTTTGCAAGCTTGCTTGGTTGGCCAAAAAGGGCGTATGCGTTTTTTCCTGAATATATTCAGGAAAAAACGCATACGCCCTTTTTGGCCAAGTGCATCATTGTGGACGTTCTGCCTCTTTTCCTATGCTTTATATGCAATTTCAGTCTACCTCCTGAAATCGGTTTCCTGCAATTCTGCCCCGCTTTCAAGTCCTCTTGGCAGTCTTACTTCAATATATTTTTGGACGATAGCTGTCATTTATAACTCTGCAGGTTTGTGAATTACAGTGCCCCTGAGCTCCTTTCTTCAACTCGCTTTCTTCTGAGCTGGCCGAAACACCACAGGATTGCTTCAGACCCTAGAGTGTTTCCGGTATGGCACGCTGAGCCTTTGGTTAATTCCTCTTCCTGGTGGGAAATGAGAGTTAAATTTGCCCGTCCAGACACCTCCACCTAGTCTCTCATTGGTTCTCCCTATTCCTGTTCATCTTCTGCAGAAATTGCAAACTGGGCCAAAGAGGAGGTTAAAGGCACTGACTCTCCAAGTGGGGAGAGTGTTAGTAAAGCGTCTGGAATGTTGCACCTGAGTACCACGGGACGAAACCTGAGACACATTTGAACACATTTCCCGATCACACGGTGGATCATACTCTGGGTGCCACATGCATGTTTTAGCTGAAGGAAGAATCCCTTAAAGCTGGAGAGTTGAGACCCATGGAATGGGTACCATGCAATATGACTTCAAAGGGTCTGCATTTGCTCACCGATCCTCACCAATCCTATCACTGCTACGTTTATGCTGCTGTACACACACTTGATTCTCTTTCGGAGACATAGAAATCCATATGTTTTAAGATTCTTACTAGTCAGGTATATTCTTAGGCGTTTAATATGTGATGTTGAGTCCACTTCGTTGAGCAAGGAGTAGCTCTTGTCTATTACATATTTGGCTTATGGAACGGTATCTGTGCTAATTTCAATCTCTGGTTTTATGCAGCACCCCAACTCACCTTTCCCCTTAAGCAAGCATAAGTTGGTTTTCTACATTTGAGACCCTGTTCTGTTTTGTAATTCAGTTCCTGTGTAGCCAAGTTTACATTCCGTGTATTAGTGATATCTTATGATGTTTCTTTTTCTGTGTGACTTATTTCACTTAAATCATCATACCTGAATCCACTCATTAATCTGCTACGGGCCTGATGACATAGATTTCATTGCTGAGAGATATTGCATTGTACGTAAGTACCACAACTTCTTTATCCATTTTTCGCTTTATGCAAAATTGAACTTGTACCGTAACCGAGGTTCTTGTAAACAGAGCCGTCCCAAACTTGGGCATGGCTGTGTCTTTTTGATTTTAATTTCCCTAAGCTATAAGACCATAAGTGGAATTGCCCTAGGCTCTGTTGCTTTGTTTTTTAGATGTTTCAGGAAACACCATACACTTCTCCAGAGTGGCTGTTGGCAATTTACATCCCGCCCATCACCATAACAAGGCTCCCATTTCTCCATGGCCTGTCCTGCTTTTCTGGATTTTACACTTTTTTCAGATGGCCCTTTTGACAGAGGGGCAGTGAGACTTCATTTTAGTGCAGATTCCATTTGCAAGCTTGCTTGGTTGGCCAAAAAGTGCGTATGCGTTTTTTCCTGAATATATTCAGGAAAAAAAAAATACGCCCTTTTTGGCCAAGTGCATCATTGTGGACGTTCTGCCTCTTTTCCTATGCTTTACATGCCATTCCAGTCTACCTCCTGAAATCAGTTTCCTGCAATTCTGCCCCACTTTCAAGTCCTCTTGGCAGCCTTACTTCAATATATTTTTGGACGATAGCTGTCATTTATAACTCTGCAGGTTTGTGAATTACAGTGCCCCTGAGCTCCTTTCTTCAACTCGCTTTCTTGTGAGCTGGCTGCAACACCGCAGGATTGCTTCAGGCCCTAGTGTTGTTCCGGCATGGCACTCTGAGCCTTTGGTATATTCCTCTTCCTGGTGGGAAATGAGAGTTAAATTTGCCGGTCCAGACACCTCCAGCTAGTCTCTCATGGGTTCTCCCTATTCCTGTTCATTTTCCGCAGAAATTACAAACTGGGCCAAACAGGAGGTTAAAGGCACTGACTCTCCAAGTGGAGAGAGTGGTAGTAAAGCGTCTGGAATTTTGCACCCAAGTACCAGGGGACAAAAACTGAGACACATTTCAAAACGTTTCCCGATCACACGGTGGATCATACTCTGGGTTCCACATGCATGTTTTAGCTGAAGGAAGAATCCCTTAAACCTGGAGAGTTGAGACCCATGGAATGTGTAATATGCAATATGACTTCAAAGGGTCTGCATTTGCTCACCGAACCTCACCAATCCTATCACTGCTGCGTTTATGCCACTGTACACACGCTTGATTCTCTTTTGGAGACATATGAATCCATAGGGTTTATGACTCTTACTAGTCAGGTATATTCTTAGGCGTTTAATATGGGGTGTTGAGTCCACTTCGTTGAGCAAGGAGTATCTCTTGTCTATTATATATTTGGCTTATGGAACGGTATCTGTGCTAATTTCAATCTCTGGTTTTATGCAGCACCCCAACTCACCTTTCCCCTTAAGCAAGCATAAGTTGGTTTTCTACGTTTGAGACCCTGTTCTGTTTTGTAATTCAGTTCCTTTGTAGCCATGTTTACATTCCGTGTAGTAGTGATATCTTATGATGTTTCTTTTACTGTGTGAATTATTTCACTTAGAAAAATCGTACCTGAATCCACTCATTATGCTGCTACGGGCCTGATGACATAGATTTCATTGCTGAGTGATATTGCATTGTACGTAAGTACCACAACTTCTTTATCCATTTTTCGCTTTCTGCGATATTGAACTTGTACCGTAAACGAGGTTCTTGTAAACAGAGCCGTCCTAAACTTTGGTGTGGCTGTGTCTTTTTGATTTTAATTTCCCTAAGCTATAGGCCATAATTGGTAGTGCCCTAGGCTCTTTTGCTTTGTTTCTTGGATGTTTCAGGAAACACCACACACTTGTCCAGAGTGGCTGTTGGCAATTTACATCCCGCCCATCAGCATAACAAGGATCCCAGTTCTCCATGGCCTGTCCTGCCTTTCTGGATTTTACACTTTTTTCAGATGTCCCTTTTGACCGGGGGGCAGTGAGACTTCATTGTAGTGCAGATTTCCTTTGCAAGCTTGCTTGGTTGGCCAAAAAGGGCGTATGCGTTTTTTCCTGAATATATTCAGGAAAAAACGCATACGCCCTTTTTGGCCAAGTGCATCATTGTGGACGTTCTGCCTCTTTTCCTATGATTTACATGCAATTCCAGTCTACCTCCTGAAATCGGTTTCCTGCAATTCTGCCCCGCTTTGAAGTCCTCTTGGCAGCCTTACTTCAATATATTTTTGGACGATAGCTGTCATTTATAACTCTGCAAGTTTGTGAATTACAGTGCCCATGAGCTCCTTTCTTCACCTCGCTTTCTTGTGAGCTGGCCGCAACACTGCAGGATTGCTTCAGGCCCTAGTGTGGTTCTGGCATGGCGCACTGAGCCTTTGGTTAATTCCTCTTTCTGCTGGGAAATTAGAGTTAAATTTGCCTGTCCAGACACCTCCAGCTAGTCTCTCATTAGTTCTCCCTATTCCTGTTCATCTTACACAGAAATTGCAAACTGGGCCAAACAGGAGGTTAAAGGCACTGACTCTCCAAGTTGGGAGAGTGTTAATAAACCGTCTGGAATATTGCGCCCGAGTACCAGGGGACGAGAACTGAGACATATTGGAACACGTCTCCCGATCACACGGTTGATCATACTCTGCGTTACACATGCATGTTTTAGCTGAAGGAAGAATCCCTTAAACCTGGAGAGTTGAGACCCTTGGAATGGGTACCATGCAATATGACTTCAAAGGGTCTTCATTTGCTCACCGAACCTCTCCAATACTATCACTGCTGCGTTTATGCCCCTGTACACACGTTTGATTGTCTTTCGGAGACTAAGCAATCCATAGCTTTTAAGATACTTACTAGTCAGGTACATTCTTAGGCGTTTAATATGGGGTGTTGAGTCCATTTTGTTGAGCAAGGAGTAGCTCTTGTCTATTCCATATTTGGCTTAAGGAACTTTATCTGTGCTCATTTCAACCTCTGGTTTTATGCAGTACCCCAACTCACCTTTCCCCTTAAGCAAGCATAAGTTGGTTTTCTACATTTGAGACCCTGTTCTGTTTTGTAATTCAGTTCCTGTGTAGCCAAGTTTACATTCCGTGTATTAGTGATATCTTACGATGTTTCTTTTTCTGTGTGACTTATTTCACTTAAATCATCGTACCTGAATCCACTCATTAATCTGCTACGGGCCTGATGACATAGATTTCATTGCTGAGAGATATTGCATTGTACGTAAGTACCACAACTTCTTTATCCATTTTTCACTTTATGCAAAATTGAACTTGTACTGTAACCGAGGTTCTTGTAAACAGAGCCGTCCCAAACTTGGGCGTGGCTGTGTCTTTTTGATTTTAATTTCCCTAAGCTATAGGACCATAAGTGGAAGTGCCCTAGGCTGTGTTGTTTTGTTTTTTAGATGTTTCAGGAAACACCATACACTTCTCCAGAGTGGCTGTTGGCAATTTACATCCCGCCCATCACCATAACAAGGCTCCCATTTCTCCATGGCCTGTCCTGCTTTTCTGGATTTTACACTTTTTTCAGATGGCCCTTTTGACAGAGGGGCAGTGAGACTTCATTTTAGTGCAGATTCCATTTGCAAGCTTGCTTGGTTGGCCAAAAAGTGCGTATGCGTTTTTTCCTGAATATATTCAGGAAGAAACGCATATGCCCTTTTTGGCCAAGTGCATCATTGTGGACGTTCTGCCTCTTTTCCTATGCTTTACATGCCATTCCAGTCTACCTCCTGAAATCGGTTTCCTGCAATTCTGCCCCGCTTTCAAGTCCTCTTGGCAGCCTTACTTCAATATATTTTTGGACGATAGCTGTCATTTATAACTCTGCAGGTTTGTGAATTACAGTGCCCCTGAGCTCCTTTCTTCAACTCGCTTTCTTGTGAGCTGGCTGCAACACCGCAGGATTGCTTCAGGCCCTAGTGTTGTTCCGGCATGGCACTCTGAGCCTTTGGTATATTCCTCTTCCTGGTGGGAAATGAGAGTTAAATTTGCCGGTCCAGACACCTCCAGCTAGTCTCTCATGGGTTCTCCCTATTCCTGTTCATTTTCCGCAGAAATTACAAACTGGGCCAAACAGGAGGTTAAAGGCACTGACTCTCCAAGTGGAGAGAGTGTTAGTAAAGCGTCTGGAATTTTGCACCCAAGTACCAGGGGACAAAAACTGAGACACATTTCAAAACGTTTCCCGATCACACGGTGGATCATACTCTGGGTTCCACATGCATGTTTTAGCTGAAGGAAGAATCCCTTAAACCTGGAGAGTTGAGACCCATGGAATGTGTAATATGCAATATGACTTCAAAGGGTCTGCATTTGCTCACCGAACCTCACCAATCCTATCACTGCTGCGTTTATGCCACTGTACACACGCTTGATTCTCTTTTGGAGACATATGAATCCATAGGGTTTATGACTCTTACTAGTCAGGTATATTCTTAGGCGTTTAATATGGGGTGTTGAGTCCACTTCGTTGAGCAAGGAGGATCTCTTGTCTATTATATATTTGGCTTATGGAACGGTATCTGTGCTAATTTCAATCTCTGGTTTTATGCAGCACCCCAACTCACCTTTCCCCTTAAGCAAGCATAAGTTGGTTTTCTACTTTTGAGACCCTGTTCTGTTTTGTAATTCAGTTCCTTTGTAGCCATGTTTACATTCCGTGTAGTAGTGATATCTTATGATGTTTCTTTTACTGTGTGAATTATTTCACTTAGAAAAATCGTACCTGAATCCACTCATTATGCTGCTACGGGCCTGATGACATAGATTTCATTGCTGAGTGATATTGCATTGTACGTAAGTACCACAACTTCTTTATCCATTTTTCGCTTTCTGCGATATTGAACTTGTACCGTAAACGAGGTTCTTGTAAACAGAGCCGTCCCAAACTTTGGTGTGGCTGTGTCTTTTTGATTTTAATTTCCCTAAGCTATAGGCCATAATTGGTAGTGCCCTAGGCTCTTTTGCTTTGTTTCTTGGATGTTTCAGGAAACACCACACACTTGTCCAGAGTGGCTGTTGGCAATTTACATCCCGCCCATCAGCATAACAAGGATCCCAGTTCTCCATGGCCTGTCCTGCCTTTCTGGATTTTACACTTTTTTCAGATGTCCCTTTTGACCGGGGGGCAGTGAGACTTCATTGTAGTGCAGATTTCCTTTGCAAGCTTGCTTGGTTGGCCAAAAAGGGCGTATGCGTTTTTTCCTGAATATATTCAGGAAAAAACGCATACGCCCTTTTTGGCCAAGTGCATCATTGTGGACGTTCTGCCTCTTTTCCTATGCTTTACATGCAATTCCAGTCTACCTCCTGAAATCGGTTTCCTGCAATTCTGCCCCGCTTTGAAGTCCTCTTGGCAGCCTTACTTCAATATATTTTTGGACGATAGCTGTCATTTATAACTCTGCAAGTTTGTGAATTACAGTGCCCATGAGCTCCTTTCTTCACCTCGCTTTCTTGTGAGCTGGCCGCAACACTGCAGGATTGCTTCAGGCCCTAGTGTGGTTCTGGCACGGCGCGCTGAGCCTTTGGTTAATTCCTCTTTCTGCTGGGAAATTAGAGTTAAATTTGCCTGTCCAGACACCTCCAGCTAGTCTCTCATTAGTTCTCCCTATTCCTGTTCATCTTACACAGAAATTGCAAACTGGGCCAAACAGGAGGTTAAAGGCACTGACTCTCCAAGTTGGGAGAGTGTTAATAAACCGTCTGGAATATTGCGCCCGAGTACCAGGGGACAAGAACTGAGACATATTGGAACACGTCTCCCGATCACACGGTTGATCATACTCTGCGTTACACATGCATGTTTTAGCTGAAGGAAGAATCCCTTAAACCTGGAGAGTTGAGACCCTTGGAATGGGTACCATGCAATATGACTTCAAAGGGTCTTCATTTGCTCACCGAACCTCTCCAATACTATCACTGCTGCGTTTATGCCCCTGTACACACGTTTGATTCTCTTTCGGAGACTTAGCAATCCATAGCTTTTAAGATACTTACTAGTCAGGTTCATTCTTAGGCGTTTAATATGGGGTGTTGAGTCCATTTTGTTGAGCAAGGAGTAGCTCTTGTCTATTCCATATTTGGCTTAAGGAACTTTATCTGTGCTCATTTCAATCTCTGGTTTTATGCAGTACCCCAACTCACCTTTCCCCTTAAGCAAGCATAAGTTGGTTTTCTACATTTGAGACCCTGTTCTGTTTTGTAATTCAGTTCCTGTGTAGCCAAGTTTACATTCCGTGTATTAGTGATATCTTATGATGTTTCTTTTTCTGTGTGACTTATTTCACTTAGAATCATCGTACCTGAATCCACTCATTATGCTGCTACGGGCCTGATGACATAGATTTCATTGCTGAGTGATATTGCATTGTACGTAAGTACCACAACTTCTTTATCCATTTTTCGCTTTCTGCGATATTGAACTTGTACTGTAAACGAGGTTCTTGTAAACAGAGCCGTCCCAAACTTTGGGGTGGCTGTGTCTTTTTGATTTTAATTTCCCTAAGCTATAGGACCATAAGTGGAAGTGCCCTAGGCTCTGTTGCTTTGTTTTTTGGATTTTTCAGGAAACACCATGCACTTCTCCAGAGTGGCTGTTGGCAATTTACATCCCGCCCATCAGCATAACAAGGCTTCCAGTTCTCCATGGCCTGTCCTGCCTTTCTGGATTTTACACTTTTTTCAGATGGCCCTTTTGACCGGGGGGCAGTGAGACTTCATTGTAGTGCAGATTTCCTTTGCAAGCTTGCTTGGTTGTCCAAAAAGGGCGTATGCGTTTTTTTTCCTGAATATATTCAGGAAAAAACGCATACGCCCTTTTTGGCCAAGTGCATCATTGTGGGCGTTCTGCCTCTTTTCCTATGCTTTACATGCAATTCCAGTCTACCTCCTGAAATCGGTTTCCTGCAATTCTGCCCCGCTTTCAAGTCCTCTTGGCAGCCTTACTTCAATATATTTTTGGACGATAGCTGTCATTTATAACTCTGCAGGTTTGTGAATTACAGTGCCCCTGAGCTCCGTTCTTCAACTCGCTTTCTTGTGAGCTGGCCGCAACACCGCAGGATTGCTTCAGGCCCTAGTGTGGTTCCGGCATGGCACGCTGAGCCTTTGGTTAATTCCTCTTCCTTGTGGGAAATGAGAGTTAAATTTGCCCGTCCAGACACCTCCAGCTAGTCTCTCATTGGTTCTCCGTATTCCTGTTCATCTTACGCAGAAATTGCAAACTGGGCCAAACAGGAGGTTAAAGGCACTGACTCTCCAAGTGGGGAGAGTGTTAGTAAAGCGTCTGGAATGTTGCACCGAAGTACCAGGGGATGAAAACTGAGACACATTTGAATACGTTTCCCGATCACATGGTGGATCATACTCTGGGTTCCACATGCGTGTTTTAGCTGAAGGAAGAATCCCTTAAACCTGGAGAGTTGAGACCCATGAAATGGGTACCATGCAATATGACTTCAAAGGGTCTGCATTTGCTCACCGATCCTCACCAATCCTATCACTGCTACGTTTATGCTGCTGTACACACACTTGATTCTCTTTCGGAGACATAGAAATCCATATGTTTTAAGATTCTTACTAGTCAGGTATATTCTTAGGCGTTTAATATGTGATGTTGAGTCCACTTCGTTGAGCAAGGAGTAGCTCTTGTCTATTACATATTTGGCTTATGGAACGGTATCTGTGCTAATTTCAATCTCTGGTTTTATGCAGCACCCCAACTCACCTTTCCCCTTAAGCAAGCATAAGTTGGTTTTCTACATTTGAGACCCTGTTCTGTTTTGTAATTCAGTTCCTGTGTAGCCAAGTTTACATTCCGTGTATTAGTGATATCTTATGATGTTTCTTTTTCTGTGTGACTTATTTCACTTAAATCATCGTACCTGAATCCACTCATTAATCTGCTACGGGCCTGATGACATAGATTTCATTGCTGAGAGATATTGCATTGTACGTAAGTTCCACAACTTCTTTATCCATTTTTCGCTTTATGCAAAATTGAACTTGTACCGTAACCGAGGTTCTTGTAAACAGAGCCGTCCCAAACTTGGGCGTGGCTGTGTCTTTTTGATTTTAATTTCCCTAAGCTATAGGACCATAAGTGGAAGTGCCCTAGGCTCTGTTGCTTTGTTTTTTAGATGTTTCAGGAAACACCATACACTTCTCCAGAGTGGCTGTTGGCAATTTACATCCCGCCCATCACCATAACAAGGCTCCCATTTCTCCATGGCCTGTCCTGCTTTTCTGGATTTTACACTTTTTTCAGATGGCCCTTTTGACAGAGGGGCAGTGAGACTTCATTTTAGTGCAGATTCCATTTGCAAGCTTGCTTGGTTGGCCAAAAAGTGCGTATGCGTTTTTTCCTGAATATATTCAGGAATAAACTCATACACACTTTTTGGCCAAGTGCATCATTGTGGACGTTCTGCCTCTTTTCCTATGCTTTACATGCCATTCCAGTCTACCTCCTGAAATCGGTTTCCTGCAATTCTGCCCCGCTTTCAAGTCCTCTTGGCAGCCTTACTTCAATATATTTTTGGACGATAGCTGTCATTTATAACTCTGCAGGTTTGTGAATTACAGTGCCCCTGAGCTCCTTTCTTCAACTCGCTTTCTTGTGAGCTGGCTGCAACACCGCAGGATTGCTTCAGGCCCTAGTGTTGTTCCGGCATGGCACTCTGAGCCTTTGGTATATTCCTCTTCCTGGTGGGAAATGAGAGTTAAATTTGCCGGTCCAGACACCTCCAGCTAGTCTCTCATGGGTTCTCCCTATTCCTGTTCATTTTCCGCAGAAATTACAAACTGGGCCAAACAGGAGGTTAAAGGCACTGACTCTCCAAGTGGAGAGAGTGTTAGTAAAGCGTCTGGAATTTTGCACCCAAGTACCAGGGGACAAAAACTGAGACACATTTCAAAACGTTTCCCGATCACACGGTGGATCATACTCTGGGTTCCACATGCATGTTTTAGCTGAAGGAAGAATCCCTTAAACCTGGAGAGTTGAGACCCATGGAATGTGTAATATGCAATATGACTTCAAAGGGTCTGCATTTGCTCACCGAACCTCACCAATCCTATCACTGCTGCGTTTATGCCACTGTACACACGCTTGATTCTCTTTTGGAGACATATGAATCCATAGGGTTTATGACTCTTACTAGTCAGGTATATTCTTAGGCGTTTAATATGGGGTGTTGAGTCCACTTCGTTGAGCAAGGAGTATCTCTTGTCTATTATATATTTGGCTTATGGAACGGTATCTGTGCTAATTTCAATCTCTGGTTTTATGCAGCACCCCAACTCACCTTTCCCCTTAAGCAAGCATAAGTTGGTTTTCTACGTTTGAGACCCTGTTCTGTTTTGTAATTCAGTTCCTGTGTAGCCATGTTTACATTCCGTGTAGTAGTGATATCTTATGATGTTTCTTTTACTGTGTGAATTATTTCACTTAGAAAAATCGTACCTGAATCCACTCATTATGCTGCTACGGGCCTGATGACATAGATTTCATTGCTGAGTGATATTGCATTGTACGTAAGTACCACAACTTCTTTATCCATTTTTCGCTTTCTGCGATATTGAACTTGTACCGTAAACGAGGTTCTTGTAAACAGAGCCGTCCCAGACTTTGGTGTGGCTGTGTCTTTTTGATTTTAATTTCCCTAAGCTATAGGCCATAATTGGTAGTGCCCTAGCCTCTTTTGCTTTGTTTCTTGGATGTTTCAGGAAACACCACACACTTGTCCAGAGTGGCTGTTGGCAATTTACATCCCGCCCATCAGCATAACAAGGCTCCCAGTTCTCCATGGCCTGTCCTGCCTTTCTGGATTTTACACTTTTTTCAGATGTCCCTTTTGACCGGGGGGCAGTGAGACTTCATTGTAGTGCAGATTTCCTTTGCAAGCTTGCTTGGTTGGCCAAAAAGGGCGTATGCGTTTTTTCCTGAATATATTCAGGAAAAAACGCATACGCCCTTTTTGGCCAAGTGCATCATTGTGGACGTTCTGCCTCTTTTCCTATGCTTTACATGCAATTCCAGTCTACCTCCTGAAATCGGTTTCCTGCAATTCTGCCCCGCTTTCAAGTCCTCTTGGCAGCCTTACTTCAATATATTTTTGGACGATAGCTGTCATTTATAACTCTGCAGGTTTGTGAATGACAGTGCCCCTGAGCTTCTTTCTTCACCTCGCTTTCTTGTGAGCTGGCCGCAACACTGCAGGATTGCTTCAGGCCCTAGTGTGGTTCTGGCACGGCGCGCTGAGCCTTTGGTTAATTCCTCTTTCTGCTGGGAAATGAGAGTTAAATTTGCCTGTCCAGACACCTCCAGCTAGTCTCTCATTAGTTCTCCCTATTCCTGTTCATCTTACACAGAAATTGCAAACTGGGCCAAACAGGAGGTTAAAGGCACTGACTCTCCAAGTTGGGAGAGTGTTAATAAACCGTCTGGAATGTTGCGCCCGAGTACCAGGGGACGAGAACTGAGACATATTGGAACACGTCTCCCGATCACACGGTTGATCATACTCTGCGTTACACATGCATGTTTTAGCTGAAGGAAGAATCCCTTAAACCTGGAGAGTTGAGACCCTTGGAATGGGTACCATGCAATATGACTTCAAAGGGTCTTCATTTGCTCACCGAACCTCTCCAATACTATCACTGCTGCGTTTATGCCCCTGTACACACGTTTGATTCTCTTTCGGAGACTTAGCAATCCATAGCTTTTAAGATACTTACTAGTCAGGTACATTCTTAGGCGTTTAATATGGGGTGTTGAGTCCATTTTGTTGAGCAAGGAGTAGCTCTTGTCTATTCCATATTTGGCTTAAGGAACTTTATCTGTGCTCATTTCAATCTCTGGTTTTATGCAGTACCCCAACTCACCTTTCCCCTTAAGCAAGCATAAGTTGGTTTTCTACAATTGAGGCCCTGTTCTGTTTTGTAATTCAGTTCCTGTGTAGCCAAGTTTACATTCCGTGTATTAGTGATATCTTATGATGTTTCTTTTTCTGTGTGACTTATTTCACTTAGAATCATCGTACCTGAATCCACTCATTATGCTGCTACGGGCCTGATGACATAGATTTCATTGCTGAGTGATATTGCATTGTACGTAAGTACCACAACTTCTTTATCCATTTTTCGCTTTCTGCGATATTGAACTTGTACTGTAAACGAGGTTCTTGTAAACAGAGCCGTCCCAAACTTTGGGGTGGCTGTGTCTTTTTGATTTTAATTTCCCTAAGCTATAGGACCATAAGTGGAAGTGCCCTAGGCTCTGTTGCTTTGTTTTTTGGATTTTTCAGGAAACACCATGCACTTCTCCAGAGTGGGTGTTGGCAATTTACATCCCGCCCATCAGCATAACAAGGCTTCCAGTTCTCCATGGCCTGTCCTGCCTTTCTGGATTTTACACTTTTTTCAGATGGCCCTTTTGACCGGGGGGCAGTGAGACTTCATTGTAGTGCAGATTTCCTTTGCAAGCTTGCTTGGTTGTCCAAAAAGGGCGTATGCGTTTTTTTTCCTGAATATATTCAGGAAAAAACGCATACGCCCTTTTTGGCCAAGTGCATCATTGTGGGCGTTCTGCCTCTTTTCCTATGCTTTACATGCAATTCCAGTCTACCTCCTGAAATCGGTTTCCTGCAATTCTGCCCCGCTTTCAAGTCCTCTTGGCAGCCTTACTTCAATATATTTTTGGACGATAGCTGTCATTTATAACTCTGCAGGTTTGTGAATTACAGTGCCCCTGAGCTCCGTTCTTCAACTCGCTTTCTTGTGAGCTGGCCGCAACACCGCAGGATTCCTTCAGGCCCTAGTGTGGTTCCGGCATGGCACGCTGAGACTTTGGTTAATTCCTCTTCCTTGTGGGAAATGAGAGTTAAATTTGCCCGTCCAGACACCTCCAGCTAGTCTCTCATTGGTTCTCCGTGTTCCTGTTCATCTTACGCAGAAATTGCAAACTGGGCCAAACAGGAGGTTAAAGGCACTGACTCTCCAAGTGGGGAGAGTGTTAGTAAAGCGTCTGGAATGTTGCACCGAAGTACCAGGGGATGAAAACTGAGACACATTTGAACACGTTTCCCGATCACATGGTGGATCATACTCTGGGTTCCACATGCGTGTTTTAGCTGAAGGAAGAATCCCTTAAACCTGGAGAGTTGAGACCCATGAAATGGGTACCATGCAATATGACTTCAAAGGGTCTGCATTTGCTCACCGAACCTCACCAATCCTGTCACTGTTGCGTTTATGCCACTGTACACATGCTTGATTCTCTTTCGGAGACATATAAATACATAGGTTTTAAGATTCTTTCTAGTCAGGTATATTCTTAGGCGTTTAATATGGGGTGTTGAGTCCACTTTGTTGAGCAAGGAGTAGCTCTTGTCTATTACATATTTGGCTTATGGAACGGTATCTGTGCTAATTTCAATCTCTGATTTTATGCAGCACCCCAACTCACCTTTCCCCTTAAGCAAGCATAAGTTGGTTTTCTACATTTGAGACCCTGTTCTGTTTTGTAATTCAGTTCCTGTGTAGCCAAGTTTACATTCCGTGTATTAGTGATATCTTATGATGTTTCTTTTTTTGTGTGACTTATTTCACTTAGAATCATCGTACCTGAATCCACTCATTATGCTGCTACGGGCCTGATGACATTGATTTCATTGCTTAGTGATATTGCATTGTACGTAAGTCCCACAACTTCTTTATCCATTTTTCACTTTGTGCAATATTGAACTTGTACCGTAAATGAGGTTCTTGTTAACAGAGCCGTCCCAAACTTTGGGGTGGCTGTGTCTTTTTGATTTTAATTTCCCTAAGCTATAGGACCATAAGTAGAAGTGCCCTAGGCTCTGTTGCTTTGTTTTATAGATGTTTCAGGAAACACCATACACTTCTCCAGAGTGGCTGTTGGCAGTTTACATCCCACCGATCAGCATAACAAGGCTCCCAGTTCTCCATGGCCTGTCCTGCCTTTCTGGATTTTACAATATTTTCAGATGACCCTTTTGACCAGGGGGCAGTGAGACTTCATTGTACTGCAGATTTCCTTTGCAAGCTTGCTTGGTTGGCCAAAAAGGGCGTATGCGTTTTTTCCTGAATATATTCAGGAAAAAACGCATACGCCCTTTCTGGCCAAATGCATCATTGTGGACGTTCTGCCTCTTTTCCTATGCTTTACATGCAATTCCAGTCTACCTCCTGAAATCGGTTTCTTGCAATTCTGCCCCGCTTTCAAGTCCTCTTTGCAGCCTTACTTCAATATGTTTTTGGACGATAGCTGTCATTTATAACTCTACAGGTTTGTGAATTACAGTGCCCCTGAGCTCCTTTCTTCAACTCGTTTTCTTGTGAGCTGGCCGCAACACTGCAGGATTGCTTCAGGCCCTAGTGTGGTTCCGGCATGGCACGCTGAGCCTTTGGTTAATTCCTCTTCCTGGTGGGAAATGAGAGTTAAATTTTCCCGTCCAGGCACCTCCAGATAGTCTCTCAGGGGTTCTCCGTTTTCCTGTTCATTTTCCGCAGAAATTGCAAACTGGGCCAAACAGGAGGTTAAAGGCACTGACTCTCCAAGTGGGGAGAGTGTTAGTAAAGCGTCTGGAATGTTGCGCCCGAGTACCAGGGGACGAAAACTGAGACACATTTGAACACGTTTCCCGATCACACGGTGGATCATACTCTGGGTTCCACATGCATGTTTTAGTTGAAGGAAGAATCCCTTAAACCTGGAGAGTTGAGACCCATGGAATGGGTGCCATGCAATATGACTTCAAAGGGTCTGCATTTTCTCACCGAACCTCACCAATCCTATCACTGCTGCGTTTATGCCGCTGTACACATGCTTGATTCTCCTTCGGAGACATATCAATCCATAGGTTTTAAGATTCTTACTAGTCAGGTATATTCTTAGGCGTTTAATATGGGGTGTTGAGTCCACTTCTTTGAGCAAGGAGTAGCTCTTGTTATTACATATTTGGCTTATGGAACGGTATCTGTGCTAATTTCAATCTCTGGTTTCATGCAGCACCCCAACTCACCTTTCCCCTTAAGCAAGCATAAGTTGGTTTTCTACATTTGAGACCCTGTTCTGTTTTGTAATTCAGTTCCTGTGTAGCCAAGTTTACATTCCGTGTAGTAGTGATATCTTATGATGTTTCTTTTTCTGTGTGACTTATTTCACTTAGAATCATCGTACCTGAATCCACTCATTAATCTGCTACGGGCCTGATGACATAGATTTCATTGCTGAGAGATATTGCATTGTACGTAAGTACCACAACTTCTTTATCCATTTTTCGCTTTATGCAAAATTGAACTTGTACCGTAACCGAGGTTCTTGTAAACAGAGCCGTCCCAAACTTGGGCGTGGCTGTGTCTTTTTGATTTTAATTTCCCTAAGCTATAGGACCATAAGTGGAAGTGCCCTAGGCTCTGTTGCTTTGTTTTTTAGATGTTTCAGGAAACACCATACACTTCTCCAGAGTGGCTGTTGGCAATTTACATCCCGCCCATCACCATAACAAGGCTCCCATTTCTCCATGGCCTGTCCTGCTTTTCTGGATTTTACACTTTTTTCAGATGGCCCTTTTGACAGAGGGGCAGTGAGACTTCATTTTAGTGCAGATTCCATTTGCAAGCTTGCTTGGTTGGCCAAAAAGTGCGTATGCGTTTTTTCCTGAATATATTCAGGAAAAAACGCATACGCCCTTTTTGGCCAAGTGCATCATTGTGGACGTTCTGCCTCTTTTCCTATGCTTTACATGCCATTCCAGTCTACCTCCTGAAATCGGTTTCCTGCAATTCTGCCCCGCTTTCAAGTCCTCTTGGCAGCCTTACTTCAATATATTTTTGGACGATAGCTGTCATTTATAACTCTGCAGGTTTGTGAATTACAGTGCCCCTGAGCTCCTTTCTTCAACTCGCTTTCTTGTGAGCTGGCTGCAACACCGCAGGATTGCTTCAGGCCCTAGTGTTGTTCCGGCATGGCACTCTGAGCCTTTGGTATATTCCTCTTCCTGGTGGGAAATGAGAGTTAAATTTGCCGGTCCAGACACCTCCAGCTAGTCTCTCATGGGTTCTCCCTATTCCTGTTCATTTTCCGCAGAAATTACAAACTGGGCCAAACAGGAGGTTAAAGGCACTGACTCTCCAAGTGGAGAGAGTGTTAGTAAAGCGTCTGGAATTTTGCACCCAAGTACCAGGGGACAAAAACTGAGACACATTTCAAAACGTTTCCCGATCACACGGTGGATCATACTCTGGGTTCCACATGCATGTTTTAGCTGAAGGAAGAATCCCTTAAACCTGGAGAGTTGAGACCCATGGAATGTGTAATATGCAATATGACTTCAAAGGGTCTGCATTTGCTCACCGAACCTCACCAATCCTATCACTGCTGCGTTTATGCCACTGTACACACGCTTGATTCTCTTTTGGAGACATATGAATCCATAGGGTTTATGACTCTTACTAGTCAGGTATATTCTTAGGCGTTTAATATGGGGTGTTGAGTCCACTTCGTTGAGCAAGGAGTATCTCTTGTCTATTATATATTTGGCTTATGGAACGGTATCTGTGCTAATTTCAATCTCTGGTTTTATGCAGCACCCCAACTCACCTTTCCCCTTAAGCAAGCATAAGTTGGTTTTCTACGTTTGAGACCCTGTTCTGTTTTGTAATTCAGTTCCTGTGTAGCCATGTTTACATTCCGTGTAGTAGTGATATCTTATGATGTTTCTTTTACTGTGTGAATTATTTCACTTAGAATAATCGTACCTGAATCCACTCATTATGCTGCTACGGGCCTGATGACATAGATTTCATTGCTGAGTGATATTGCATTGTACGTAAGTACCACAACTTCTTTATCCATTTTTCGCTTTCTGCAATATTGAACTTGTACCGTAAACGAGGTTCTTGTAAACAGAGCCGTCCCAAACTTTGGTGTGGCTGTGTCTTTTTGATTTTAATTTCCCTAAGCTATAGGCCATAATTGGTAGTGCCCTAGCCTCTTTTGCTTTGTTTCTTGGATGTTTCAGGAAACACCACACACTTGTCCAGAGTGGCTGTTGGCAATTTACATCCCGCCCATCAGCATAACAAGGCTCCCAGTTCTCCATGGCCTGTCCTGCCTTTCTGGATTTTACACTTTTTTCAGATGTCCCTTTTGACCGGGGGGCAGTGAGACTTCATTGTAGTGCAGATTTCCTTTGCAAGCTTGCTTGGTTGGCCAAAAAGGGCGTATGCGTTTTTTTCTGAATATATTCAGGAAAAAACGCATACGCCCTTTTTGGCCAAGTGCATCATTGTGGACGTTCTGCCTCTTTTCCTATGCTTTACATGCAATTCCAGTCTACCTCCTGAAATCGGTTTCCTGCATTTCTGCCCCGCTTTCAAGTCCTCTTGGCAGCCTTACTTCAATATATTTTTGGACGATAGCTGTCATTTATAACTCTGCAAGTTTGTGAATTACAGTGACCATGAGCTCCTTTCTTCACCTCGCTTTCTTGTGAGCTGGCCGCAACACTGCAGGATTGCTTCAGGCCCTAGTGTGGTTCTGGCACGGCGCGCTGAGCCTTTGGTTAATTCCTCTTTCTGCTGGGAAATGAGAGTTAAATTTGCCTGTCCAGACACCTCCAGCTAGTCTCTCATTAGTTCTCCCTATTCCTGTTCATCTTACACAGAAATTGCAAACTGGGCCAAACAGGAGGTTAAAGGCACTGACTCTCCAAGTTGGGAGAGTGTTAATAAACCGTCTGGAATGTTGCGCCCGAGTACCAGGGGACGAGAACTGAGACATATTGGAACACGTCTCCCGATCACACGGTTGATCATACTCTGCGTTACACATGCATGTTTTAGCTGAAGGAAGAATCCCTTAAACCTGGAGAGTTGAGACCCTTGGAATGGGTACCATGCAATATGACTTCAAAGGGTCTTCATTTGCTCACTGAACCTCTCCAATACTATCACTGCTGCGTTTATGCCCCTGTACACACGTTTGATTCTCTTTCGGAGACTTAGCAATCCATAGCTTTTAAGATACTTACTAGTCAGGTACATTCTTAGGCGTTTAATATGGGGTGTTGAGTCCATTTTGTTGAGCAAGGAGTAGCTCTTGTCTATTCCATATTTGGCTTAAGGAACTTTATCTGTGCTCATTTCAATCTCTGGTTTTATGCAGTACCCCAACTCACCTTTCCCCTTAAGCAAGCATAAGTTGGTTTTCTACAATTGAGGCCCTGTTCTGTTTTGTAATTCAGTTCCTGTGTAGCCAAGTTTACATTCCGTGTATTAGTGATATCTTATGATGTTTCTTTTTCTGTGTGACTTATTTCACTTAGAATCATCGTACCTGAATCCACTCATTATGCTGCTACGGGCCTGATGACATAGATTTCATTGCTGAGTGATATTGCATTGTACGTAAGTACCACAACTTCTTTATCCATTTTTCGCTTTCTGCGATATTGAACTTGTACTGTAAACGAGGTTCTTGTAAACAGAGCCGTCCCAAACTTTGGGGTGGCTGTGTCTTTTTGATTTTAATTTCCCTAAGCTATAGGACCATAAGTGGAAGTGCCCTAGGCTCTGTTGCTTTGTTTTTTGGATTTTTCAGGAAACACCATGCACTTCTCCAGAGTGGGTGTTGGCAATTTACATCCCGCCCATCAGCATAACAAGGCTCCCAGTTCTCCATGGCCTGTCCTGCCTTTCTGGATTTTACACTTTTTTCAGATGGCCCTTTTGACCGGGGGGCAGTGAGACTTCATTGTAGTGCAAATTTCCTTTGCAAGCTTGCTTGGTTGTCCAAAAAGGGCGTATGCGTTTTTTTTCCTGAATATATTCAGGAAAAAACGCATATGCCCTTTTTGGCCAAGTGCATCATTGTGGGCGTTCTGCCTCTTTTCCTATGCTTTACATGCAATTCCAGTCTACCTCCTGAAATCGGTTTCCTGCAATTCTGCCCCGCTTTCAAGTCCTCTTGGCAGCCTTACTTCAATATATTTTTGGACGATAGCTGTCATTTATAACTCTGCAGGTTTGTGAATTACAGTGCCCCTGAGCTCCGTTCTTCAACTCGCTTTCTTGTGAGCTGGCCACAACACCGCAGGATTGCTTCAGGCCCTAGTGTGGTTCCGGCATGGCACGCTGAGCCTTTGGTTAATTCCTCTTCCTTGTGGGAAATGAGAGTTAAATTTGCCCGTCCAGACACCTCCAGCTAGTCTCTCATTGGTTCTCCGTATTCCTGTTCATCTTACGCAGAAATTGCAAACTGGGCCAAACAGGAGGTTAAAGGCACTGACTCTCCAAGTGGGGAGAGTGTTAGTAAAGCGTCTGGAATGTTGCACCGAAGTACCAGGGGATGAAAACTGAGACACATTTGAACACGTTTCCCGATCACATGGTGGATCATACTCTGGGTTCCACATGCGTGTTTTAGCTGAAGGAAGAATCCCTTAAACCTGGAGAGTTGAGACCCATGAAATGGGTACCATGCAATATGACTTCAAAGGGTCTGCATTTGCTCACCGAACCTCACCAATCCTGTCACTGCTGCGTTTATGCCACTGTACACATGCTTGATTCTCTTTCAGAGACATATAAATACATAGGTTTTAAGATTCTTACTAGTCAGGTATATTCTTAGGCGTTTAATATGGGGTGTTGAGTCCACTTTGTTGAGCAAGGAGTAGCTCTTGTCTATTACATATTTGGCTTATGGAACGGTATCTGTGCTAATTTCAATCTCTGATTTTATGCAGCACCCCAACTCACCTTTCCCCTTAAGCAAGCATAAGTTGGTTTTCTACATTTGAGACCCTGTTCTGTTTTGTAATTCAGTTCCTGTGTAGCCTAGTTTACATTCCGTGTATTAGTGATATCTTATGATGTTTCTTTTTTTGTGTGACTTATTTCACTTAGAATCATCGTACCTGAATCCACTCATGATGCTGCTACGGGCCTGATGACATTGATTTCATTGCTTAGTGATATTGCATTGTACGTAAGTCCCACAACTTCTTTATCCATTTTTCACTTTGTGCAATATTGAACTTGTACCGTAAATGAGGTTCTTGTTAACAGAGCCGTTCCAAACTTTGGGGTGGCTGTGTCTTTTTGATTTTAATTTCCCTAAGCTATAGGACCATAAGTAGAAGTGCCCTAGGCTCTGTTGCTTTGTTTTTTAGATGTTTAAGGAAACACCATACACTTCTCCAGAGTGGTTGTTGGCAGTTTACATCCCACCGATCAGCATAACAAGGCTCCCAGTTCTCCATGGCCTGTCCTGCCTTTCTGGATTTTACAATTTTTTCAGATGGCCCTTTTGACCAGGGGGCAGTGAGACTTCATTGTACTGCAGATTTCCTTTGCAAGCTTGCTTGGTTGGCCAAAAAGTGCGTATGCGTTTTTTCCTGAATATATTCAGGAAAAAACGCATACGCCCTATCTGGCCAAATGCATCATTGTGGACGTTCTACCTCTTTTCCTATGCTTTACATGCAATTCCAGTCTACCACCTGAAATCGGTTTCTTGCAATTCTGCCCCGCTTTCAAGTCCTCTTTGCAGCCTTACTTCAATATATTTTTGGACGATAGCTGTCATTTATAACTCTACAGGTTTGTGAATTACAGTGCCCCTGAGCTCCTTTCTTCAACTCGTTTTCTTGTGAGCTGGCCGCAACACTGCATGATTGCTTCAGGCCCTAGTGTGGTTCCGGCATGGCACGCTGAGCCTTTGGTTAATTCCTCTTCCTGGTGGGAAATGAGAGTTAAATTTTCCCGTCCAGGCACCTTCAGATAGTCTCTCAGGGGTTCTCCGTTTTCCTGTTCATTTTCCGCAGAAATTGCAAACTGGGCCAAACAGGAGGTTAAAGGCACTGACTCTCCAAGTGGGGAGAGTGTTAGTAAAGCGTCTGGAATGTTGCGCCCGAGTACCAGGGGACGAAAACTGAGACACATTTGAACACGTTTCCCGATCACACGGTGGATCATACTCTGGGTTCCACATGCATGTTTTAGTTGAAGGAAGAATCCCTTAAACCTGGAGAGTTGAGACCCATGGAATGGGTGCCATGCAATAAGACTTCAAAGGGTCTGCATTTTCTCACCGAACCTCACCAATCCTATCACTGCTGCGTTTATGCCGCTGTACACATGCTTGATTCTCTTTCGGAGACATATCAATCCATAGGTTTTAAGATTCTTACTAGTCAGGTATATTCTTAGGCGTTTAATATGGGGTGTTGAGTCCACTTCTTTGAGCAAGGAGTAGCTCTTGTTATTACATATTTGGCTTATGGAACGGTATCTGTGCTAATTTCAATCTCTGGTTTCATGCAGCACCCCAACTCACCTTTCCCCTTAAGCAAGCATAAGTTGGTTTTCTACATTTGAGACCCTGTTCTGTTTTGTAATTCAGTTCCTGTGTAGCCAAGTTTACATTCCGTGTAGTAGTGATATCTTATGATGTTTCTTTTTCTGTGTGACTTATTTCACTTAGAATCATCGTACCTGAATCCACTCATTATGCTGCTACGGGCCTGATGACATAGATTTCATTGCTGAGTGATATTGCATGGTACGTAAGTACCACAACTTCTTTATCCATTTTTCGCTTTCTGTGATATTGAACTTGTACCGTAAATGAGGTTCTTGTAAACAGAGCCATCCCAAACTTTGGCATGGCTGTGTCTTTTTGATTTTAATTTCCCTAAGCTATAGGACCATAAGTGGAACTGCCAGAGGCTCTGTTGCGTTGTTTTTTAGATGTTTCAGGAAACACCATACACTTCTCCAGAGTGATAGTTGGCAATTTACATCCCGCCCTTCAGCATAACAAGGCTCCCAGTTCTCCATGGCCTGTCCTGCCTTTCTGGATTTTATACATTTTTCAGACGGCCCTTTTGACCGGGGAGCAGTGAGACTTCATTTTAGTGCAGATTCCCTTTGCAAGCTTGCTTGGTTGGCCAAAAAGGGCGTATTCGTTTTTTCCTGAATATAATCAGGAAAAAATGCATACGCGCTTTTTGGCCAAGTGCATCATTGTGGACGTTCTGTCTCTTTTCCTATGCTTTACATGCAATTCCAGTCTACCTCCTGAAATCGGTTTCCTGCAATTCTGCCCCGCTTTCAAGTCCTCTTGGCAGCCTTACTTCAATATATTTTTGGACGATAGCTGTCATTTATAACTCTGCAGGTTTGTGAATTACAGTGCCCCTGAGCTCCTTTCTTCAACTCGCTTTCTTGTGAGCTGGCTGCAACACCGCAGGATTGCTTCAGGCCCTAGTGTTGTTCCGGCATGGCACTCTGAGCCTTTGGTATATTCCTCTTCCTGGTGGGAAATGAGAGTTAAATTTGCCGGTCCAGACACCTCCAGCTAGTCTCTCATGGGTTCTCCCTATTCCTGTTCATTTTCCGCAGAAATTACAAACTGGGCCAAACAGGAGGTTAAAGGCACTGACTCTCCAAGTGGAGAGAGTATTAGTAAAGCGTCTGAAATTTTGCACCCAAGTACCAGGGGACAAAAACTGAGACACATTTCAAAACGTTTCCCGATCACACGGTGGATCATACTCTGGGTTCCACATGCATGTTTTAGCTGAAGGAAGAATCCCTTAAACCTGGAGAGTTGAGACCCATGGAATGTGTAATATGCAATATGACTTCAAAGGGTCTGCATTTGCTCACCGAACCTCACCAATCCTATCACTGCTGCGTTTATGCCACTGTACACACGCTTGATTCTCTTTTGGAGACATATGAATCCATAGGGTTTATGACTCTTACTAGTCAGGTATATTCTTAGGCGTTTAATATGGGGTGTTGAGTCCACTTCGTTGAGCAAGGAGTATCTCTTGTCTATTATATATTTGGCTTATGGAACGGTATCTGTGCTAATTTCAATCTCTGGTTTTATGCAGCACCCCAACTCACCTTTCCCCTTAAGCAAGCATAAGTTGGTTTTCTACGTTTGAGACCCTGTTCTGTTTTGTAATTCAGTTCCTGTGTAGCCATGTTTACATTCCGTGTAGTAGTGATATCTTATGATGTTTCTTTTACTGTGTGAATTATTTCACTAAGAAAAATCGTACCTGAATCCACTCATTATGCTGCTACGGGCCTGATGACATAGATTTCATTGCTGAGTGATATTGCATTGTACGTAAGTACCACAACTTCTTTATCCATTTTTCGCTTTCTGCAATATTGAACTTGTACCGTAAACGAGGTTCTTGTAAACAGAGCCGTCCCAAACTTTGGTGTGGCTGTGTCTTTTTGATTTTAATTTCCCTAAGCTATAGGCCATAATTGGTAGTGCCCTAGGCTCTTTTGCTTTGTTTCTTGGATGTTTCAGGAAACACCACACACTTGTCCAGAGTGGCTGTTGGCAATTTACATCCCGCCCATCAGCATAACAAGGCTCCCAGTTCTCCATGGCCTGTCCTGCCTTTCTGGATTTTACACTTTTTTCAGATGTCCCTTTTGACCGGGGGGCAGTGAGACTTCATTGTAGTGCAGATTTCCTTTGCAAGCTTGCTTGGTTGGCCAAAAAGGGCGTATGCGTTTTTTCCTGAATATATTCAGGAAAAAACGCATACGCCCTTTTTGGCCAAGTGCATCATTGTGGACGTTCTGCCTCTTTTCCTATGCTTTACATGCAATTCCAGTCTACCTCCTGAAATCGGTTTCCTGCAATTCTGCCCCGCTTTCAAGTCCTCTTGGCAGCCTTACTTCAATATATTTTTGGACGATAGCTGTCATTTATAACTCTGCAAGTTTGTGAATTACAGTGCCCATGAGCTCCTTTCTTCACCTCGCTTTCTTGTGAGCTGGCCGCAACACTGCAGGATTGCTTCAGGACCTAGTGTGGTTCTGGCACGGCACGCTGAGCCTTTGGTTAATTCCTCTTTCTGCTGGGAAATGAGAGTTAAATTTGCCTGTCCAGACACCTCCAGCTAGTCTCTCATTAGTTCTCCCTATTCCTGTTCATCTTACACAGAAATTGCAAACTGGGCCAAACAGGAGGTTAAAGGCACTGACTCTCCAAGTTGGGAGAGTGTTAATAAACCGTCTGGAATGTTGCGCCCGAGTACCAGGGGACGAGAACTGAGACATATTGGAACACGTCTCCCGATCACACGGTTGATCATACTCTGCGTTACACATGCATGTTTTAGCTGAAGGAAGAATCCCTTAAACCTGGAGAGTTGAGACCCTTGGAATGGGTACCATGCAATATGACTTCAAAGGGTCTTCATTTGCTCACCGAACCTCTCCAATACTATCACTGCTGCGTTTATGCCCCTGTACACACGTTTGATTCTCTTTCGGAGACTTAGCAATCCATAGCTTTTAAGATACTTACTAGTCAGGTACATTCTTAGGCGTTTAATATGGGGTGTTGAGTCCATTTTGTTGAGCAAGGAGTAGCTCTTGTCTATTCCATATTTGGCTTAAGGAACTTTATCTGTGCTCATTTCAATCTCTGGTTTTATGCAGTACCCCAACTCACCTTTCCCCTTAAGCAAGCATAAGTTGGTTTTCTACATTTGAGACCCTGTTCTGTTTTGTAATTCAGTTCCTGTGTAGCCAAGTTTACATTCCGTGTATTAGTGATATCTTATGATGTTTCTTTTTCTGTGTGACTTATTTCACTTAGAATCATCGTACCTGAATCCACTCATTATGCTGCTACGGGCCTGATGACATAGATTTCATTGCTGAGTGATATTGCATTGTACGTAAGTACCACAACTTCTTTATCCATTTTTCGCTTTCTGCGATATTGAACTTGTACTGTAAACGAGGTTCTTGTAAACAGAGCCGTCCCAAACTTTGGGGTGGCTGTGTCTTTTTGATTTTAATTTCCCTAAGCTATAGGACCATAAGTGGAAGTGCCCTAGGCTCTGTTGCTTTGTTTTTTGGATTTTTCAGGAAACACCATACACTTCTCCAGAGTGGGTGTTGGCAATTTACATCCCGCCCATCAGCATAACAAGGCTTCCAGTTCTCCATGGCCTGTCCTGCCTTTCTGGATTTTACACTTTTTTCAGATGGCCCTTTTGACCGGGGGGCAGTGAGACTTCATTGTAGTGCAGATTTCCTTTGCAAGCTTGCTTGGTTGTCCAAAAAGGGCGTATGCGTTTTTTTTCCTGAATATATTCAGGAAAAAACGCATACGCTCTTTTTGGCCAAGTGCATCATTGTGGGCGTTCTGCCTCTTTTCCTATGCTTTACATGCAATTCCAGTCTACCTCCTGAAATCGGTTTCCTGCAATTCTGCCCCGCTTTCAAGTCCTCTTGGCAGCCTTACTTCAATATATTTTTGGACGATAGCTGTCATTTATAACTCTGCAGGTTTGTGAATTACAGTGCCCCTGAGCTCCGTTCTTCAACTCGCTTTCTTGTGAGCTGGCCGCAACACCGCAGGATTGCTTCAGGCCCTAGTGTGGTTCCGGCATGGCACGCTGAGCCTTTGGTTAATTCCTCTTCCTTGTGGGAAATGAGAGTTAAATTTGCCCGTCCAGACACCTCCAGCTAGTCTCTCATTGGTTCTCCGTATTCCTGTTCATCTTACGCAGAAATTGCAAACTGGGCCAAACAGGAGGTTAAAGGCACTGACTCTCCAAGTGGGGAGAGTGTTAGTAAAGCGTCTGGAATGTTGCACCGAAGTACCAGGGGATGAAAACTGAGACACATTTGAACACGTTTCCCGATCACATGGTGGATCATACTCTGGGTTCCACATGCGTGTTTTAGCTGAAGGAAGAATCCCTTAAACCTGGAGAGTTGAGACCCATGAAATGGGTACCATGCAATATGACTTCAAAGGGTCTGCATTTGCTCACCGAACCTCACCAATCCTGTCACTGCTGCGTTTATGCCACTGTACACATGCTTGATTCTCTTTCGGAGACATATAAATACATAGGTTTTAAGATTCTTACTAGTCAGGTATATTCTTAGGCGTTTACTATGGGGTGTTGAGTCCACTTTGTTGAGCAAGGAGTAGCTCTTGTCTATTACATATTTGGCTTATGGAACGGTATCTGTGCTAATTTCAATCTCTGATTTTATGCAGCACCCCAACTCACCTTTCCCCTTAAGCAAGCATAAGTTGGTTTTCTACATTTGAGACCCTGTTCTGTTTTGTAATTCAGTTCCTGTGTAGCCAAGTTTACATTCCGTGTATTAGTGATATCTTATGATGTTTCTTTTTTTGTGTGACTTATTTCACTTAGAATCATCGTACCTGAATCCACTCATGATGCTGCTACGGGCCTGATGACATTGATTTCATTGCTTAGTGATATTGCATTGTACGTAAGTCCCACAACTTCTTTATCCATTTTTCACTTTGTGCAATATTGAACTTGTACCGTAAATGAGGTTCTTGTTAACAGAGCCGTCCCAAACTTTGGGGTGGCTGTGTCTTTTGGATTTTAATTTCCCTAAGCTATAGGACCATAAGTGGAAGTGCCCTAGGCTCTGTTGCTTTGTTTTATAGATGTTTCAGGAAACACCATACACTTCTCCAGAGTAGCTGTTGGCAGTTTACATCCCACCGATCAGCATAACAAGGCTCCCAGTTTTCCATGGCCTGTCCTGCCTTTCTGGATTTTACAGTTTTTTCAGATGGCCCTTTTGACCAGGGGGCAGTGAGACTTCATTGTACTGCAGATTTCCTTTGCAAGCTTGCTTGGTTGGCCAAAAAGGGCGTATGCGTTTTTTCCTGAATATATTCAGGAAAAAACGCATACGCCCTTTCTGGCCAAATGCATCATTGTGGACGTTCTGCCTCTTTTCCTATGCTTTACATGCAATTCCAGTCTACCACCTGAAATCCGTTTCTTGCAATTCTGCCCCGCTTTCAAGTCCTCTTTGCAGCCTTACTTCAATATATTTTTGGACGATAGCTGTCATTTATAACTCTACAGGTTTGTGAATTACAGTGCCCCTGAGCTCCTTTCTTCAACTCGTTTTCTTGTGAGCTGGCCGCAACACCGCAGGATTGCTTCAGGCCCTAGTGTGGTTCCGGCATGGCACGCTGAGCCTTTGGTTAATTCCTCTTCCTGGTGGGAAATGAGAGTTAAATTTTCCCGTCCAGGCACCTCCAGATAGTCTCTCAGGGGTTCTCCGTTTTCCTGTTCATTTTCCGCAGAAATTGCAAACTGGGCCAAACAGGAGGTTAAAGGCACTGACTCTCCAAGTGGGGAGAGTGTTAGTAAAGCGTCTGGAATGTTGCGCCCGAGTACCTGGGGACGAAAACTGAGACACATTTGAACACGTTTCCCGATCACACGGTGGATCATACTCTGGGTTCCACATGCATGTTTTAGTTGAAGGAAGAATCCCTTAAACCTGGAGAGTTGAGACCCATGGAATGGGTACCATGCAATATGACTTCAAAGGGTCTGCATTTTCTCACCGAACCTCACCAATACTATCACTGCTGCGTTTATGCCGCTGTACACATGCTTGATTCTCCTTCGGAGACATATCAATCCATAGGTTTTAAGATTCTTACTAGTCAGGTATATTCTTAGGCGTTTAATATGGGGTGTTGAGTCCACTTCTTTGAGCAAGGAGTAGCTCTTGTTATTACATATTTGGCTTATGGAACGGTATCTGTGCTAATTTCAATCTCTGGTTTCATGCAGCACCCCAACTCACCTTTCCCCTTAAGCAAGCATAAGTTGGTTTTCTACATTTGAGACCCTGTTCTGTTTTGTAATTCAGTTCCTGTGTAGCCAAGTTTACATTCCGTGTAGTAGTGATATCTTATGATGTTTCTTTTTCTGTGTGACTTATTTCACTTAGAATCATCGTACCTGAATCCACTCATTATGCTGCTACGGGCCTGATGACATAGATTTCATTGCTGAGTGATATTGCATGGTACGTAAGTACCACAACTTCTTTATCCATTTTTCACTTTCTGTGATATTCAACTTGTACCGTAAATGAGGTTCTTGTAAACAGAGCCGTCCCAAACTTTGGCATGGATGTGTCTTCTTGATTTTAATTTCCCTAAGCTATAGGACCATAAGTGAAACTGCCCTAGGCTCTGTTGCGTTGTTTTTTAGATGTTTCAGGAAACACCATACACTTCTCCAGAGTGATAGTTGGCAATTTACATCCCGCCCTTCAGCATAACAAGGCTCCCAGTTCTCCATGGCCTGTCCTGCCTTTCTGGATTTTATACATTTTTCAGACGGCCCTTTTGACCGGGGAGCAGTGAGACTTCATTTTAGTGCAGATTCCCTTTGCAAGCTTGCTTGGTTGGCCAAAAAGGGCGTATTCATTTTTTCCTGAATATAATCAGGAAAAAACGCATACGCGCTTTTTGGCCAAGTGCATCATTGTGGACGTTCTGTCTCTTTTCCTATGCTTTACATGCAATTCCAGTCTACCTCCTGAAATCGGTTTCCTGCAATTCTGCCCCGCTTTCAAGTCCTCTTGGCAGCCTTACTTCAATATATTTTTGGACGATAGCTGTCATTTATAACTCTGCAGGTTTGTGAATTACAGTGCCCCTGAGCTCCTTTCTTCAACTCGCTTTCTTGTGAGCTGGCCGCAACACCGCAGGATTGCTTCAGGCCCTAGTGTGCTTGTGGCATGGCACGCTGAGCCTTTGGTTAATTCCTCTTCCTGGTGGGAAATGAGAGTTATATTTGCCCGTCCAGACACCTCCAGCTAGTCTCTCATGGGTTCTCCCTATTCCTGTTCATTTTCCGCAGAAATTGCAAACTGGACCAAACAGGAGGTTAAAGGCACTGACTCTTCTAGTGGGGAAAGTGTTAGTAAAGCATCTGTAATGTTGCCCCCGAGTATCACGGGACGAAAACTGAGACACATTTGAACACATTTCCCGATCACACGGTGGATCATACTCTGGGTGCCACATGCATGTTTTAGCTGAAGGAAGAATCCCTTAAAGCTGGAGAGTTGAGACCCATGGAATGGGTACCATGCAATATGACTTCAAAGGGTCTGCATTTGCTCACCGATCCTCACCAATCCTATCACTGCTACATTTATGCTGCTGTACACACACTTGATTCTCTTTCGGAGACATAGAAATCCATATGTTTTAAGATTCTTACTAGTCAGGTATATTCTTAGGCGTTTAATATGTGATGTTGAGTCCACTTCGTTGAGCAAGGAGTAGCTCTTGTCTATTACATATTTGGCTTATGGAACGGTATCTGTGCTAATTTCAATCTCTGGTTTTATGCAGCACCCCAACTCACCTTTCCCCTTAAGCAAGCATAAGTTGGTTTTCTACATTTGAGACCCTGTTCTGTTTTGTAATTCAGTTCCTGTGTAGCCAAGTTTACATTCCGTGTAGTAGTGATATCTTATGATGTTTCTTTTTCTGTGTGACTTATTTCACTTAAATCATCGTACCTGAATCCACTCATTATGCTGCTACGGGCCTGATGACATAGATTTCATTGCTGAGTGATATTGCATTGTACGTAAGTACCACAACTTCTTTATCCATTTTTCGCTTTATGCAAAATTGAACTTGTACCGTAAACGAGGTTTTTGTAAACAGAGCCATCCCAAACTTTGGGGTGGCTGTGTCTTTTTGATTTTAATTTCCCTAAGCTATAGGACCATCAGTGGAAGTGCCCAAAGCTCTGTTTCTTTTTTTTTTGGATGTTTCAGGAAACACCATACACTTCTGCAGAGTGGCTGTAGGCAATTTACATCCCGCCCATCTGCATAACAAGGCTCCCAGTTCTCCATGGCCTGTCCTGCCTTTCTGGATTTTACATTTTTTTCAGATGGCCCTTTTGACAGGGGGGCAGTGAGACGTCATTGTAGTGCAGATTTCCTTTGCAAGCTTGCTTGGTTGGCCAAAAAGTGCGTATGCGATTTTTCCTGAATATATTCAGGAAAAAACGCATACGCCCTTTTTGGCCAAGTGCATCATTGTGGACGTTCTGCCTCTTTTCCTATGCTTTACATGCAATTCCAGTCTACCTCCTGAAATCGGTTTCCTGCAATTCTGCCCCGCTTTCATGTCCTCTTGGCAGCCTTACTTCAATATATTTTTGGACGATAGCTGTCATTTATAACTCTGTAAGATGGTGAATTACAGTGCCCCTGAGCTCCTTTCTTCAACTCGCTTTCTTGTGAGCTGGCTGCAACACCGCAGGATTGCTTCAGGCCCTAGTGTGGTTCCGGCATGGCACGCTGAGCCTTTGGTGAATTCCTCTTCTTGGTGCGAAATGAGAGTTAAATTTGCCCGTCCAGAAACCTCCAGCTAGTCTCTCATTGGTTCTCCCTATTCCTGTTCATTTTCTGCAGAAATTGCAAACTGGGCCAAACAGGAGGTTAAAGGCACTGACTCTCCAAGTGAGGAGAGTGTTAGTAAAGCATCTGGAATGTTGCACCCGAGTACCAGGGGATGAAAACTGAGACACATGTGAACACCTTTCCCGATCACATGGTGGATCATACTCTGGGTTCCACATACATGTTTTAGCTGAAGGAAGAATCCCTTAAACCTGGAGAGTTGAGACCCATGGAATGGGTACCATGCAATATAACTTCAAAGGGTCTGCATTTGTTCACCGAACCTCACAAATCCTATCACTGCTGCGCTTATGCCTCTGTACACACGCTTGATTCCCTTTCGGAGACATATAAATCCATAGGTTTTAAGATTCTTGCTAGTCAGGTATATTATTAGGCGTTTAATATGTGGTGTTGAATCCACATCGTTGAGCAAGGAGTAGCTGTTGTGTATTACATATTTCCCTTATGGAACGGTATCTGTGCTAATTTCAATCTCTGGTTTTATGCACAACCCCAACTCACCTTTCCCCTTAAGCAAGCATAAGTTGGTTTTCTACATTTGAGACCCTGTTCTGTTTTGTAATTCAGTTCCTGTGTAGCCAAGTTTACATTCCGTGTCGTAGTGATATCTTATGATGTTTCTTTTTCTGTGTGACTTATTTCACTTAGAATCATCATACCTGAATCCACTCATTATGCTGCTATGGGCCTGATGACATAGATTTCATTGATGAGTGATATTGCATTGTATGTAAGTACCACAACTTCTTTATCCATTTTTCGCTTTCTGTGATATTGAACTTGTACCGTAAACGAGGTTCTTGTAAACAGAGCCGTCCCAAACTTTGGGGTGGCTGTGTCTTTTTGATTTTAATTTCCCTAAGCTATAGGACCATAAGAGGAAGTGCCCTAGGCTGTGTTGCTTTGTTTTTTAGATGTTTCAGGAAACACCATACACTTCTCCAGAGTGGCTGTTGGCAATTTACATCCCGCCCATAAGCATAACAAGGCTCCCAGTTCTCCATGGACTGTCCTGCCTTTCTGGATTTTACACTTTTCTCAAATGGCCCTTTTGACCGGGGGGCAGTGAGACTTCATTGTAATGCAGATTTCTTTTGCAAGCTTGCTTGGTTGGACAAAAAGGGCGTATGCGTCTTTTCCTGAATATATTCAGGAAAACATGCATACGCCCTTTTTGGCCAAGTGCATCATTGTGGACGTTCTGCTTCTTTTCCTATGCTTTAAATGCAATTCCAGTCTACCTCCTGAAATCGGTTTCCTGCAATTCTGCCCCGCTTTCAAGTCCTCTTGGCAGCCTTACTTCAATATATTTTTGGACGATAGCTGTCATTTATAACTCTGCAGGTTTGTGATATACAGTGCCCCGGAGCTCCTTTCTTCACCATACACTTCTCCAGGAAAAACCATACACTTCTCCAGAGTGGCTGTTGGCAATTTACATCCCGCCCGTCAGCATAACAAGGCTCCCAGTTCTCCATGGCCTGTCCTGCCTTTCTGGATTTTACACTTTTTTCAGATGGCCCATTTGACCGGGGTGCAGTGAGACTTCATTGTAGTGCACATTCCATTTGCAAGCTTGCTTGGTTGGCCAAAAAGGACGTATGCGTTTTTTTTTGAAAATATTCAGGAGAAAACGCATACGCCCTTTTTGGCCACGTGCATCATTGTGGACGTTCTGCCTCTTTTCCTATGCTTTACATGCAATTCCAGTCTACCTCCTGAAATCGGTTTCTTGCAATTCTGCCCCGCTTTCAAGTCCTCTTAGCAGCCTTACTTCAATATATTTTTGGACGATAGCTGTCATTTATAACTCTGCAGGTTTGTGATATACAGTGCCCCTGAGCTCCTTTCTTCAACTCGCTTTCTTATGAGCTGGCCGCAACACCGCAGGATTGCTTCAGGCCCTAGTGTGGTTCCGGCACGGCACGTTGAGCCTTTGGTTAATTCCTCTTCCTGGTGGGAAATGAGAGTTAAATTTGCCCGTCCAGACACCTTCAGCTAGTCTCTCATTGGTTCTCCCTATTCCTGTTCATTTTCCGCAGAAATTGCAAACTGGGCCAAACAGGAGGTTAAAGGCACTGACTCTCCAAGTGGGGAGAGTGTTAGTAAAGCGTCTGGAATGTTGCACCCGAGTACCAGGGGACGAAAACTGAGACACATTTGAACACGTTTCCCGATCACACGGTGGATCATACTCTGGGTTCCACATGCATGTTTTAGCTGAAGGAAGAATCCCTTAAACCTGGAGAGTTGAGACCCATGGAATGGGTACCATCCAATATGACTTCAAAGGGTCTGCATTTGCTCACCGAACCTCACCAATCCTACCACTGCTGCGCTTATGCCGCTGTACACATGCTTGATTCTCTTTCGGAGACATATAAATCCATAGGTTTTAAGATTCTTACTAGTGAGGTATATTCTTAGGCGTTTAATATGTGCTGTTGAATCCACTTCGTTGAGCAAGGAGTAGCTGTTGTGTATTACATATTTCGCTTATGGAACGGTATCTGTGCTAATTTCAATCTCTGGTTTTATGCAACACCCCAACTCACCTTTCCCCTTAAGCAAGCATAAGTTGGTTTTCTACATTTGAGACCCTGTTCTGTTTTGTAATTCAGTTCCTGTGTAGCCAAGTTTACATTCCGTGTAGTAGTGATATCTTATGATGTTTCTTTTTATGTGTGACTTATTTCACTTAGAATCATCGTACCTGAATCCACTCATTATGCTGCTACGGGCCTGATGACATAGATTTCATTGCTGAGTGATATTGCATTGTACGTAAGTACCACAACTTTTTTATCCATTTTTCGCTTTCTGTGATATTGAACTTGTACCGTAAATGAGGTTCTTGTAAACAGAGCCGTCCCAAACTTTGGGGTGGCTGTGTCTTTTTGATTTTAATTTCCTTAAACTATAGGACCATAATTGGAAGTGCCCTAGGCTCTGTTGCTTTGTTTTTTGGATGTTTCAGGAAACACCCTACACTTCTCCAGAGTGGCTGTTGGCAATTTACATCCCGCCTATCAGCATAACAAGGCTCCCAGTTCTCCATGGCCTGTCCTGCCTTTGTGGATTTTACACATTTTTCAGGTGGCCCTTTTGACCGGGGTGCAGTGAGACTTCATTGTAGTGCAGATTTCCTTTGCAAGCTTGCTTGGTTGGTCAAAAAGGGCGTATGCGTTTTTTCCTGAATATATTCAGGAGAAAACGCATACGCCCTTTTTGGCCACGTGCATCATTGTGGACGTTCTGCCTCTTTTCCTATGCTTTACATGCTATTCCAGTCTACGTCCTGAAATCGGTTTCCTGCAATTCTGCCCCGCTTTCAAGTCCTCTTGGCAGCCTTACTTCAATATATTTTTGGATGATAGCTGTCATTTATAACTCTGCAGGTTTGTGAATTACAGTGCCCCTGAGCTCCTTTCTTCAACTCGCTTTCTTGTGAGCTAGCCGCAACACCGCAGGATTGCTTCAGGCCCTAGTGTGGTTCCGGCACGGCATGCTGAGCCTTTGGTTAATTCCTCTTCCTGGTGGGAAATGAGAGTTAAATTTGCCCGTCCAGACACCTCCAGCTAGTCTCTCATTGGTTCTCCCTATTCCTGTTCATTTTCCGCAGAAATTGCAAACTGGGCCAAACAGGAGGTGAAAGGCACTGACTCTCCAAGTGGGAAGAGTGTTAGTAAAGCGTCTGGAATGTTGCACCCGAGTTCCAGGGGACGAAAACTGAGACACATTTGAACACGTTTCCCGATCACACGGTGGATCATACTCTGGGTTCCACATGAATGTTTTAGCTGAAGGAAGAATCCCTTAAATCTGGAGAGTTTAGACCCATGGAACGGGTACCATGCAATATGACTTCAAAGGGCCTGCATTTGCTCACCGATCCTCACCAATCCTATCACTGCTGCGTTTATGCTGCTGTACAGACGCTTGATTCTCTTTCGGAGACATAGAAATTCATAGGTTTTAAGATTCTTACTAATCAGGTATATTCTTAGGCGTTTAATATGGGGTGTTGAGTCCACTTCGTTGAGCAAAGAGTAGCTCTTGTCTATTACATATTTGGCTTATGGAATGGTATCTGTGCTAATTTCAATCTCTGGTTTTATGTAGCACCCCAACTCACCTTTCCCCTTGAGCAAGCATAAGTTGGTTTTCTACATTTTAGACCCTTTTCTGTTTTGTAATTCAGTTCCTGTGTAGCCAAGTTTACATTCCGTGTAGTAGTGATATCTTATGATGTTTCTTTTTCTGTGTGACTTATTTCACTTAGAATCATCGTACCTGAATCCACTCATTATGCTGCTACTGGCCTGATGACATAGATTTCATTGCTGAGTGATATTGCATTGTACGTAAGTACCACAATTTCTATATCCATTTTTCGCTTTCTGTGATATTGAACTTGTACCGTAAACGAGGTTCTTGTAAACAGAGCCGTCCCAAGCTTTGGGGTGGCTGTGTCTTTTTGATTTTAATTTCCCTAAACTATAGGACCATAAGTGGACGTGCCCTAGGCTCTGTTGCTTTGTTTTTTAGATGTTTCAGGAAACACCATACACTTTTCCAGAGTGGCTGTTGGCAATTTACATCCTGCCCATCGGCATAACAAGGCTCCCAGTTCTCCATGGCCTGTCCTGCCTTTCTGGATTTTACACTTTTTTCAGATGGCCCTTTTGACCGGGGAGCAGTGAGACTTCATTGTAGTGCACATTTCTTTTGCAAGCTTGCTTGGTTGGCCAAAAAGGGCATATGCGTTTTTTCCTGAATATATTCAGGAAAAAACGCATATGCCCTTTTTGGCCAAGTGCATCATTGTGGACGTTCTGCCTCTTTTCCTATGCTTTACATGTAATTCCAGTCTACCTCCTGAAATCGGTTTCCTGCAATTCTGCCCCGCTTTCAAGTCCTCTTGGCAGCCTTACTTCAATATATTTTTGGACGATAGCTGTCATTTATAACTCTGCAGGTTTGTGAATTACAGTGGCCCTGAGCTCCTTTCTTCAACTCGCTTTCTTGTGAGCTGGAAGCAACACAGCAGGATTGCTTCAGTCCCTAGTGTGGTTCCGGCATGGCACACTGAGCCTTTGGTTAATTCCTCTTCCTGGTGGGAAATGAGAGTTAAATTTGCCCGTCCAGACACCTCCAGCTAGTGTCTCATAGGTTCTCCCTATTCCTGTTCATCTTACGCAGATATTGCAAACTGGGCCAAACAGGAGGTTAAAGGCACTGACTCTCGAAGTGGGGATAGTGTTAGTAAAGCGTCTGGAATGTTGCACCCGAGTACCAGGGGACAAAAACTGAGACACATTTGAACACGTTTCCCGATCACACGGTGTATCATACTCTGGGTTCCACATGCATGTTTTAGCTGAAGAAAGAATCCCTTAAACCTGGAGAGTTGAGACCCATGGAATGGGTACCATGCAATATGACTTCAAAGGGTCTGCATTTGCTCACCGAACCTCACCAATCCTATCACTGCTGCGTTTATGCCGCTGTACACACGCTTGATTCGCTTTCGGAGACATATCAATCCATAGGTTTTAAGATTCTTACTAGTCACGTATATTCTTAGGCGTTTAATATGGGGTGTTGAGTCCACTTCGTTGAGCAAGGAGTAGCTCTTGTCTGTTATATTTTTGGCTTATGGAACGGTATCTGTGCTAATTTCAATCTCTGGTTTTATGCAGCACCCCAACTCACCTTTCCCCTTAAGCAAGCATAAGTTTGTGTTCTACATTTGAGACCCTGTTCTGTTTTGTAATTCAGTTCCTGTGTAGCCAAGTTTACATTCCGTGTATTAGTGATATCTTATGATGTTTCTTTTTCTGTGTGACTTATTTCACTTAGAATCATCGTACCTGAATCCACTCATTATGCTGCTATGGACCTCATGACATAGATTTCATTGCTGAGTGATATTGCATTGTACGTAAGTAGCACAACTTCTTTATCCATTTTTCGCTTTCTGTGATATTGAACTTGCACCGTAAACGAGGTTCTTGTAAACAGAGCCATCCCAAATTTTGGGGTGGCTGTGTCTTTTTGATTTTAATTTCCCTAAGCTATAGGACCATAAGTGGAAGTTCCCTAGGTTCTGTTGCTTTGTATTGTAGATGTTTCAGGAAACACCATACACTTCTCCAGAGTGGCTGTTGGCAATTTTCATCCCGCCCTTCAGCATAACAAGGCTCCCAGTTCTCCACGGCCTGTCTTGCCTTTCTGTATTTTACACTTTTTTCAAATGTCCCTTTTGACTTGGGGGCAGTGAGACTTCATTGTAGAGCAGATTTCCTTTGCAAGCTTGCTTGGCTGGCCAAAAAGCGCGTATGCGTTTTTTCCTGAATATATTCAGGAAAAAACGCATACGCCCTTTTTGGCCAAGTGCATCATTGTGGACGTTCTGCCTCTTTTCCTATGCTTTACATGCAATTCCAGTCTACCTCCTGAAATCGGTTTCCTGCAATTCTGCCCCGCTTTCAAGTCCTCTTGGCAGCCTTACTTCAATATATTTTTGGACGATAGCTGTTATTTATAACTCTGCAGGTTTGTGAATTACAGTGCCCCTGAGCTCCTTTCTTCAACTCGCTTTCTTGTGAGCTGCCCGCAACACCGCAGGATTGCTTCAGGCCCTAGTGTGGTTCCGGCACGGCACACTGAGCCTTTGGTTAAATCCTCTTCCTGGTGGGAAATGAGAGTTAAATTTGCCCGTCCAGACACCTCCAGCTAGTCTCTCATTGGTTCTCCCTATTCCTGTTCATTTTCCACAGAAATTGCAAACTGGGCCAAACAGGAGGTTAAAGGCACTGACTCTCCAAGTGGGGAGAGTGTTAGTAAAGCATCTGGAATGTTGCACCCGAGTACCAGGGGACGAAAACTGAGACACATTTGAACACGTTTCCCGATCACACGGTGGATCATACTCTGGGTTCCACATGCATGTTGTAGCTGAAGGAAGAATCCCTTAAACCTGGAGAGTTGAGGCCCATGGAATGGGTACCATGCAATATGACTTCAAAGGGTCTGCATTTGCTCACCGAACCTCACCAATCCTATCACTGCTGCATTTATTCCGCTATATACACGCTTGATTCTCTTTCCGAGACATATAAATCCATAGGTTTTAAGATTCTTACTAATCAGGTATATTCTTAGGCGTTTAATATGGGGTGTTGAGTCCACTTCGTTGAGCAAGGAGTAGCCCTTGTCTATTTCATATGTGGCTTATGGAACGGTATCTGTGCTAATTTCAATCTCTGGTTTTATGCAGCACCCCAACTCACCTTTCCCCTTAAACAAGCATAAGTTGGTTTTCTACATTTGAGACCATGTTCTGTTCTGTAATTCAGTTCCTGTTTAGCCAAGTTTACATTCCGTGTAGTAGTGATATCTTATGATGTTTCTTTTTCTGTGTGACTTATTTCACTTAGAATCATCGTACCTGAATCTACTCATTATGCTGCTATGGGCCTGATGACATTGATATCATTGCTGAGTGATATTGCATTGTACGTCTGTACCAAAACTTCTTTATCCATTTTTCGCTTTCTGTGATATTGAACTTGTACTGTAAACGAGGTTCTTGTAAACAGAGCCATCCCAAACTTTGGGGTGGCTGTGTCTTTTTGATTTTAATTTCCCTAAGCTATAGGACCATAAGTGGAAGTGCCCTAGGCTCTGTTGCTCTGTTTTTTGGATGTTTGAGGAAACACCATACACTTCTCCAGAGTGGCTATTGGCAACTTACATCCCGCCCATCAGCATAACAAGGCTCCCTGTTCTCCATGGCCTGTCCTGCCTTTCTGGATTTTACACTTTTTTCAGATGGCCATTTTGACCGGGGGGCAGTGAGACTTCATTGTAGTGCAGATTTCCTTTGCAAGCTTGCTTGGTTGGCCAAAAAGGGCGTATGCGTTTTTTCCTGAATATATTCAGGAAAAAACGCATACGCCCTTTTTGGCCAAGTGCATCATTGTGGACGTTCTGCCTCTTTTCCTATGCTTTACATGCAATTCCATTCTACCTCCTGAAATCGGTTTTCTGCAATTCTGCCCCGCTTTCAAGTACTCTTGGCAGCCTTACTTCAATATATTTTTGGACGATAGCTGTCATTTATAACTCTGCAGGTTTGTGAATGATAGTGCCCCTGAGCTCCTTTCTTCAACTCGCTTTCTTGTGAGCTGGCCGCAACACGGCAGGATTGCTTCAGACCTAGTTTGGTTCCGGAACGGAATGCTGAGCCTTTGGTTAAATCCTCTTCCTGGTGGGAAATGAGAGTTAAATTTGCCCGTCCAGACACCTCCAGCTAGTCTCTCATTGGTTCTCCCAATTCCTGTTCATTTTCCGCAGAAATTGCAAACTGGGCCAAACAGGAGGTTAAAGGCACTGAGTCTCCAATTGGGGAGAGTGTTAGTAAACTGTCTGGAATGTTGCACCTGAGTCCCAGGGGACGAAAACTGAGACACAGTTGAACACGTTTCCCGATCACATGGTGCGTGATAATCTGTGTTCCACATGCATGTTTTATCTGAAAGAAGAATCCCTTAAACCTGGAGAGTTGAGACCCATGGAATGGGTACCATGCAATATGTCTTCAAAGAGTCTGCATTTGCTCACCGAACCTCACCAATCCTATCACTGCTGCGTTTATGCCGCTGTACACACGCTTGATTCTCTTTTGGAGACATATAAATCCATAGGTTTTAAGATTCTTACTAGTCAGGTATATTCTTAGGCGTTTAATATGCGGTGTTGAGTCCACTTCGTTGAGCAAGGAGTAGCTCTTGTTATTACATATTTGGCTTATGGAACGGTATCTGTGCTAATTTTAATATCTGGTTTTATGCAGCACCCCAACTCACCTTTCCCCTTAAGCAAGCATAAGTTGGTGTTCTACATTTGAGACCCTGTTCTGTTTTGTAGTTCAGTTCCTGTGTAGCCAAGTTTACATTCCGTGTAGTAGTGATATCTTATGATGTTTCTTTTTCTGTGTGACTTATTTCACTTAGAATCATCGTACCTGAATCCACTCATTATGCTGCTATGGGCCTGATGACATAGATTTCATTGCTGAGGGATATTGCATTGTACGTAAGTACCACAACTTCTTTATCCATTTTTCGCTTTCTGTGATATTGAACTTGTACCGTAAAGGAGGTTCTTGTAAACAGAGCCGTCCCAAACTTTGGGGTGGCTGTGTATTTTTGATTTTAATTTCCCTAAGCTATAGGACCATAAGTGGAAGTGCCCTAGGCTCTGTTGCTTTGTTTTTTGGATGTTTCAGGAAACACCATACACTTCTCCAGAGTGGCTGTTGGCAATTTACATCCCTCCCATCAGCATAACAATGCTCCCAGTTTTCCATGGCCTGTCCTGCCTTTCTGGATTTTACACTTTTTTCAGATGGCCCTTGTGACCGGGGGGCAGTCAGACTTCATTGTAGTGCAGATTTCCTTTGCAAGCTTGCTTGGTTAGCCAAAAAGTGCGTATGCGTTTTTTCCTGAATATATTCAGGAATAAACTCATACACACTTTTTGGCCAAGTGCATCATTGTAGACGTTCTGCCTCTTTTCCTATGCTTTACATTCAATTCCAGTCTACCTCTTGAAATCGGTTTCCTGCAATTCTGCCCCGCTTTCAAGTCTTCTTGGCAGCCTTACTTCAATATATTTTTGGACGATAGCTGTCATTTATAACTCTGCAGGTTTGTGAATGACAGTACCCCTGAGCTCCTTTCTTCAACGCGCTTTCTTGTGAGCTGGCCACAACACCGCAGGATTGCTTCAGACCCTAGTGTGGTTCCGTCACGGCACGCTGAGCCTTTGGTTAATTCTTCTTCCTGGTGGGAAATGAGAGTTAAATATGCCCGTCCAGACACCTCCAGCTAGTCTCTCTTTAGTTCTCCCTATTCCTGTTCATTTTCCGCAGAAATTGCAAACTGGGCAAAACAGGAGGTTAAAGGCACTGACTCTCCAAGTGGGGAGAGTGTTAGTAAAGCGTCTGGAATGTTGCACCCGAGTACCAGGGGACGAAAACTGAGACACATTTGAACACGTTTCCAGATCACACTGTGGATCATACTCTGGGTTCTACATGCATGTTTTAGCTGAAGGAAGAATCCCTTAAACCTGCAGAGTTGAGACCCATGGAATGGGTACCATGCAATATGACTTCAAAGGGTCTTCATTTGCTCACCGAACCTCACCAATCCTATCACTGCTGCGTTTATGCCACTGTACACACACTTGATTCTCTTTTGGAGACATATAAATCCATAGGTTTTAAGATTCTTACAAGTCAGGTATATTCTTAGGCGTTTAATATGGGGAGTTGAGTCCACTTCGTTGAGCAAGGAGTAGCTCTTGTCTATTACATATTTGGCTTATGGAACGGTATCTGTGCTAATTTCAATCTCTGGTTTTATGCAGCATCCCAACTCACCTTTCCCCTTAAACAAGCATAAGATGGTTTTCTACATTTGAGACCCTCTTCTGTTTTGTAATTCAGTTCCTGTGTAGCCAAGTTTACATTCCGTGTAGTAGTGATATCTTATGATGTTTCTTTTTCTGTGTGACTTATTTCACTTAGAATCATCGTACCTGAATCCACTCATTATGCTGCTACGGGCCTGATGACATAGATTTCATTGCTGAGTGATATTGTATTGTACGTAAGTACCGCAACTTCTTTATCCATTTTTCGCTATCTGCGATATTGAACTTGTCCCGTAAACGAGGTTCTTGTAAACAGAGCCGTCCCAAACTTTGGGGTGGCTGTGTCTTTTTGATTTTAATTTCCCTAAGTTATAGGACCATAAGTGGAAGTGCCCCAGACTCTGTTGCTTTGTTTTTTAGATGTTTCAGGAAACACCATACACTTCTCCACAGTGGCTGTTGGCAATTTACATCCCGCCCATCAGCATAACAAGGCTCCCAGTTCTCCATGGCCTGTCCTGCCTTTCTGGATTTTACACTTTTTTCAGATGGCCCATTTGACCGGGGGGCAGTGAGACTTCATTGTAGTGCAGATTCCATTTGGAAGCTTGCTTGGTTGGCCAAAAAGGGCGTATGCGTTTTTTCCTGAATATATTCAGGAGAAAACGCATACACCCTTTTTGGCCATGTGCATCATTGTGGACGTTCTGCCTCTTTTCCTATGCTTTACATGCAATTCCAGTCTTCCTCCTGAAATCGGTCTCCTGCAATTCTGCCCCGCTTTCAAGTCCTCTTGGCAGCCTTACTTCAATATATTTTTGTACGATTGCTGTCATTTATAACTCTGCAGGTTTGTGAATGACAGTGCCCCTGAGCTCCTTTCTTCAACTCGCTTTCTTGTGAGCTGGCACACCACCGCAGGATTGCTTCAGGCCCTAGTGTGGTTCCGGCACGGCACGCTGAGACTTTGGTTAATTCTTCTTCCTGGTGGGAAATGAGAGTTAAATATGCCGGTCCACACACCTCCAGCTAGTCTCTCTTTAGTTCTCCCTATTCCTGTTCATTTTCTGCAGAAATTTCAAACTGGGCCAAACAGGAGGTTAAAGGCACTGACTCTCCAAGTGGGGAGAGTGTTAGTAAAGCGTCTGGAATGTTGCACCCGAGTACCAGGGGACAAAAACTGAGACACATTTGAACACGTTTCCAGATCACACTGTGGATCATACTCTGGGTTCCACATGCATGTTTTAGCTGAAGGAAGAATCCCTTAAACCTGGAGAGTTGAGACCCATGGAATGGGTACCATGCAATATGACTTCTAAGGGTCTGCATTTGCTCACCGAACCTCACCAATCCTATCACTGCTGCGTTTATGCCACTGTACACACGCTTGATTCTCTTTCGGAGACATATCAATCCATAGGTTTTAAGATTCTTACTAGTCAGGTATATTCTTAGGCGTTTAATATGTGGTGTTGAGTCCACTTCGTTGAGCAAGGAGTAGCTCTTGTCTATTACATATTTGGCTTATGGAACGGTATCTGTGCTAATTTCAATCTCTGGTTTTATGCAGCACCCCAACTCACCTTTCCCTTTAATCACGCATAAGTTGGTGTTCTACATTTGAGACCCTGTTCTGTTTTGTAGTTCAGTTCCTGTGTAGCCAAGTTTACATTCCGTGTAGTAGTGATATCTTATGATGTTTCTTTTTCTGTGTGACTTATTTCACTTAGAATCATCGTACCTGAATCCACTCATTATGCTGCTATGGGCCTGATGACATAGATTTCATTGCTGAGGGATATTGCATTGTACGTAAGTACCACAAATTCTTTATCCATTTTTCGCTTTCTGCGATATTGAATTTGTACCGTAAACGAGGTTCTTGTAAACAGAGCCATCCAAAACATTGGGGTGGCTGTGTGTTTTTGATTTTAATATCCCTAAACTATAGGACCATAATTGGAAGTGCCCTAGGCTCTGTTGCTTTGTTTTTTGGATGTTTCAGGAAACACCATACACTTCTCCAGAGTGGCTGTTGGCAATTTACATCCCGCCCATCAGCATAACAAGGCTCCCAGTTCTCCATGGCCTGTCCTGCCTTTCTGGATTTTACACTTTTTTCAGATGGCCCTTTTGACAGGGCGGCAGTGAGACTTCATTGTAGTGCAGATTTCCTTGCAAGCTTGCTTGGTTGGCCAAAAAGAGCGTATGCGTTTTTTCCTGAATATATTCAGGAAAAAACGCATACGCCCTTTTTGGCCAAGTGCATCATTGTGGACGTTCTGCCTCTTTTCCTATGCTTTACATTCAATTCCAGTCTACCTCCTGAAATCGGTTTCCTGCAATTCTGCCCCGCTTTCAAGTCCTCTTGGCAGCCTTACTTCAATATATTTTTGGACGATACCTGTCATTTATAACTCTGCAGGTTTGTGAATGACAGTGCCCCTGAGCTCCTTTCTTCAACTCGCTTTCTTGTGAGCTGGCCGCAACACCGCAGGATTGCTTCAGGCCCTAGTGTAGTTCTGGCACGGCACGCTGAGCCTTGGTTAATTCCTCTTCCTGGTGGGAAATGAGAGTTAAATTTGCCCGTCGAGACACCTCCAGCTAGTCTCTCATTGGTTCTCCCTATTCCTGTTCATTTTTCGAAGAAACTGCAAACTGGGCCAAACAGGAGGTTAAAGGCACTGACTCTCCAAGTGGGGAGAGTGTTAGTAAAGCGTCTGGAATGTTGCACCCGAGTACCAGGGGGCGAAAACTTAGACACATTTGAATACGTTTCCCAATCACATGGTGGATCATACTCTGGGTTCCACATGCATGTTTTAGCTGAAGGAAGAATCCCTTAAACCTGGAGAGATGAGACCCATGGAATGGGTACCATGCAATATGACTTCAAAGGGTCTGCATTTGCTCACCGAACCTCACCAATCCTATCACTGCTGCGTTTATTCCACTGTACACACGCTTGATTCTCTTTCGGAGATATATCAATCCATAGGTTTTAAGATTCTTACTAGTCAGGTATATTGTTAGGCGTTTAATATGGGGTGTTGAGTCCCCTTCGTTGAACAAGGAGTAGCTCTTTTATATTACATATTTGGCTTATGGAACGGTATCTGTGCTCTTTTGAATCTCTGGTTTTATGCAGCACCCCAACTCACCTTTCCCCTTATGCAAGCATTAGTTGGTTTTCTGCATTTGAGACCCTTTTCTGTTTTGTAATTCAGTTCCTGTGTACCCAAGTTTACATTCCGTATAGTAGTGATATCTTATGAGGTTTCTTTTTCTGTGTGACTTATTTCACTTAGAATCATCGTACCTGAATCCACTCATTATGCTGCTATGGGCCTGATGACATAGATTTCATTGCTGAGTGATATTGCATTGTACGTAAGTACCACAACTTCTTTATCCATTTTTTGCTTTCTGTGATATTGAACTTCTACCGTAAATGAGGTTCTTGTAAACAGAGATGTCCCAAACATTGGGGTGGCTGTGTCTATTTGATTTTAATTTCCCTATAGCTATAGGACCATAAGTGGAAGTGCCCTAGGCTCTGTTGCTTTGTTTTTCAGATGTTTCAGGGAACACCATACACTTCTCCAGAGTGGTTGTTGGCAATTTACATCCCGCCCATCAGCATAACAAGGCTCCCAGTTCTCCATGGCCTGTGCTGCCTTTCTGGAGTTTACACTTTTTCAGATGGCCCTTTTGACCGGGGGGCAGTGAGACTTCATTGTAGTGCAGATTTCCTTTGCAAGCTTTCTTTGTTGGCCAAAAAGTGCATATGCGTTTTCTCCTGAATATATTCAGGAAAAAACGCATACGCCCTTTTTGGCCAAGTGCATCATTGTGGACGTTCTGCCTCTTTTCCTATGCGCTACATGCAATTCCTGTCTATCTCCTGAAATCGGTTTCCTGCAATTCTGCCCCGCTTTCAAGTCCTCTTGGCAGCCTTACTTCAATATATTTTTGGACGATAGCTGTCATTTATAACTCTGCAGGTTTGTGAATTACAGTGCCCGTGAGCTCCTTTCTTCAACTCGCTTTCTCGTGAGCTGGCCGCAACACCGCATGATGGCTTCAGGCCGTAGTGTGGTTCCGGCATGGCACGCTGAGCCTTTGGTTAATTCCTCTTCCTGGTGGGAAATGAGAGTTAAAATTGCCCATCCAGACAGCTCCAGCTAGTCTCTCATGGGTTCTCCCTATTCCTGTTCATTTTCCGCAGAAAATGCAAACTGGGCCAAACAGGATGTTAAAGGCATTGGCTCTCTAAGTGGGGAGAGTGTTAGTAAAGCGTCTGTAAGGTTGCACCCAAGTACCAGGGGACGAAATGTGAGACACATTTAAACACATTTCCCGATCACACAGTGGATCATACTCTGGGTTCCACATGCATGTTTTAGCTGAAGGAAGAATCCCTTAATCCTGGAGAGTTGAGATTCATGGAATGGGTACCATGCAATATGACTTCAAAGGGTCTGCATTTGCTCACCGAACCTCACCAATCCTATCACTGCTGCGTTTATGCCACTGTACACACACTTGATTCTCTTTCGGAGACATATAAATCCATAGGTTTTAAGATTCTTACTAGTCAGGTATATAAATAGGCGTTTAATATGGGGTGTTGAGTCCACTTCGTTGAGCAAGGAGTAGCTATTGTCTATTACATATTTGGCTTATGGAATGGTATATGTGCTACTTTCAAGCTCTGGTTTTATGCAGCACCCGAACTCACCTTTCACCTTAAGCAAGCATAAGTTGGTTTTGTGCATTTGAGACCCTTTTGTGTTTTGTACTTCAGTTCCTGTGCAACCAAGTTTACATTCCGTGTATTAGTGATATCTTATGATGTTTCTATTTCTGTGTGACTTATTTCACTTAGAATCATCGTACCTGAATCCACTCATTATGCTGCTACGGGCCTGATGACATAGATTTCATTGCTGAGTGATATTGCATTGTACGTAAGTATCACAACTTCTTTATCCATTTTTCGCTTTCTGTGATATTGAACTTGTACCGTACACGAGGTTCCTGTAAACAGAGCCGTCCCAAACTTTGGGGTGGCTGTGTCTTTTTGATTTTAAATTCCCTAAGCTATAGGACCATAAGTGGAAGTGCCCTAGGCTCTGTTGCTTTGTTTTTTAGATGTTTCAGGAAACACCATACACTTCTCCAGAGTGGCTGTTGGCAATTTACATCCCGCCCATCAGCATAACAAGGCTCCCAGTTCTCCATGGCCTGTCCTGCCTTTCTGGATTTTACACTTTTTTCAGATGGCCCTTTTGACCGGGTGGCAGTGAGACTTCATTGTAGCGCAGATTTCCTTTGCAATCTTGCTTGGTTGGCAAAAAAGGGCGTATGCGTTTTTTCCTGAATATATTCAGGAAAAAACGCATACGCCCTTTTTGGCCAAGTGCATCATTGTGGACGTTCTGGCTCTTTTCCTATGCTTTACATGCAATTCCAGTCTACCTCCTGAAATTGGTTTCCTGCAATTCTGCCCCACTTTCAAGTCCTCTTGGCAGCCTTACTTCAATAAATTTTTGGACGATAGCTCTCATTTATAACTCTGCAGGTTTGTGAATGACAGTGCCCCTGAGCTCCTTTCTTCAACTCGCTTTCTTGTGAGCTGGCCGCAACACTGCAGGATTGCTTCAGGCCCTAGTGTGGTTCCGGCATGGCACGCTGAGCCTTTGGTGAATTCCTCTTCTTGGTGCGAAATGAGAGTTAAATTTGCCCGTCCAGACACCTCCAGCTAGTCTCTCATTGGTTCTCCCTATTCCTGTTTATTTTCTGCAGAAATTGCAAACTGGGCCAAACAGGAGTTTAAAGGCACTGACTCTCCAAGTGAGGAGAGTGTTGGTAAAGCGTCTGGAATGTTGCACCCGAGTACCAGGGGACGAAAACTGAGACACATTTGAACACGTTTCCAGATCACACGGTGGATCATACTCTGGGTTCCACATACATGTTTTAGCTGAAGGAAGAATCCCTTAAACCTGGAGAGTTGAGACCCATGGAATGGGTACCATGCAATATGACTTCAAAGGGTCTGCATTTGCTCACCGAACCTCACCAATCCTATCACTGCTGCGTTTATGCTGCTGTACACACGCTTGATTCTCTTTTGGAGACATATAAATCCATAGGTTTTAAGATTCTTACTAGTCAGGTATATTCTTAGGCGTTTAATATGGGGAGTTGAGTCCACGTCGTTGAGCAAGGAGTAGCTCTTGTCTATTACATATTTGGCTTTTTGAACGGTATCTGTGCTAATTTCAATCTCTGTTTTATGCAGCACCCCAACTCACCTTTCCCCTTAAGCAAAAATAAGTTGGTTTTCTACATTTGAGACCCTGTTCTGTTTTGTAATTCAGTTCCTGTGTAGCCAAGTTTACATTCCGTGCATTAGTGATATCTTATGATGTTTCTGTTTCTGTGTGACTTATTTCACTTAGAATCATCGTACCTGAATCCACTCATTATGCTGCTATGGGCCTGATGACATAGATTTCATTGCTGAGTGATATTGCATTGTAAGTAAGTACCACAACTTCTTTATCGACTTTTCACTTTCTGCGATATTGAACTTGTCCTGTTAACGAGGTTCTTGTAAACAGAGCCATCCCAAACTTTGGGGTGGCTGTGTCTTTTTGATTTTAATTTCCCTAAGCTATAGGACCATAAGTGGAAGTGCCCTAGGCTCTGTTGCTTTGTTTTTTAGATGTTTCAGGAAACACCATACACTTCTCCAGAGTGGCTGCTGGCAATTTACATGCCGCCCATCAGCATAACAAGGCTCCCAGTTCTCCATGGCCTGTGCTACCTTTCTGGATTTTACACTTTTTTCAGATGGCCCTTTTGACCGGGGGGAATTGAGACTTCATTGTAGTGCAGATTTCCTTTGCAAGCAAGTTTGGTTGGCAAAAAAGTGCATATGCATTTTTTTCTGAATATATTCAGGAATAAACGCATACGCCCTTTTTGGCCAAGTGCATCATTGTGGACGTTCTGCCTCTTTTCCTATGCTTTACATGCAATTCCAGTCTACCTCCTGAAATCGGTTTCCTGCAATTCTGCCCCGCTTTCAAGTCCTCTTGGCAGCCTTACTTCAATATATTTTTGGACAATAGCTGTCATTTATAACTCTGCAGGTTTGTGAATGACAGTGCCCCTGAGCTACTTTCTTAAACTCGCTCTCTTGTGAGCTGGCCGCAACACCGCACGATTGCGTCAGGCCCTAGTGTGGTTCCCGCACGGCACGCTGAGCCTTTGGTTAATTCCTCTTCCTGGTGGGAAATGAGAGTTAAATTTGCCCGTCCAGACACCTCCAGCTAGTCTCCCATTGGTTCTCCCTATTCCTGTTCATTTTCCGCAGAAATTGCAAACTGGGCCAAACAGGAGGTTAAAGGCACTGACTCTCCAAGTGGGGAGAGTGTTAGTAAAGCCTCTGGAATGTTGCACCCGAGTACCACGGGAGAAACCTGAGACACATTTGAACACGTTTCCCGATCACACGGTGTATCATACTCTGGGTTCCACATGCATGTTTTAGCTGAAGGAAGAATCCCTTAAACCTGGAGAATTGAGACCCATGGAATGGGAACCATGCAATATGCCTTCAAAGGGTCTGCATTTGCTCACCGAACCTCACCAATCCTATCACTGCTGCGTTTATGCCGCTGTACACACTCTTGATTCTCTTTCGGAGACATATAAATCCATAGGTTTTAAGATTCTTACTAGTCAGGTATATTCTTAGGCGTTTAATATGGGGTGTTGAGTCCACTTCGTTGAGCAAGGAGTAGCTCTTGTCTATTATATATTTGGCTTATGGAATGGTATCTGTGCTAATTTCAATCTCTGGTTTTATGCAGCACCCCAACTCACCTTTCCCCTTAAGCAAGCATAAGTTGGTTTTCTACATTTGAGACCCTGTTCTGTTTTGTAATTCAGTTCCTGTGTAGCCAAGTTTACATTCCGTGTATTAGTGATATCTTATGATGTTTCTTTTTCTGTGTGACTTATTTCACTTAGAATCATCGTACCTGAATCCACTCATTATGCTGCTATGGGCCTGATGACATAGATTTCATTGCTGAGTGATATTGTATTGTACGTAAGTACCACAACTTCTTTATCCATTTTTCGCTTTCTGTGATATTGAACTTGTACCGTAAATGAGGTTCTTGTAAACAGAGCCGTCCCAAATTTTGGGGTAGCTGTGTCTTTTTGATTTTAATTTCCCTAAGCTATAGGACCATAAGTGGAAGTGCCCTAGGCTCTGTTGCTTTGTTTTTTAGATGTTTCAGGAAACACCATACACTTCTCCAGAGTGGCTGTTGGCAATTTTCATCCCTCCCATCAGCATAACAATGCTCCAAGTTCTCCATGGCCTGTCCTGCCTTTCTGGATTTTACACTTTTTTCAGATGGCGCTTTTGACCGGGGGGCAGTGAGACTTCATTGTAGTGCAGATTTCCTTTGCAAGCTTGCTTGGTTGGCCAAAAAGGGCGTATGCATTTTCTCCTGAATATATTCAGGAAAAAACGCATACGCCCTTTTTGGCCAAGTGCATCATTGTGGACGTTCTGCCTCTTTTCCTATGCTTTACATGCCATTCCAGTCTACCTCCTGAAATCGGTTTCCTGCAATTCTGCCCCCCTTTCAAGTCCTCTTGGCAGCCTTACTTCAATATATTTTTGGACGATAGCTGTCATTTATAACTCTGCAGTTTTGTGAATTACAGTGCCCCTGAGCTCCTTTCTTCAACTCGCTTTCTTGTGAGCTGGCCGCAACACTGCGGGATTGCTTCAGGCCCTAGTGTGTTTCCGGCCTGGCACACTGAGCCTTTGGTTAATTCCTCTTCCTGGTGGGAAATGAGAGTTAAATCTGCCCGTCCAGACACCTCCAGCTAGTCTCTCATTGGTTCTCCCTATTCCTGTTCATCTTCCACAGAAATTGCAAACTGGGCCAAACAGGAGGTAAAAGGCACTGACTCTCCAAGTGGGGAGAGTGTTAGTAAAGCGTCTGGAATGTTGCACCCGAGTACCAAGGGATGAAAACTGAGATACATTTGAACACATTTCCCCGATCACATGGTGGATCATACTCTGGGTTCCACATGCATGTTTTAGCTGAAGGAAGAATCCCTTAAACCTGGAGAGTTGAGACCCATGGAATGGGTACCATGCAATATGACTTCAAAGGGTCTGCATTTGCTCACTGAACCTCACCAATCCTATCACTGCTGCGTTTATGCCACTGTACACACGCTTGATTCTCTTTTGGAGACATATAAATCCATATGTTTTAAGATTCTTACTAGTCAGGTATATTCTTAGGCGTTTAATATGGGGTGTTGAGTCCACTTCGTTGAGCAAGGAGTAGCACTTGTCTATTACATATTTGGCTTATGGAACGGTATCTGTGCTAATTTCTATCTCTGGTTTTATGCAGCACCCCAACTCACCTTTCCCCTTAAGCAAGCATAAGTTGGTTTTCTGCATTTGAGACCCTGTTCTGTTTTGTAATTCAGTTTCTGTGTAGCCAAGTTTACATTCCGTGTATTAGTGATATCTTATGATGTTTCTTTTTCTCTGTGACTTATTTCACTTAGAATCATCGTACCTGAATCCACTCATTATGCTGCTACGGGCCTGATGACATAGATTTCATTGCTGAGTGATATTGCATTATACGTAAGTACCCACAACTTCTTTATCCATTTTTCGCTTTCTGTGATATTGAACTTGTACTGTACACGAGGTTCTTGTAAACAGAGCCGTCCCAAACTTTGGGGTGGCTGTGTCTTTTTGATTTTAATTTCCCTAAGCTATAGGACCATAAGTTGAAGTGCCCTAGGCTCTGTTGCTTTGTTTTTTAGATGTTTCAGGAAACACCATACAGTTCTCCAGAGTGGCTATTGGCAATTTACATCCCTCCCATCAGCATAACAATGCTCCAGTTCTCCATGGCCTGTCCTGCCTTTCTGGATTTTACACTTTTTTCCGATGGCGCTTTTGACCGGGGTGCAGTGAGACTTCATTGTAGTGCAGATTTCCTTTGCAAGCTTGCTTGGTTTGCCAAAAAGGGCGTATGCATTTTCTCCTGAATATATTCAGGAAAAAACGCATACGCCCTTTTTGGCCAAGTGCATCATTGTGGACGTTCTGCCTTTTTTCCTATGCTTTACATGCAATTCCAGTCTACCTCCTGAAATCGGTTTCCTGCAATTCTGCCCCGCTTTCAAGTCCTCTTGGCAGCCTTACTTCAATATATTTTTGGATGATAGCTGTCATTTATAACTCTGCATGTTTGTGAATTACAGTGCCCCTGAGCTACTTTCTTAAACTCGCTCTCTTGTGAGCTGGCCAAAACACCGCAGGATTGCTTCAGGCCGTAGTGTGGTTCTGGCATGGAACGCTGAGCCTTTGTTTAATTCCTGTTCCTGGTGGGAAATGAGAGTTAAATTTGCCCGTCCAGACACCTCCAGCTAGTCTCCCATTGGTTCTCCCTATTCCTGTTCATTTTCCGCAGAAATTGCAAACTGGGCCAAACAGGAGGTTAAAGGCACTGACTCTCCAAGTGGGGAGAGTGTTAGTAAAGCCTCTGGAATGTTGCACCCGAGTACCACGGGAGAAACCTGAGACACATTTGAACACGTTTCCCGATCACACGGTGTATCATACTCTGGGTTCCACATGCATGTTTTAGCTGAAGGCAGAATCCCTTAAACCTGGAGAGTTGAGACCCATGGAATGGGTACCATGAAATATGACTTCAAAGGGTCTGCATTTGCTCACCGAACCTCACCAATCCTATCACTGCTGCGTTTATGCCGCTGTACACACTCTTGATTCTCTTTCGGAGACATATAAATCCATAGGTTTTAAGATTCTTACTAGTCAGGTATATTCTTAGGCGTTTAATATGGGGTGTTGAGTCCACTTCGTTGAGCAAGGAGTAGCTCTTGTCTATTATATATTTGGCTTATGGAACGGTATCTGTGCTAATTTCAATCTCTGGTTTTATGCAGCACCCCAACTCACCTTTCCCCTTAAGCAAGCATAAGTTGGTTTTCTGCATTTGAGACCCTGTTCTGTTTTGTAATTCAGTTTCTGTGTAGCCAAGTTTACATTCCGTGTATTAGTGATATCTTATGATGTTTCTTTTTCTCTGTGACTTATTTCACTTAGAATCATCGTACCTGAATACACTCATTATGCTGCTACGGGCCTGATGACATAGATTTCATTGCTGAGTGATATTGCATTCTACGTAAGTACCACAACTTCTTTATCCATTTTTCGCTTTCTGTGATATTGAACTTGTACTGTACACGAGGTTCTTGTAAACAGAGCCGTCCCAAACTTTGGGGTGGCTGTGTCTTTTTGATTTTAATTTCCCTAAGCTATAGGACCATAAGTGGAAGTGCCCTAGGCTCTGTTGCTTTGTTTTTTAGATGTTTCAGGAAACACCATACACTTCTCCAGAGTGGCTGTTGGCAATTTACATCCCGCCCATCTGCATAACAAGGCTCCCAGTTCTCCATGGCCTGTCCTGCCTTTCTGGATTTTACACTTTTTTCAGATGGCCCTTTTGACCAGGGGGCAGTGAGACTTCATTGTAGTGCAGATTTCCTTTGCAAGCTTGCTTGGTTGGCCAGAAAGGGCGTATGCATTTTCTCCTGAATATATTCAGGAAAAAACGCATACGCCCTTTTTGGCCAAGTGCATCATTGTGGACGTTCTGCCTCTTTTCCTATGCTTTACATGCAATTCCAGTCTACCTCCTGAAATCGGTTTCCTGCAATTCTGCCTTGCTGTCAGTGCCTCTTCATAGCCTTACCTCAATATACTTTTGAAAAATAATTGGCCTTTATAACTCTGCAGTTTTTTGAATTGCAGTGGCCCTTAGCTCCATTTTTCAGCTCTTATTTTTGTGATCTTTCCTCATATCTGCAGGATTTCTTAAGGCCCTATTCTTCTTCTGGGGCGCCTTGCTGTGCCTTTGGTTAATTCTTCTTCCTATGTGATATTAGAGTGACATGTGGCCATTGAAACCGCTACAGCTATTTTCTCACTGGTTCCCCCCTATTCCCATTCATCCTCCGCACTAACTGCAGACTGTGCGATACCGGAACTTAAAGGCATTGACTCTCCATGTGGGGATGTTGTTAGTAAAGTTGCTGGAATGTTGATCCGGAGCCCCAGGAGAGGAAAATGAGGTGCATTTTAGAAACCTTTCCCATTCATATGGTATACCATCTGCTGGATTTCCCATGCATGGTTTAGCTGTAGGAAGATTCCCTTCAACCTGGAGTGTTGGGACCCTTGGAATGAGTAGCATGAAGTATTGCATTAAACTTTCGGCAGTTGCTCACCAAAGCTCACCAATCCTCTCAGCCCCAAGTGTCCAGCCTTATGTCTTATCCAGCTGTGGGTTTATATGTGGTCATTCCAGGTTGCATCACAGCCCCTGAGCGAATTTTGTAAGAATTTTTCTCTCTTTCATTGTTTCTGCGTTTTGGTTTTAAAATTTATTTCTATAATGGGGTTTAGCTCATTTTCACTGCTGTGTTTGTGCCGCTCTGCACACACTTGATTCCCTTATGGAGATATATCAATACATGGGTTTTAAGATTCTTATTACTCAGATATATTTCTCTGCGGTGTATAGGGTGTGTTGAGGCCAGTTCATTGAGCAAGGTGTAGATCTTGTCTAATACCTATTTGGTTTATTGAACGGTATCTGTGCTAATTTCAAACTCTGGTTTTATGCATCACCCCACCTCTCCTTTCCCCTTAAGCTGACATAAGTGTGTTTTCTAAATGTGAGACACTGTTCCGTTTTGTAATTCATTTTTTGTGCAGCCATATTTATCCTCCCTCTATAAGTGATATCTTATGATATGTTTCTTTTTCTGTTTGACTTATTTCAAGTAGTATTATCGGACCTAAATCCACTCTTTATCCTTCTACTAGCCTTATTACATTGATTTCATGGTGAAGAGATATTCCATTGTACATAAGTACCACATTTTCTTTATCCATTGTTCTCTTTCCTGGGATATTTAAGGTGTACTGAAGTTGAGGTTCTTGTAAACAGAGTAGCCCTAAACTGTGGTGTGCTTGTGTCTTGTTGATTTTTAGACTTCCCTAGATATACTCCCGTGATTGGAAGTGCCCTATGCTCTGTAGCTCTGTTTTTTAGATGATTTAGGAACCACCATACACTTCTCCGGAGTGGCTCTCGGCAGTTCACACACTGTCCATCAGCGTATAAAGGCTCCCTGTTCTCCATGGCCTGTCCTGCATTTCTGGTTTTTACAATTTTTTCGGATGGCCCTTTTGACCGGTGGGAAATGAGACTTCTTTGTTGTGCACATTTGCATTGCTTGCTTGCTTGGTTGCCCATAAAGTGTGTATGTGTTTTTTCCTGGATATATTCAGGAAAAAACGCATACTCCCTTTTGGGCCAACTGCATCATTGTCGAAATTCTGCCGCTTTTCATGTGCTTTAAAGACGAGTCCAATCTATCTCTTGAAATCTGTTTCTTGCAATTCTGTCTTGCATTCAGATCCTCTTCTTTGCCTTACCTCAACATATTTTTGGACGTTAGTTTTCATTTATAACTCTGCAGGTTTGTGAATTGCAGTGACCCTGAGCTCCATTTTTTAAGTTGCTCTTTTGTGAGCTGGCCTCAAAGCCGCAGGATTGCTTCAGGCCCTATTTTGGCTCCGGCGAGGCGGGCTGAGCCTTTTTTTAATTCTTATTCTTAATGGGAAATTAGAGTGACATGTGCCCGTCCAAACCCCTACAAGTATTCTCTCATTGGTTCCCCCTCTTCCCGTTCATCCTCCTCACAATTTGCAAAATGTGTGAAACAGAAGTTTAAATGTGCTGATTCTCTAAGTGGGGAGATTCTAAGTAACGTGGCTGGAATGATGAACAGGAGCACCAGGAGAGGATAAATGAGGTGCATTTTAGACACATCTCCCGATCACATGGTGTACAGTCCTCTGGGTTTTCCATGCATGTTTTAGCTGTAGGAAGATTCCTTGAACCTGCAGATTTGGGACCCATTGAATGGGTACCAGGTAGTATTACTTTAAAGGGTGTGCATTTCCTCACCCAACCTCACATTTCTCTTAGTGCGAACAGTTTCCAGCCTTATGTCTCATCCTGCTGTGGGTCTAGATGTGTTCAATCCATGTTGCATCACCGTCCCTGAGGAAAAGTTGTAAGAGGTTTTCTCTGTCTCTCTGTCGTTTATTTTTTTCAATTTATTACTATATTGGTTACAGCTGATTTTCAAAGCTCTGTTTCTTGCTGCTGTACATCCACTTGATTCACGTACAGAGAGACATCAATAAATTCTTTTTCAGATTCTTACCAGTCGTATATATTCCTTTCCGGTGACTTGAGTGTGCTGAGTGCAGTTCTTTTAGCTACCGTGTAGGCCTTGTTGATTATCAGTTTGGTATTTGGAATGGTATCTTTGCTAATTTCAACCTCCTGGATGATGCCTCACCCCTCCCCACCTTTCCCGTTTAGCAGCCTTACGCGTGTTTTCTACATATTTGACTATGTTTTTGTTTTGTAATTTATTTCATGTGTAGCCATTTTGGATTCCACCTTTAAGTGATATCTTATGATATGTGTCTTTTTCTTTTTGAATTATGTCACTTAGAATGATCATACGTAACTCCTCCGGAGTTGTTACAACTGGCCATATTTCATTGATTTCCAGGCTGAGTAATATTCCACTCTACATAAGTACCACATCTCTATCCATTTTTTCCCTCCAGAGACATTTAAGTTATATCCTAGTCGAGGATCTTTTAAACAGAGAGGCAGTAAACATTGGGGTGCCTGTGTCCTCTCGATTTTTGTTTTTCCCAAGATATACGCCCATGAGTGCAAGTGCCCTATGCTCTATAGCTCATTTTTTAGATGCTTTAGTAAACACAATACACTTCTCAGAATGGCCGTTGGCAATATACATTTCCACTATAAGCCTCACAGGGCTCCCTCTTCTCCTTGCCCTGTCCTGCATTTCTGGTGTTTACACTTTATGAGGATGGCTCTTCTGACTGATGCGAAGTGATATCTTTTGTAGTATTGATTTCCAGTGCCCACCTGTTTGGTTGGCTAAAAAAGTGTATGCCCTTTTCTTGAATATATACAGAAAAAAACGCATACAGCCTTTTTGGCCAACTGCAATGTTGGCAATGTTCAGCCCCTTTTCTTGTGCTTAATGGCGAGTCCTTTCTACCTCCTCAAATCCCTTTCCTGCCATTCTCCCTTGCTTACCAATCCTTTTCTCTGACTTTCCTCAAGACATTTTTCAGTGATAGATATTTTCAACTCTGCAGTTTCGTGAATTTTACTGCCCCTGAGTTCCATTGTTCAACTTGTGTTTATGGGAACTGGCCACAAAGCAGTGGGATTTCCTCAAGCCCTATACTGTTTCCATGGGCAACCCTAGCCTTTGGTCAATTCATCTTCCTGATTGGAAATTAGAGTGACATGTGCCTGTCTGAACACCTAGGACTTGTCTCTCATTGTTCCTCATCCTTCCGCTTCATCCTCTGGACAAATTCCAAACTGTACGCAACAGGATGTTGACAGTGCTGACATCTCCAAGTGGGGAGACTGTTAGTAAAGACGCTGGAGGGGTGAACCCAAGCACCAGGAGATGAGGAGATGAGATGCCTTTTCCAAACTCTTCCCGATCAGACGGTATACCATCCTCTGGGTGTGACAGACATGTTTTAGCAGTAGGAAGAGTCCCATTCATGTAAGGAGAACACCAGGGCTTTTTCAAAATCAGTGTCTCCCCGAAACCCAAACTGGGGAGTTTTTTAAGCTATGGCTACACATATGTTCATTAAGGGCCTTGGGAAGTAGGCAGAGTCCAAACTTTAGATGATTGAAGTCTTCAGGGTCAGAAGCACTCACCACCGGCTTCCCGTAGGTTACACTTTAACAGTCATTGATAGATGATGTCAATAAAAATATCTATTCTTTTTCCGATTATTTCCCCTTATAGGTTATTGCAAAATATTGAGTGTAGTTCCCTGTGCTATACAGTAGTTCCCTGTTGATGATCTATTTTATACATAGCAGTGTGTATGTGTTAATTCCAAACTGTTAATTTATCCCTCCTCCCACCTTTCCCCTTTGGTAATAATAAATTATAAGATTTTATACTTCTCAGAAATGGGGGAGCTGAAAGAGAGGTATCATTTTCAATAGAAAAGCATTTAAAACAAGATTGAAGCTTTAACCAAGATTATTAGATGTACATCCTTGGAAAGAAATCACTTCATTTCTCTAATATTGACCTGACAAATAAGACAAACCTTTTCACTGAACTTGCTTATAATAAAGTGATGGAAATATCAAATGGAAGTGTTAGAAACATCTTATTTTACCCGAGCCTTATAAACTGTTCTATGTTAACTACAGTTTGGCTCACACATCTGTTCATTGAAGTTACAATAGTCTCAATTTCTGTTACTGATCCTCCAGAGTGGACCCCAACAAGTGTCCCCCTGCCCAGTGTCATTGGGGCCAACAGATCGAGACTGAGTTTGGTTCACAAGCAAAGGAAACTTTATATTTTGATCAGAGAATGGAGAGGTGAGAGCATGCACTACCCCGTGGGCTGTGGGCTGGGCTGCTGTGTAGAGATCCTGTGAGAGTCAGTGGGAGGGAGGGGGCGGAGCTCTCGAGGGCCGGGTTGGCTGCAGCTCAGGCTCTATATCTCGGAGTCTGCACTGGGCCCCAGGAGCTGAGGTGTCGACCCAGCCATTCTGCACTAGGAAATCTGGTCTGAAGTGCCGGGTGTGGAACCTCTGCATGCAGAACCCTAGGAGCACGTGAAATTAGACAAAGCACAAAGGATAAAAAAGGTCAGACTTGACTTTATTGCCCAGATTCTATTTTTATCTCCCAGGGATTTTTAATGGGCTTTGCTGGGGACAAACCCCTCCTCTGCCTTTTGTCCCGTTCCTCATTCTTGGAGTGCTGAGGGTGCAGACCCTTCTTCTGTAACTGCTGAGTGCTGAGTTGGGAGCCCTCATACCAGGGGACGAGTGTCAGAACGTCTCCCCAGCAGCCTCCAGGTGCCGTTGATTGGCCCCAGGACCCCTGCCTCCCTGCTCGTCCGCCTGAGCACCAGCATTGGAAGTGTTATAGATTCTAATGACCTTTAAGGGTCCAGGAAAGAGATGTGCAGAGACGCTGTGGGGGCCGATTTCACCCCGCCCCACATTTATTTGGTCACCTTAGGCTGACCGTTTCTGCCAGCCCAGATGCTCTGACCAGTAGTCTGCTCTTTCTTCAATTAGGCCCCTGAATTAACGTAAAAACAGCACCAGGTGTCAGAGCCCTGCCCGCTCAACTCCCAGACAGTCCAGGGTCAGTGGTGATCAAGGACCATGATGGCCACTGAGTCAACAGCCTTTTGAAGTAAACAGGAGTCCAGCCGGTCTTATTGGCCACCATCATCACGGTGTCTGTAGGCTTTTCTATGGTGACAGTGTGATATACGGTTCCCCCGCCAAGATTATTAGCTCCCCTCCGGGTGCAGTAAGTCCTGCAAGCAGTAGTCTACTCCTTTGGGACACACTATTGTTGTTTTATGAGAGAAACTCCAGGTCAAGTGATGTTCACACGAGTCGTCATGGTGCCCTGTTGCCCCCGGTTATCTCTCTGGATGTTGGAGTTGGAGGGCCTCCTCACTCGAGGTCAGTGTGCCCACGGAGCGAACCCTGCAACTTCAGGGCATGGTTGGTGATTAGGATCACCACGTGGGGTCCTTTTCCCTTAGGAGGGAGGTGGCCTTTTGGGCTGCTGATTTCCAGGTTTTTAGATACCGCCAGTATCTTGGCCAGATGTGGCAGTGGGCCAAGCCCCTTGGTGACTGTAGTTTTTCCTACCTGGATGGCATTCTTGCGTTGTTCCATTTCAAGTGGTCCCAGTTTTTGCACTAATTCTCCAATGGCGATTCACCTTTCACCGGGAATGGAAAGGTCAAAGGGTTTAGCTCAATTAGGGAGTTCCAGGGCAAGGGTCTGAATTGACTGCTCTTTCCATTCTTGAAAGGCCACTTCTGGATTCTGTTCAAAAGGATCATCATCTTTTCCTTTCAGTGTTTCATATAGAGGCTCAGCTAGTAGACTGTAGTTAGGGATCCAGAAGCAGCAAACCCTGGCCTCCCCAGGAACCCCTAAGCTGTCTTCTAGTTTTAGAAAGGGGTAAGGCTGCAAATGGTTCTTCCCTTTCCTGGGATGGGCTTCTCTGACCTTGTGTGAGAATGAAGCCCAGGCAGGTCACCGCAGTCTGTGATATTTGAGCTTTTTCTTGGACAACTTCTATCCTTTATTGGCTTGGTAGTTCAGAGGCCTCCTTAGTAGGGCTGGTGATCAGAATGTCATCTGCATATTGAAGGAGGGTTTCCTTTTCCAGAGGTAGAACTTTTCGGTCTTTAGCTAAGCTTTCCCCAAAGATGGTGTGGGAATTTTTGAACCCTTGGGGCAAGATGGCCCGGAAGTATTGTTTTAGTTGTATGTTGAGTCCTGCCACTCACAAGCCAAAATTTCTTGTGACTCTGGGACTAATGGAATACAAAAGAAGGCATCATTGAAGACTAATACAGAATACCATGTCCTGGTGGTTGGTAGAATGACCAGCAGGGTGTAGGAATCAGGAGCAACTGGAGGTATGTCCTCGGTGGCTTCACTGACTGTCCTGACATCCTTTACCAGGTCCCCAGCAGCCCATGGGGCTCTCGTGGTCAGGCCAATCCCAGGATATGGAGCTCTCCTGGGCAGGTACCCAACCCCCAACCCAGCCCACAGGGCTCTCATGGTCAGGCCCCTCCCAGGATACAGAGCTACCCTTGCAGGTACCGTGGCAGGGCTGGGCACACAGGAACCGTGCACATAGCCCTCATTGAAGAGCACCCCCAGCTCACCTGTCGCTCAGAGCTGACACAGAGCACCTCAGAGCAGGACTTGAACTAACAAACAGCAGCTCCGACAGGTCTGTGACCCTGGGCATCACTGTGTGTGGCCTCCCTCCACCTGGTCTTCCAGAGACTTCCACTGCACCCAGGGCACCAGGCCTCTGTCTCCAACCACCATCCACCCCCTCCTCTCCCTGACTCCTGGGTTCCTCTCATTAGGAGAGGGTTTTCTTGAAGTTGTCTCCCACTCATGGGCCAGATAAAATGATTAGAAAACAAGCCAAAGCTGCAGCCCCTTGTCTATCCTGACTCTCAGGAGCCCACACCTGTTCCTTGGACCTGGCCGGTTCAGCAAGTTCCATTTTCTGCAACTGTGAGCCCCTGAGGGGTGATGATTGGCTGACCTGGGCAGCCTTACCGTGCCGGCCAGCCCTCCCCAGGTGTGCCTGGGTTGAGATCAATATAAATACCACTCCAGGCAGCAAGAGCCCCTGCAGCTGTGCCTGACGCCATTTTCTCTGCCCTGTCAGCAGTCTCGGGGCTGGGCTGGTGGGAGGGAGTGAGAGGCCACGGCTTTGTGGGTGGCCCAGTGTGAGTGGGGCTCTGCTGGACTTTCTGCAGCAGTTGCCAGGCTGCCACCTGCTAAAGAAGAGGATGTGTCACCCATACCTGCTGCTGGAATTTCTCCCTGGGCAGAGGTGAGGAAGGAAAAAAGCAGTGGGGGCAGGGACAGGACGGGTATCTCAGGCAGGGAAATGGAAATCTTCCAGAAGAGCACCCAGGGCCAGGACCATCCTGGCTGGCCTGCAGGCACCAAGTCAGCTGGCATGCTGTCACTCGTGTGGCTCCATGACCCTTCCCCTAGGCTTTCAAGTCCTTGTATATATTCAGGTGTTTTACCTGGGAAGGGTGGGAACAGTTCAGCAGCAACTGGCCTGGGGCTCAGCTCACGTTTACTCACAGATGCCTCGGCACGGTGCCCCAGCTTTGCAATGAGGACGCTTGTTGTGTGGGGGCTGCTGGCTGAATGGGAGACGATTCCCCACCACTGACCAACTTCAGAATTGTTTACAACTGGGGCAAGTGCCCTGATACGGTTTTCCTCTGAGGAACTGGTGGGTTCTGTTTTTTTGTTCTCTTTTTCGTTTTTGATTCAAGGTAGATTTTATTCCTCTTTTTTGTATTTACAGATATAAGCATGGAAATAATTTATTCATATAAATACATGTATGTGAAGGGAATAATTGTTTTTTCTGTTTTATTTTTTAAATTTTATTTCTTTTTAATTTTGAATTTTATTTTATATTTTTATACAGCAGGTTCTTATTGGTTATCTATTTTATACATATAAATGTTTACATGCCAATCCCAATCTCTCAACTCCTCCCACCACCACCCCCCCAAGAGCTTTCCCCCCTTGTTGTCCATACGATTGTTGTCTGCATCTGTTGCTCTATTTATGCCTTGCAAAACGGTTAATATGTACAGTTTTTCTAGGTTCCACATATATGCATGAATATACAAGATTTGTTTTTCTCTTTCTGACTTACTTCACTCTGTATGACAGTCTCTAGATCCATCGACGTCTCTACAAATGACCCAATTTCATTCCTTTCATGGCTTAGTAATATTCCATTTTATATATGTACCACATCTTTATGCATTCGTCTGTCTGTGGGCATTTAGGTTGCTTCCATTACCTCGATATTGTAAATAGTGATGCAATGAACATTGCGGTGAATGTCTCTTTTTGAGTTATGGTTTTGTCTGGGTATATGTCCAGTACTGGGATTGCTGTATCATATGGTAATTCTATTATTAGTTTCTTAAGAAACTCCATATTGTTCTCCATAGTGACTGTATCAATTTATATTCCCAACAATAGTGGAAGAGGCTTCCTTTTCTCCACACCCATTCCAGCATTTGTTGTTTGTAGATTTTCAGATGATGCCCATTCTAACAGGTGTGAGGTGATACCTCATTGTTGAGTCCATTTCGTTGAGCAAGGGGTAGGTCTTGTCTATTACATATTTGGCTTATGGAACGGTATCTGTGCTAATTTCAAACTCTGGTTTTATACAGCACCCCAACTCACCTTTCCCCTTAAGCAAGCATAAGTTGGTTTTCTAAACTTGAGACCCTGTTCTGTTTTGTAATTCAGTTCATGTGTAGCCAAGTTTACATTCCGTACATTAGTGATACCTTACGATGTTTCTTTTTCTGTTTGACTTATTTCACTTAGAATCATCGTGCCTCAATCCACTCATTATGCTGGTACAGGCCTGGTGACAAAGATTTCATTGCTGAGTGGTATTCTGTTGTCCGTAAGTACCGCAACTTCTTTATCAATTATTTGTTCTCTGGGATATTTAACTTGTACTGTAGAAGAGGTTCCTGTAAACAGAGCCGTCCCAAACTTTGGGGTGGCTGTGTCTTTTTGATTTTAATTTCCCTAAGCTATAGGACCATAAGTGGAAGTGCCCTAGGCTCTGTTGCTTTGTATTTTAGATGTTTCAGGAAACACCATACACTTCTCCAGAGTGGCTGTTGGCAATTTACATCCTGCCCATCAGCATAACGAGGCTCCTTTTTCCCCATGGCCTGTTTTGCCTTTCTGGATTTTACACTTTTCTCAGATGGCCCTTTAGACCGGGGGGAAGTGACACTTCATAGTAGTTCGGATTTCCATTGCAAGCTTGCTTGGTTTGCCAAAAAGGGCGTATGTGTTTTTTCCTGAATATATTCAGGAACAAACTCATACGCCCTTTTTTGCCAAGTGCATCATTGTCGATGTTCTGCCTCTTTTCCTATGCTTTAAATGCAAATCCAGTCTACCTCCTGAAATCGGTTTCCTGAAATTCTGCCCCGCTTTCAAGTCCTCTTCACAGCCTTACTTCAATATATTTTTGGACGTTATCTGTCATTTATAACTCTGCAGGTTTGTGAATTACAGGGCCCCTGAGCTCCTTTCTTCAACTCGCTTTCTTGTGAGCTGGCCGCAAACCTGCAAGACTGCTTCAGGCCCTAATCTGCTTCTGGCAGGGCACGCTGAGCCTTTGGTTAATTCCTCTTCCTGGTGGGAAATGAGTGTTAAATATGCCCGTCCAGACACCTACCTCACTCTCAACCCCTTGGTGATGTGGGTCCTCTGGTTTGTGGCCACCTTTGCTGGGTTCCTCACCTTTCGAGGATGTGGCCCCACTAGTGTGAGGACACTCCTGCCTGGTTCTCATCCACGTGGTTATGTGGACCCCCTGGTGAGAGTCTGTTCCTGGCTGTGTTCCTCACCCTTCTGTGAGGGAGACCCTCTGCTGATAGGTCACTCCTGCATGGCTGGCACACATTGCCTTGGTGAAGTCAGCCATGTGGTGGCAGTTGGAGCGTGCTGGGAATCTCCTCCCCCCGGTGATGAGGGCCCTCTTGGGTCAGGCCCTAACTGCTGGGCTCACCAACTTTTCTTAGTGAGCCCAGTGATGCTTTGGCACTCCTCTTAGGATCCCATCTCCATGGGGATGTGGGCCTTCTGCTCTGAGGTCCCAACGGCTGGGTTGTTCACATTTTCATGATGTGGGCTCTCTGGTGTTAGTTCACAGAGGCCTGGATCCCATAGCCTCTGTGCTCTTGGCCGCCTGCTGGGAGGTTCCAACTGCTGGATTCCTCACATTTTTAATTTTTTGGGCCCTCTGTTGTGAGGATCCTCCTGCCTGCCTCACTCCCAGCCCCTTCGTGATGTGTGTCGTCTGGTTTGAGGCCACATGTGCTGGGTTCCTCACCTTTCGATGATGTGGGACCAATGGTCTTAGGAGACTCCTGCCTGGTTCACATCCCCTTGGTGATGTGGGCCCTCTGTTGAGAGTCTGATCCTGGCTGGGTTCCTCACCCATCTGTGAGGTGGGCCGTCTGCTGTGAGGTCACTCCTGCCTGGCTTGCTCACCACGCCTTGTGGACATGAGCCCTCTGGTGGCACTTGGAGCCTGCTGGGAGCCTCCTCCCCTCGGTGATGAGGGCCCTCTGGCGTCAGGCCCTAACTGCTGGGCTCCCCACATTTTGTGATGTGCGCCCAGTGGTGCGAGGACACTCCAGCCAGGTTCACATACCCATTGGGATGTGGGCCTTCTGCTCTGAGGTCCCAACGCCTGGGTTGCTCACAGTTTCATGATGTGGGCTCTCTGCTGTTAGTTCACTCCTGTCTGCATCCCATAGCTTCTGTGCTCTCGGCCACCTGCTGGGAGGTTCCAACTGCTGGATTCCTCACCTTTCTTATTCTTTGGGCCCTCTGTTTTTAGGCTACTCCTACCTGCCTCACTCCCATCCCCTTTGTGATGTATGTCCTCTGATATGAGGCCGCATGTGCTGGGTTCCTCACTTTTCGATGATGTGGCCCCACTGGTGGGAGGACAGTCCTGACTGGTTCCCATCCCCTTGGTGTTGTGGGCCCTCTGGCGAGAGTCTCATCCTGCCTCGGTTCCTCACCCTTCTGTCAGATAGGCCCTCTGCTGTGAGGTCACTACTGCCTGGCTGGCGCATGCCACCTTGTAGACGTGGGCCCACTGTTGGCAGTTGGAACCTGCTGGGAGTCTCCTCCCCTCTGTTATGAGGGCCCCCTGGCGTCAGGCCCTAACTGCTGGGCTCCTAACATTTTCTGATATGTGCTAAGTGGTGCGAGGCCACTCCTGCCAGGTTCCCATCCCAATGGGGATGTGGGCCTTCTGTTCTGAGGTCCCAACGGCTGGGCTGCTCACAGGTTCATGATGTGGGCCCTCTGCTGTGAGTTCACTGCGGCCTGGATCCCATAGCCTCGGTGCTCTGGGCCGCTTGCTGGGAGGTTCCAACTGCTGGATTCCTCAACTTTTATATTCTATGGACCCTGTGTTGTGAGGCCAGTCCTGTCAGCCTAATTCTGAACCCCTTGGTGATGTGGTTCCTCTGGTTTGAGGACACATGTGTTGGGATCCTCACCTTTCGATGATGTTGTCCCACTGGTGTGGGGACACTCCTGCCTGGTTCCCATCCCCTTGGTGAAGTGGGCCCTCTGGTGTGAGGCTGATCCTGACTGGGTTCGTCACACTTCTCTGAGGTGGGCCCTCTGCTGTGAGGTCATTCGTGCCTGGTTGGCACACATCGCCTTGGTGACGTCAGCCCTCTGGTGGCAGTTGGAGCCTACTGGGAGTCTCCTTCCCTTGGTGATGAGGGCCCTCTGGCGTCAGGCCCTAAGTGCTGGTCTCCCAAAATTTTCTGATACGTTCTCAGTGGTGCGAGGACACTCCTACCAGATTTCCAACCCCATGGGGATGTGGGCCTCCTGCTCTGAGGTCCCAATGGCTGGGTTGCTCAGTTTCATGACATGAGCCCTCTTCTGTGAGTTCATGTGGGCTGGATCCCATAGCCTCGGTGCTCTGGGCCACCTGCTGGGAGGTTCCAACTGCTGGATTCCTCACTTTTTTATTCTATGTGCCCAGTGTTGTGAGGCTACTCCTGCCTGCCTCACTCCGAGGCCCTTGGTGATGTGGGTCCTCTGGTTTGAGGACACATGTGCTGAGTACCTCACCTTTCGATGATGTGGCCCCACTGGTGTGAAGACACTCCTGCCTGGTTCCCATACCCTTGGTGATGTGGGCCCTCTGGTGAGAGTCTGATGTTGGCTGGGGTAATCACCCTTCTGTGAGGTGGGACCTCTGCTGTGAGGTAACTGCTGCCTGGCTTGCTAACGTTGCCTTGGCAACGTGAGCCCTCAGGTGGCAGTTGGAGCCTGCTGGGAATCTCCTCCCCTCAGTTATGAGAGCTCTGGATAAAACACATATGCACTTTTTTGCCAAGTGCATTATTTTCCAAGTTCTGTCTCTTTTCCTATGCTTTAAGAGCGACTCCCGTGTACCTTCTGAAATCGGTTTCCTGCAATTCTGCCCTGCTTTCAAGTCCTCTTGGAAGCCTTACTTCAATATATTTTTGGACCATAGCTGTCATTTATAACTCTGCAGGTTTGTGAATGACAGTGCCCCTGAGCTCCTTTCTTCAACTCGCTTTCTTGTGAGCTGGCCGCAACACCGCAGGATTGCTTCAGGCCCTAGTGTGGTTCCGGCATGGTATGCTGAGCCTTTGGTTAATTCCACTTCCTGGTGGGAAATGAGAGTTAAATTTGCCCGTCCAGACACCTCCAGCTAGTCTCTCATTGGTTCTCCCTATTCCTGTTCATCTTCCACAGAAATTGCAAACTGGGCCAAACAGGAGGTTAAAGGCACTGACCCTCCAAGTGGCGAGAGTGTTAGTTAAGCGTCTGGAATATTGCACCCGAGTACCAGGGGATGAAAACTGAGACATATTTGAACACGTTTCCCGATCACACGGTATATCATACTCTGCGTTCCACATGCATGTTTTAGCCGAAGGAAGAATCCGTTAAACCTGCAGAGTTGAGAACCATGGAATGGGTACCATGCAATATGACTTCAAAGGGTCTGCATTTGCTCACCGAACCTCACCAATCCTATCAGTGCAGCGCTTATGCCGCTGTACACACGCTTGATTCTCTTTCGGAGACATATAAATCCATAGGTTTTAAGATTCTTACTACTCAGATATATTCTTAGGCGTTTAATATGGGGTGTTGAGTCCACTTCGTTGAGCAAGGAGTAGCTCTTGTCTATTACATATTTGGCTTATGGAACGGTATCTGTGCTAATTTCAATATCTGGTTTTATGCAGCACCCCAACTCACCTTTCCCCTTAAGCAAGCATAAGCTGGTTTTCTACATTTGAGACCCTGTTCTGTTTTGTATTTCAGTTCCTGTGTAGCCAAGTTTACATTCCGTTTATTAGTGATATCTTATGATGTTTCTTTTTCTGTGTGACTTATTTCACTTAGAATCATCGTACCTGAATCCACTCATTATGCTGCTACGGGCCTGATGACATAGATTTCACTGCTGAGTGATAGTGCATTGTACGTAAGTACCACAACTTCTTTATCCATTTTTAGCTTTCTGTGATATTGAACTTGTACCATAAACGAGGTTCTTGTTAACAGAGCCGTCCCAAAATTTGGGGTGGCTGTGTATTTTTGATTTTAATTTCCCTAAGCTATAGGACCATAAGTGGAAGTGCCCTAGGCTCTGTTGCTGTGTTTTTTGGATGTTTCAGGAAACACCATACACTTCTCCAGAGTGGCTGTTGGCAATTTACATCCCGCCCATCAGCATAAGAAGGCTTCCAGTTATCCATGGCCTGTCCTGCCTTTCTGGATTTTACACTTTTTTCAGATGGTCCTTTTGACCGTGGGGCAGTGAGACTTCATTGTAGTGCAGATTTCCTTTGCAAGCTTGCTTGGTTGGCCAAAAAGGGCGTATGCGTTTTCTCCTGAATATATTCAGGAGAAAACGCATACGCCCTTTTTGGCCAATTGCATCATTGTGGACGTTCTGCCTCTTTTCCTATGCTTTACATGCAATTCTAGTCTACCTCCTGAAATCGGTTTCCTGCAATTCTGCCCCACTTTCAAGTCCTCTTGGCAGCCTTACTTCAATATATTTATGGACGATAGCTGTCATTTATAACTCTGCAGGTTTGTGAATGACAGTGCCCCTGAGCTCCTTTCTTCAACTCGCTTTCTTGTGAGCTGGCCGCAACACCGCAGGATTGCTTCAGGCCCTAGTGTGGTTCCGGCATGGTATGCTGAGCCTTTGGTTAATTCCACTTCCTGGTGGGAAATGAGAGTTAAATTTGCCCGTCCAGACACCTCCAGCTAGTCTCTCATTGGTTCTCCCTATTCCTGTTCATCTTCCACAGAAATTGCAAACTGGGCCAAACAGGAGGTTAAAGGCACTGACCCTCCAAGTGGCGAGAGTGTTAGTTAAGCGTCTGGAATATTGCACCCGAGTACCAGGGGACGAAAACTGAGACATATTTGAACACGTTTCCCGATCACACGGTATATCATACTCTGCGTTCCACATGCATGTTTTAGCCGAAGGAAGAATCCCTTAAACCTGCAGAGTTGAGAACCATGGAATGGGTACCATGCAATATGACTTCAAAGGGTCTGCATTTGCTCACCGAACCTCACCAATCCTATCAGTGCAGCGCTTATGCCGCTGTACACACGCTTGATTCTCTTTCGGAGACATATAAATCCATAGGTTTTAAGATTCTTACTACTCAGATATATTCTTAGGCGTTTAATATGGGGTGTTGAGTCCACTTCGTTGAGCAAGGAGTAGCTCTTGTCTATTACATATTTGGCTTATGGAACGGTATCTGTGCTAATTTCAATATCTGGTTTTATGCAGCACCCCAACTCACCTTTCCCCTTAAGCAAGCATAAGCTGGTTTTCTACATTTGAGACCCTGTTCTGTTTTGTATTTCAGTTCCTGTGTAGCCAAGTTTACATTCCGTTTATTAGTGATATCTTATGATGTTTCTTTTTCTGTGTGACTTATTTCACTTAGAATCATCGTACCTGAATCCACTCATTATGCTGCTACGGGCCTGATGACATAGATTTCACTGCTGAGTGATAGTGCATTGTACGTAAGTACCACAACTTCTTTATCCATTTTTAGCTTTCTGTGATATTGAACTTGTACTGTAAACGAGGTTCTTGTAAACAGAGCCATCCCAAATTTTGGGGTGGCTGTGTCTTTTTGATTTTAATTTCCCTAAGCTATAGGACCATAAGTGGAAGTGCCCTAGGCTCTGTTTCTTTGTTTTTTAGATGTTTCAGGAAACACCATACACTTCTCCAGAGTGGCTGTTGGCAATTTACATCCCGCCCATCAGCATAACAAGGCTCCCAGTTCTCCATGGCCTGTCCTGCCGTTCAGGATTTTACACTTTTTTCAGATGGCCCTTTTGACCGGGGGGCAGTGAGACTTCATTGTAGTGCAGATTTCCTTTGCAAGCTTGCTTGGTTGGCCAAAAAGGGCGTATGCGTTTTTTCCTGAATATATTCAGGAAAAAACGCATACGCCCTTTTTGGCCAAGTGCGTCATTGTGGACGTTCTGCCTCTTTTCCTATGCTTTACATGCAATTCCAGTCTACCTCCTGAAATCGGTTTCCTGCAATTCTGCCCCGCTTTCAAGTCCTCTTGGCAGCCTTACTTCAATATATTTTTGGACGATAGCTGTCATTTATAACTCTGCAGGTTTGTGAATTACAGTGCCCCTGAGCTCCTTTCTTCCACGCGCTTTCTCGTTAGCTGGCCACAACACCGCAGGATTGCTTCAGGCCCTAGTGTGGTTCCGGCACGGCATGCTGAGCCTTTGGTTAATTCCTCTTTCTGGTGGGAAATGAGAGTTAAATTTGCCCGTCCAGACACCTCCAGCTAGTCTCTCATTGGTTCTCCCTATTCCTGTTCATTTTCCGCAGAAATTGCAAACTGGGCCAAACAGGAGGTTAAATGCACGGACTCTCCAAGTAGGTAGAGTTAGTAAAGCGTCTCGAATGTTGCACCGGAGTACAAGGGGACAAATACTGAGACACATTTGAACACGTTTCCCGATCACACGGTGGATCATACTCTGGGTTCCACATGCATGTTTTAGCTGAAGGAAGAATCCCTTAAACCTGCAGAGTTGAGACCCATGGAATGGGTACCATGCAATATGACTTCAAAGGGTCTGCATTTGCTCACCGATCCTCACCAATCCTATCAGTGCTGCGCTTATGCCGCTGTACACACGCTTGATTCTCTTTCGGAGACATATAAATCCATAGGTTTTAAGATTCTTACTACTCAGATATATTCTTAGGCGTTTAATATGGGGTGTTGAGTCCACTTCGTTGAGCAAGGAGTAGCTCTTGTCTATTACATATTTGGCTTATGGAACGGTATCTGTGCTAATTTCAATCTCTGGTTTTATGCAGCACCCCAACTCACCTTTCCCCTTAAGCAAGCATAAGCTGGTTTTCTACATTTGAGACCCTGTTCTGTTTTGTATTTCAGTTCCTGTGTAGCCAAGTTTACATTCCGTTTATTAGTGATATCTTATGATGTTTCTTTTTCTGTGTGACTTATTTCACTTAGAATCATCGTACCTGAATCCACTCATTATGCTGCTACGGGCCTGATTACATAGATTTCATTGCTGAATGATATTGCATTGTACGTAAGTACCACAACTTCTTTATCCATTTTTAGCTTTCTGTGATATTGAACTTGTACTGTAAACGAGGTTCTTGTAAACAGAGCCGGCCCAACCTTTGGGGTGGCTGTGTCTTTTTGATTTTAATTTCCCTAAGCTATAGGACCATAAGTGGAAGTGCCCTAGGCTCTGTTTCTTTGTTTTTTAGATGTTTCAGGAAACACCATACACTTCTCCAGAGTGGCTGTTGGCAATTTACATCCCGCCCATCAGCATAACAAGGCTCCCAGTTCGCCATGGCCTCTCCTGCCTTTCTGGATTTTACACTTTTTTCAGATGGCCCTTTTGACCGGGGGGCAGTGAGACTTCATTGTAGTGCAGATTTCCTTTGCAAGCTTGCTTGGTTGGCCAAAAAGGGCGTATGCGTTTTTTCCTGAATATATTCAGGAAAAAACGCATACGCCCTTTTTGGCCAAGTGCGTCATTGTGGACGTTCTGCCTCTTTTCCTATGCTTTACATGCAATTCCAGTCTACCTCCTGAAATCGGTTTCCTGCAATTCTGCCCCGCTTTCAAGTCCTCTTGGCAGCCTTACTTCAATATATTTTTGGACGATAGCTGTCATTTATAACTCTGCAGGTTTGTGAATTACAGTGCCCCTGAGCTCCTTTCTTCAACTCGCTTTCTCGTGAGCTGGCCGCAACACCGCAGGATTGCTTCAGGCCCTAGTGTGGTTCCGGCACGGCATGCTGAGCCTTTGGTTAATTCCTCTTTCTGGTGGGAAATGAGAGTTAAATTTGCCCGTCCAGACACCTCCAGCTAGTCTCTCATTGGTTCTCCCTATTCCTGTTCATTTTCCGCAGAAATTGCAAACTGTGCCAAACAGGAGGTTAAAGGCACGGACTCTCCAAGTAGGTAGAGTTAGTAAAGCGTCTCGAATGTTGCATCCGAGTACCAGGGGACAAAAACTGAGACACATTTGAACATGTTTCCCGATCACACGGTGGATCATACTCTGGGTTCCACATGCATGTTTTAGCTGAAGGAAGAATCCCTTAAACCTGCAGAGTTGAGACCCATGGAATGGGTACCATGCAATATGACTTCAAAGGGGCTGCATTTGCTCACCGAACCTCACCAATCCTATCACTGCTGCGTTTATGCCGCTGTACACATGCTTGATTCTCTTTCGGAGACATATCAATCCATAGGTTTTAAGATTCTTACTAGTCAGGTATATTCTTAGGCGTTTAATATGGGGTGTTGAGTCCACTTCTTTGAGCAAGGAGTAGCTCTTGTTATTACATATTTGGCTTATGGAACGGTATCTGTGCTAATTTCAATCTCTGGTTTTATGCAGCACCCCAACTCACCTTTCCCCTTAAGCAAGCATAAGTTGGTTTTCTACATTTGAGACCCTGTTCTGTTTTATAATTCAGCTCCTGTGTAGCCAATTTTACTTTCCGTGTATTAGTGATATCTTATGATGTTTCTTTTTCTGTGTGACTTATTTCACTTAGAATCATCGTACCTGAACCCACTCATTATGCTGCTACGGGCCTGATGACATAGATTTCATTGCTGAGTGATATTGCATTGTACGTAAGTACCACAACTTCTTTATCCATTTTTCGCTTTCTGTGATATTGAAGTTGTACTGTAAACGAGGTTCTTGTAAACAGAGCCGTCCCAAACTTTTGGGTGGCTGTGTCTTTTTGATTTTAATTTCCCTAAGCTATAGGACCATAAGTGGAAGTGCCCTAGGCTCTGTTGCTGTGTTTTTTAGATGTTTCAGGAAACACCATACATTTCTCCAGAGTTTCTGTTTGCAATTTACATCCTGCCCATCAGCATAAGAAGGCTTCCAGTTCTCCATGGCCTGTCCTGCCTTTCTGGATTTTACACTTTTTTCAGATGGCCCTTTTGACCGGGGGGCAGTGAGACTTCATTGTAGTGCAGATTTCCTTTGCAAGCTTGCTTGGTTGGCCAAAATGGGCGTATGCGTTTTCTCCGGAATATATTCAGGAGAAAACGCATACGCCCTTTTTGGCCAAGTGCATCATTGTGGACGTTCTGCCTCTTTTCCTATGCTTTACATGGAATTCCAGTCTACCTCCTGAAATTGGTTTCCTGCAATTCTGCCCCACATTCAAGTCCTCTTGGCAGACTTACTTCAATATATTTTTGGACGATAGCTGTCATTTATAACTCTGCAGTTTTGTGAATGACAGTGCCCCTGAGCTCCTTTCTTTAACTCGCTTTCTTGTGAGCTGGTCGCAACACCGCAGGATTGCTTCAGGCCCTAGTGTGGTTCCGGCACGGCATGCTGAGCCTTTGGTTAATTCCTCTTTCTGGTGGGAAATGAGAGTTAAATTTGCCCGTCCAGACACCTCCAGCTAGTCTCTCATTGGTTCTCCCTATTCCTGTTCATTTTCCGCAGAAATTGCAAACTGGGCCAAACAGGAGGTTAAAGGCACGGACTCTCCAAGTAGGTAGAGTTAGTAAAGCGTCTCGAATGTTGCACCCGAGTACCAGGGGACAAAAACTGAGACACATTTGAACACGTTTCCCGATCACACGGTGGATCATACTCTGGGTTCCACATGCATGTTTTAGCTGAAGGAAGAATCCCTTAAACCTGCAGAGTTGAGACCCATGGAATGGGTACCATGCAATATGACTTCAAAGGGTCTGCATTTGCTCACCGAACCTCACCAATCCTAAAACTGCTGCGCTTATGCCGCTGTACACACGCTTGATTCTCCTTCGGAGACATATAAATCCATAGGTTTAAAGATTCTTACTACTCAGATATATTCTTAGGCGTTTAATATGGGGTGTTGAGTCCACTTCGTTGAGCAAGGAGTAGCTCTTGTCTATTACATATTTGGCTTATGGAACGGTATCTGTGCTAATTTAATCTCTGGTTTTATGCAGCACCCCAACTCACCTTTCCCCTTAAGCAAGCATAAGCTGGTTTTCTACATTTGAGACCCTGTTCTGTTTTGTATTTCAGTTCCTGTGTAGCCAAGTTTACATTCCGTTTATTAGTGATATCTTATGATGTTTCTTTTTCTGTGTGACTTATTTCACTTAGAATCATCATACCTGAATCCACTCATTATGCTGCTACGGGCCTGATGACATAGATTTCATTGCTGAGTGATATTGCATTGTGCGTAAGTACCACAACTTCTTTATCCATTTTTAGCTTTCTGTGATATTGAACTTGTACTGTAAATGAGGTTCTTGTTAACAGAGCCATCCGAAACTTTGGGGTGGCTGTGTCTTTTTGATTTTAATTTCCCTAAGCTATAGGACCATAAGTGGAAGTGCCCTAGGCTCTGTTGCTTTGTTCTTTAGATGTTTCAGGAAACACCATACACTTCTCCAGAGTGGCTGTTGGCAATTTACATCCCGCCCATCAGCATAACAAGGCTCCCAGTTCGCCATGGCCTCTCCTGCCTTTCTGGATTTTACACTTTTTTCAGATGGCCCTTTTGACCGGGGGGCAGTGAGACTTCATTGTAGTGCAGATTTCCTTTGCAAGCTTGCTTGGTTGGCCAAAAAGGGCGTATGCGTTTTTTCCTGAATATATTCAGGAAAAAACGCATACGCCCTTTTTGGCCAAGTGCGTCATTGTGGACGTTCTGCCTCTTTTCCTATGCTTTACATGCAATTCCAGTCTACCTCCTGAAATCGGTTTCCTGCAATTCTGCCCCGCTTTCAAGTCCTCTTGGCAGCCTTACTTCAATATATTTTTGGACGATAGCTGTCATTTATAACTCTGCAGGTTTGTGAATTACAGTGCCCCTGAGCTCCTTTCTTCAACTCGCTTTCTCGTGAGCTGGCCGCAACACCGCAGGATTGCTTCAGGCCCTAGTGTGGTTCCGGCACGGCATGCTGAGCCTTTGGTTAATTCCTCTTTCTGGTGGGAAATGAGAGTTAAATTTGCCCGTCCAGACACCTCCAGCTAGTCTCTCATTGGTTCTCCCTATTCCTGTTCATTTTCCGCAGAAATTGCAAACTGTGCCAAACAGGAGGTTAAAGGCACGGACTCTCCAAGTAGGTAGAGTTAGTAAAGCGTCTCGAATGTTGCATCCGAGTACCAGGGGACAAAAACTGAGACACATTTGAACATGTTTCCCGATCACACGGTGGATCATACTCTGGGTTCCACATGCATGTTTTAGCTGAAGGAAGAATCCCTTAAACCTGCAGAGTTGAGACCCATGGAATGGGTACCATGCAATATGACGTCAAAGGGGCTGCATTTGCTCACCGAACCTCACCAATCCTATCACTGCTGCGTTTATGCCGCTGTACACATGCTTGATTCTCTTTCGGAGACATATCAATCCATAGGTTTTAAGATTCTTACTAGTCAGGTATATTCTTAGGCGTTTAATATGGGGTGTTGAGTCCACTTCTTTGAGCAAGGAGTAGCTCTTGTTATTACATATTTGGCTTATGGAACGGTATCTGTGCTAATTTCAATCTCTGGTTTTATGCAGCACCCCAACTCACCTTTCCCCTTAAGCAAGCATAAGTTGGTTTTCTACATTTGAGACCCTGTTCTGTTTTATAATTCAGCTCCTGTGTAGCCAATTTTACTTTCCGTGTATTAGTGATATCTTATGATGTTTCTTTTTCTGTGTGACTTATTTCACTTAGAATCATCGTACCTGAACCCACTCATTATGCCGCTACGGGCCTGATGACATAGATTTCATTGCTGAGTGATATTGCATTGTACGTAAGTACCACAACTTCTTTATCCATTTTTCGCTTTCTGTGATATTGAAGTTGTACTGTAAACGAGGTTCTTGTAAACAGAGCCGTCCCAAACTTTTGGGTGGCTGTGTCTTTTTGATTTTAATTTCCCTAAGCTATAGGACCATAAGTGGAAGTGCCCTAGGCTCTGTTGCTGTGTTTTTTAGATGTTTCAGGAAACACCATACATTTCTCCAGAGTTTCTGTTTGCAATTTACATCCTGCCCATCAGCATAAGAAGGCTTCCAGTTCTCCATGGCCTGTCCTGCCTTTCTGGATTTTACACTTTTTTCAGATGGCCCTTTTGACCGGGGGGCAGTGAGACTTCATTGTAGTGCAGATTTCCTTTGCAAGCTTGCTTGGTTGGCCAAAATGGGCGTATGCGTTTTCTCCGGAATATATTCAGGAGAAAACGCATACGCCCTTTTTGGCCAAGTGCATCATTGTGGACGTTCTGCCTCTTTTCCTATGCTTTACATGGAATTCCAGTCTACCTCCTGAAATTGGTTTCCTGCAATTCTGCCCCACATTCAAGTCCTCTTGGCAGACTTACTTCAATATATTTTTGGACGATAGCTGTCATTTATAACTCTGCAGTTTTGTGAATGACAGTGCCCCTGAGCTCCTTTCTTTAACTCGCTTTCTTGTGAGCTGGTCGCAACACCGCAGGATTGCTTCAGGCCCTAGTGTGGTTCCGGCACGGCATGCTGAGCCTTTGGTTAATTCCTCTTTCTGGTGGGAAATGAGAGTTAAATTTGCCCGTCCAGACACCTCCAGCTAGTCTCTCATTGGTTCTCCCTATTCCTGTTCATTTTCCGCAGAAATTGCAAACTGGGCCAAACAGGAGGTTAAAGGCACGGACTCTCCAAGTAGGTAGAGTTAGTAAAGCGTCTCGAATGTTGCACCCGAGTACCAGGGGACAAAAACTGAGACACATTTGAACACGTTTCCCGATCACACGGTGGATCATACTCTGGGTTCCACATGCATGTTTTAGCTGAAGGAAGAATCCCTTAAACCTGCAGAGTTGAGACCCATGGAATGGGTACCATGCAATATGACTTCAAAGGGTCTGCATTTGCTCACCGAACCTCACCAATCCTAAAACTGCTGCGCTTATGCCGCTGTACACACGCTTGATTCTCCTTCGGAGACATATAAATCCATAGGTTTAAAGATTCTTACTACTCAGATATATTCTTAGGCGTTTAATATGGGGTGTTGAGTCCACTTCGTTGAGCAAGGAGTAGCTCTTGTCTATTACATATTTGGCTTATGGAACGGTATCTGTGCTAATTTAATCTCTGGTTTTATGCAGCACCCCAACTCACCTTTCCCCTTAAGCAAGCATAAGCTGGTTTTCTACATTTGAGACCCTGTTCTGTTTTGTATTTCAGTTCCTGTGTAGCCAAGTTTACATTCCGTTTATTAGTGATATCTTATGATGTTTCTTTTTCTGTGTGACTTATTTCACTTAGAATCATCATACCTGAATCCACTCATTATGCTGCTACGGGCCTGATGACATAGATTTCATTGCTGAGTGATATTGCATTGTGCGTAAGTACCACAACTTCTTTATCCATTTTTAGCTTTCTGTGATATTGAACTTGTACTGTAAACGAGGTTCTTGTTAACAGAGCCATCCGAAACTTTGGGGTGGCTGTGTCTTTTTGATTTTAATTTCCCTAAGCTATAGGACCATAAGTGGAAGTGCCCTAGGCTCTGTTGCTTTGTTCTTTAGATGTTTCAGGAAACACCATACACTTCTCCAGAGTGGCTGTTGGCAATTTACATCCCGCCCATCAGCATAACAAGGCTCCCAGTTCTCCATGGCCTGTCCTGCCTTTCTGGATAATACACTTTTTTCAGATGGCCCTTTTGACCGGGGGGCAGTGAGACTTCATTGTAGTGCAGATTTCCTTTGCAAGCTTGCTTGGTTGGCCAAAAAGTGCGTATGCGTTTTTTCATGAATATATTCAGGAAAAAACGCATACGCCCTTTTTGGCCAAGTGCATCATTGTGGACGTTCTGCCTCTTTTCCTATGCTTTACATGCAATTCCAGTCTACCTCCTGAAATCGGTTTCCTGCAATTCTGCCCCGCTTTCAAGTCCTCTTGGCAGCCTTACTTCAATATATTTTTGGACGATAGCTGTCATTTATAACTCTGCAGGTTTGTGAATTACAGTGCCCCTGAGCTCCTTTCTTCAACTCGCTTTCTCGTGAGCTGGCCGCAACACCGCAGGATTGCTTCAGGCCCTAGTGTGGTTCCGGCACGGCATGCTGAGCCTTTGGTTAATTCCTCTTTCTGGTGGGAAATGAGAGTTAAATTTGCCCGTCCAGACACCTCCAGCTAGTCTCTCATTGGTTCTCCCTATTCCTGTTCATTTTCCGCAGAAATTGCAAACTGGGCCAAACAGGAGGTTAAAGGCACGGACTCTCCAAGTAGGTAGAGTTAGTAAAGCATCTCGAATGTTGCACCCGAGTACCAGGGGACAAAAACTGAGACACATTTGAACACGTTTCCCGATCACACGGTGGATCATACTCTGGGTTCCACATGCATGTTTTAGCTGAAGGAAGAATCCCTTAAACCTGCAGAGTTGAGACCCATGGAATGGGTAGCATGCAATATGACTTCAAAGGGTCTGCATTTGCTCACCGAACCTCACCAATCCTATCACTGCTGCGTTTATGCCGCTGTACACACGCTTGATTCTCTTTCGGAGACATATCAATCCATAGGTTTTAAGATTCTTACTACTCAGATATATTCCTAGGCGTTTAATATGGGGTGTTGAGTCCACTTCGTTGAGCAAGGAGTAGCTCTTGTCTATTACATATTTGGCTTATGGAACGGTATCTGTGCTAATTTCAATCTCTGGTTTTATGCAGCACCCCACCTCACCTTTCCCCTTAAGCAAGCATAAGTTGGTTTTCTACATTTGAGACCCTGTTCTGTTTTGTAATTCAGTTCCTGTGTAGCCAATTTTACATTCCGTGTATTAGTGATATGTTATGATGTTTCTTTTTCTGTGTGACTTATTTCACTTAGAATCATCGTACCTGAATCCACTCATTATGCTGCTACGGGCCTGATGACATAGATTTCATTGCTGAGTGATATTGCATTGTACGTAAGTACCACAACTTCTTTATCCATTTTTCGCTTTCTGTGATATTGAACTTGTACCGTAAACGAGGTTCTTGTAAACAGAGCCGTCCCAAACTTTTGGGTGGCTGTTTCTTTTTGATTTTAATTTCCCTAAGCTATAGGACCATAAGTGGAAGTGCCCTAGGCTCTGTTATTGTGTTTTTTAGATGTTTCAGGAAACACCATACATTTCTCCAGAGTTTCTGTTGGCAATTTACATCCCGCCCATCAGCATAAGAAGGCTTCCAGTTCTCCATGGCCTGTCCTGCCTTTCTGGATTTTACACTTTTTTCAGATGGCCCTTTTGACCGGGGGGCAGTGAGACTTCATTGTAGTGCAGATTTCCTTTGCAAGCTTGCTTGGTTGGCCAAAAAGGGCGTATGCGTTTTCTCCTGAATATATTCAGGAGAAAACGCATACGCCCTTTTTGGCCAAGTGCATCATTGTGGACGTTCTGCCTCTTTTCCTATGCTTTACATGGAATTCCAGTCTACCTCCTGAAATCGGTTTTTCTGCAATTCTGCCCTGCTATGAAGTCCTCTTGGCAGCCTTACTTCAATATATTTTTGGACGATAGCTGTCATTTATAACTCTGCAGGTTTGTGAATGACAGTGCCCCTGAGCTCCTTTCTTCAACTCGCTTTCTTGTGAGCTTGCCGCAACACCGCAGGATTGCTTCAGGCCCTAGTGTGGTTCCGGCATGGCACGCTGAGCCTTTGGTTAATTCCTCTTCCTGGTGGGAAATGAGAGTTAAATTTGCCCGTCCAGACACCTCCAGCTAGTCTCTCATTGGTTCTCCCTATTCCTGTTCATCTTCCACTGAAATTGCAAACTGGGCCAAACAGGAGGTTAAAGGCACTGACTCTCCAAGTGGGGAGAGTGTTAGTTAAGCGTCTGGAATATTGCACCCCAGTACCAGGGGACGAAAACTGAGACACATTTGAACACGTTTCCCGATCACACGGTATATCATACTCTGCGTTCCACAAGCATGTTTTAGCCGAAGGAAGAATCCCTTAAACCTGCAGAGTTGAGACCCATGAAATGGGTACCATGCAATATGACTTCAAAGGGTCTGCATTTGCTCACCGAACCTCACCAATCCTATCAGTGCTGCGCTTATGCCGCTGTACACACGCTTGATTCTCTTTCGGAGACATATAAATCCATAGGTTTTAAGATTCTTACTACTCAGATATATTCTTAGGCGTTTAATATGGGGTGTTGAGTCCACTTCGTTGAGCAAGGAGTAGCTCTTGTCTATTACATATTTGGCTTATGGAACGGTATCTGTGCTAATTTCAATCTCTGGTTTTATGCAGCACCCCAACTCACCTTTCCCCTTAAGCAAGCATAAGCTGGTTTTCTACATTTGAGACCCTGTTCTGTTTTGTAATTCAGTTCCTGTGTAGCCAAGTTTACATTCCGTTTATTAGTGATATCTTATGATGTTTCTTTTTCTGTGTGACTTATTTCACTTAGAATCATCGTACCTGAATCCACTAATTATGCTGCTACGGGCCTGATGACATAGATTTCATTGCTGAGTGATATTGCATTGTACGTAAGTACCACAACTTCTTTATCCATTTTTAGCTTTCTGTGATATTGAACTTGTACCGTAAACGAGGTTCTTGTAAACAGAGCCGGCCCAACTTTTGGGGTGGCTGTCTCTTTTTGATTTTAATTTCCCTAAGCTATAGGACCATAAGTGGAAGTGCCCTAGGCTCTGTTTCTTTGTTTTTTAGATGTTTCAGGAAACACCATACACTTCTCCAGAGTGGCTGTTGGCAATTTACATCCCGCCCATCAGCATAACAAGGCTCCCAGTTCTCCATGGCCTGTCCTGCCTTTCTGGATTTTACACTTTTTTCAGATGGCCCTTTTGACCGGGGGGCAGTGAGACTTCATTGTAGTGCAGATTTCCTTTGCAAGCTTGCTTGGTTGGCCAAAAAGTGCATATGCGTTTTTTCCTGAATATATTCAGGAAAAAACACATACGCCCTTTTTGGCCAAGTGCATCATTGTGGACGTTCTGCCTCTTTTCCTATGCTTTACATGCAATTCCAGTCTACCTCCTGAAATCGGTTTCCTGCAATTCTGCCCCGCTTTCAAGTCCTCTTGGCAGCCTTACTTCAATATATTTTTGGACGATAGCTGTCATTTATAACTCTGCAGGTTTGTGAATTACAGTGCCCCTGAGCTCCTTTCTTCAACTCGCTTTCTCGTGAGCTGGCCGCAACACCGCAGGATTGCTTCAGGCCCTAGTGTGGTTCCGGCACGGCATGCTGAGCCTTTGGTTAATTCCTCTTTCTGGTGGGAAATGAGAGTTAAATTTGCCTGTCCAGACTACTCCAGCTAGTCTCTCATTGGTTCTCCCTATTCCTGTTCATTTTCCGCAGAAATTGCAAACTGGGCCAAACAGGAGGTTAAAGGCACGGACTCTCCAAGTAGGTAGAGTTAGTAAAGCGTCTCGAATGTTGCACCCGAGTACCAGGGGACAAAAACTGAGACACATTTGAACACGTTTCCCGATCACACGGTGGATCATACTCTGGGTTCCACATGCATGTTTTAGCTGAAGGAAGAATCCCTTAAACCTCAGAGTTGAGACCCATGGAATGGGTACCATGCAATATGACTTCAAAGGGTCTGCATTTGCTCACCGAACCTCACCAATCCTATCACTGCTGCGTTTATGCCGCTATACACACGCTTGATTCTCTTTCGGAGACATATAAATCCATAGGTTTTAAGATTCTTACTAGTCAGGTATATTCTTAGGCGTTTAATATGGGGTGTTGAGTCCACTTCGTTGAGCAAGGAGTAGCTCTTGTCTATTACATATTTGGCTTATGGAACGTTATCTGTGCTAATTTCAATCTCTGGTTTTATGCAGCACCCCACCTCACCTTTCCCCTTAAGCAAGCATAAGTTGGTTTTCTACATTTGAGACCCTGTTCTGTTTTGTAATTCAGTTCCTGTGTAGCCAAGTTTACATTCCGTGTATTAGTGATATCTTATGATGTTTCTTTTTCTGTGTGACTTATTTCACTTAGAATCATCGTACCTGAATCCACTCATTATGCTGCTACGGGCCTGATGACATAGATTTCATTGCTGAATGATATTGCATTGTACGTAAGTACCACAACTTCTTTATCCATTTTTAGCTTTCTGTGATATTGAACTTGTACTGTAAACGAGGTTCTTGTAAACAGAGCCGGCCCAACCTTTGGGGTGGCTGTGTCTTTTTGATTTTAATTTCCCTAAGCTATAGGACCATAAGTGGAAGTGCCCTAGGCTCTGTTTCTTTGTTTTTTAGATGTTTCAGGAAACACCATACACTTCTCCAGAGTGGCTGTTGGCAATTTACATCCCGCCCATCAGCATAACAAGGCTCCCAGTTCGCCATGGCCTCTCCTGCCTTTCTGGATTTTACACTTTTTTCAGATGGCCCTTTTGACCGGGGGGCAGTGAGACTTCATTGTAGTGCAGATTTCCTTTGCAAGCTTGCTTGGTTGGCCAAAAAGGGCGTATGCGTTTTTTCCTGAATATATTCAGGAGAAAACGCATACGCCCTTTTTGGCCAAGTGCGTCATTGTGGACGTTCTGCCTCTTTTCCTATGCTTTACATGCAATTCCAGTCTACCTCCTGAAATCGGTTTCCGGCAATTCTGCCCCACCTTCAAGTCCTCTTGGCAGACTTACTTCAATATATTTTTGGACGATAGCTGTTATTTATAACTTGCAGGTTTGTGAAAGACAGGGCTCCTGAGCTCCTTTCTTCAACTCGCTTTCTTGTGAGCTGGCCGCAACACCGCAGGATTGCTTCAGGCCCTAGTGTGGTTATGCCATGGCACGCAGAGCCTTTGGTTAATTCCTCTTCCTGGTGGGAAATGAGAGTTAAATTTACCTGTCCAGACACCTCCAGCTAGTCTCTCATTGGTTCTCCCTATTCCTGTTCATTTTCCGCAGAAATTGCAAACTGGGCCAAACAGGAGGTTAAAGGCACTGACTCTCCAAGTGAGGAGAGTGTTAGTAAAGCATCTGGAATGTTGCACCCGAGTACCAGGGGACGAAAACTGAGACACATTTGAACACGTTTCCCGATCACACAGTGGATCATACTCTGGGTTCCACATGCATGTTTTAGGTGAAGGAAGAATCCCTTAAACCTGGAGAGTTGAGAACCTATGAATGGGTACCATGCAATATGACTTCAGAGGGTCTGCATTTGCTCACCCAACCTCACCAATCCTATCACTGCTGCGTTTATGCCGCTGTACACACGCTTGATTCTCTTTCGGAGACATATAAATCCATAGGTTTTAAGATTCTTACTAGTCACGTATATTCTTAGGCGTTTAATATGTGGTGTTGAGTCCACTTCGTTGAGCAAGGAGTAGATCTTGTCTATTATATATTTGGCTTATGGAACGGTATCTGTGCTAATTTCAATCTCTGGTTTTATGCAACACCCCAACTCACCTTTCCCCTTAAGCAAGCATAAGTTGGTGTTCTACATTTGAGACCATGTTCTGTTTTGTAATTCAGTTCCTGTGTAGCCAAGTTTACATTCCGTGTAGTAGTGATATCTTATGATGTTTCTTTTTCTGTGTGACTTATTTCACTTAGAATCATCGTACCTGAATCCACTCATTATGCTTCTACGGGCCTAATGACATAGATTTCATTGCTGAGTGATATTGCATTGTACGTAAGTACCACAACTTCTTTACCCATTTTTCGCTTTCTGTGATATTGAACTTGTACCGTAAATGAGGTTCTTGTAAACAGAGCCGTCCCAAATATTGGGGTGGCTGTGTCTTTTTGATTTTAATTTCCCTAAGCTATAGGACCATATGTGGAAGTGCCCGAGGCTCTGTTGCTTTGATTTTTAGATGTTTCAGGAAACACCATACACTTTTGCAGAGTGGCTGATGGCAATTTACATCTTGTCCATCAGCATAACAAGGCTCCCAGTTCTCCATGGCCTGTCCTGCCTTTCTGGATTTTACACTTTTTTCAGATGGCCCTTTTGACCGGGGGGCAGTGAGACTTCATTGTAGTGCAGATTTCCTTTGCAACCTTGCTTGGTTGACCAAAAAGTGCGTATGCATTTTTCCCTGAATATATTCAGGAAAAAACGCATACGCCCTTTTTGGCCAAGTGCATCATTGTGGACGTTCTGCCCCTTTTCCTGTGCTTTACATGAAATTCCAGTCTACCTCCTGAAATCGGTTTCCTGCAATTCTGCCGCGCTTTCAAGTCTTCTTGGCAGCCTTACTTCAATATATATTTGGACGATAGCTGTCATTTATAACTCTGCAGGTTTGTGAATTACAGTGCCCCTGAGCTCCTTTCTTCAACTCGCTTTCTTGTGAGCTGGCCGCAACACCGCAGGATTGCTTCAGGACCTAGTGTGATTCCGGCACGGCACACTGAGCCTTTGGTTAATTCCTCTTCCTGGTGGGAAATGAGAGTTAAATTTACCCGTCCAGACACCTCCAGCTAGTCTCTGATTGGTTCTCCCTATTCCTCTTCATCTTATGCAGAAATTGCAAACTGGGCCAAACTGGAGGTTAAAGGAACTGACTCTCCAAGTGGGGAGAGTGTTAGAAAAGCGTCTGGAATGTTGCACCCGAGTACCAGGGGACGAAAACTGAGACACATTTGAACACTTTTCCCGAACGCACGGTGGATCATACTCTGGGTTCCCCATGCATATTTTAGCTGAAGGAAGAATCCCTTAAACCTGGAGAGTTGAGACCCATGGAATGGGTACCATGCATTATGACTTCAAAGGGTCTGCATTTGCTCACTGAACCTCACCATCCTATCACTGCTGTGTTTATGCCACTGTACACACGCTTCATTCTCTTTTGGAGACATATATATCCATAGGTTTTAAGATTCTTACTAGTCAGGTATATTCTTAGGCGCTTAATATGTGGTGTTGAGTCCACTTCGTTGAGCAAGGAGTAGCTCTTGTCTATTACATATTTGGCTTATGGAACGGTATCTGTGCTAATTTCAATCTCTGGTTTTATGCAGCACCCCAACTCTCCTTTCCCCTTAAGCAAGCATAAGTTGGTTTTCTACATTTGAGACACTGTTCTGTTTTGTAATTCAGTTCCCGTGTAGCCAAGTTTACCTTCCGTGCATTAGAGATATCTTATGATGTTTCTTTTTCTGTGTGACTTATTTCCCTTAGAATCATCGTACCTGAATCCACTCATTATGCTGCTACGGGCCTGAAGACATAGATTTCAATGCTGAGTGATATTGCATGGTACGTAAGTACCACAACTTCTTTATCCATTTTTCGCATTTTGTGATATTGAACTTGTACCGTAAACGAGGTTCTTGTAAACAGAGCCGTCCCAAAATTTGGGGTGGCTGTGTCCTTTTGATTTTAATTTCCCTAAGCTATAGGACCATAAGTGGAAGTTCCCTAGGCTCTCTTGCTTTGTTTTGTAGATGTTTCAGGAAACACCATACACTTCTCCAGAGTGGCTGTTGGCAATTATTATCCTGCCCTTCAGCATGACAAGGCTCCCAGTTCTCCACGGCCTGTCCTGCCTTTCTGGATTTTACACTTTTTTCAGATGGCCCTTTTGACCGGGGGACAGTGAGACTTCATTGTAGTGCAGATTTCCTTTGCAAGCTTGCTTGGTTGGCCAAAAAGGGCGTATGCGTTTTTTCCTGAATATATTCAGGAAAAAACGCATACGCCCTTTTTTGCCAAGTGCATCATTGTGGACGTTCTGCCTCTTTTCCTATGCTTTACATGCAATTCCAGTCTACCTCCTGAAATCTGTTTACTGCAATTCTGCCCCTCATTCAAGTCCTCTTGGCAACCTTACTTCAGTATATTTTTGGACGATAGCTGTCATTTATAACTCTGCATGTTTTTGAATTACAGGGCCACTGAGCTCCTTTCTTCAACTCGCTTGCTTGTGAGCTGGCCGCAACCCTGCAGGATTGCTTCAGACCCTAGTGTGGTTATGGCATGGAATGCTGAGCATTTGGTTAATTCCTCTTCCTGGTGGGAAATGAGAGTTAAATTTGCCCGTCCAGACACCTCCAGCTAGTCTCTCATTGGTTCTCCCTATTCCTGTTCATCTTCCGCAGAAATTGCAAACTGGGCCAAACAGGAGATTAAAGGCACTGACTCTCCAATTAGGGAGAGTGTTAGTAAAGCGTCTGGAATGTTGCACCCGAGTACCAGGGGACGAAAACTGAGACACATTTGAACACGTTTGCCGATCACATGGTGGATCATACTCTGGGTTCCACATGCATGTTTTAGCTGTAGGAAGCACCCCTTAAACCTGGAGAGTTGAGACCCATGGAATGGGTACCATGCATTATGACTTCAAAGGGTCTGCATTTGCTCACCGAATCTCACCAATCCTATCACTGCTGCGTTTATGTCGCTGTACACACGCTTGATTCTGTTTTGGAGACATATAAATCCATAGGTTTTAAGATTCTTACTAGTCAGGTATATTCTTAGGCGTTTAATATGGCCTGTTGAGTCCACTTCGTTCAGCAAGGAGTAGCTCTTGTCTATTACATATTTGGCTTATGGAACGGTATCTGTGCTAATTTCAATCTCTGGTTTTATGCAGCACCCCAACTCACCTTTCCCCTTAAGCAAGCATAAGTTGGTGTTCTACGTTTGAGACCCTGTTCTGTTTTGTAATTCAGTTCCTCTGTAGCCAAGTTTACATTCCGTGTAGTAGTGATATCTTATAATATTTCTTTTTCTGTGTGAGTTATTTCACTTAGAATCATCGACCTGAATCCACTCATTATGCTGCTATGGGCCTGATGACATAGATTTCATTGCTGAGTAATATTGCATTGTACGTATGTACCACAACGTCTTTATGCATTTTTCGCGTTCTGCGATATTGTACTTGTACTGTAAACGAGGTTCTTGTAAACAGAGCCGTCCCAAACTTTGGGGTGGATGTGTCTTTTTGATTTTAATTTCCCTAAGCTATAGGACCATAAGTGGAAGTGCCCTAGGCTCTGTTGCTTTGTTTTTTGGATGTTTCAGGAAACACCATACACTTCTCCAGAGTGGCTGTTTGCAATTTACATCCCGCCCATCAGCATAACAAGGCTCCCAGGTCTCCATGGCCTGTCCTGCCTTTCTGGATTTTACACTTTTTTCAGATGGCCCTTTTGACCGGGGGGCAGTGAGACTTCATTGTAGTGCAGATTTCCCCTGCAAGCTTGCTTGGTTGGCCAAGAAGTGCGTATGCGTTTTTTCCTGAATATATTGAGGAAAAAACGCATACGCCCTTTTTGGCCAAGTGCATCATTGTGGACATTCTGCCTCTTTTCCTATGCTTTAGATGCAATTCCAGTCTACCTCCTGAAATCAGGTTCCTACAATTCTGCCCCTCTTTCAAGTCCTCTTGGCAGCCTTACTTCAATATATTTTTGGACGATAGCTGTCATTTATAACTCTGCAGGTTTGTGAATTACAGTGCCCATGAGCTCCTTTCTTCAACTCGCTTTCTTGAGAGATGGCCGCAACACCGCAGTATTGCCTCAGGCCCTAGTGTGGTTCTGGCATGGGACGCTGAGCCTTTGGTTAATTCCTCTTCCTGGTGGGAAATGAGAGTTAAATTTACCCGTTCAGATACTCCAGCTAGTCTCTCATTGGTTCTCCCTATTCCTGTTCATGTTCCGCAGAAATTGCAAACTGGGCCAAAGAGGAGTTTAAAGGCCCTGACTCTCCAAGTGGGGAGAGTGTTAGTAAAGCGTCTGGAATGTTGCACCCGAGTACCAGGGGACGAAAACTGAGACACATTTGAACACGTTTCCCGAAGGCACGGTGGATCATACTCTGGGTTCCACATGCATGTTTTAGCTGGAAGAAGAATCCCTTAAACCTGGAGAGTTGAGACCCATGGAATGGGTACCATGCAATATGAATTCAAAGGGTCTGCATTTGCTCACCGAACCTCAACAATCCTATCACTGCTGCATTTATGCCGCTGTACACACGCTTGATTCGCTTTCGGAGACATATAAATCCATAGGTTTTAAAATTCTTACTAGTCAGGTATATTCTTAGGCGTTTAATATGGGGTGTTGAGTCCACTTCGTTGAGCAAGGAGTAGTTCTTGTCTATTACATATTTGGCTTATGGAACGGTATCTGTGCTAATTTCAATCTCTTGTTTTATGCAGCACCCCAACTCACCTTTCCCCTTTAGCAAGCATAAGTTGTTTTTCTACATTTGAGACCCTGTTCTGTTTTGTAATTCAGTTCCTGTGTAGCCAAGTTTACATTCCGTGTATTAGTGATCTCTTATGATGTTTCTTTTTCTGTGTGACTTATTTCACTTAGAATCATCGTACCTGAATCCACTCATTATGCTGCTACGGGCCTGATGACATAGATTTCAATGCTGAGTGATATTGCATGGTACGTAAGTACCACAACTTCTTTATCCATTTTTCGCTTTCTGTGATATTGAACTTGTACCGTAAACGAGGTTCTTGTAAACAGAGCCGTCCCAAAATTTGGGGTGGCTGTGTCTTTTTGATTTTAATTTCCCTAAGCTATAGGATCATAAGTGGAAGTGCCCTAGGCTCTGTTGCTTGTTTTCTAGATGTTTCAGGAAACACCATACACTTCTCCAGAGTGGCAGTTGGCAATTTACATCCCGCCCATCAGCATAACAAGGCTCCCAGTTCTCCATGGCCTGTCCTGCCTTTCTGGATTTTACACTTTTTTCAGATGGCCCTTTTGACCGGGGGCAGTGAGACTTCATTGTAATGCAGATTTCCTTTGCAAGCTTGCTTGGTTGGCCAAAAAGGGCGTATGCGTTTTTTCCTGAATATATTCAGGAAAAAACGCATACGCCCTTTTTGGCCAAGTGCATCATTGTGGACGTTCTGCCTCTTTTCCTATTCTTTACATGCAATTCCAGTCTACCTCCTGAAATCGGTTTCCTGCAATTCTGCTCCACATTCAAGTCCTCTTGGCAGCCTTACTTCAACATATTTTTGGACGATAGCTGTCATTTATAACTCTGCAGGTTTGTGAATTACAGTGCCCCTGAGCTCCTTTCGTCAACTTGCTTTCTTGTGAGCTGGCCACAACCCTGCAGGATTGCTTCAGGCCCTAGGGTGGTTCTGGCATGGCACGCTGAGCCTTTGGTTAATTCCTCTTCCTGGTGGGAAATGAGAGTTAAATTTGCCCGTCCAGACACCTCCAGCTAGTCTCTCATTGGTTCTCCCTATTCCTGTTCATTTTCCGCAGAAATTGCAAACTGGGAAAAACAGGAGTTTAAAGGCACTGACTCTCCAAGTGGGGAGAGTGTTAGTAAAGCATCTAGAATGTTGCACCCGAGTAGCAGGGGACGAAAACTGAGACACATTTGAACACGTTTCCCGATCACACGGTGGATCATACTCTGGGTTCCACATGCATGTTTTAGCTGAAGGAAGAATCCCTTAAACCTGGAGACTTGAGACCCATGGAATGGGTACCATGCAATATGACTTCAAAGGGTCTGCATTTGCTCACCAAACCTCACCAATCCTATCACTGCTGCGTTTATGCCGCTGTACACATGCTTGATTCTCTTTCGGAGTCATAGAAATCCATAGGTTTTAAGGTTCTTACTAGTCAGGTATATTCTTAGGCATTTAATATGGGGTTTTGAGTCCACTTCGTTAAGCAAGGAGTAGCTCTTGTCTATTACATATTTGGCTTATGGTATGGTATCTGTGCTAATTTCAATCTCTGGTTTTATGCAGCACCCCAACTCACCTTTCCCCTTCAGCAAGAATAAGTTGGTTTTCTACATTTGAGACCATGTTCTGGTTTGTAATTCAGTTCCTCTGTAGCCAAGTTTACATTCCGTGTACTAGAAATATCTTATGATGTTTCTTTTTCTGTGTGACGTATTTCACTTAGAATCATCGTACCTGAATCCACTCATTATGCTGCTATGGGCCTGATGACATAGATTTCATTTCTGAGTGATATTGCATTGTACGTAAGTACCACAACTTCTTTATCCATTTGTCGCTTTCTGTGATATTGAACTTGTACCGTAAAAGAGGTTCTTGTAAATAGAGCCGTCCCAAACTTTGGGGTGGCTGTGTCTTTTTGATTTTAATTTCCCTAAGCTATAGGACCATAAGTGGAAGTGCCCTAGGCTCTGTTGCTTTGTTTTTTGGATGTTTCAGGAAACACCATACACTTCTGAAGAGTGGCTGTTGGCAATTTACATCCCGCCCATCAGCATAACAAGGCTCCAAGTTCTCCATGGCCTGTCCTGCCTTTCTGGATTTTACACTTTTTTCAGATGGCCCTTTTGACCAGGGGGCAGTGAGACTTCATTGTAGTGCAGATTTCCTTTGCAAGCATGCTTGGTTGGCCAAAAAGGGCATATGCGTTTTTCCCTGAATATATTGAGGAAAAAACTCATACACACTTTTTGGCCAAGTGCATCATTGTGGACGTTCTGCCTCTTTTCCTATGCTTTACATGCAATTCCAGTCTACCTCCTGAAATCGGTTTCCTGCAATTCTGCCCCACTTTCAAGTCCTCTTGGCAGCCTTACTTCAATATATTTTTGGACGATAGCTGTCATTAATAATTCTGCAGGTTTGTGAATGTCAGTGCCCCTGAGGTCCTTTCTTCACCTACCTTTCTTGTGAGCTGAACACAATGCTGCAGGATTGCTTCAGACCCTAGTGTGGTTCTGGCATGGCACGCTGAGCCTTTGGTTAATTCCTCTTCCTGGTGCAAAATGAGAGTTAAATTTGCCCGTCCAGACACCTCCAGCTAGTCTCTCATTGGTTCTACCTATTCCTGTTCAATTTCCGCAGAAATTGCAAACTGGGCCAAACAGGAGTTTAAAGGCACTGACTCTCCAAGTGGGGAGAGTGTTAGTAAAGCGTCTGGAATGTTGCACCCGAGTACCAGGGGATGAAAACTGAGACACATTTGAACACATTTCCCGATCACACGGTGGATCATACTGGGTTCCACATGCATGTTTTAGCTGAAGGAAGAATCCCTTAAACTTGGAGAGTTGAGACCCATAGAATGGGTACCATGCAATATGACTTCAGAGGGTCTGCATTTGCTCACCAATCCTCACCAATCCTATCACTGCTGCGTTTATGCCGCTGTACACACGCTTGATTCTCTTTCGGAGACATATAAATCCATAGGTTTTATGATTGTTACTAGTCAGGTATATTCTTAGGCGTTTAATATGGGGTGTTGAGTCCACTTCGTTGAGCAAGGAGTAGCTCTTGTCTATTACATATTTGGCTTATGGAACGGTATCTGTGCTAATTTCAATCTCTGGTTTTATGCAGCACCCCAACTCACCTTTCCCCTTAAGCAAGCATAAGTTGGTTTTCTACATTTGAGACCCTGTTCTGTTTTGTAATTCAGTTCCTGTGTAGCCAAGTTTACATTCCGTGTACTAGTGATATCTTATGATGTTTCTTTTTCTGTGTGACTTATTTCACTTAGAATCATCATACCTGAATCTACTCATTATGCTGCTACGGGCCTGATGACATAGATTTCATTGCTGAGTGATATTGCATTGTACGTAAGTACCACAACTTCTTTATCCATTTTTCGCTTTCTGTGATATTGAACTTGTACTGTAAACGAGGTTCTTGTAAACAGAGCCGTCCCAAACTTTGGGGTGGCTGTGTCTTTTTGATTTTAATTTCCCTAAGCTATAGGACCATAAGTGGAAGTGCCGTAGGCTCTGTTGCTTTGTTTTTTAGATGTTTCAGGAAACACCATACACTTCTCCAGAGTGGCTGTTGGCAATTTACATCCTGCCCAGCAGCATAACAAGGCTCCAAGTTCTCCATGGCCTGTCCTGCCTTTCTGGATTTTACACTTTTTTCAGATGGCCATTTTGACCGGGGGGCAGTGAGACTTCATTTTAGTGCAGATTTCTTTGCAAGCTTGCTTGGTTGGCCAAAAAGGGCGTATGCGTTTTTTCCTGAATACATTCAGGAAAAAACGCATACGCCCTTTTTGGCCAAGTGCATCATTGTGGACTTTCTGCCTCTTTTCCTATGCTTTACATGCAATTCCAGTCTACCTCCTGAAATCGGTTTCCTGCAATTCTGCCCCGCATTCAAGTCCTCTTGGCAACCTTACTTAAATATATTTTTGGATGATAGCTGTCCATTATAACTCTGCAGGTTTGTGAATGACAGTGCCCCTGAGCTCCTTTCTTCAACTCGCTTTCTTGTGAGCTGGCCGCAACACCGCAGGATTGCTTCAGGCCCTACTGTGTTTCTGGCATGGCACGCTGAGCCTTTGGTTAATTCCTCTTCCTGGTGGGAAATGAGAGTTAAATTGGCCCGTCCAGACACCTCCAGCTAGTCTATCATTGGTTCTCCCTATTCCTGTTCATTTTCCGCAGACATTGCATACTCGGCCAAACAGGAGGTTAAAGGCACTGACTCTCCAAGTAGGGAGAGTGTTATTAAAGCGTCTAGAATGTTGCACCCGAGTACAAGGGGACAAAAACTGAGACACATTTGAACACGTTTCCCGATCACAAAGTGGATCATACTCTGTGTTCCACATGCATGTTTAAGCTGAAGGAAGAATCCCTTAAAACTGGAGAGTTCAGACCCATGGAATGGGTACCATGCAATATGACTTCAAAGGTTCTGCATTTGCTCACCGAACCTCACCAATCCTATCACTGCTGCGTTTATGCCGCTGTACACACGCTTGATTCTCTTTCGGAGACATATATATCCATAGGTTTTAAGATTCTTACTAGTCAGGTATATTCTTAGGCGTTTAATATGGGGTGTTGAGTCCACTTCGTTGAGCAAGGAGTAGCCCTTGTCTGTTACATATGTGACTTATGGAATGGTATCTGTGCTAATTTCAATCTCTGGTTTTATGCAGCACCCCAACTCACCTTTCCCCTTAAACAAGCATAAGTTGGTTTTCTACATTTGAGACCATGTTCTGTTCTGTAATTCAGTTCCTGTTTAGCCAAGTTTACATTCCATGTAGTAGTGATATCTTATGATGTTTCTTTTTCTGTGTGACTTATTTCACTTAGAATCATCGTACCTGAATCCACTCATTATGCTGCTACGGGCCTGATGACATAGATTTCATTGCTGAGTGATATTGCATTGTATGTAAGTACCACAACTTCTTCATCCATTTTTCGCTTTCTGTGATATTGAACTTGTACTGTAAACGAGGTTCTTATAACAGAGCCATCCCAAACTTTGGGGTGGCTGTGCTTTTTGGTTTTAATATCCCTAAGCTATAGGACCATAAGTGGAAGTGCCCTAGGCTCTGTTGCTATGTTTTTTAGATGTTTCATGAAACACCATACACTTCTCCAGAGTGGCTGTTGGCAATTTACATCCCGCCCATCAGCATAACAAGGCTCCCAGTTCTCCATGGCCTGTCCTGCCTTTCTGGATTTTACACTTTTTTCACATGGCCCTTTTGACCAAGGGGCAGTGAGACTTCATTGTAGTGCAGATTTCATTTGCAAGCTTGCTTGGTTGGCCAAAAAGGGTGTATGCGTTTTTTCCTGAATATATTCAGGAAAAAACGCATACGCCCTTTTTGGCCAAGTGCCTCATTGTGGACGTTCAGCCTCTTTTCCTATGCTTTACATGCAATTCCAGTCTACCTCCTGAAATTGGTTTCCTGCAATTCTGCCCCGCTTTCAAGTCCTCTTGGTGGCCTTACTTCAATATATTTTTGGACGATAGCTGTCATTTATAACTCTGCATGTTTGTGAATTACAGTGCCCCTGATCTCCTTTCTTCAACTCGCTTTTTTGTGAGCTGGCCGCAACACCGCAGGAATGCTTCAGGCCCTAGTGTTGTTGCGGCACGGCACGCTGAGCCTTTGGTTAAATCCTCTTCCTGGTGGGAAATGAGAGTTAAATTTGCCTGTCCAGACACCTCCAGCGAGTCTCTCATTGGTTCTCCCTATTCCTGTTCATTTTCCGCAGAAATCGCAAACTGGGCCAAACAGGAGTTTAAAGGCACTGACTCTCCAAGTGGGAGAGTGTTAGTAAAGCATCTGGAATGTTGCACCCGAGTACCAGGGGACGAAAACTGAGACCACATTTGAACACGTTTCCCAATCACACGGTGGATCATACTCTGGGTTCCACATGCATGTTTTAGCTGAAGGAAGAATCCCTTAAATCTGCAGAGTTGAGACCTATTGAATGCGTACCATGCAATATGACTTCAAAGGGTCTGCATTTGCTCACCGAACCTCACCAATCCTATCACTGCTGCGTTTATGCCGCTGTACACACGCTTGATTCTCTTTCGGAGACATATAAATCCATAGGTTTTAAGATTCTTACCAGTCAGGTATATTCTTAGGCATTTAAAATGGGGTGTTGAGTCCACTTCGTTGAGCAAGGAGTAGCTCTTGTCTATTACATATTTGGCTTATGGAACGGTATCTGTGCTAATTTCAATCTCTGGTTTTATGTAGCACCCCAACTCACATTCCCCCTTAAGCAAGCATAAGTTGGTTTTCTACATTTGAGACCCTGTTCTGTTTTGTAATTCAGTTCCTTTGTAGCCAAGTTTACATTCCGTGTAGTAGGGATATCTTATGATGTTTCTTTTTCTGTGTGACTTATTTCACTTAGAATCATCGTACCTGAATCCACTCATTATGCTGCTATGGGCCTGATGACATAGATTTCATTGCTGAGTGATATTGCATTGTACGTAAGTACCACAACTTCTTTATCCATTTTTCGCTTTCTGTGATATTGAACTTGTACCGTAAATGAGGTTCTTGTAAACAGAGCTGTCCCAAATTTTGGTGTGGCTGTGTGTTTTTGATTTTAATTTCCCTAAGCTATAGGACTATAAGTGGAAGTGCCCTAAGCTCTGTTGCTTTGTTTTTTGGATGTTTCAGGAAACACCATACACTTCTCCAGAGTGGCTGTTGGCAATTTACATCCCGCCCATCAGCATGACAAGGCTCCCAGTTCTCCACAGCCTGTCCTGCCTTTCTGGATTTTACAATTTTTTCAGATATCCCTTTTGACCGGGGGGCAGTGAGACTTCATTGTAATGCAGATTTCCTTTGCAACCTTGCTTCGTTGGCCAAAAAGTGCGTATGCGTTTTTTCCTGAATATATTCAAGAAAAAACACATACGCCCTTTTTGGCCAAGTGCATCATTGTGGACGTTCTGCCTCTTTTCCTATGCTTTACATGCAATTCCAGTCTACCTCCTGAAATCGGTTTCCTGCAACCTGCCCCGCTTTCAAGTCCTCTTGGCAGCCTTACTTCAATATATTTTTGGACGATAGCTGTCATTTATAACTCTGTAGGTTTGTGAATGACAGTGCCCCTGAGCTCCTTTCTTCAACTCGCTTTCTTGTGAGCTGGCCGCAACACCGCAGGATTGCTTCAGGCCCTAGTGTGGTTCCGGCATAGCACACTGAGCCTTTGTTTAATTCCTCTTCCTGGTGGGAAATGAGAGTTAAATTTGCCCGTCCAGACACCTCCAGCTAGTCTCTCATGGGTTCTCCCTATTCCTGTTCATTTTCCGCAGAAATTGCAAACTGGGCCAAACAGGAGGTTAAAGGCACTGACTATCCAAGTGGGGAGAGTGTTAGTAAAGCGTCTGGAATGTTGCACCCGAGTACCAGGGGACAAAAACTGAGACACATTTCAACACGTTTCCCGATCACACGGTGGATCATACTCTGGGTTCCACATGCATGTTTTAGCTGAAGAAAGAATCCCTTAAACCTGGAGAGTTGAGACCCATGGAAAGGGTAATATGCAATATGACTTCAAAGGCTCTGCATTTGCTCACCGAACCTCACCAGTCCTATCACTGCTGCGTTTATGCCGCTATACACACGCTTGATTCTCCTTCGGAGACATATAAATCCATAGGTTTTAAGATTCTTACTAGTCAGGTATATTCTTAGGCGTTTAATATGGGGTGTTGAGTCCACTTCGTTGAGCAAGGAGTAGCTCTTTTCTATTACATATTTGGCTTATGGAACGGTATCTGTGCTAATTTCAATCTCTGGTTTTATGCAGCACCCCAACACACCTTTCCCCTTAAGCAAGCATAAGTTGGTTTTCTGCATTTGAGACCGTGTTCTGTTTTGTAATTCAGTTCCTGTGTAGCCAAGTTTACATTCGTGTACTAGTGATATCTTATGATGTTTCTTTTTCTGTGTGACTTATTTCACTTAGAATCATCGTACCTGAATCCACTCATTATGCTGCTACGTGCCTGATGACATAGATTTCATTGCTGAGTGATATTGCGTTGTACGTAAGTACCACAATTTCTTTATCCATTTTTCACTTTCTGTGGTATTGAACTTGTACCATAAACGAGGTTCTTGAAAACAGAGCCGGCCGAAACTTTGGGGTGGCTGTGTCTTTTTGATTTTAATTTCCCTAAGCTATAGGACCATAAGTGGAAGTGCCCTAGGCTCTGTTGCTTTGTTTTTTAGATGTTTCAGGAAACACCATACACTTCTCCAGAGTGGCTATTGGCAATTTACATCCTGCCTATCAGCATAACAATGCTCCCAGTTCTCCATGGCCTGTCCTGCCTTTTTGGATTTTACACTTTTTTCAGATGGCCCTTTTGACTGGGGGGTAGTGAGACTTCATTTTAGTGCAGATTTCTTTGCAAGCTTGCTTGGTTGGCCAAAAACTGCGTATGCGTTTTTTCCTGAATATATTCAGGAAAAAACGCATACGCCCTTTTTGGCCAAGTGCATCATTGTGGACGTTCTGCCTCTTTTCCTATGCTTTACATGCAATTCCACTCAACCTCCTGAAATCGGTTTCCTGCAATTCTGCCCCACTTTCAAGTCCTCTTGGCAGCCTTACTTCAATATATTTTTGGACGATAGCTGTCATTTATTATTCTGCAGGTTTGTGAATGACAGTGCCCCTGAGCTCCTTTCTTCAACTCGCTTTCTTGTGAGCTGGCCGCAACACCGCAGGATTGCTTCAGGCCCTAGTGTGGTTCCGGCACGGCACGCTGAGCCTATGGTTAATTTCTCTTCCTGCTGGGAAATGAGAGTTAAATTTGTCCGTCCAGACACCTCCAGCTAGTCTCTCATGGGTTCTCCCTATTCCTGTTCATTTTCCGAAGAAATTGCAAACTGAGCCAAACAGGATTTTAAAGGCACTGCCTCTCCAAGTGGGGAGAGTGTTAGTAAGGCGTCTGGAATGTTGCACCCGAGTACCAAGGGACGAAAACTGAGACACATATGAACACGTTTCCCGATCACACTGTGGATCATACTCTGGGTTCCACATGCATGTTTTTGGTGAAGGAAGAAGCCCTTAAACCTGGAGAGTTGAGACCCTATGAATGGGTACCATGCAATATGACTTCAAAGGGTCTGCATTTGCTCACCCAACCTCACCAATCCTATCACTGCTGCGTTTATGCCGCTGTACACACTCTTGATTCTCTTTCGGACACATACATATCCATAGGTTTTAACATTCTTACTAGTCAGGTATATTCTTAGGCGTTAAATATGGTGTCTTGAGCCCACTTCGTTGAGAAAGGAGTAGCTCTTGTCTATTACATATTTGGCTTATGGAATGGTATCTGTGCTAATTTCAATCTCTGGTTTATGCAGCACCCCAACTCACCTTTCCCATTAAGCAAGCATAAGTTGGTTTTCTACATTTGAGACACTGGTCTGTTTTGTAATTCAGTTCCTGGGTAGCCAAGTTTACATTCGGTGTACTAGTGATATAGTATGATGTTTCTTTTTCTGTGTGACTTATTTCACTTAGAATCATCCTTCCTGAATCCCCTCATTATGCTGCTACGGGCCTGATGACATAGATTTCATTGCTGTGTGATATTGAATTGTACCTAAGTACCACAACTTCTTTATCCATTTTTCATTTTCTGCGATATAGAACATGTACCGTAAACGAGGTTCTTGTAAACAGAGCCATCCCAAACTTTGGGGTGGCTGTGTCTTTTTGATTTTAATTTCCCTAAGCTATAGGACCATAAGTGGAAGTGCCATAGGCTCTGTTGCTTTGTTTTTGGATGTTTCAGGAAACACCATACACTTCTCCAGAGTGGCTGTTGGCAATTTACATCCCGCCCATCAGCATAACAAGGCTTCTAGTTCTCCATGGCCTGTCCTGCCTTTTTGGATTTTACTCATTTTTCAGATGGCCCTTTTGACTGGGGGGCAGTGAGACTTCATTGTAGCGCAGATTTCCTTTGCAAGCTTGCTTGGTTGGCCAAAAAGTGCGTAGGTGTTTTTTCCTGAATATATTCAGGAAAAAACGCATACGCCCTTTTTGGCCAAGTGCATCATTGTGGACATTCTGCCTCTTTTCCTATGCTTTACATGCAATTCCAGTCTACCTCCTGAAATCGGTTTCCTGCAATTCTGCCCCGCTTTCAAGTCCTCTTGGCAGCCTTACTTCAATATATTTTTGGACGATACCTGTCATTTATAACTCTGCATGGTTGTGAATTACATTGCCCCTGAGGTCCTTTCTTCAACTCGCTTTCTTGTGAGCTGGCCGCAACACCGCAGGATTGCTTCAGGCCCTAGTGTCATTCTGGCATGGCACGCTAAGCCTTTCGTTAATTCCTCTTCCTGGTGGGAAATGAGAGTTAAATTTGCCCGTCCAGACACCTCCAGCTAGTCTCTCATTGGTTCTCCCTATTCCTGTTCATTTTCCGCAGAAATTGCAAACTGGGCCAAACAGGAGGTAAAAGGCACTGACTCTCCAAGTGGGAAGAGTGTTAGTAAAGCGTCTGGAATGTTGCACCCGAGTACCAGGGGACGAAAACTGAGACACATTTGAACACGTTTCCCGATCACACGGTGGATCATACTCTGGGTTCCACATGCATGTTTTTGGTGAAGGAAGAAGCCCTTAAACCTGGAGAGTTGAGACCCTATGAATGGGTACCATGCAATATGACTTGAAAGGGTCTGCATTTGCTCACCCAACCTCACCAATCCTATCACTGCTGCGTTTATGCCGCTGTACACACGCTTGATTCTCTTTCGGAGACATACAAATCCATAGGTTTTAACATTCTTACTAGTCAGGTATATTCTTAGGCGTTAAATATGGTGTCTTGAGCCCACTTCGTTGAGAAAGGAGTAGCTCTTGTCTATTACATATTTGGCTTATGGAATGGTATCTGTGCTAATTTCAATCTCTGGTTTATGCAGCACCCCAACTCACCTTTCCCCTTAAGCAAGCATAAGTTGGTTTTCTACATTTGAGACACTGGTCTGTTTTGTAATTCAGTTCCTGGGTAGCCAAGTTTACATTCGGTGTACTAGTGATATAGTATGATGTTTCTTTTTCTGTGTGACTTATTTTGCTTAGAATCATCGAACCTGAATCCACTCATTATGCTGCCTCGGGACTGATGACATACATTTCATTGCTGAGTGATATTGCATTGTACGTAAGTACCACAACTTCTTTATCCATTTTTTGCTTTCTGTGATTTTGAACTTGAACCGTAAATGAGGTTCTTGTAAACAGAGCCATCCCAAATTTTGGGGTGGCTGTGTCTTTTTGATTTTAATTTCCCTAAGCTATAGGACCATAAGTGGAAGTGCCCTAGGCTCTGTTGCTTTGTTTTTTGGATGTTTCAGGAAACACCATACACTTCTCCAGAGTGGCTGTTGGCAATTTACATCCCGCCCATCAGCATAACAAGGCTCCCAGTTCTCCATGGCCTGTCCTGCCTTTCTGGATTTTACCATTTTTTCAGATGGCCCTTTTGACCAGTTGGATGTGAGACTTCATTGCAGTGCAGATTTCCTTTGCAAGCTTGCTTGGTTGGCCAAAAAGGGCGTATGCGTTTTTTCCTGAATATATTCAGGAATAAACGCATATGCCCTTTTTGACCAAGTGCATCATTGTGGACGTTCTGCCTCTTTTCCTATGCTTTACATGCAATTCCAGTCTACCTCCTGAAATCGGATTCCTGTAATTCTGCCCCACTTTCAAGTCCTCTTGGCAGCCTTACTTCAATATATTTTTGGACGATAGCTGTCATTTATAATTCTGCAGGTTTGTGAATTACAGTACCCCTGAGCTCCTTTCTTCAACTCCCTTTCTTGTGAGCTGGCCACAACGCCGCAGAATTGCTTCAGGCCCTAGTGTGGTTCCGGCATGGCACGCTGAGTCTTTGGTTAATTCCTCTTCCTGGTGCGAAATGAGAGTTAAATTTGCCCGTCCAGACACCTCCAGCTAGTCTCTCATTGGTTCTCCCTATTCCTGTTCATTTTCCGCAGAAATTGCAAACTGGGCCAAACAGGAGTTTAAAGGCACTGACTCTCCAAGTGGGGAGAGTGTTAGTAAAGCGTCTGGAATGTTGCACCCGAGTACCAGGGGACGAAAACTGAGACACATTTGAACACGTTTCCCGATCACATGGTGGATCATACTCTGGGTTCCACATGCATGTTTTAGCTGAAGGAAGAATCCCTTAAACTTGGAGAGTTGAGACCCATGGAATGAGTACCATGCAATATGACTTCAAAGGGTCTGCATTTGCTCACCGATCCTCACCAATCCTATCACTGCTGTGTTTATGCCGCTGTACACACGCTTGATTCTCTTTCGGAGACATAGAAATCCATAGGTTTTAAGATTCTTACTAGTCAGGTATATTCTTAGGCGTTTAATATGGGGTGTTGAGTCAACTTCGTTGAGCAAGGAGTAGCTCTAGTCTATTACATATTTGGCTTATGGAACGGTATCTGTGCTAATTTCAATCTCTGGTTTTATGCAGCACCCCAACTCACCTTTCCCCTTAAGCAAGCATAAATTGGTTTTCTACATTTGAGACCCTGTTCTGTTTTGTAATTCAGTTCCTGTGTAGCCAAGTTTACATTCCGTGTATTAGTGATATCTTATGATGTTTCTTTTTCTGTGTGACTTATTTCACTTAGAATCATCATACCTGAATCCACTCATTATGCTCCTACGGGCCTGATGACATAGATTTCATTGCGAAGTGATATTGCATTGTACGTAAGTACCACAACTTCTTTATCCATTTTTCGCTTTCTGTGATATTGAACTTGTACCGCAAACGAGGTTCTTGTAAACACAGCAGTCCCAAACTTTGGGGTGGCTGTGTCGTTTTGATTTTAATTTCCCTAAGCTATAGGAACATAAGTGGAAGTGCCCTAGGCTCTGTTGCTTTGTTTTTTAGATGTTTCAGGAAACACCATACACTTCTCCAGAGTGGCTGTTGGCAATTTACATCCCGCCCATTAACATAACAAGGCTCCCAGTTCTCCATGGCCTCTCCTGCCTTTCTGGATTTTACACTTTTTTCAGATGGCCCTTTTGACCGGGGGGCAGTGAGACTTCATTGTAGTGCAGATTTCCTTTGCAAGTTTGCTTGGTTGGCCAAAAAGCGCATATGCCTTTTTCCCTGAATATATTCAGGAATAAACTCATACACACTTTTTGGCCAAGTGCATCATTGTGGACGTTCTGCCTCTTTTCCTATGCTTTACATTCAATTCCAGTCTAACTCTTGAAATCGGTTTCCTGAAATTCTGCCCCGCTTTCAAGTCCTCTTGGCAGCCTTACTTCAATATATTTTTGCACGATAGCTGTCATTTATAACTCTGCAGGTTTGTGAATGACAGTGCCCCTGAGCACCTTTCTTCAACACGCTTTCTTGTGAGGTGGCACACCACAGCAGGATTGCTTCAGGCCCTAGTGTGGTTCCGACACGGCACGCTGAGCCTTTGGTTAATTCTTCTTCCTGGTGGGAAATGAGAGTTAAATATGCCGGTCCAGACACCTCCAGCTAGTCTATCTTTAGTTCTCCCTATTCCTGTTCATTTTCCGCAGAAATTGCAAACTGGGCCAAACAGGAGGTTAAAGGCACTGACTCTCCAAGTGGGGAGAGTGTTAGTAAAGCGTCTGGAATGTTGCACCCGAGTACCAGGGGACGAAAACTGAGACACATTTGAACACATTTCCCGATCACACTGTGGATCATACTCTGGGTTCCTCATGCATGTTTTAGCTGAAGGAAGAATCCCTTAAACCTGGAGAGTTGAGACCCATGGAATGGGTACCATGCAATATGACTTCAAAGGGTCTGCATTTGCTCAACGAACCTCACCAATCCTATCACTGCTGCGTTTATGCCGCAGTACACACGCTTGATTCTCTTTCGGAGACATATAAACCCATAGGTTTTAAGATTCTTACTAGTCAGGTATATTCTTAGGCGTTTAATATGGGGTGTTGAGTCCACTTAGTTGAGCAAGGAGTAGCTCTTGTCTATTACATATTTGGCTTATGGAACGGTATCTGTGCTAATTTCAATCTCTTGCTTTATGCAGCACCCCAACTCACCTTTCCCCTTAAGCAAGCATAAGTTGGTTTTCTACATTTGAGATCCTGTTCTGTTTTGTAATTCAGTTCCTGTGTAGCCAAGTTTACATTCCATGTATTAGTGATATCTTATGACGTTTCTTTTTCTCTGTGACTTATTTCACTTAGAATTATCGTACCTGAATCCACTCATTATGCTGCTATGGGCCTGATGACATAGATTTTATTGCTGAGTGATATTGCATTGTACGGAAGTACCACAACTTCTTTATCCATTTTTCGCTTTCTGTGATATTGAACTTGTACCATAAACGAGGTTCTTGTAAACAGAGCCGTCCCAAACTTTGGGGTGGCTGTGTCTTTTTGATTTTAATTTCCCTAAGATATAGGACCATAAGTGGAAGTGCCCTAGGCTCTGTGGCTTTGTTTTTTGGATGTTTCAGGAGACACCATACACTTCTCCAGAGTGGCTGTTGGCAATTTACATCCCGCCCTTCAGCATAACAAGGCTCCCAGTTCTCCATGGCATGTCCTGCCTTCTGGATTTTACACTTTTTCAGATGCTCCTTCTGACCGGGGGGCAGTGAGACTTCATTGTAGTGCAGATTTCCTTTGCAAGCTTGCTTGGTTGGCCAAAAAGGGCATATGCGTTTTTTCATGAATATATTCAGGAAAAAACGCATACGCCCTTTTTTGCCAAGTGCATCATTGTGGACGTTCTGCCTCTTTTCCTATGCTTTACATGCAATTCCAGTCTACTTCCTGAAATCGGTTTCCTGCAATTCTGCCCCGCTTTCAAGTCCTCTTGGCAGCCTTACTTCAATATATTTTTGGACGATAGCTGTCATTTATAACTCTGCAGGTTTGTGAATGACAGTGCCCCTGAGCTCCTTTCTTCAACTCGCTTTCTTGTGAGCTGTCCGCAAAGCCGCAGGATTGCTTCAGGCCCTAGTGTGTTTCCGGCACAGCACGCTGAGCCTCTGGTTAATTCCTCTTCCTGGTGTGAAATGAGAGTTAAATTTGCCCGTCCAGACACCTCCAGCTAGTCTCTCATTGGTTCTCCCTATTCCTGTTCATTTACCGCAGAAATTGCAAACTGGGCCAAACAGGAGTTTAAAGGCACTGACTCTCCAAGTGGGGAGAGTGTTAGTAAAGCGTCTAGAATGTTGCACCCGAGTACCAGGGGACGAAAACTGAGACACATTTGAACACGTTTCCCGATCACAGGGTGGATCCTACTCTGGGTCCCACATGCATGTTTTAGCTGAAGGAAGAATCCCTTAAACCTGGAGAGTTGAGACCCATGGAATGAGTACCATGCAATATGACTTCAAAGGCTCTGCATTTGCTCACCGAACCTCACCAGTCCTATCACTGCTGCGTTTATGCCTCTGTACACACGCTTGTTTCTCTTTCGGAGACATATAAATCCATAGGTTTTAAGATTCTTACTAGTCAGGTATATTCTTAGGCGTTTAATATGGGGTGTTGAGTCCACTTCGTTGAGCAAGGAGTAGCTCTTGTCTATTACATATTTGGCTTATGGAATGGTATCTGTGCTAATTTCAATCTCTGATTTTATGCAGCACCCCAACTCACCTCTCCCCTTAAGCAAGCATAAGTTGGTTTTCTACATTTGAGACCCTGTTCTGTTTTGTAATTCAGTTCCTGTGTAGCCAAGTTTACATTCCGTGTAGTAGTGATATCTTATGATGTTTCTTTTTCTGTGTGACTTATTTCACTTAGAATCATCGTACCTGAATCCACTCATTATGCTGCTATGGGCCTGATGACATAGATTTCAATGCTGAGTGATATTCCATGGTACGTAAGTACCACAACTTCTTTATCCATTTTTCGCTTTCTGTGATATTGAACTTGTACCGTAAATGAGGTTCTTGTAAACAGAGCCGTCCCAAACTTTGGGGTGGCTGTGTCTTTTTGATTTTAATTTCCCTAAGCTATAGCGCCATAAGTGGAAGTGCCCTAGGCTCTGTTGCTTTGTTTTTTAGATGTTTCAGGAAACACCATACACTTCTCCAGAGTGGCTGTTGGCAATTTTCATCCTGCCTTTCAGCATGACAGGGCTCCCATTTCTCCACGCACTGTCCTGCCTTTATGGATTTTACACTTTTTTCAGATGGCCCTTTTGAGCTGGGGTCAGTAAGACTTCAATGTAGTGCAGATTTCCTTTGCAAGCTTGCTTGGTTGGCCAAAAAGGGCGTATGCGTTTTTTCCTGAATATATTCAGTGCCCCTGTGCTCCTTTCTTCAACTCACTTTCTTGTGAGCTGGCCGCAACACCGCAGGGTTGCTTCAGGCCCTAGTGTGGTTCTGGCATGGCACGCTGAGCCTTTGGTTAATTCCTCTTCCTGGTGGGAAATGAGAGTTAAATTTGCCCGTCCAGACACCTCCAGTTAGTCTCTCATTGGTTCTCCCTATTCCTGTTCATTTACCGCAGAAATTGCATACTGGGCCAAACAGGAGGTTAAAGGCACTGACTCTCCAAGTGGGGAGAGTGTTAGTAAAGCCTCTGGAATGTTGCACCCGAGTACAAGGGGACGAAAACTGAGACACATTTGAACACGTTTCCCGATCACAAAGTGGATCATACTCTGGGTTCCACATGCATGCTTAAGCTGAATGAAGAATCCCTTAAACCTGGAGAGTTGAGACCCATGGAATGGGTACCATGCAATATGACTTCAAAGGGTCTGCATTTGCTCACCGAACCTCAACTCACCTTTCCCCTTAAGCAAGCATAAGTTGGTTTCTACATTTGAGACCCTGATCTGTTTTGTAATTCAGTTCCTGTGTAGCCAAGTTTACATTGCGTGTAGTAGCGATATCTTATGATGTTTCTTTTTCTGTGTGACTTATTTCACATACAATCATCGTACCTGAATCCACTCATTATGCTGCTTCGGGCCTGATGACATAGATTTCATTGCTGAGTGATATTGCATTGTACGTAAGTACCACAACTTCTTTATCCATTTTTCACTTTCTGTGATATTGAACTTGTACCGTAAACGAGGTTCTTGTAAACAGAGCCGTCCCAAACCTTGGGGTGGCTGTGTCTTTTTGATTTTAATTTTCCTAAGCTATAGGACCATAAGAGGAAGTGCCCTAAGCTCTGTTGCTTTGTTTTGTAGATGTTTCAGGAAACACCATAAACTTCTCAAGAGTGGCTGTTGGCAATTTTCATCCCGCACTTCAGCATGACAAGGCTCCCAGTTCTCCATGGCCTGTCCTGCCTTTGTGGATTTTACACTTTTTTCAGATGGCATTTTTGACCTGGGTGCAGTGAGACTTCATTGTAATGCAGATTTCCTTTTCAACCTTGCTTGGTTGGCCAAAAAGGGCGTATGCGTTTTTTCCTGAATATATTCAGGAAAAAACGCATACGCCCTTTTTGGCCAAGTGCATCATTGTGGACGTTCTGCCTCTTTTCCTATGCTTTACATGCAATTCCTGTCTACCTTCTGAAATCGGTTTCCTGCAATTCTGCCCCGCATTCAAGTCCTCTTGGCAGCCTTACTTCAATATATTTTTGGACGATAGCTGTCATTTATAACTCTGCAGGTTTTTGAATTACAGTGCCCCTGAGCTCCTTTCTTCAACTCGCTTTCTTGTGAGCTGGCCGCAACACCGCAGGATTGCTTCAGGCCCTAGTGTGGTTCCGGCATGGCACGCTGAGCCTTTGGTTAATTCCTCTTCCTGGTGGGAAATGAGAGTTAAATTTGCCCGTCCAGACACCTCCAGCTAGTCTCTCATTTGTTCTCCCTATTCCTGTTGATTTTCCGAAGAAATTGCAAACTGGGCAAAACAGGAGGTTAAAGGCACTGACTCTCCAAGTGGGGAGAGTGTTAGTAAAGCGTCTGGAATGTTGCACCCGAGTACCAGGGGACGAACTGAGACACATTTGAACACGTTTCCCGAATACACAGTGGATCATACTCTGGGTTTCACATGCATGTTTTAGCTGAGGGACGAATCCCTTAAACCTGGAGAATTGAGACCCATGGAATGGTACCATGCAATGTGACTTCAAAGGGTCTTCATTTGCTCACCGAACCTCACCATCCTATCACTGCTGTGTTTATGCCACTGTACACACGCTTGATTCTCTTTCGGAGACATATAAATCCATAGGTTTTAAGATTGTTACTAGTCAGGTATATTCTTAGGCGTTTAATATGTGGTGTTGAGTCCACTTCGCTGAGCAAGGAGTAGCTCTTGTCTATTACAGATTTGGCTTATGGAACGGTATCTGTGCTAATTTCAATCTCTGGTTTTATGCAGCACCCCAACTGTCCTTTCCCCTTAAGCAAGCATATGTTGGTTTTCTACATTTGAGACCCTGTTCTGCTTTGTAATTCAGTTCCTGTGTAGCCAAGTTTACATTCCGTGTATTAGTGATATCTTATGATGTTTCATTTTCTGTGAGACTTATTTCACTTAGAATCATCGTACCTGAATCCACTCATTATGCTGCTTTGGGCCTGATGACATAGATTTCATTGCTGAGTGATATTGCATTGTACGTAATTACCACAACTTCGTTATCCATTTTTCGCTTTCTGTGATATTGAACTTGTAGCGTAAACGAGGTTTTTGTAATCAGAGCCGTCCCAAACTTTGGGGTGGCTGTGTCTTTTTGATTTTAATTTCCCTAAGCTATAGGACCATAAGTGGAAGTGCCGTAGGCTCTGTTGCTTTGTTTTTTGGATGTTTCAGGAAACACCATACACTTCTCCAGAGTGGCTGTTGGCAATTTACATCCCGCCCATCAGCATAACAAGGCTCCCAGTTCTCCATGGCCTGTCCTGCCTTTCTGGATTTTACACTTTTTCCAGATGGCCCTTTTGACCGGGGGGCAGTGAGACTTCATTGTAGTGCAGATTTCCTTTGCAAGTTTGCTTGGTTGGCCAACTGCATCATTGTGGACGTTCTGCCTCTTCTCCTATGCTTTACATGTAATTCCAGTCTACCTCCTGAAATAGGTATCCTGCAATTCTGCCCCGCTTTCAAGTCCTCTTTTCAGCCTTACTTCAATATATTTTTGGACGATAGCTGTCATTTATAACTCTGCAAGTTTGTGAATGACAGTGCCCCTGAGCTCCTTTCTTCAACTCGATTTCTTGTGAGCTGGCCGCAACACCGCAGTATTGCTTTAGGTCCTAGTGTGGTTCCGACATGGCACGCTGAGCCTTTGGTTAATTCCTCTTCCTGGTGGGAAATGAGAGTTAAATTTGCCCGTCCAGACACCTCCAGCTAGTCTCTCATTGGTTCTCCCTATTCCTGTTCATTTTTCGCAGAAACTGCAAACTGGGCCAAACAGGAGGTTAAAGGCACTGACTCTCCAAGTGGGGAGAGTGTTAGTAAAGCGTCTGGAATGTTGCACCCGAGTACCAGGGGGCAAAAACTTAGACACATTTGAACACGTTTCCCGATCACATGGTGGATCATACTCTGGGTTCCACATGCATGTTGTAGCTGCAGGAAGAATCCCTTAAACCTTGAGAGTTGAGACCCATGGAATGGCTAATATGCAATATGACTTCAAAGGCTCTGCATTTGCTCACCGAACCTCACCAGTCCTATCACTGCTGTGTTTATGCCACTGTACACACGCTTGATTCTCTTTCAGAGACATATAAATCCATAGGTTTTAAGATTCTTACTACTCAGGTATATTCTTAGGCGTTTAATATGGGGTGTTGTGTCCACTTAGTTGAGCAAGGAGTAGCTCTTGTCTATTACATATTTGGCTTATGGAACGGTATCTGTGCTAATTTCAATCTCTGGTTTTATGCAGCACCCTAACTCACCTTTCCCCTTAAGCAAGCATAAGTTGGTTTTCTACATTTGAGAACGTGTTCTGTTTTTTAATTCAGTTCCTGTGTAGCCAAGTTTACATTCTGTGTAGTAGTCACATCTTATGATGTTTCTTTTTCTGTGTGACTTATTTCACTTAGAATCATCCTTCCTGAATCCCCTCATTATGCTGCTACGGGCCTGATGACATAGATTTCATTGCTGTGTGATATTGCATTGTACGTAAGTACCACAATTTCTTTATCCACTTTTCGCTTTCTGTGATATTGAACTTGTACTGTAAACTAGGTTCTTGTAAACAGAGCCGTCCCAAACTTTGGGGTGGCTGTGTCTTTTTGATTTTAATTTCCCTAAGCTATAGGACCATAAGTGGAAGTGCCCTAGGCTCTGTTGCTTTGTTTTTTGGATGTTTCAGGAAACACCATACACTTCTCCAGAGTGGCTGTTGTCAATTTACATCCCGCCCATCAGCATAACAAGGCTCCCAGGTCTCCATGGCCCGTCCTGCCTTTCTGGGTTTTACACTTTTTTCAGATGGCCCTTTTGACCTGGGGGAAGTGAGACTTCATTGTAGTGCAGATTTCCTTTGCAAGCTTGCTTGGTTGGCCAAAATGTGCGTATGCGTTTTTCCCTGAATATATTCAGGAAAAAACGCATACGCACTTTTTGGCCAAGTGCATCATTGTGGACGTTCTGCCTCTTTTCCTATGCTTTACATGCAATTCCAGTCTACCTCCTGAAATCGGTTTCCTGCAACCTGCCCCGCTTTCAAGTCCTCTTGGCAGCCTTACTTCAATATATTTTTGGACGATAGCTGTCATTTATAACTCTGCAGGTTTGTGAATGACAGTGCCCCTGAGCTCCTTTCTTCAACTCGCTTTCTTGTGAGCTGGCCGCAACACCGCAGGATTGCTTCAGGCCCTAGTGTGGTTCCGGCATAGCACACTGAGCCTTTGTTTAATTCCTCTTCCTGGTGGGAAATGAGAGTTAAATTTGCCCGTCCAGACACCCCCAGCTAGTCTCTCATGGATTCTCCCTATTCCTGTTCATCTTACGCACAAATTGCAAACTGGGCCAAACAGCAGGTTAAAGGCACTGACTCTCCAAGTGGGGAGAGTGTTAGAAAAGCGTCTGGAATGTTGCACCTGAGTACCAGGCGACGAAAACTGAGATACATTTGAACACGTTTCCCGATCACACGGTGGATCATACTCTGGGTTCCAAATACATGTTTTAGCTGAAGGAAAATCCCTTAAACCTGGAGAGTAGAGACCCATGAAATGGGTACCATGCAATATGACTTCTAAGGGTCTGCATTTGCTCACCAAACCTCACCAGTCCTATCACTGCTGCGTTTATGCCGCTGTACACACGCTTGATTCTCTTTCGGAGACATAGAAATCCATAGGTTTTCAGATTCTTACTAGTCAGGTATATTCTTAGGCGTTTAATATGGGGTGTTGAGTCCACTTCGTTGAGCAAGGAGTAGCTCTTTTCTATTACATATTTGGCTTATGGAACGGTATCTGTGCTAATTTCAATCTCTGGTTTTATGCAGCACCCCAACACACCTTTCCCCTTAAGCAAGCATAAGTTGGTTTTCTGCATTTGAGACCGTGTTCTGTTTTGTAATTCAGTTCCTGTGTAGCCAAGTTTACATTCCGTGTACTAGTGATATCTTATGATGTTTCTTTTTCTGTGTGACTTATTTCACTTAGAATCATCGTACCTGAATCCACTCATTATGCTGCTACGTGCCTGATGACATAGATTTCATTGCTGAGTGATATTGCGTTGTACGTAAGTACCACAATTTCTTTATCCATTTTTCACTTTCTGCGGTATTGAACTTGTACCATAAACGAGGTTCTTGAAAACAGAGCCGGCCGAAACTTTGGGGTGGCTGTGTCTTTTTGATTTTAATTTCCCTAAGCTATAGGACCATAAGTGGAAGTGCCCTAGGCTCTGTTGCTGTGTTTTTTAGATGTTTCAGGAAACACCATACACTTCTCCAGAGTGGCTATTGGCAATTTACATCCTGCCTATCAGCATAACAATGCTCCCAGTTCTCCATGGCCTGTCCTGCCTTTTTGGATTTTACACTTTTTTCAGATGGCCCTTTTGACTGGGGGATAGTGAGACTTCATTTTAGTGCAGATTTCTTTGCAAGCTTGCTTGGTTGGCCAAAAACTGCGTATGCGTTTTTTCCTGAATATATTCAGGAAAAAACGCATACGCCCTTTTTAGCCAAGTGCATCATTTGGACGTTCTGCCTCTTTTCCTATGCTTTACATGCAATTCCACTCAACCTCCTGAAATCGGTTTCCTGCAATTCTGCCCCGCTTTCAAGTCCTCTTGGCAGCCTTACTTCAATATATTTTTGGACGATAGCTGTATTTTATTATTCTGCAGGTTTGTGAATGACAGTGCCCCTGAGCTCCTTTCTTCAACTCGCTTTCTTGTGAGCTGGCCGCAACACCGCAGGATTGCTTCAGGCCCTAGTGTGGTTCCGGCACGGCACGCTGAGCCTATGGTTAATTTCTCTTCCTGCTGGGAAATGAGAGTTAAATTTGTCCGTCCAGACACCTCCAGCTAGTCTCTCATGGGTTCTCCCTATTCCTGTTCATTTTCCGAAGAAATTGCAAACTGAGCCAAACAGGATTTTAAAGGCACTGCCTCTCCAAGTGGGGAGAGTGTTAGTAAGGCGTCTGGAATGTTGCACCCGAGTACCAAGGGACGAAAACTGAGACACATATGAACACGTTTCCCGATCACACGGTGGATCATACTCTGGGTTCCACATGCATGTTTTTGGTGAAGGAAGAAGCCCTTAAACCTGGAGAGTTGAGACCCTATGAATGGGTACCATGCAATATGACTTGAAAGGGTCTGCATTTGCTCACCCAACCTCACCAATCCTATCACTGCTGCGTTTATGCCGCTGTACACACGCTTGATTCTCTTTCGGAGACATACAAATCCATAGGTTTTAACATTCTTACTAGTCAGGTATATTCTTAGGCGTTAAATATGGTGTCTTGAGCCCACTTCGTTGAGAAAGGAGTAGCTCTTGTCTATTACATATTTGGCTTATGGAATGGTATCTGTGCTAATTTCAATCTCTGGTTTATGCAGCACCCCAACTCACCTTTCCCATTAAGCAAGCATAAGTTGGTTTTCTACATTTGAGACACTGGTCTGTTTTGTAATTCAGTTCCTGGGTAGCCAAGTTTACATTCGGTGTACTAGTGATATAGTATGATGTTTCTTTTTCTGTGTGACTTATTTTGCTTAGAATCATCGAACCTGAATCCACTCATTATGCTGCCTCGGGACTGATGACATACATTTCATTGCTGAGTGATATTGCATTGTACGTAAGTACCACAACTTCTTTATCCATTTTTTGCTTTCTGTGATTTTGAACTTGAACCGTAAATGAGGTTCTTGTAAACAGAGCCATCCCAAATTTTGGGGTGGCTGTGTCTTTTTGATTTTAATTTCCCTAAGCTATAGGACCATAAGTGGAAGTGCCCTAGGCTCTGTTGCTTTGTTTTTTGGATGTTTCAGGAAACACCATACACTTCTCCAGAGTGGCTGTTGGCAATTTACATCCCGCCCATCAGCATAACAAGGCTCCCAGTTCTCCATGGCCTGTCCTGCCTTTCTGGATTTTACCATTTTTTCAGATGGCCCTTTTGACCAGTTGGATGTGAGACTTCATTGCAGTGCAGATTTCCTTTGCAAGCTTGCTTGGTTGGCCAAAAAGGGCGTATGCGTTTTTTCCTGAATATATTCAGGAATAAACGCATATGCCCTTTTTGACCAAGTGCATCATTGTGGACGTTCTGCCTCTTTTCCTATGCTTTACATGCAATTCCAGTCTACCTCCTGAAATCGGATTCCTGTAATTCTGCCCCACTTTCAAGTCCTCTTGGCAGCCTTACTTCAATATATTTTTGGACGATAGCTGTCATTTATAATTCTGCAGGTTTGTGAATTACAGTACCCCTGAGCTCCTTTCTTCAACTCCCTTTCTTGTGAGCTGGCCACAACGCCGCAGAATTGCTTCAGGCCCTAGTGTGGTTCCGGCATGGCACGCTGAGTCTTTGGTTAATTCCTCTTCCTGGTGCGAAATGAGAGTTAAATTTGCCCGTCCAGACACCTCCAGCTAGTCTCTCATTGCTTCTCCCTATTCCTGTTCATTTTCCGCAGAAATTGCAAACTGGGCCAAACAGGAGTTTAAAGGCACTGACTCTCCAAGTGGGGAGAGTGTTAGTAAAGCGTCTGGAATGTTGCACCCGAGTACCAGGGGACGAAAACTGAGACACATTTGAACACGTTTCCCGATCACATGGTGGATCATACTCTGGGTTCCACATGCATGTTTTAGCTGAAGGAAGAATCCCTTAAACTTGGAGAGTTGAGACCCATGGAATGAGTACCATGCAATATGACTTCAAAGGGTCTGCATTTGCTCACCGATCCTCACCAATCCTATCACTGCTGTGTTTATGCCGCTGTACACACGCTTGATTCTCTTTCGGAGACATAGAAATCCATAGGTTTTAAGATTCTTACTAGTCAGGTATATTCTTAGGCGTTTAATATGGGGTGTTGAGTCAACTTCGTTGAGCAAGGAGTAGCTCTAGTCTATTACATATTTGGCTTATGGAACGGTATCTGTGCTAATTTCAATCTCTGGTTTTATGCAGCACCCCAACTCACCTTTCCCCTTAAGCAAGCATAAATTGGTTTTCTACATTTGAGACCCTGTTCTGTTTTGTAATTCAGTTCCTGTGTAGCCAAGTTTACATTCCGTGTATTAGTGATATCTTATGATGTTTCTTTTTCTGTGTGACTTATTTCACTTAGAATCATCATACCTGAATCCACTCATTATGCTGCTACGGGCCTGATGACATAGATTTCATTGCGAAGTGATATTGCATTGTACGTAAGTACCACAACTTCTTTATCCATTTTTCGCTTTCTGTGATATTGAACTTGTACCGCAAACGAGGTTCTTGTAAACACAGCAGTCCCAAACTTTGGGGTGGCTGTGTCGTTTTGATTTTAATTTCCCTAAGCTATAGGAACATAAGTGGAAGTGCCCTAGGCTCTGTTGCTTTGTTTTTTAGATGTTTCAGGAAACACCATACACTTCTCCAGAGTGGCTGTTGGCAATTTACATCCCGCCCATTAACATAACAAGGCTCCCAGTTCTCCATGGCCTCTCCTGCCTTTCTGGATTTTACACTTTTTTCAGATGGCCCTTTTGACCGGGGGGCAGTGAGACTTCATTGTAGTGCAGATTTCCTTTGCAAGTTTGCTTGGTTGGCCAAAAAGCGCGTATGCCTTTTTCCCTGAATATATTCAGGAATAAACTCATACACACTTTTTGGCCAAGTGCATCATTGTGGACGTTCTGCCTCTTTTCCTATGCTTTACATTCAATTCCAGTCTAACTCTTGAAATCGGTTTCCTGAAATTCTGCCCCGCTTTCAAGTCCTCTTGGCAGCCTTACTTCAATATATTTTTGCACGATAGCTGTCATTTATAACTCTGCAGGTTTGTGAATGACAGTGCCCCTGAGCACCTTTCTTCAACACGCTTTCTTGTGAGGTGGCACGCCACAGCAGGATTGCTTCAGGCCCTAGTGTGGTTCCGACACGGCACGCTGAGCCTTTGGTTAATTCTTCTTCCTGGTGGGAAATGAGAGTTAAATATGCCGGTCCAGACACCTCCAGCTAGTCTATCTTTAGTTCTCCCTATTCCTGTTCATTTTCCGCAGAAATTGCAAACTGGGCCAAACAGGAGGTTAAAGGCACTGACTCTCCAAGTGGGGAGAGTGTTAGTAAAGCGTCTGGAATGTTGCACCCGAGTACCAGGGGACGAAAACTGAGACACATTTGAACACATTTCCCGATCACACTGTGGATCATACTCTGGGTTCCTCATGCATGTTTTAGCTGAAGGAAGAATCCCTTAAAACTGGAGAGTTGAGACCCATGGAATGGGTACCATGCAATATGACTTCAAAGGGTCTGCATTTGCTCAACGAACCTCACCAATCCTATCACTGCTGCGTTTATGCCGCAGTACACACGCTTGATTCTCTTTCGGAGACATATAAACCCATAGGTTTTAAGATTCTTACTAGTCAGGTATATTCTTAGGCGTTTAATATGGGGTGTTGAGTCCACTTAGTTGAGCAAGGAGTAGCTCTTGTCTATTACATATTTGGCTTATGGAACGGTATCTGTGCTAATTTCAATCTCTTGCTTTATGCAGCACCCCAACTCACCTTTCCCCTTAAGCAAGCATAAGTTGGTTTTCTACATTTGAGATCCTGTTCTGTTTTGTAATTCAGTTCCTGTGTAGCCAAGTTTACATTCCATGTATTAGTGATATCTTATGACGTTTCTTTTTCTCTGTGACTTATTTCACTTAGAATTATCGTACCTGAATCCACTCATTATGCTGCTATGGGCCTGATGACATAGATTTTATTGCTGAGTGATATTGCATTGTACGGAAGTACCACAACTTCTTTATCCATTTTTCGCTTTCTGTGATATTGAACTTGTACCATAAACGAGGTTCTTGTAAACAGAGCCGTCCCAAACTTTGGGGTGGCTGTGTCTTTTTGATTTTAATTTCCCTAAGATATAGGACCATAAGTGGAAGTGCCCTAGGCTCTGTGGCTTTGTTTTTTGGATGTTTCAGGAGACACCATACACTTCTCCAGAGTGGCTGTTGGCAATTTACATCCCGCCCTTCAGCATAACAAGGCTCCCAGTTCTCCATGGCATGTCCTGCCTTCTGGATTTTACACTTTTTCAGATGCTCCTTCTGACCGGGGGGCAGTGAGACTTCATTGTAGTGCAGATTTCCTTTGCAAGCTTGCTTGGTTGGCCAAAAAGGGCATATGCGTTTTTTCATGAATATATTCAGGAAAAAACGCATACGCCCTTTTTTGCCAAGTGCATCATTGTGGACGTTCTGCCTCTTTTCCTATGCTTTACATGCAATTCCAGTCTACTTCCTGAAATCGGTTTCCTGCAATTCTGCCCCGCTTTCAAGTCCTCTTGGCAGCCTTACTTCAATATATTTTTGGACGATAGCTGTCATTTATAACTCTGCAGTTTTATGAATGACAGTGCCCCTGATCTCCTTTCTTCAACTCGCTTTCTTGTGAGCTGTCCGCAAAGCCGCAGGATTGCTTCAGGCCCTAGTGTGTTTCCGGCACAGCACGCTGAGCCTCTGGTTAATTCCTCTTCCTGGTGTGAAATGAGAGTTAAATTTGCCCGTCCAGACACCTCCAGCTAGTCTCTCATTGGTTCTCCCTATTCCTGTTCATTTTCCGCAGAAATTGCAAACTGGGCCAAACAGGAGGTTAAAGGCACTGACTCTCCAAGTGGGGAGAGTGTTAGTAAAGCGTCTGGAATGTTGCACCCGAGTACCAGGGGACGAAAACTGAGACACATTTGAACACGTTTCCCGATCACAGGGTGGATCCTACTCTGGGTCCCACATGCATGTTTTAGCTGAAGGAAGAATCCCTTAAACCTGGAGAGTTGAGACCCATGGAATGAGTACCATGCAATATGACTTCAAAGGCTCTGCATTTGCTCACCGAACCTCACCAGTCCTATCACTGCTGCGTTTATGCCTCTGTACACACGCTTGTTTCTCTTTCGGAGACATATAAATCCATAGGTTTTAAGATTCTTACTAGTCAGGTATATTCTTAGGCGTTTAATATGGGGTGTTGAGTCCACTTCGTTGAGCAAGGAGTAGCTCTTGTCTATTACATATTTGGCTTATGGAATGGTATCTGTGCTAATTTCAATCTCTGATTTTATGCAGCACCCCAACTCACCTCTCCCCTTAATCAAGCACAAGTTGGTTTTCTACATTTGAGACCCTGTTCTGTTTTGTAATTCAGTTCCTGTGTAGCCAAGTTTACATTCCGTGTAGTAGTGATATCTTATGATGTTTCTTTTTCTGTGTGACTTATTTCACTTAGAATCATCGTACCTGAATCCACTCATTATGCTGCTATGGGCCTGATGACATAGATTTCAATGCTGAGTGATATTTCATGGTACGTAAGTACCACAACTTCTTTATCCATTTTTCGCTTTCTGTGATATTGAACTTGTACCGTAAATGAGGTTCTTGTAAACAGAGCCGTCCCAAACTTTGGGGTGGCTGTGTCTTTTTGATTTTAATTTCCCTAAGCTATAGCGCCATAAGTGGAAGTGCCCTAGGCTCTGTTGCTTTGTTTTTTAGATGTTTCAGGAAACACCATACACTTCTCCAGAGTGGCTGTTGGCAATTTTCATCCTGCCTTTCAGCATGACAGGGCTCCCATTTCTCCACGCACTGTCCAGCCTTTCTGGATTTTACACTTTTTTCAGATGGCCCTTTTGACTGGGGGGAAGTAAGACTTCAATGTAGTGCAGATTTCCTTTGCAAGCTTGCTTGGTTGGCCAAAAAGGGCGTATGCTTTTTTTCCTGAATATATTCAGTGCCCCTGTGCTCCTTTCTTCAACTCACTTTCTTGTGAGCTGGCCGTAACACCGCAGGGTTGCTTCAGGCCCTAGTGTGGTTCTGGCATGGCACGCTGAGCCTTTGGTTAATTCCTCTTCCTGGTGGGAAATGAGAGTTAAATTTGCCCGTCCAGACACCTCCAGTTAGTCTCTCATTGGTTCTCCCTATTCCTGTTCATTTACCGCAGAAATTGCATACTGGGCCAAACAGGAGGTTAAAGGCACTGACTCTCCAAGTGGGGAGAGTGTTAGTAAAGCCTCTGGAATGTTGCACCCGAGTACAAGGGGACGAAAACTGAGACACATTTGAACACGTTTCCCGATCACAAAGTGGATCATACTCTGGGTTCCACATGCATGCTTAAGCTGAATGAAGAATCCCTTAAACCTGGAGAGTTGAGACCCATGGAATTGGTACCATGCAATATGACTTCAAAGGGTCTGCATTTGCTCACCGAACCTCAACTCACCTTTCCCCTTAAGCAAGCATAAGTTGGTTTCTACATTTGAGACCCTGATCTGTTTTGTAATTCAGTTCCTGTGTAGCCAAGTTTACATTGCGTGTAGTAGCGATATCTTATGATGTTTCTTTTTCTGTGTGACTTATTTCACATACAATCATCGTACCTGAATCCACTCATTATGCTGCTTCGGGCCTGATGACATAGATTTCATTGCTGAGTGATATTGCATTGTACGTAAGTACCACAACTTCTTTATCCATTTTTCACTTTCTGTGATATTGAACTTGTACCGTAAACGAGGTTCTTGTAAACAGAGCCGTCCCAAACCTTGGGGTGGCTGTGTCTTTTTGATTTTAATTTTCCTAAGCTATAGGACCATAAGAGGAAGTGCCCTAAGCTCTGTTGCTTTGTTTTGTAGATGTTTCAGGAAACACCATAAACTTCTCAAGAGTGGCTGTTGGCAATTTTCATCCCGCACTTCAGCATGACAAGGCTCCCAGTTCTCCATGGCCTGTCCTGCCTTTGTGGATTTTACACTTTTTTCAGATGGCATTTTTGACCTGGGTGCAGTGAGACTTCATTGTAATGCAGATTTCCTTTGCAACCTTGCTTGGTTGGCCAAAAAGGGCGTATGCGTTTTTTCCTGAATATATTCAGGAAAAAACGCATACGCCCTTTTTGGCCAAGTGCATCATTGTGGACGTTCTGCCTCTTTTCCTATGCTTTACATGCAATTCCTGTCTACCTTCTGAAATCGGTTTCCTGCAATTCTGCCCCGCATTCAAGTCCTCTTGGCAGCCTTACTTCAATATATTTTTGGACGATAGCTGTCATTTATAACTCTGCAGGTTTTTGAATTACAGTGCCCCTGAGCTCCTTTCTTCAACTCGCTTTCTTGTGAGCTGGCCGCAACACCGCAGGATTGCTTCAGGCCCTAGTGTGGTTCCGGCATGGCACGCTGAGCCTTTGGTTAATTCCTCTTCCTGGTGGGAAATGAGAGTTAAATTTGCCCGTCCAGACACCTCCAGCTAGTCTCTCATTTGTTCTCCCTATTCCTGTTGATTTTCCGAAGAAATTGCAAACTGGGCAAAACAGGAGGTTAAAGGCACTGACTCTCCAAGTGGGGAGAGTGTTAGTAAAGCGTCTGGAATGTTGCACCCGAGTACCAGGGGACGAACTGAGACACATTTGAACACGTTTCCCGAATACACAGTGGATCATACTCTGGGTTTCACATGCATGTTTTAGCTGAGGGACGAATCCCTTAAACCTGGAGAATTGAGACCCATGGAATGGTACCATGCAATGTGAATTCAAAGGGTCTTCATTTGCTCACCGAACCTCACCATCCTATCACTGCTGTGTTTATGCCACTGTACACACGCTTGATTCTCTTTCGGAGACATATAAATCCATAGGTTTTAAGATTGTTACTAGTCAGGTATATTCTTAGGCGTTTAATATGTGGTGTTGAGTCCACTTCGTTGAGCAAGGAGTAGCTCTTGTCTATTACATATTTGGCTTATGGAACGGTATCTGTGCTAATTTCAATCTCTGGTTTTATGCAGCACCCCAACTGTCCTTTCCCCTTAAGCAAGCATATGTTGGTTTTCTACATTTGAGACCCTGTTCTGCTTTGTAATTCAGTTCCTGTGTAGCCAAGTTTACATTCCGTGTATTAGTGATATCTTATGATGTTTCATTTTCTGTGTGACTTATTTCACTTAGAATCATCGTACCTGAATCCACTCATTATGCTGCTTTGGGCCTGATGACATAGATTTCATTGCTGAGTGATATTGCATTGTACGTAATTACCACAACTTCGTTATCCATTTTTCGCTTTCTGTGATATTGAACTTGTAGCGTAAACGAGGTTTTTGTAATCAGAGCCGTCCCAAACTTTGGGGTGGCTGTGTCTTTTTGATTTTAATTTCCCTAAGCTATAGGACCATAAGTGGAAGTGCCGTAGGCTCTGTTGCTTTGTTTTTTGGATGTTTCAGGAAACACCATACACTTCTCCAGAGTGGCTGTTGGCAATTTACATCCCGCCCATCAGCATAACAAGGCTCCCAGTTCTCCATGGCCTGTCCTGCCTTTCTGGATTTTACACTTTTTCCAGATGGCCCTTTTGACCGGGGGGCAGTGAGACTTCATTGTAGTGCAGATTTCCTTTGCAAGTTTGCTTGGTTGGCCAACTGCATCATTGTGGACGTTCTGCCTCTTCTCCTATGCTTTACATGTAATTCCAGTCTACCTCCTGAAATAGGTATCCTGCAATTCTGCCCCGCTTTCAAGTCCTCTTTTCAGCCTTACTTCAATATATTTTTGGACGATAGCTGTCATTTATAACTCTGCAAGTTTGTGAATGACAGTGCCCCTGAGCTCCTTTCTTCAACTCGATTTCTTGTGAGCTGGCCGCAACACCGCAGTATTGCTTTAGGTCCTAGTGTGGTTCCGACATGGCACGCTGAGCCTTTGGTTAATTCCTCTTCCTGGTGGGAAATGAGAGTTAAATTTGCCCGTCCAGACACCTCCAGCTAGTCTCTCATTGGTTCTCCCTATTCCTGTTCATTTTTCGCAGAAACTGCAAACTGGGCCAAACAGGAGGTTAAAGGCACTGACTCTCCAAGTGGGGAGAGTGTTAGTAAAGCGTCTGGAATGTTGCACCCGAGTACCAGGGGGCAAAAACTTAGACACATTTGAACACGTTTCCCGATCACATGGTGGATCATACTCTGGGTTCCACATGCATGTTGTAGCTGCAGGAAGAATCCCTTAAACCTTGAGAGTTGAGACCCATGGAATGGCTAATATGCAATATGACTTCAAAGGCTCTGCATTTGCTCACCGAACCGCACCAGTCCTATCACTGCTGTGTTTATGCCACTGTACACACGCTTGATTCTCTTTCAGAGACATATAAATCCATAGGTTTTAAGATTCTTACTACTCAGGTATATTCTTAGGCGTTTAATATGGGGTGTTGTGTCCACTTAGTTGAGCAAGGAGTAGCTCTTGTCTATTACATATTTGGCTTATGGAACGGTATCTGTGCTAATTTCAATCTCTGGTTTTATGCAGCACCCTAACTCACCTTTCCCCTTAAGCAAGCATAAGTTGGTTTTCTACATTTGAGAACGTGTTCTGTTTTTTAATTCAGTTCCTGTGTAGCCAAGTTTACATTCTGTGTAGTAGTCACATCTTATGATGTTTCTTTTTCTGTGTGACTTATTTCACTTAGAATCACCCTTCCTGAATCCCCTCATTATGCTGCTACGGGCCTGATGACATAGATTTCATTGCTGTGTGATATTGCATTGTACGTAAGTACCACAATTTCTTTATCCACTTTTCGCTTTCTGTGATATTGAACTTGTACTGTAAACTAGGTTCTTGTAAACAGAGCCGTCCCAAACTTTGGGGTGGCTGTGTCTTTTTGATTTTAATTTCCCTAAGCTATAGGACCATAAGTGGAAGTGCCCTAGGCTCTGTTGCTTTGTTTTTTGGATGTTTCAGGAAACACCATACACTTCTCCAGAGTGGCTGTTGTCAATTTACATCCCGCCCATCAGCATAACAAGGCTCCCAGGTCTCCATGGCCCGTCCTGCCTTTCTGGGTTTTACACTTTTTTCAGATGGCCCTTTTGACCTGGGGGAAGTGAGACTTCATTGTAGTGCAGATTTCCTTTGCAAGCTTGCTTGGTTGGCCAAAATGTGCGTATGCGTTTTTCCCTGAATATATTCAGGAAAAAACGCATACGCACTTTTTGGCCAAGTGCATCATTGTGGACGTTCTGCCTCTTTTCCTATGCTTTACATGCAATTCCAGTCTACCTCCTGAAATCGGTTTCCTGCAACCTGCCCCGCTTTCAAGTCCTCTTGGCAGCCTTACTTCAATATATTTTTGGACGATAGCTGTCATTTATAACTCTGCAGGTTTGTGAATGACAGTGCCCCTGAGCTCCTTTCTTCAACTCGCTTTCTTGTGAGCTGGCCGCAACACCGCAGGATTGCTTCAGGCCCTAGTGTGGTTCCGGCATAGCACACTGAGCCTTTGTTTAATTCCTCTTCCTGGTGGGAAATGAGAGTTAAATTTGCCCGTCCAGACACCCCCAGCTAGTCTCTCATGGATTCTCCCTATTCCTGTTCATCTTACGCACAAATTGCAAACTGGGCCAAACAGCAGGTTAAAGGCACTGACTCTCCAAGTGGGGAGAGTGTTAGAAAAGCGTCTGGAATGTTGCACCTGAGTACCAGGCGACGAAAACTGAGATACATTTGAACACGTTTCCCGATCACACGGTGGATCATACTCTGGGTTCCAAATACATGTTTTAGCTGAAGGAAAATCCCTTAAACCTGGAGAGTAGAGACCCATGAAATGGGTACCATGCAATATGACTTCTAAGGGTCTGCATTTGCTCACCAAACCTCACCAGTCCTATCACTGCTGCGTTTATGCCGCTGTACACACGCTTGATTCTCTTTCGGAGACATATAAATCCATAGGTTTTCAGATTCTTACTAGTCAGGTATATTCTTAGGCGTTTAATATGGGGTGTTGAGTCCACTTCGTTGAGCAAGGAGTAGCTCTTTTCTATTACATATTTGGCTTATGGAACGGTATCTGTGCTAATTTCAATCTCTGGTTTTATGCAGCACCCCAACTCACCTTTCCCCTTAAGCAAGCATAAGTTGGTTTTCTACATTTGAAACCGTGTTCTGTTTTGTAATTCAGTTCCTGTGTAGCCAAGTTTACATTCCGTGTACTAGTGATATCTTATGATGTTTCTTTTTCTGTGTGACTTATTTCACTTAGAATCATCGTACCTGAATCCACTCATTATGCTGCTACGTGCCTGATGACATAGATTTCATTGCTGAGTGATATTGCGTTGTACGTAAGTACCACAATTTCTTTATCCATTTTTCACTTTCTGCGGTATTGAACTTGTACCATAAACGAGGTTCTTGAAAACAGAGCCGGCCGAAACTTTGGGGTGGCTGTGTCTTTTTGATTTTAATTTCCCTAAGCTATAGGACCATATGTAGAAGTGCCCTAGGCTCTGTTGCTTTGTTTTTTAGATGTTTCAGGATACACCATACACTTCTCCAGAGTGGCTATTGGCAATTTACATCCTGCCTATCAGCATAACAATGCTCCCAGTTCTCCATGGCCTGTCCTGCCTTTTTGGATTTTACACTTTTTTCAGATGGCCCTTTTGACTGGGGGGTAGTGAGACTTCATTTTAGTGCAGATTTCTTTGCAAGCTTGCTTGGTTGGCCAAAAACTGCGTATGCGTTTTTTCCTGAATATATTCAGGAAAAAACGCATACGCCCTTTTTGGCCAAGTGCATCATTGTGGACGTTCTGCCTCTTTTCCTATGCTTTACATGCAATTCCACTCAACCTCCTGAAATCGGTTTCCTGCAATTCTGCCCCGCTTTCAAGTCCTCTTGGCAGCCTTACTTCAATATATTTTTGGACGATAGCTGTCATTTATTATTCTACAGGTTTGTGAATGACAGTGCCCCTGAGCTCCTTTCTTCAACTCGCTTTCTTGTGAGCTGGCCGCAACACCGCAGGATTGCTTCAGGCCCTAGTGTGGTTCTGGCACGGCACGCTGAGCCTATGGTTAATTTCTCTTCCTGCTGGGAAATGAGAGTTAAATTTGTCCGTCCAGACACCTCCAGCTAGTCTCTCATGGGTTCTCCCTATTCCTGTTCATTTTCCGAAGAAATTGCAAACTGAGCCAAACAGGATTTTAAAGGCACTGCCTCTCCAAGTGGGGAGAGTGTTAGTAAGGCGTCTGGAATGTTGCACCCGAGTACCAAGGGACGAAAACTGAGACACATATGAACACGTTTCCCGATCACACGGTGGATCATACTCTGGGTTCCACATGCATGTTTTTGGTGAAGGAAGAAGCCCTTAAACCTGGAGAGTTGAGACCCTATGAATGGGTACCATGCAATATGACTTGAAAGGGTCTGCATTTGCTCACCCAACCTCACCAATCCTATCACTGCTGCGTTTATGCCGCTGTACACACGCTTGATTCTCTTTCGGAGACATACAAATCCATAGGTTTTAACATTCTTACTAGTCAGGTATATTCTTAGGCGTTAAATATGGTGTCTTGAGCCCACTTCGTTGAGAAAGGAGTAGCTCTTGTCTATTACATATTTGGCTTATGGAATGGTATCTGTGCTAATTTCAATCTCTGGTTTATGTAGCACCCCAACTCACCTTTCCCCTTAAGCAAGCATAAGTTGGTTTTCTACATTTGAGACACTGGTCTGTTTTGTAATTCAGTTCCTGGGTAGCCAAGTTTACATTCGGTGTACTAGTGATATAGTATGATGTTTCTTTTTCTGTGTGACTTATTTTGCTTAGAATCATCGAACCTGAATCCACTCATTATGCTGCCTCGGGACTGATGACATACATTTCATTGCTGAGTGATATTGCATTGTACGTAAGTACCACAACTTCTTTATCCATTTTTTGCTTTCTGTGATTTTGAACTTGAACCGTAAATGAGGTTCTTGTAAACAGAGCCATCCCAAATTTTGGGGTGGCTGTGTCTTTTTGATTTTAATTTCCCTAAGCTATAGGACCATAAGTGGAAGTGCCCTAGGCTCTGTTGCTTTGTTTTTTGGATGTTTCAGGAAACACCATACACTTCTCCAGAGTGGTTGTTGGCAATTTACATCCCGCCCATCAGCATAACAAGGCTCCCAGTTCTCCATGGCCTGTCCTGCCTTTCTGGATTTTACCATTTTTTCAGATGGCCCTTTTGACCAGTTGGATGTGAGACTTCATTGTAGTGCAGATTTCCTTTGCAAGCTTGCTTGGTTGGCCAAAAAGGGCGTATGCGATTTTTCCTGAATATATTCAGGAATAAACGCATATGCCCTTTTTGACCAAGTGCATCATTGTGGACGTTCTGCCTCTTTTCCTATGCTTTACATGCAATTCCAGTCTACCTCCTGAAATCGGTTTCCTGCAATTCTACCCCACTTTCAAGTCCTCTTGGCAGCCTTACTTCAATATATTTTTGGACGATAGCTGTCATTTATAATTGTGCAGGTTTGTGAATTACAGTGCCCCTGAGCTCCTTTCTTCAACTCCCTTTCTTGTGAGCTGGCCACAACGCCGCAGAATTGCTTCAGGCCCTAGTGTGGTTCCGGCATGGCACGCTGAGTCTTTGGTTAATTCCTCTTCCTGGTGCGAAATGAGAGTTAAATTTGCCCGTCCAGACACCTCCAGCTAGTCTCTCATTGCTTCTCCCTATTCCTGTTCATTTTCCGCAGAAATTGCAAACTGGGCCAAACAGGAGTTTAAAGGCACTAACTCTCCAAGTGGGGAGAGTGTTAGTAAAGCGACTGGAATGTTGCACTCGAGTACCAGGGGACGAAAACTGAGACACATTTGAACATGTTTCCCGATCACATGGTGGATCATACTCTGGGTTCCACATGCATGTTTTAGCTGAAGGAAGAATCCCTTAAACTTGGAGAGTTGAGACCCATGGAATGGGTACCATGCAATATGACTTCAAAGGGTCTGCATTTGCTCACCGATCCTCACCAATCCTATCACTGCTGTGTTTATGCCGCTGTACACACGCTTGATTCTCTTTCAGAGACATAGAAATCCATAGGTTTTAAGATTCTTACTAGTCAGGTATATTCTTAGGCGTTTAATATGGGGTGTTGAGTCCACTTCGTTGAGCAAGGAGTAGCTCTAGTCTATTACATATTTGGCTTATGGAACGGTATCTGTGCTAATTTCAATCTCTGGTTTTATGCAGCACCCCAACTCACCTTTCCCCTTAAGCAAGCATAAATTGGTTTTCTACATTTGAGACCCTGTTCTGTTTTGTAATTCAGTTCCTGTGTAGCCAAGTTTACATTCCGTGTATTAGTGATATCTTATGATGTTTCTTTTTCTGTGTTACTTATTTCACTTAGAATCATCATACCTGAATCTACTCATTATGCTGCTACGGGCCTGATGACATAGATTTCATTGCGAAGTGATATTGCATTGTACGTAAGTACCACAACTTCTTTATCCATTTTTCGCTTTCTGTGATATTGAACTTGTACCGCACGCGAGGTTCTTGTAAACACAGCCGTCCCAAACTTTGGGGTGGCTGTGTCGTTTTGATTTTAATTTCCCTAAGCTATAGGAACATAAGTGGAAGTGCCCTAGGCTCTGTTGCTTTGTTTTTTAGATGTTTCAGGAAACACCATACACTTCTCCAGAGTGGCTGTTGGCAATTTACATCCCGCCCATTAACATAACAAGGCTCCCAGTTCTCCATGGCCTCTCCTGCCTTTCTGGATTTTACACTTTTTTCAGATGGCCCTTTTGACCGGGGGGCAGTGAGACTTCATTGTAGTGCAGATTTCCTTTGCAAGTTTGCTTGGTTGGCCAAAAAGCGCGTATGCGTTTTTTCCTGAATATATTCAGGAATAAACTCATACACACTTTTTGGCCAAGTGCATCATTGTGGACGTTCTGCCTCTTTTCCTATGCTTTACATTCAATTCCAGTCTAACTCTTGAAATCGGTTTCCTGAAATTCTGCCCCGCTTTCAAGTCCTCTTGGCAGCCTTACTTCAATATATTTTTGCACGATAGCTGTCATTTATAACTCTGCAGGTTTGTGAATGACAGTGCCCCTGAGCACCTTTCTTCAACACGCTTTCTTGTGAGGTGGCACACCACAGCAGGATTGCTTCAGGCCCTAGTGTGGTTCCGACACGGCACGCTGAGCCTTTGGTTAATTCTTCTTCCTGGTGGGAAATGAGAGTTAAATATGCCGGTCCAGACACCTCCAGCTAGTCTCTCTTTAGTTCTCCCTATTCCTGTTCATTTTCCGCAGAAATTGCAAACTGGGCCAAACAGGAGGTTAAAGGCACTGACTCTCCATGTGGGGAGAGTGTTAGTAAAGCGTCTGGAATGTTGCACCCGAGTACCAGGGGACGAAAACTGAGACACATTTGAACACATTTCCCGATCACACTGTGGATCATACTCTGGGTTCCTCATGCATGTTTTAGCTGAAGGAAGAATCCCTTAAACCTGGAGAGTTGAGACCCATGGAATGGGTACCATGCAATATGACTTCAAAGGGTCTGCATTTGCTCAAAGAACCTCACCAATCCTATCACTGCTGCGTTTATGCCGCAGTACACACGCTTGATTCTCTTTCGGAGACATATAAACCCATAGGTTTTAAGATTCTTACTAGTCAGGTATATTCTTAGGCGTTTAATATGGGGTGTTGAGTCCACTTAGTTGAGCAAGGAGTAGCTCTTGTCTATTACATATTTGGCTTATGGAACGGTATCTGTGCTAATTTCAATCTCTTGCTTTATGCAGCACCCCAACTCACCTTTCCCCTTAAGCAAGCATAAGTTGGTTTTCTACATTTGAGTTCCTGTTGTGTTTTGTAATTCAGTTCCTGTGTAGCCAAGTTTACATTCCATGTATTAGTGATATCTTATGACGTTTCTTTTTCTCTGTGACTTATTTCACTTAGAATTATCGTACCTGAATCCACTCATTATGCTGCTATGGGCCTGATGACATAGATTTCATTGCTGAGTGATATTGCATTGTACGGAAGTACCACAACTTCTTTATCCATTTTTCGCTTTCTGTGATATTGAACTTGTACCATAAACGAGGTTCTTGTAAACAGAGCCGTCCCAAACTTTGGGGTGGCTGTGTCTTTTTGATTTTAATTTCCCTAAGATATAGGACCATAAGTGGAAGTGCCCTAGGCTCTGTGGCTTTGTTTTTTGGATGTTTCAGGAAACACCATACACTTCTCCAGAGTGGCTGTTGGCAATTTACATCCCGCCCTTCAGCATAACAAGGCTCCCAGTTCTCCATGGCATGTCCTGCCTTCTGGATTTTACACTTTTTCAGATGCTCCTTCTGACCGGGGGGCAGTGAGACTTCATTGTAGTGCAGATTTCCTTTGCAAGCTTGCTTGGTTGGCCAAAAAGCGCGTATGCGTTTTTTCATGAATATATTCAGGAAAAAACGCATACGCCCTTTTTTGCCAAGTGCATCATTGTGGACGTTCTGCCTCTTTTCCTATGCTTTACATGCAATTCCAGTCTACTTCCTGAAATCGGTTTCCTGCAATTCTGCCCCGCTTTCAAGTCCTCTTGGCAGCCTTACTTCAATATATTTTTTGACGATAGCTGTCATTTATAACTCTGCAGTTTTGTGAATGACAGTGCCCCTGATCTCCTTTCTTCAACTCGCTTTCTTGTGAGCTGTCCGCAACACCGCAGGATTGCTTCAGGACCTAGTGTGGTTCCGGCACGTCACGCTGAGCCTTTGGTTAAATCCTCTTCCTTGTGGGAAATGAGAGTTAAATTTGCCCGTGCAGACACCTCCAGCTAGTCTCTCATTTGTTCTCTCTATTCCTGTTCATTTTCCGCAGAAATTGCAAACTGGGCCAAACAGGAGTTTAAAGGCACTGACTCTCCAAGTTCGGAGAGTGTTAGTAAACCGTCTGGAATGTTGCACCCGAGTACCAGGGGACGAACACTGAGACGCATTTGAACACGTTTCCCGATCACACGGTGGATCATACTCTGGGTTCCACATGCATGTTTTAGCTGAAGGAAGAATCCCTTAAACCTGGAGAGTTGAGACCCATGGAATGGGTACCATGCAATATGACTTCAAAGGGTCTGCATTTGCTCACCGAACCTCACCAATCCTATCACTGCTGCGTTTATGCCGCTGTACACATGCTTGATTCTCTTTCGGAGACATATAAATCCATAGGTTTTAAGATTCTTACTAGTCAGGTATATTCTTAGGCATTTAATATGGGGTGTTGAGTCCACTTCGTTGAGAAAGGAGTAGCTCTTGTCTATTACATATTTGGCTTATGGAACGTTATCTGTGCTAATTTCAATCTCTGGTTTTATGCAGCACCCCAACTCACCTTTCCCCTTAAGCAAGCATAAGTTGGTTTTCTACATTTGAGACCCTGTTCTGTTTTGTAATTCAGTTCCTGTGTAGCCAAGTTTACATTCCGTGTAGTAGTGATATCTTATGATGTTTCTTTTTCTGTGTGACTTATTTCACTTAGAATCATCGTACCTGAATCCACTCATTATGCTCCTACTGGCCTGATGACATAGATTTCAATGCTGAGTGATATTGCATGGTACGTAAGTACCAGAACTTCTTTATCCATTTTTCGCTTTCTGTGATATTGAACTTGTACCGTAAACGAGGCTCTTTTAAACAGAGCCGTCCCAAACTTTGGGGTGGCTGTGTCTTTTTGATTTTAATTTCCCTAAGCTATAGGACCATAATTGGAAGTGCCCTAGGCTCTGTTGCTTTGTTTTCTAGATGTTTCAGGAAACACCATACACTTCTCCAGAGTTGCTGTTGGCAATTTTCATCCTGCCCTTCAGCATGACAAGGCTCCCAGTTCTCCACAGCCTGTCCTGCCTTTCTGGATTTTACACTTTTTTCAGATGGCCCTTTTGACCGGGGGGCAGTGAGACTTCATTGTAGTGCAGATTTCCTTTGCAAGCTTGCTTGGTTGGCCAAAAAGTGTGTATGCGTTTTTTCCTGAATATATTCAGGAAAAAACGCATATGCCCTTTTTGTCCAAGTGCATCATTGTGGACTTTCTGCCTCTTTTCCTATGCTTTACATGCAATTCCTGTCTACCTCCTGAAATCGGTTTCCTGCAATTCTGCCCCGCATTCAAGTCCTCTTGGCAGCCTTACTTCAGTATATTTTTGGACGATAGCTGTCATTTATAACTCTGCAGGTTTGTGAATGACAGTGCCCCTGAGCTCCTTTCTTCAACTCGCTTTCTTGTGAGCTAGCCGCAACACCGCAGGATTGCTTCAGACCCTAGTGTGGTTCCGGCATGGCACGCTGAGCCTTTGGTTAAATCCTCTTCCTTGTGGGGAATGAGAGTTAAATTTGCCCATGCAGACGCCTCCAGCTAGTCTCACATTGGTTCTCCCTATTCCTGTTCATTTTCCGCAGAAATTGCAAACTGGGCCAAACAGGAGTTTAAAGGCACTGACTCTCCAAGTTCGGAGTGTGTTAGTAAGGCGTGTGGAATGTTGCACCCGAGTACCAGGGGATGAACACTGAGACACATTTGAACACGTTTCCCGATCACACGGTGGATCCTACTCTGGGTTCCACATGCATGTTTTAGCTGAAGGAAGAATCCCTTAAACCTGGAGAGTTGAGACCAATGGAATGGGTGCCATGCAATATGACTTCAAAGGGTCTGCATTTGCTCACCGAACCTCACCAATCCTATCACTGCTGCGTTTATGCCTCTGTACACACGCTTGATTCTCTTTCGGAGACATGTAAATCCATAGGTTTTAAGATTCTTACTAGTCACGTAGATTCTTAGGCGTTTAATATGCGTTGTTGAGTCCACTTCGAGGAGCAAGGAGTAGCTCTTGTCTATTACCTATTTGGCTTATGGAACGGTATCTGTGCTAATTTCAATCTCTGGTTTTATGCAGCACCCCATCTCACCTTTCCCCTTAAGCAAGCATAAGTTGGTTTTCTACATTTGAGACCCTCTTCTGTTTTGTAATTCAGTTCCTGTGTAGCCAAATTTACATTCCGTGTAGTAGTGATATCTTATGATGTTTCTTTTTCTGTGTGACTTATTTCGCTTAGAATCATCATACCTGAATCCACTCATTATGCTGCTACGGGCCTGATGACATAGATTTCATTGCTGAGTGATATTGCATTGTACGTAAGTACCACAACTTCTTTATCCATTTTTCGCTTTCTGTGATATTGAACTTGTACCGTAAACGAGGTTCTTGTAAACAGAGCCATCCCAAACTTTGGGGTGGCTGTGTCTTTTTGATTTTAATTTCCCTAAGCTATAGGACCATAAGTGGAAGTGCCCTAGGCTCTGTTGCTTTGTTTCTTAGATGTTTCAGGAAACACCATACACTTCTCCAGAGTGGCTGTTGGCAATTTACATCCCGCCCATCAGCATAACAAGGCTCCCAGTTCTCCATGGCCTGTCCTGCCTTTCTGGATTTTACACTTTTTTCAGATGGCCCTTTTGACCGGGGGGCAGTGAGACTTCATTGTTCTGCAGGTTTCCTTTGCAAGCTTGCTTGGTTGGCCAAAATGGGTGTATGAGTTTTTTCCCGAATACATTCAATAAAAAACGCATACGCCCTTTTTGGCCAAGTGCATCATTGTGGACGTTCTGCCTCTTTTCCTATGGTTTACATGCAATTCCAGTCTACCTCCTGAAATAGGTGTCCTGCAATTCTGCAACGCTTTCAAGTCCTCTTGGCAGCCTTACTTCAATATATTTTTGGATGATAGCTGTCATTTATAACTCTGCAGGTTTGTGAATTACAGTGCCCCTGAGCTCCTTTCTTCATCTCGCTTTCTTGTGAATTGGCCGCAACACCGCAGGATTGCTTCAGGTCCTAGTGTGGTTCTGGCATGGCATGCTGAGCCTTTGGTTAATTCCTCTTCCTGGTGGGAAATGAGAGTTAAATTTGCCCGTCCAGACACCTCCAGCTAGTCTCTCATTGGTTCTCCCTATTCCTGTTCATTTTCCACAGAAATTGCAAACTGGGCCAAACAGGAGTTTAAAGGCACTGACTCTCCAAGTTCGGAGAGTGTGAGTAAAGCGTCTGGAATGTTGCACCCGAGTACCAGGGGACGAACACTGAGACACATTTGAACACGTTTCCCGATCACACGGTGGATCATGCTGTGGGTTCCACATGCATGTTTTAGCTGAAGGAAGAATCCCTTAAACCTGGAGAGTTGAGACCCATGGAATGGGTACCATGCAATATGACTTCAAAGGGTCTGCATTTGCTCACCGAACCTCACCAATCCTATCACTGCTGCGTTTATGCCGCTGTACACATGCTTGATTCTCTTTCGGAGACATATATATCCATAGGTTTTAAGATTCTTACTAGTCAGGTATATTCTTAGGCGTTTAATATGGGGTGTTGAGTCCACTTCGTTGAGCAAGGAGTAGCTCTTGTCTATTACGTATTTGGCTTATGGAACGGTATATGTGCTAATTTCAATCTCTGGTTTTATGCAGCACCCCAACTCACCTTTCCCCTTAAGCAAGCATAAGTTGGTTTTCTACATTTGAGACCCTGTTCTGTTTTGTAATTCAGTTCCTGTGTAGCCAAGTTTACATTCCGTGTAGTAGTGATATCTTATGATGTTTCTTTTTCTGTGTGACTTATTTCACTTAGAATCATCGTACCTGAATCTACTCATTATGCTGCTACTGGCCTGATGACATAGATTTCAATGCTGAGTGATATTGCATGGTACGTAAGTACCAGAACTTCTTTATCCATTTTTCGCTTTCTGTGATATTGAACTTGTACCGTAAACGAGGCTCTTGTAAACAGAGCCGTCCCAAACTTTGGGGTGGCTGTGTCTTTTTGATTTTAATTTCCCTAAGCTATAGGACCATAAGTGGAAGTGCCCTAGGCTCTGTTGCTTTGTTTTCTAGATGTTTCAGGAAACACCATACACTTCTCCAGAGTGGCTGTTGGCAATTTTCATCCTGCCATTCAGCATGACAAGGCTCCCAGTTCTCCACAGCCTGTCCTGCCTTTCTGGATTTTACACTTTTTTCAGATGGCCCTTTTGACCGGGGGGCAGTGAGACTTCATTGTAGTGCAGATTTCCTTTGCAAGCTTGCTTGGTTGGCCAAGAAGTGCGTATGCGTTTTTTCCTTAATATATTGAGGAAAAAACGCTTACGCCCTTTTTGGCCAAGTGCATCATTGTGGACGTTCTGCCTCTTTTCCTATGCTTTACATGCAATTCCAGTCTACCTGCTGAAATCGGTTTCCTGTAATTCTGTCCCGCTTTCAAGTCCTCTTGGCAGCCTTACTGCAATATGTTTTTTGACTATAGCTGTCATTTATAACTGTGCAGTTTTGTGAATTAGAGTGCTCCTGAGCTCCTTTCTTCAACTTGCTTTCTTGTGAGCTGGCCGCAACACCGCAGGATTGCTTCAGGCCCTAGTGTGGTTCCGGCCTGGCACGCTGAGCCTTTGGTTAATTCCTCTTCCTGGTGGAAAATGAGAGTTAAATTTGCCCGGCCAAACACCTCCAGCTAGTCTCTCATTGGTTCTCCCTATTCCTGTTCATTTTCCGCAGAAATTGGAAACTGGGCCAAACAGGAGTTTAAAGGCATTGAGTCTCCAAGTGGGGAGAGTGTTAGTAAAGCGTCTGGAATGTTGCACCAGAGTACCAGGGGATGAAAATTGAGACACATTTGAACACGTTTCCTGATCACACGGTGGATCATACTCCGGGTTCCACATGCACGTTTTAGCTGAAGGAAGAATCCCTTAAACCTGGAGAGTTGAGACCCATGGAATGGGTACCATGCAATATGACTTCAAAGGATCTGCATTTGCTCACCGAACCTCACCAATCCTATCACTGCTGCGTTTATGCCGCTGTACACACGCTTGATTCTCTTTCGGAGACATATAAATACATAGGTTTTAAGATTCTTACTAGTCAGGTATATTCTTAGGCGTTTAATATGGGGTGTTGAGTCCACTTCGTTGAGCAAGGAGTAGCTCTTGTCTATTACATATGTGGCTTATGGAATGGTATCTGTGCTAATTTCAATCTCTGGTTTTATGCAGCACCCGAACTCACCTTTCCCATTCAGCAAGCATAAGTTGGTTTTCTACATTTGAGACCCTGTTCTGATTTGTAATTCAGTTCCTGTGTAGCCAAGTTTACATTCCGTGTACTAATGATATCTTATGATGTTTCTTTTTCTGTGTGACTTATTTCACTTAGTGTCATCGTACCTGAATCCACTCATTATGCTGCTACAGGCCTGATGACATAGATTTCATTGCTGAGTGATATTGCATTGTACGTAAGTACCACAACTTCTTTATCCATTTTTCACTTTTTGCGATATTGAACTGGTACTGTAAAGGAGGTTCTTGTTAACAGAGCCGTCCCAAACATTGTGGTGGCTGTTTCTTTTTGATTTTAATTTCCCTAAGCTATAGGACCATAAGTGGAAGTGCCCTAGGCTCTGTTGCTTTGTTTTTTAGATGTTTCAGGAAACACCATACACTTCTCCAGAGTGGCTGTTGGCAATTTACATCCCGCCCATCAGCATAACAAGGCTCCCAGTTCTCCATGGCCTGTCCTGCCTTTCTGGATTTTCAGTTTTTTCAGATGGCCCATTTGACCAGGGGGCAGTGATACTTCATTGTAGTGCAGATTTCCTTTGCAAGCTTGCTTGGTTGGCCAAAAAGTGCGTATGCGTTTTTTCCTTAATATATTGAGGAAAAAACGCTTACGCCCTTTTTGGCCAAGTGCATCATTGTGGACGTTCTGCCTCTTTTCCTATGCTTTACATGCAATTCCAGTCTACCTCCTGAAATCGGTTTCCTGCAATTCTGTCCCGCTTTCAAGTCCTCTTGGCAGCCTTACTGCAATATGTTTTTTGACTATAGCTGTCATTTATAACTGTGCAGTTTTGTGAATTAGAGTGCTCCTGAGCTCCTTTATTCAACTCGCTTTCTTGTGAGCTGGCCGCAACACCGCAGGATTGCTTCAGGCCCTAGTGTGGTTCCGGCCTGGCACGCTGAGCCTTTGGTTAATTCCTCTTCCTGGTGGAAAATGAGAGTTAAATTTGCCCGGCCAAACACCTCCAGCTAGTCTCTCATTGGTTCTCCCTATTCCTGTTCATTTTCCGCAGAAATTGGAAACTGGGCCAAACAGGAGTTTAAAGGCACTAAGTCTCCAAGTGGGGAGAGTGTTAGTAAAGCGTCTGGAATGTTGCACCCGAGTACCAGGGGATGAAAATTGAGACACATTTGAACACGTTTCCTGATCACACGGTGGATCATACTCCGGGTTCCACATGCATGTTTTAGCTGAAGGAAGAATCCCTTAAACCTGGAGAGTTGAGACCCATGGAATGGGTACCATGCAATATGACTTCAAAGGATCTGCATTTGCTCACCGAACCTCACCAATCCTATCACTGCTGCGTTTATGCCGCTGTACACACGCTTGATTCTCTTTCGGAGACATATAAATACATAGGTTTTAAGGTTCTTACTAGTCAGGTATATTCTTAGGCGTTTAATATGGGGTGTTGAGTCCACTTCGTTGAGCAAGGAGTAGCTCTTGTCTATTACATATGTGGCTTATGGAATGGTATCTGTGCTAATTTCAATCTCTTGTTTTATGCAGCACTCCAACTCACCTTTCCCCTTAAGCAAGCATAAGTTGGTGTTCTACATTTGAGACCCTGTTCTGTTTTGTAATTCAGTTCCTGTGTAACCAAGTTTACATTACGTGTATTAGTGATATCTTATGATGTTTCTTTTTCTGTGTGACTTATTTCACTTAGAATCATCGTACCTGAATCCACTCATTATGCTGCTACCGGGCAGATGACATAGATTTCATTGCTGAGTGATATTGCATTGTGCGTAAGTACCACAACTTCTTTATCCATTTTTCGCTTTCTGTGATATTGAACTTGTACCGTAAACGAGGTTCTTGTAAACAGAGCCGTCCCAAACTTGGGGTGGCTGTGTCTTTTTGATTTTAATTTCCCTAAGCTATAGGACCATAAGTGGAATTGCCCTAGGCTCTGTTGCTTTGTTATTTAGATGTTTCAGGAAACACCATACACTTGTACAGAGTGGCTGTTGGCAATTTACAACCCGCCCATCAGCATAACAAGGCTTCCAGTTCTCCATGGCCTGTCCTGCCTTTCTGGATTTTACACTTTTTTCAGATGGCCCTTTTGACCAGGGGGAGGTGAGACTTCATTGTTATGCAGATTTCCTTTGCAAGCTTGCTTGGTTCGCCAAAAAGTGCATTTGCCTTTTTTCGTGAATATATTCAGGAATAAACGCATACACACTTTTTCGCCAAGTGCATCATTGTGGACGTTCTGCTTCTTTTCCTATGCTTTACATGCAATTCCAGTCTACCTCCTGAAATCGGTTTCCTGCAATTCTGCCCCGCTTTCAAGTCCTCTTGGCAGCCTTACTTCAGTATATTTTTGGACGATAGCTGTCAGTTATAACTCTGCAGTTTGTGAATTACAGTGCCCCTGAGCTCCTTTTTTCAACTCGCTTTCTTGTGAGCTGGCCGCAACACCGCGAGATAGCTTCAGGCCCTAGTGTGGTTCCGGCATGGCATGCTGAGCCTTTGGTTAATTCCTCTTCCTGGTGGGAAATGAGAGTTAAAATTGCCCGTCCAGACACCTCCAGCTAGTCCCTCATGGGTTCTACCTATTCCTGTTCATTTTCCGCAGAAATTGCAAACTGGGCCAAACAGGAGATTAAAGGCACTGACTCTCCAAGTGGGGAGAGTGTTAGTAAAGCATCTGGAATGTTGCACCCGAGTACCAGGGGACAAAAACTGAGACACATTTGAACACGTTTCCCGATCACATGGTGGATCATACTCTGGGTTCCACACGCATGTTTTAGCTGAAGGAAGAATCGCTTAAACAAGGAGAGTTGAGACCCATGGAATGGGTAATATGCAATGTGAGTTCAAAGGGTCTGCATTTGCTCACCGAACCTCACCAATCCTATCACTGCTGCGTTTATGCCGTTGTACACACGCTTGATTTTCTTTCAGAGACATATAAATCCATAGGTTTTAAGATTCTTACTAGTCAGGTATATTCTTAGGCCTTTAATATGGGGTGTTCAGTCCACTTCGTTCAGCAAGGAGTAGCTCTTTTCTATTACATATTTGGCTTATGGAATAGTATCTGTGCTAATTTCAATCTCTGGTTTTATGCAGCACCCCATCTCACCTTTCCCCTTTAGCAAGCATAAGTTGGTTTTCTACATTTGAGACCCTGTTCTGTTTTGTAATTCAGTTCCTGTGTAGCCAAGTTTACATTCCGTGTATTAGTGATATCTTATGATGTTTCTTTTTCTGTGTGACTTATTTCGCTTAGAATCAACGTACCTGAATCCACTCATTATGCTGCCACGGGCCTGATGACATAGATTTCATTGCTGAGTGATATTGCATTGTACGTAAGTACCACAACTTCTTTATCCATTTTTCGCTTTCTGTGATATTGAACTTGTACCGTAAACGAGGTTCTTGTAAACAGAGCCGTCCCAAACTTTGGGGTGGCTGTGCCTTTTTGATTTTAATTTCCCTAAGCTATAGGACCATAAGTGGAAGTGCCCTAGGCTCTGTTGCTTTGTTTTTTAGATGTTTCAGGAAACACCATACACTTCTCCAGAGTGGCTGTGGCAATTTACATCCTGCCCATCAGCATAACAAGGCTCCCAGTTCTCCATGGCCTTTCCTGCCTTTCTGGATTTTACACTTTTTTCAGATGGCCCTTTTGACCAGGGGGAGGTGAGACTTCATTGTAGTGCAGATTTCCTTTGCAAGCTTGCTTTGTTGGCCAAAAAGTGCGTTTGCCTTTTTTCGTGAATATATTCAGGAATAAACGCATACACCCTTTTTTGCCAAGTGCATCATTGTGGACGTTCTGCTTCTTTTCCTATGCTTTACATGCAATTCCAGTCTACCTCCTGAAGTCGGTTTCCTGCAATTCTGCCCCGCTTTCAACTCCTCTTGGCAGCCTTACTTCAGTATATTTTTGGACGATAGCTGTCAGTTATACCTCTGCAGTTTTGTGAATGACAGTGCCCCTGAGCTCCTTTCTTCAACTCGCTTTCTTGTGAGCTGGCCGCAACACCACGAGATTGCTTCAGGCCCTAGTGTGGTTCCGGCATGGCATGCTGAGCCTTTGGTTAATTCCTCTTCCTGGTGGGAAATGAGAGTTAAATTTGCCCGTCCAGACACCTCCAGCTAGTCTCTCATTGGTTCTCCCTATTCCTGTTCATTTTTCACAGAAATTGCAAACTGGGCCAAATAGGAGGTTAAAGGCACTGACTCTCCAAGTGGGGAGAGTGTTAGTAAAGCGTCTGGAATGTTGCACCTGAGTACCAGGGGACGAAAACTGAGACACATTTGAACACATTTCCCGATCACACAGTGGATCATACTCTGGGTTCCACATGCATGTTTTAGCTGAAAGAAGAATCCCTTACACCTGGAGAGTTGAGACCCATGGAATGGGTACCATGCAATATGACTTCAAAGGGTCTGCATTTGCGCACCGAACCTCACCAATACTATCACTGCTGCGTTTATGCCGTTGTACACACGCTTGATTTTCCTTCGGAGACATATAAATCCATAGGTTTTAAGATTCTTACTAGTCAGGTGTATTCTTAGGCCTTTAATATGGGGTGTTCAGTCCACTTCGTTCAGCAAGGAGTAGCTCTTTTCTATTACATATTTGGCTTATGGAATAGTATCTGTGCTAATTTCAATCTCTGGTTTTATGCAGCACCCCAACTCACCTTTCCCCTTTAGCAAGCATAAGTTGGTTTTCAACATTTGAGACCCTGTTCTGTTTTGTAATTCAGTTCCTGTGTAGCCAAGTTTACATTCCGTGGATTAGTGATATCTTATGATGTTTCTTTTTCTGTGTAAGTTATTTCACTTAGAATCATCGTACCTGAATCCACTCATTATGCTGCTACGGACCTGATGACATAGATTTCATTGCTGAGTGATATTGCATTGTACGTGAGTACCACAACTTCTTTATCCATTTTTCGCTTTCTGTGATATTGAACTTGTTCCGTACACGAGGTTCTTGTAAACAGAGCCGTCCCAAACTTTGGGGTGGCTGTGTCTTTTTGATTTTAATTTCCCTAAGCTATAGGACCATAAGTGGAAGTGCCCTAGGCTCTGTTGCTTTGTTTTTTGCATGTTTCAGGAAACACCATACACTTCTCCAGAGTGGCTGTTGGCAATATACATCCCGCCCATCAGCATAACAAGGCTCCCAGTTCTCCATGGCCTGTCCTGCTTTTCTGGATTTTATACTTTTTTCAGATGTCCCTTTTGACCGGGGGGCAGTGAGACTTCATTGTAGTGCAGATTTCCTTTGCAAGCTTGCTTGGTTGGCCAAAAAGGGCATATGCGTTTTTTCCTGAATATATTCAAGAAAAAACGCATAAGCCGTTTTTGACCAAGTGCATCATTGTGGACGTTCTGCCTCTTTTCCTATGCTTTACATGCAATTCCAGTCTATCTCCTGAAATTGGTTTCCTGCAATTCTGCCCCGCTTTCAAGTCCTCTTCGCAGTCTTACTTCAATATATTTTTGGACGATAGCTGTCATTTATAACTCTGCAGGTTTGTGAATTACAGTGCCCCTGAGCTCCTTTCTTCAACTCGCTTTCTTGTGAGCTGGCCGCAACACCGCAGGATTGCTTCAGGCCCTAGTGTGGTTCTGACACGGCATGCTGAGCCTTTGGTAAATTCCTCTTCCTGGTGGGAAATGAGAGTTAAATTTGCCCGTCCAGACACCTCCAGATAGTCTCTCATTGGTTCTCCCTATTCCTGTTCATTTTCCGCAGAAATTGCAAATTTGGCCAAACAGGAGGTTAAAGGCATTGGCTCTCCAAGTGGGGAGAGTGTTAGTAAAGTGTCTGTAATGTTGCACCCAAGTACCAGGGGACGAAAACTGAGACACATTTGAACACATTTCCCGATCACACGGTGGATCATACTCTGGGTTCCACATGCATGTTTTAGCTGAAGGAAGAATCCCTTAAACCTGGAGAGTTGAGACCCATGGAATGGGTAATATGCAATATGACTTCAAAGGGTATGCATTTGCGCACCGAACCTCACCAATCCTATCACTGCTGCGTTTATGCCACTGTACACACGCTTGATTCTCTTTCGGAGACATATAAATCCATAGGTTTTAAGATTCTTACTAGTCAGGTATATTCTTAGGCGTTTAATATGGGGTGTTGAGTCCACTTCGTTGAGCAAGGAGTAGCTCTTGTCTATTACATATTTGGCTTATGGAACGGTATCTGTGCTAATTTCAATCTCTAGTTTTATGCAGCACCCCAACTCACCTTTCCCCTTAAGCAATCATAAGTTGGTTTTCAATATTTGAGACCCTGTTCTGTTTTGTAATTCAGTTCCTGTGTAGCCAAGTTTACATTCCGTGGATTAGTGATATCTTATGATGTTTCTTTTTCTGTGTAAGTTATTTCACTTAGAATCATCGTACCTCAATCCACTCATTATGCTGCTACGGGCCTGATGACATAGATTTCATTGCTGAGTGATATTGCATTGTACGTGAGTACCACAACTTCTTTATCCATTTTTCGCTTTCTGTGATATTGAACTTGTACCGTAAACGAGGTTCTTGTAAACAGAGCCGTCCCAAACTTTGGGGTGGCTGTGTCTTTTTGATTTTAATTTCCCTAAGCTATAGGACCATAAGTGGAAGTGCCCTAGGCTCTGTTGCTTTGTTTTTTGCATGTTTCAGGAAACACCATACACTTCTCCAGAGTGGCTGTTGGCAATTTACATCTCACCCATCAGCATAACAAGGCTCCCAGTTCTCCATGGCCTGTCCTGCCTTTCTGGATTTTACACTTTTTTCAGATGGCCCTTTTGACCGGGGGGCAGTGTGACTTCATTGTAGTGCAGATTTCCTTTGCAAGCTTGCTTGGTTGGCCAAAAAGGGCGTATGCGTTTTTTCCTGAATATATTCAGGAAAAAACGCATACGCCCTTTTTGGCCAAGTGCATCATTGTGGACTTTCTGCCTCTTTTCCTATGCTTTACATGCAATTCCAGTCTACCTCCTGAAATCGGTTTCGTGCAATTCTGCCCCGCGTTCAAGTCCTCTTGGCAGCCTTACTTCAATATATTTTTGGACAATAGCTGTCATTTATAACTCTGCAGGTTTGTGAATGACAGTGCCCCTGAGCTCATTTCTACAACTCCCTTTCTTGTGAGCTGGCCGCAACACCGCAGGATTACTTCAGGCCCTAATCTGGTTCCGGCACGGCACGCTGAGCCTTTGGATAATTCCTCTTCCTGGTGGGAAATGAGAGTTAAATTTGCCCGTCCAGACACCTCCAGCTAGTCTCTCCTTGGTTCTCCCTATTCCTGTTCATTTTCCGCAGAAATTGCAAGCTGGGCCAAACAGCAGTTTAAAGGCACTGACTTTCCAAGTGGGGAGAGTGTTAGTGAAGCGTCTGGAATGTTGCACCTGAGTATCAGGGGACGAAAACTGAGACACATTTGAACACGATTCCCAATCACACGGTGATCATACTCTTGGTTCTACATGCATGATTTAGCTGAAGGAAGAATCCCTTAAACCTGGAGAGTTGAGACCCATGGAATGGGTAATATGCAACATGACTTCAAAGGGTCTGCATTTGCTCACCGAACCTCACCAATCCTATCACTGCTGCGTTTATGCCACTGTACACACGCTTGATTCTCTTTCGGAGACATAGAAATCCATAGGTTTTAAGATTCTTACTAGTTAGGTATATTCGTAGCCGTTTAATATGTGGTGTTGAGTCCACTTCATTGAGCAAGGAGTAGCTCTTCTCTATTACATATTTGGCTTATGGATCGATATCTGTGCTACTTTCAATCTCTGGTTTTGTGCAGCACCCCAACTCACCTTTCCCCTTAAGCAAGCATAAGTTGGTTTTCTACATTTGAGACCCTGTTCTGTTTTGTAATTCAGTTCCTGTGTAGCCAAGATTACATTCCGTGTAGTAGTGATATCTTATGATGTTTCTTTTTCTGTGTGACTTATTTCACTTAGAGTCATCCTACCTGAATCCACTCTTTATGCTGCTACGGACCTGATGACATAGATTTCATTGCTGAGTGATATTGCATTGTACGTAAGTACCACAACTTCTTTATCCATTTTTCGCTTTCTGTGATATTGAACTTGTACCGTAAATGAGGTTCTTGTAAACAGAGTCGTCCCAAACTTTGGGTTGGCTGTGTCTTTTTGATTTTAATTTCCCTAAGCTATAGCACCATAAGTGGAAGTGCCTTAGCCTCTGTTGCTTTGTTTTTTAGATGTTTCAGGAAACACCATACAGTTCTCCAGAGTGGCTGTTGGCAATTTACATCCCACCCATCAGCATAACAAGGCTCCCAGTTCTCCATGGCCTGTCCTGCCTTTCTGGATTTTACACTTTTTTCAGATGGCCCTTTTGACTGGGGGGCAGTGAGACTTCATTGTACTGCAGATTTCCTTTGCAAGCTTGCTTGGTTGGCCAAAAAGGGCGTATGCGTTTTTTCCTGAATATATTCAGGAAAAAACGCATACGCCCTTTTTGGCCAAGTGCACCATTGTGGACGTTCTGCCTCTTTTCCTCTGCTTTACATGCAATTCCAGTCTACCTCCTGAAATTGGTTTCCTGCAATTCTGCCCTGCTTTCAAGTCCTCTTGGCAGCCTTACTTCAATATATTTTTGGATGATAGCTGTCATTTATAACTCTGCAGGTTTGTGAATGACAGTGCCGCTGAGCTCCTTTCTTCAACTCGCTTTCTTGTGAGCTGGCCGCAACACCGCAAGATTGCTTCAGGCCCGAGTGTGGTTCCGGCATGGCACGCTGAGCCTTTGGTTAATTCCTCTTCCTGGTGGGAAATGAGAGTTAAATTTGCCCGTCCACACACCTCCAGCTAGTCTCTCATTGGTTCTCCCTATTCCTGTTCATTTTCCGCAGAAATTGCAAACTGGGCCAAAGAGGAGGTTAAAGGCACTGACTCTCCAAGTGGGGAGAGTGTTAGTAAAGCCTCTGGAATGTTGCAGCCGAGTACCAGGGGACGAAAACTGAGATACATTTGAACACGTTTCCCGATCCCACGGTGGATCATACTCTGGGTTCCACATACATGTTTCAGCTGAAGGCAGAATCCCTTAAACCTGGAGAGTTGAGACCCATGGAATGGGTACCATGCAATATGACTTCAAAGGGTCTGCATTTGCTCACCGAACCTCACCAATCCTATCACTGCTGCGTTAATGCTGCTGTACACACGATTGATTCTCTTTCGGAGACATATAAATCCATAGGTTTTAAGATTCTTACTAGTCAGGTATATTCTTAGGCCTTTAATATGGGGTGTTGAGTCCACTTCGTTCAGCAAGGAGTAGCTCTTTTCTATTACATATTTGGCTTATGGAATAGTATCTGTGCTAATTTCAATCTCTGGTTTTATGCAGCACCCCATCTCACCTTCCCCCTTAAGCAAGAATAAGTTGGTTTTCTACATTTGAGACCCTGTTCTGTTTTATAATTCAGCTCCTGTGTAGCCAATTTTACTTTCCGTGTATTAGTGATATCTTATGATGTTTATTTTTCTGTGTGACTTATTTCACTTAGAATCATCGTACCTGAACCCACTCATTATGCCGCTACGGGCCTGATGACATAGATTTCATTGCTGAGTGATATTGCATTGTATGTAAGTACCACAACTTCTTTATCCATTTTTCGCTTTCTGTGATATTGAAGTTGTACTGTAAACGAGGTTCTTGTAAACAGAGCCGTCCCAAACTTTTGGGTGGCTGTGTCTTTTTGATTTTAATTTCCCTAAGCTATAGGACCATAAGTGGAAGTGCCCTAGGCTCTGTTGCTGTGTTTTTTAGATGTTTCAGGAAACACCATACATTTCTCCAGAGTTTCTGTTTGCAATTTACATCCTGCCCATCAGCATAAGAAGGCTTCCAGTTCTCCATGGCCTGTCCTGCCTTTCTGGATTTTACACTTTTTTCAGATGGCCCTTTTGACCGGGGGGCAGTGAGACTTCATTGTAGTGCAGATTTCCTTTGCAAGCTTGCTTGGTTGGCCAAAATGGGCGTATGCGTTTTCTCCTGAATATATTCAGGAGAAAACGCATACGCCCTTTTTGGCCAAGTGCATCATTGTGGACGTTCTGCCTCTTTTCCTATGCTTTACATGGAATTCCAGTCTACCTCCTGAAATCGGTTTCCTGCAATTCTGCCCCACATTCAAGTCCTCTTGGCAGCCTTACTTCAATATATTTTTGGACGATAGCTGTCATTTATAACTCTGCAGTTTTGTGAATGACAGTGCCCCTGAGCTCCTTTCTTTAACTCGCTTTCTTGTGAGCTGGTCGCAACACCGCAGGATTGCTTCAGGCCCTAGTGTGGTTCCGGCACGGCATGCTGAGCCTTTGGTTAATTCCTCTTTCTGGTGGGAAATGAGAGTTAAATTTGCCCGTCCAGACACCTCCAGCTAGTCTCTCATTGGTTCTCCCTATTCCTGTTCATTTTCCGCAGAAATTGCAAACTGGGCCAAACAGGAGGTTAAAGGCAAGGACTCTCCAAGTAGGTAGAGTTAGTAAAGCGTCTCGAATGTTGCACCCGAGTACCAGGGGACAAAAACTGAGACACATTTGAACACGTTTCCCGATCACACGGTGGATCATACTCTGGGTTCCACATGCATGTTTTAGCTGAAGGAAGAATCCCTTAAACCTGCAGAGTTGAGACCCATGGAATGGGTACCATGCAATATGACTTCAAAGGGTCTGCATTTGCTCACCGAACCTCACCAATCCTAAAACTGCTGCGCTTATGCCGCTGTACACACGCTTGATTCTCCTTCGGAGACATATAAATCCATAGGTTTAAAGATTCTTACTACTCAGATATATTCTTAGGCGTTTAATATGGGGTGTTGAGTCCACTTCGTTGAGCAAGGAGTAGCTCTTGTCTATTACATATTTGGCTTATGGAACGGTATCTGTGCTAATTTAATCTCTGGTTTTATGCAGCACCCCAACTCACCTTTCCCCTTAAGCAAGCATAAGCTGGTTTTCTACATTTGAGACCCTGTTCTGTTTTGTATTTCAGTTCCTGTGTAGCCAAGTTTACATTCCGTTTATTAGTGATATCTTATGATGTTTCTTTTTCTGTGTGACTTATTTCACTTAGAATCATCATACCTGAATCCACTCATTATGCTGCTACGGGCCTGATGACATAGATTTCATTGCTGAGTGATATTGCATTGTGCGTAAGTACCACAACTTCTTTATCCATTTTTAGCTTTCTGTGATATTGAACTTGTACTGTAAACGAGGTTCTTGTAAACAGAGCCATCCGAAACTTTGGGGTGGCTGTGTCTTTTTGATTTTAATTTCCCTAAGCTATAGGACCATAAGTGGAAGTGCCCTAGGCTCTGTTGCTTTGTTCTTGAGATGTTTCAGGAAACACCATACACTTCTCCAGAGTGGCTGTTGGCAATTTACATCCCGCCCATCAGCATAACAAGGCTCCCAGTTCTCCATGGCCTGTCCTGCCTTTCTGGATAATACACTTTTTTCAGATGGCCCTTTTGACCGGGGGGCAGTGAGACTTCATTGTAGTGCAGATTTCCTTTGCAAGCTTGCTTGGTTGGCCAAAAAGTGCGTATGCGTTTTTTCTTGAATATATTCAGGAAAAAACGCATACGCCCTTTTTGGCCAAGTGCATCATTGTGGACGTTCTGCCTCTTTTCCTATGCTTTACATGCAATTCCAGTCTACCTCCTGAAATCGGTTTCCTGCAATTCTGCCCCGCTTTCCAGTCCTCTTGGCAGCCTTACTTCAATATATTTTTGGACGATAGCTGTCATTTATAACTCTGCAGGTTTGTGAATTACAGTGCCCCTGAGCTCCTTTCTTCAACTCGCTTTCTCGTGAGCTGGCCGCAACACCGCAGGATTGCTTCAGGCCCTAGTGTGGTTCCGGCACGGCATGCTGAGCCTTTGGTTAATTCCTCTTTCTGGTGGGAAATGAGAGTTAAATTTGCCCGTCCAGACACCTCCAGCTAGTCTCTCATTGGTTCTCCCTATTCCTGTTCATTTTCCGCAGAAATTGCAAACTGGGCCAAACAGGAGGTTAAAGGCACGGACTCTCCAAGTAGGTAGAGTTAGTAAAGCATCTCGAATGTTGCACCCGAGTTCCAGGGGACAAAAACTGAGACACATTTGAACACGTTCCCGATCACACGGTGGATCATACTCTGGGTTCCACATGCATGTTTTAGCTGAAGGAAGAATCCTTAAACCTGCAGAGTTGAGACCCATGGAATGGGTACCATGCAATATGACTTCAAAGGGTCTGCATTTGCTCACCGAACCTCACCAATCCTATCACTGCTGCGTTTATGCCGCTGTACACACGCTTGATTCTCTTTCGGAGACATATAAATCCATAGGTTTTAAGATTCTTACTAGTCAGGTATATTCTTAGGCGTTTAATATGGGGTGTTGAGTCCACTTCGTTGAGCAAGGAGTAGCTCTTGTCTATTACATATTTGGCTTATGGAACGGTATCTGTGCTAATTTCAATCTCTGGTTTTATGCAGCACCCCAACTCACCTTTCCCCTTAAGCAAGCATAAGTTGGTTTTCTACATTTGAGACCCTGTTCTGTTTTGTAATTCAGTTCCTGTGTAGCCAAGTTTACATTCCGTGTATTAGTGATATCTTATGATGTTTCTTTTTCTGTGTGACTTATTTCACTTAGAATCATCGTACCTGAATCCACTCATTATGCTGCTACGGGCCTGATGACATAGATTTCATTGCTGAGTGATATTGCATTGTACGTAAGTACCACAACTTCTTTATCCATTTTTCGCTTTCTGTGATATTGAACTTGTACCGTAAACGAGGTTCTTGTAAACAGAGCCGTCCCAAACTTTTGGGTGGCTGTGTCTTTTTGATTTTAATTTCCCTAAGCTATAGGACCATAAGTGGAAGTGCCCTAGGCTCTGTTGCTTTGTTTTTTGCATGTTTCAGGAAACACCATACACTTCTCCAGAGTGGCTGTTGGCAATTTACATCTCACCCATCAGCATAACAAGGCTCCCAGTTCTCCATGGCCTGTCCTGCCTTTCTGGATTTTACACTTTTTTCAGATGGCCCTTTTGACCGGGGGGCAGTGTGACTTCATTGTAGTGCAGATTTCCTTTGCAAGCTTGCTTGGTTGGCCAAAAAGGGCGTATGCGTTTTTTCCTGAATATATTCAGGAAAAAACGCATACGCCCTTTTTGGCCAAGTGCATCATTGTGGACTTTCTGCCTCTTTTCCTATGCTTTACATGCAATTCCAGTCTACCTCCTGAAATCGGTTTCGTGCAATTCTGCCCCGC